>NC_140932.1:48052980-48722980 GCF_014529385.1 Adiantum capillus-veneris
TAGATAATATATACATGTTTTATCAACTCCATTTGGGCCATTGTATGCAAAATAAGCCATGGAACATGTCAAAATAATAATGAATCTCTTACCAAGTGGAACCTTGGGGACAATGATGAAGTGAAAAATACAACAAACATGACAAAACTGGGTTTAGCATTATGACCTATAGATCCCATGGAAACTACTTAATATCTAGCCAATTTTAAAGTTTATGATTAGATATGGTTACTACCCACAAAACACACACAATTGGCCTTATAAACTAGCAATATTGAGAAAGGTATAATTGCTACACTGGAATGTCTTATATTCTTTTGCAATTGAAAAACTCAACCATCATCATATTCTATGCTATATAGGGTATTAGGTGCCCCAAAACTCAAGGAATATTAGATTTATCTTACGCATGCCACTTCAACAATCAAAATTACATTTGGATATCAAGAAAGCCACCAAAAAAACCATAAAAGTGCTAAATTTGCCCAAAAAACACGATTTAGAAATTCTTGTAAATTGGTCATGACTTTCAACTTTAACACTTATTTCTTCATAAACATGTTGAAAACTATTAAGGCTAAACCTTTAGCAATATAAATCTCACAAACATGAATTTTAGAGTGGTATAGTTGCAAAACTTCAAAAAAAAGCCAAAAAGAGGACCCGTTTTTTCACATTCTAAGTTGAAAAATGTTGTGCAAGAGTAAGGAAAATGGTGAGATCAATATTCCAAAAAGAAAAAAATAGTTTTTTTCAACTCATACGAAAAATTGGTGGATATATAGTACCTAGAAATCCAATTTTAAACTCTTTAAATAATTCAAGCAAAATGGTCACTTTACAAATTTAGTGTTAAAGTATGTGAAAGAATCCAGAATGTGACGATGGCATTGGATGATATTCAAAGAACCTTACTAGAAGCTACAAAGTTTAATGAAAGCATATGCAAAATCTAGAGCATTAGATCTGATAGCTATCAGGGATGACGAGGTTGTTGTAGGAGTCAACATTCTCAAAGAGAATCTAAGATAGGATTTGGGAATCCAAGACCTAAATCCAACTCCATTCAAAATAAAGAGGGCTAATCACAAGGTAGTCCAAAATATTGGATTAATAAAAAAACATGCAGATTAGAGCCGGCAAGGAGAAATTCAAAACTAGTTTCTTAGTGATAGATGTTCAAGGAGCATATGGAATGCTTTTGGGTAGAACATCTCTCAAGACATATGGCACCATACATGACTATGATATCAAACTTTGACTATTCAAAGTCTAGTAAAAGAATTCAAATCAAGATTGACAATACAAGAAAATGGGAAAAGGTGCTACGTACAAAAGAACTCTACAAGAAATATGGTATGAAAAATATCGATTAAAATGTTGGCATCAATGGATATTTTTCCATTGGCAAAGATAGATTTGAGTTCTATTCATATGGAGAAGGAACAAGCTGAAAGGCAAAGAAGGCAATACTCTGATCAATTTGTAGAATCAAAAGTTGGTGAAATAAAAAGCTCGAATAAAAGCTCGAACGATTGGTTTGTAAATTTTTAAGAGACCAGTGAGCGTACGACTATCTGATCCTCCCGTCTAGAATCAGCATACAACATAGGGCATGTTTCTTTCAAAACTTGGAACGGGACAACTTCGGCTTCTCCATCAAATGCTCTCTGTGCATTCTGTGAAGTGCCTTGTACAAGAAGAGCTACCAAATGTACAGGTTAGCATCAGAGTTATAACACATGTGATTGTTAGATATCTTATGTGCACATTACTGGTTGTGCCTAAATTCTCCTTGGTCAACAGTTATATTGACCTCCTTGAGTGTAGTTATGTAGATTTTTTGAGTTATCTCTATAGCAAAAGAGGCCAGACCTGACAATTCTAGCATTGTTGCCTTATGACATGAGGATTTTGAATATGACAGCTCTAGTGTCCAACTTTTTCCTTTAGAAAGATTCGCATTGTTCCAAAATAGAAGCTCTACATCAATTTAAGCTACAGGACGGGAATCTTTGGATATTGCAACTAACATTCGACTTGCCATTTCAGAATTTGGGAACCTTGTGGAAGACCTAAGAAAACAATTGTAGTCTCTGGGAGCATGTTGTCAGCAAGATACTTTGACTGATGGTAAGTGATCACAAGGGCTTGCGGTGCTCAACACCTGGGGGTTTGCAGTTTTGAGCAATTGAATTTTTTGATCCCCCTAGTTGGCCTCATCCTAACCACCCTCTCCTCAACTCACCCTCACACCCCCATTCCCCTACCCACCCCCTCACCACCTCTCACCCCTACTCACCTCCGCCTCCCCACCCCTTTCCTTCCTCGCCTCTACCCACCCCCTCACCATCTCTCGTCCCTACCTTCCCCTATCCCTCTCCCCCTCGCTCCTACCCACCCCCACCCCCTAACTCCCTCGCCCCTACCCACCCCCACCCCCTAACTCCCTCACCCCTATCCACCCCCTCCCCCCTCTTCTTGCCCCTCACCACCACCCCTCGCCCCTATTCACCCTAAGCCCACACCCCCTTGCCCCTACCCACCCCCTAACTCCCTCACCCCTATCCACCCCCTCCCCCCTCTTCTTGCCCCTCACCCCCCCCCCCCCCCCCCCCCCCCCCCCGCCCCTATTCACCCTAAGCCCACACCCCCTTGCCCCTACCCACCACCCTCCTTCTAGCCCCTACCCACCCTCTCTCCCTGTCTCGTCCCTACCCACCCCCTCTCCATCTCTAGCCCCTAACCACCCCCTAGCCCCTATTTCTTTTTTACACATTTTGGGAATTTTCCTCTGTGAAGACCACTCTTGGTAGCCACCGAACCTCCTCGTCCTTTTAATTGCATTTACACTAGCTTTTTGGGATTTTGTTCACACTTGGGCCTTCTTCAATTTCTTGCTTTCTGTACATCCTATCTCAGCCTATCTCATTGTGGCATTGTGGCAAGGCTGCCCATTCTTCTTCATCATCTTCTGCAAATATCTACATTTAATCATTGGTCTCTTCCTCCTTGAACTTCAATATCTTCTCCACACATCAATTTCTTTACTCGAATTGGGCTTTCTGATAGTTTCAGTGTACTCTCTCACTGGGACGGTGAGTGGTCTTGTGGCGGGCAACCTATAGCAAGGCTACAATGTCACTAACACAAGATGGGAGTTAGTTAGAGCTGATCTAAAGTTCACATTGGATGAACTCTTGCCTGGGCAGTGACATGTGGCAATGATACAGGTGGTAATCTAGTGGACACGGTGGCCAGATCACCACCATTGTAGTTTGGAGATAGGCTTAGCTGGATTGGGATATTTTGCTAGCCGTTGGTGGCTCTTTATGATACATATATGTGTGGCTGTTTCCAATGTGGTATATCGTATGATCATCCACTTTGTATGGTCTAGCGTCTTGAGTCTTGAGTCTAGAGTCCAGCACTGCACATCTACACCCTATGTGCACATTGGAGCCTCGACACCCCCATTGTACCATTGAGTCCTCGGCTTGGAGCTGAGTGTGATGTTAGCCAAAGTATGTATGGTTCTGTGAGTTTTTTGTGGTGCTTTGAGGTGTTGTTCCATTGTTGTCTGATGTTTTCTTTTTGTTGGAGTGAGGTTTCTCGCATACTACACTGAGGAGCACCCATTGTGGAGAGAACGACACCCTTTTCGTGCTACACTTGGACTGCCTATGTGTAGCATTTTGAAATGTTGAGGCAAAGCCGTTGGTGGCTCTTTATGATACATATATGTGTGGCTGGTTCCAATGTGGTATATCGTATGATCATCCACTTTGTATGGTCTAGCGTCTTGAGTCTTGAGTCTAGAGTCCAGCACTGCACATCTACACCCTATGTGCACATTGGAGCCTCGACACCCCCATTGTACCATTGAGTCCTCGGCTTGGAGCTGAGTGTGATGTTAGCCAAAGTATGTATGGTTCTGTGAGTTTTTTGTGGTGCTTTGAGGTGTTGTTCCATTGTTGTCTGATGTTTTCTTTTTGTTGGAGTGAGGTTTCTCGCATACTACACTGAGGAGCACCCATTGTGGAGAGCACGACACCCTTTTCGTGCTACACTTGGACTGCCTATGTGTAGCATTTTGAAATGTTGAGGCAAAGCCGTTGGTGGCTCTTTATGATACATATATGTGTGGCCGGTTCCAATGTGGTATATCGTATGATCATCCACTTTGTATGTTCTAGCGTCTTGAGTCTTGAGTCTAGAGTCCAGCACTGCACATCTACACCCTATGTGCACATTGGAGCCTCGACACCCCCATTGTACCATTGAGTCCTCGGCTTGGAGCTGAGTGTGATGTTAGCCAGAGTATGTATGGTTCTCTGAGTTTTTTGTGGTGCTTTGAGGTGTTGTTCCATTGTTGTATGATTTTTTCTTTTTGTTGGAGTGAGGTTTCTCGCATACTACACTGAGGAGCACCCACTGTGGAGAGCACGACACCCTTGTCGTGCTACACTTGGACTACCTATGTGTAGCATTTTGAAATATTGAGGCAAAGAAGCTTCATGTCAGTAGTTCTACCTGAGTTTTGAGAGGCAGCTAGAATCAGTGAGACGGGTGCCCTTGCTCCTTTCGCTCTAGCGTTTTGATATGTCACCAGCAGAACCCTACATTGTTTTGGAGTGTTATGAAATGCTAGTGGGCCGTAGAGCATTTTGGCTTCTACTTTGCACAGCTCAAAGGTAGTTTTCATCCGGGCATACTACAATAAAATGGTGTTGTGGATGTAGAAAATGCGAGTGTGCAGTTGCAAGTTTTGAGTGGACCACAAAAATCACTTGGTTTTAGCAACGCTGAAAACCCATGTGGCCAGTTATGTGAAAGAATAAGTCTTGTGAATTCATCAAATGCATCAAGAGATGCCCCTAGGATATCAAATTTGATTGCAGGTCATGGTGATGTTGATTCAAGTGGTTTGAAGCAAAGTCTTGATGTGGAGTTTGGAATATGCTTTGTGATGATTGCATGTTGACAATAGGTAGTGATCTTGGACCACATAGTTTTGTGAGAGTGAGTAATTCTATGTAGAGATTGACTTTTGGCAATTATGTGGCTTTCCATTGTGCATTTTTATGGTGAAGATTGTGTAGGCTATAGAGCCTACTTGTTTGAGGATACTGTTGGAGAACCCAAGTGGGATCAAGTTGTGAACAAAGAGATGGATGGAGCCCTTGATGCTTATGAGGCATGGGTTTAGTGCCATTGCCAAAGGGAAAGAGTGTGATTAGATATGTCTACAAAGTGAAGCACAATGCGAATGGCACAGTGACCGTGTATAAGTCTAGATTCCGGTTATGTAGAGACTCATGAAATTGATCATGAGGATACTTTCTAGCTAAGATGGCTATTGTTTGTATCATTATTTTAGTGGTCACAACAAAAGGTTGGGTGTTGCATCAAATGGACATGAAGAATGCATTCTTGCATAGTGACTTGCAATAGGAGGTGTCAATGGAGTAACTACATGGATATGAGGATGTGAGACATTTCGAGTGTGTTTGGAAGCTTAAAAAAGCACTTTATGGGCTAGTTGCTCACTATTGGTTGTTGTATGGCTCAGCAGGTCACTGCTTGCTCTCTCCTAGTTATTCTTTTGGTTACTCTTAATTTGATATCCCCATTCATTTTGTAACTAATAATATCCTACACACATTAACGGTTCTAGTACTCGTGGTTCTCTATATTACTTTGCTCTACTAATCATGAGCTCTCTTACTCCATTGCTATAGAAAATTGTAATTGCTTGGCGTCACGATGTTATGAGGGTAGGCTACTTTGACAAAGCTCTTGGAAGCTCCCTCCTTGGTTCAAGGTTTACTCCTTTGTATCAAAGAACCCCGCTTCCATGCTATGGTCATAGAGAATGATACTCTATCGCTGCCATTAATGGATATCCTTGCATGGCTTTGCCTCTATGCTCTTGCTTTGTCATTACATAGAAGCAAGGGAATGCTTATGATACTCTGTTATTGTCATTAATGGATGTCCTTGCATGGCTTTGCCTCTATGCTCTTGCTTTGTCACTGCATAGAAGCAAGGGAAGGCTATGATACTTTGTTGTTGTTAGTAATGGATGTTTGTGCATGACTTTGTCTCTATGCTCTTGCTCGACAGGACCGCACCCAGGTTATTGAGAGGGTCAAAGAGAAAGCCTGCCTCATTCCCTACATACTCGATGATGACACCAGAAAACAAAAAGAGTGGTGGGAACACTCTCCTTTAATCATGAGAATGTTTATGGTGATGCATGGCAAGAAGCTCAAAAACGACCATGTGGCTAGAAAAAGGAAGAAAGGCATGGTATAGGGACACCACAATTCTCTTTTATACCTACCACTAGCCCCACTAAAAATCTCATCTTGGAGGACGTTGAGGAGGAGTGGACCTCAACAGACGTCAAAGGGGAATGACGAGAGGCAACTCCAGCTCCTGGCTATTTTTAAAGGTTTTTACGCTACTTGGAGTTCAAAGGTGAATCTCAAAATTTGTAGGTGGAATTGCTCTAAATCTTGGTTTTTTCGAGTGCTTAAAAGCAAATTCGAGGAAAATCTCAAAAATTTGTAGGGGGGGTTATAGTTAATGTACAATGCTTTCTCCCAAAAACTTACGTATGAGAAATTTTAGGGGCAACTTTTTTTTTTGTACCGGTGTAGGTATTTTCGCTCGGGCAAATACAAGAGAGCGTCACCCAGCTGCAATCGAACCCACGACCCGGGTCACAGAGCTAGAATGCTCAATCAACTGGGCTAGCTCCCTTTGACAAATTTTAGGGGCAACTTTATTATATTTGAAGGCTTTTACACTCAATTTCTCTATACTTTGTAGGTTTCCTCACCTTCACATCTAGAATTTGATTCAAAATCTATAGGTGGAACTACAATAAATCGAGGATTTTTTTAGCATTCGGCTATACTATGCTTTTTTCAAAAATTTAAAGGCAAATTTACTATATTCTAAGGTTTATACACTAAACTTCTCTGCACTCCTTGAATTCTCTAAACTTTAATTTAAGTTTTGTGAACTTTGTAGTTTCTTTAAACTTTGGAGATATTCTCACCTTCAATTTAAAATTTAAGGTTGTGATGTTAAGTTGTTATTCTTTTTGTATCCATGGCTATTTTGGAGCATGGGGATATTATATTTTTTATGTTTCTAATTCATTACAAGTCACTCTGATGAGTGAGAAACAATTTTTTAAAAAAAACGAGGTAAATCTCAATATTTGTAGGTGGGATTATACTAAACCTAGGTTTTTTCCTGCAATTGTTGTGGGTGTCCTAACCTTCAAATTAAATCTTACGAGTGTGTGGCCCATCATATATATATATATATATATATATATATATATATATATATATATATATATATATATATATATATATAGAGAGAGAGAGAGAGAGAGAGAGAGAGAGAGAGACCCTTTTCTTGGTGCTCAATCCACTCTCGTTCTTTCCTTTCCTTGGTCTCCACCTCCCTTCCCCCCCTCCCCCCCTCCTCCTCCAAGCCCTTTCCTTATGTCACGGGGCAGGGCCTCCAAGATGCATTATACATAGTTGAGAAAATTTGTAAGTTGGATTACACTAAACCTGAGTTTTTCTCAAGCACTCAGGTGCTGTCATAAAATATAATATCTAACTTTACCAAATGATTTTCTCATATTAAACTGAATCATTTAATATGGGAAGATAAAAGGGGAATAAGAGTTACGATATAGATATGTGCTTCTAGACTTATCTCAACAAGGGCCCAAAAGGAGAAATGGCTACATCTCAATAGGGGTCCAAAAGGAGACGGTCTACCAAAGAACAATGTGCAATAAGTGTTTCTAGATTTACCTTAGCAAGGGACCAAGAGGAGAGATGGCTACATCTCAATAGGGATCCAAAAGGAGGAAGTTCATCAAAGAGCAACTGCATCTAATGGAGCTCAAAAGACCTTAGGGTTAGCTTCATTAAAGACCTCCAAAAGTTAGTGTTAAAAAGTCCTTTGACCTTAGGCAAGCTAGGGTTGACCTTGAGGTGGGAATCCTACCCAAGCATGAAGTGCTTGTCGTGCTTGGTAACTAAAGTGCTTAAAGTGTTTGTGGGAACCTTGCCCAAGCTTGAGGTGCTTCTCATGCTTAAATGACTAAGGTTCTTGAAGTGTCAATTCAAACATGATCTCTCAAGAGACATAAACGATTTCCATGCTTAATTGACTAAATGATTGAGGTGTTCAATTCGTGCACACCTTGGGAGCTTTGGTCTTAATAATGGGGTCTTTTTAGACTTGCCTACGGCTTTACCATTATTGAGCCATAAGAAGTCTAAAAGGAGCTATCCCTCGAAAATTCTACTATGTTAGACCCACTCCACTACTCTCTATAATTAAGCAATTCGAGCCATGGGTGTAGATACTTAAGTGCTTATTTTCAAAGGCTAAGAGAAGTAGCAACTAAGGTTTTGAATTGTCGAAGGATACACTAAGTAAACACATAAGTATAATTAGCATGGCTGGCAATAACCAAGAGAGTAGAATGAACATTGATAACTTTGATTTTGCACATGAAGGTGCTAATGATGATGCCTCCATGTTTATCAATTATTTTGTTACTAGGTTGCATCAAGCTATGGGCAATCCTACTTTGCAAGCCGAAGTTACCCAACAACTTCATGCTTATGGGATTTCCCTTGCTCTCCAAGAGGAGAGAGAGTTTAGGAGGCCTCTTGATGAGACTCCCAAAAGAAGACTCTCTCCCATAAGAGAAGAGGAATCCAAAGAATGAGAAAGAAGTGAATCCCTAAGTTCCTCTAAAGATGTGGCTCCATGAAGACAGCGGTCTAGACTATCGCCAACTCCTCCCAAGAGGAAACAGTCAACCCATAGTCCTTCTCCTTGTTACTTCAAAAGGGAAGAGAGGAAACAAAGAAAGAAAAAGTTAAGAAAGAGGTCACCCTCTTCTCCTTCTTCTTCACCTTATGGCTATTCTCCTAGAGAATACAAGAGGGAATGACATCGCAAATCATACCCTGCATGGCGAAGATCACCTATGACGGCACCTTTGGTGCCATTGACAAAGTATTGGCCTTCATCCAACAATTTGATACAGCCTTTGGAGACGAGGGCTTCATGGGGTCCTCCAAGCTACACCATAGAAATTTGCTCATCAATGGTGGGCTAGCCTTTATGGCAGCAACGAAGCCCCAAAGTCAGGGAAAACTCTACAAGTTTCCATAATAAAGCAATTCCTTGCAAGCAATGCCAAGGACAAAGTGCTCACCGAATGGCAAAGTTTGAAGCTACTCTTCAACGAGTCTCCACAAATATGTAGACAAGTTTTGAGATTTACATCTCAAAGCTACAGTCTTTTAAAGGATAGACTTCACCAAACAAAAGCAACAATTTTGTGTGGTATTACCTTAAGAAATGGCCGAGTATATCAACTCACAATGGCCTAGCACTATCACCAAAGTCATCCACCGCACTATGGTTGCTTCAAGGATCAATTTCCAACAAGGGGCGAGAAGAAATTTCAAGCCCATGGAAAACAAGGATTGAAATGAAGCTAAAGGGAAGAGAAATGCTCAAAACATTTCCCAAGGCAACACCAACACCAACAAAAACAAGGCCGAGGAGAAAGGAGCTTACAAAGGTAAAAATAAGCTCTCTCCCAAAGAATTAAAGGCTTTTCATAAAGGCCATAAATGCTTTAAGTGTGGGGAGAAAAACCATGGTAATCGTTCTTGCCCCAAAAGAATTGTACATAATGACACTCCTAGAGCTTCCATGGTTGAAGCTCCAAAAGAGGATACTCATTGCAAAGGCTCATCAAACTCCTATGCTTGGGGAAAAGGGAGCATGATGCCTTCATCTTGTTTGAACCTGGCTCTACTCACAACTTTATATCAACGGAGTTGGCCACTAAGTTTGGCATTCAAGCTTTCGAGATGGAAGATATTGTAACTGTCCATGCAGCTTTCAAGGGACATCAAGCCTCTGTTACTCCCTTGATTGGGAAGTTGAGGCTTCATGTTCAAAGCTACGTTGACAAAGAAGATTTTTTTATCTCTCCTCTCCAACATGAGGATGTTATCCTAGGGGCACCATAGTTCAACCGCATGGCTGCCAACATGAAGTTCCCTGAAAGGAGAATCTACTTCACCTATAGGGAAAAGAGCATGTATATAGATGCTAAGGAGTTGGGGAATACCATACCCCTAATAAATACGCTTGCGTTCGATAAGTCAATGAAAAGCTCTATTTTTGTGTATATGATTTTTGTTAGAGAATCTGTAAATGATTCTAATGTTTTCACAAGTAGCAATAAAGGAAATCAAGAGGAATTAGAATTGTCTAATTTCCTAAATGGATTCTAAGATGTTTTCATTGATGACATCCCTAGTGAGCCACCTCCAAAACGAGGGGATGATGACCATGCTACAGAGCTTCTACTAGGAAGCTCACCACCTAATAAACCTCCTTATTGAGTTTCACAAGCTCAACAAGAGGAGATCATGAGGCAAGTGCATGAATTGGTGGAAAAAGAGATGGTGAGGCCTAGCTCCTCTCCATTCTGTTCACCAGTACTTTTAGCGCAAAAGAAAGATGGCACATATCACATGTGTCTCGACTATGGAGCACAAAATAGGCTCACTATAGTAAAAAATATATTTTTCGTGCCGCAGGTAGAAGATCTATTTGATAAGTTACAAGTTTTGGCCTGACAAATGCTCCAGCCGCATTCAAACTTACGATGGACAAAAATCTTCAGGCCACTCAAATTCTGTTGAGGAGTACAAGTGACACCTCCAGGTAAGCTTTCAAGTTGTGGGAGAGAATAAGCTTTTCATTAATCAAAAGAAAAGTAAATTTTTCCTACAAGAGATTCAATATTTAGGTCACATTATCTTTCAATATGATATCAGTATGGATCCATCAAAGTTGGAGGTAATAAAAGCATGGCCTAATCCAAGGAAAGGATCTACATGGGCTAAGAAGATTTATTGGTATGTCTACATACTATAGACGCTTCATAGCAAAATTCTCTCAAATAGCAGGACCATTGTATGACTTAACAAAGAAGAAAGTTAAGTACTCATGGACTGCAAGAACAAAATGCTTTTGACAAGCTCAAAGAGAAGCTTACCTCTCAACCAATCCTCATGCTTCCTGATCTCTCAAATTCATTTGAGGTCCAATGTGATGCTTGTGGTGATTGCCTTGGAGAAGTCTTGCTTCAAGAAGGGCATGCCATAGCATATGAGAGCCTTGGACATTTATGAGAAAGAGCTTTTAGTTGTTCTACATGCCCTAGACACATGGAACCACTATCTCTTGGGGGCTCCATTCATCCTACAAATGGATCACAAAGCCTCAAGAACTTCATGACGCAAACCAAGCTCTCCAACAAACAAATGAGGTGGGAAAATGTTCTTTTGTAATTTAAATTTCATATTGCTCACATTGCTTGCAAGCATGATCAAAGTGGTCGATGCACTTTCACAACGGCTAAGGGTAAATGTGGTATCTATAGCAACTCACAATGATCTATCTTTTATGATAGATGAGTATGTAAATTTCTAGAAGGGTCTCTTTGAGAATCTAGGAAGTAGATTAAATTTCTCTTTCGGCCTATCATCCACAAACGGATGACCAAAGTGAAATAACTAATCTGACCATTCTGGAATCTACTAAAAGCCTATGTCATGGAAGTAGATCAACGTTCTCAATGAGAGAAGTACCTACCTCTTATAGAGTATGCGTACAATGACATTGTACATACTTCTATGGGGAAAGCACCTTTTGAGGTTAAAGAGGGAAGATCCAAAAGTCCCTTACTACTTAAAGTACATGGGAAGATCTTCGTTGTTGCTGATGAATATAGCCAAGACTCACAAGAATCTTTTCCAAAGATTAAAGAGGTTATATCCATCTCAAAGCAAAGGCAAAAAGGGCTGCTGCTAATAAGCACAGAAGAGCCTTGGCCTTTAAGGAAAATGATTAGGTCTTGCTAAAGTTTCTCAAGGCTCGTCTAAGGCATACTACGAGCAAGAATCCTACGAGCCACCAAGAGTATTATGCTAAACTAGCAAAAAGATACTATGGTCTTTTCTTTTGAAATTCTTAAGCCAATCAATGAGATGGATTATTAGTTAAAGTTTCCCCAGCCATTGGCTCATTCACAATGCTAACCATGTGAGCTTACTCAAGCCTTACAAAGGAGAGCCACAAAAAGAACCAATAACGGAGGACCCGCCAGATCAAAGATCAAGAAGAGGTGTTGCAGCCCGAACCGATTCTTTGACACGAAGACAATGTACCAAGGAATGGTAACTTATCCAACGATATCTTTTTAAGTTTAAGGATTTTCCTTTTAAAGATGCTAGATGGATGCAAGGAACCTAGCTTAAGGATAATATGAACCTTGTTAATGCTTACAATGCTACACTAGAGTAAGCAAATGAAAATGCATTTTAAATGAACAATGTTTTTGTCTTGTAAGACTCATTCTCTTTCTTTTATTGTGCACAAAATTTCAGAAGTATGCATGCTTAGGATCTTGTCACTCTACTTTGGAAGTACGATATGAACTAAAGAGCAGACATGCTTGCAGCAGCTAAGTCTCCCGAGCACCAAATGGATTAGTCATCCATTCTGGAATGATGTCGTGGGGTGAAAAGGGATCCTCTACCCGCTAAAAAAACATGGAGTAATGACTAGGTTTTATCTTCTCTACCTCATAGTCGAGGACGACTATGATTTCAAGAGAGAGGTAATGTCATAAAATATAATATCTAACTTTACCAAATGATTTTCTCATATTGAACTGATCATTTAATATGGGAAGATAAAATGGGAACAAGCGTTAAGATATAGATATGTGCTTCTAGACCTATCTCAACAAGGGACCAAAAGAAGAAATGGTTACATCTCAATAGGGGTCCAAAAGGAGACGGTCTTCCAAAGAGCAATGTGCAATAAGTGTTTCTAGATTTATCTTAGCAAGGGACCAAGAGGAGAGATGGTTACATATCAATAGGGATCCAAAAGGAGGTAGTCTATCAAAGAGCAAGGTGCATCTAATGGAGCTCAAAAGACCTTAGGGTTACCTTCATTGAAGACCTCCAAAAGTTAGTGTTAAAAAATCCTTTGACCTTAGGCAAGCTAGGGCTGACCTTGAGGTGGGAATCCTACCCAAGCATGAAGTGCTTGTCGTGCTTGGTAACTAAAGTGCTTGAAGTGTTTGTGGGAACCTTGCCCAAGCTTGAGGTGTTTCCCATGCTTAAATGACTAAGGTTCTTGAAGTGTTCAATTCAAACATGATCTCTCAAGAGGCATAAACAGTTTCCATGTTTGATTGACTAAGTGCTTGAAGTGTTCAATTCAAACCAAATGATTTAAGAAGCATAAAATACACATTTGAAAATCCTCCACATGTGGCCCTCATGATGTGCTTGAAACCTATTGGACAGGCTTTAAAGGGGTCCAATGAGAATTTAGATGCATAAAAATAAGTAATTAAGTCTCTTTCTCTCAAAGAGAAAATAGAATACACGTGTCCAAATGATATAATTAAATAATATGAGAGAGAGAGGGGGGCATGGACCAAGCATGGAAGGGGGTATACTCTCCCACACACACATTCACTCATTGTGTGAAGTGCAAAGTGCAGAGCTCCATCTTCTTCTCCAAGCTTGTTGAGAAGTTGAGAGCCTACACCAACACTTTTGGCTATGGAACACAAATCCAACCAAGAGCCATGCTTCATGCTTAAGCTTGCCATCTTCTTTATCTTCATTGCTATGCTTTTATGATATGCTAAGCAAGAAGAGTGATGATAAGTGAAGAACAATTTCTTTCTCCTATGGATGATTCTTCTTCCTCTTCCCTACCCTCATCCCCCGCTAGCTCTCTCCACCTTCGAAGGTGTTTGAGGCCTTGGGATTGAGGCTTGGGATAGTTAATGCTTTTTGCAAAGTTTATGTTATGGTTGGGATGCATGAATATTTCCATCTTCATAGCATCACCAAGGTCACGAGGAACACAAGATTGTATTGTAGGATTGTACCAAGTCTCTCTTGATGGGAGAATCTATAATACAAACGCCTCAACTATTTTTATGTTTTCTAATACTCTGTCTCTTGCAAAAGTATTGTTCATTGCCAAGTTAATTAAGTACTATGTTTATGTTACTACCATCAATTAAGTTCACCCCCTATGTTCTCAAAGTAATCTCACAAAAATGCTCACTCTAATTATCATAATTCCACTATTCTCAAAGTTCATAGGCCATTTCCATTACAGATGCACAATAGTTTTTTGTTATTATTCAAAAGTCCATTATCTATACTCCGTATAACGGAGCTTTAAAAATTAGAGGAAGGAGCACGCATTGCCTTTTGGTTTATTTTCATAGCCTATTGGATCAATGCGTGAGTTGTTGAGTCCCTGCTCAATTGTCCTACTTGCCATAGACACATTAAAGAGCCTTTAAAAATTGCATAAAATAGTTCAATTTCTATGCAACTCCATCCTTTTCCAATGACTTGCAATGGTATAAATCATATGCCTGACAACCTATTATCAACCTCTCTGTGTGTGTGTGTGTGTGTGTGTGTGTGTGTGTGTGTGTGTGTGTGTGTGTGTGTGTGTGTGTGTGTGTGTGTGTGTGTGTGTGTGTGTGTGAGAGAGAGAGAGAGAGAGAAAGAGAGAGACAGAGAGAGCCCATTTGAGGCAGGGGTACTACAATTTAAAAAATTCCTATCACGTGGGTTCAATAGTAGAGATTAATTTATTCTATATTTTCTCACATTTTCACGTACAAAACGGTATTGAAAAAATGATCTTGAGTTTTTTTTAATAAATTGAATAGGGAAAGGATCCCTTCTGTTGATTAAACATTCACAACTAAGGAGTATTATAAATTTTTCTTGAAGCACGCGATATATAGGTTTTACAAATAGTGACCTCTCCCAACCCCCCCCCCCCCCCCCCCCGGTGGACCTCATAGAGTGCACAAATCTAGCCTTTTCCAACAACGTGCAAACTGTAGTAGCCAAAATTGTACGCTTGACAACTTGCATATGTTGTATGCATATGCGTGTGCAATGTGTGTGTGTGTGTGTGCGCACGCATGCGCCCATATGTGTCACCATCACTGTCACCATGTGTGTGTGTGTGTGTGTGTGTGTGTGTGTGTGTGTGTGTGTGTGTGTGTGTGTGTGTGTGTGTGTGTGTGTGTGTGTGTGTGTGTGTGTGTGTGAGAGAGAGAGTGAGAGAGAGAGAGAGAGAGAGAGAGAGGGAGAGCTTTGCCACTAGCAAGTAGACAAAGAGAGAGAAAGAGTGAGGTGGGTCATGATGAGTGCGCGTGTGCGTGTACGGAGTGTGTGCAAGAGAGGGGAAGAAGAGAAATGGGGAACGGGGAGATACACAGGCAGCCACTGTATGGGTTAGTGGAGAAGAAAGAGAAGAGTCAACTCTTCCTCTTTTTCTCCCTATATTGATCAGGTGAAATGAAGTGTACAAGGGTGGTTTCCCACGGCCACCTGGCCTACACCCCAACAACCTCCCACTTGAAGGTCATGGTGGCCAATAGTAGCATTAGTATAGTTAGTCTATACAAAATTGATGAAGCATTGCCGAGGCTTCATCCTACACCCATAAGTTCTATACAATGTGTAAATCGTTCCGAGGCTAGGCTCTTTGTGAGAGCATCTGCGGGGTTGTCGTCAGTGTGAACCTTGACAAGCTCGATACGCTTACCAGCCAATGCATCTCGTATGACATGGTATCTGACCTCTATGTGTTTCAACTTTGAGTGAAACATTGGATTCTTTGCCAAAGCAATGGCACTCTGACTATCACAATGTAGTACTGGAACCTCGTGAATGCCCAAATCTCCCACTAGACGAGCCAACCATATGGCTTCCTTGCTAGCGTCAGACGCAGCAACATATTCTGCCTCAGTGGTAGATGAAGACGTGCAATCTTGGAGACACGATCTCCAAGAGATAGCTGCTCCAGCAAACATGAACACATAGCCAGATGTGGATCTTCTACGATCCACGCAACCCGCATAATCCGTATCCATGTAACCTACAATAGATGCATCACTGTTTCCGAAGCCTAAACACTTGCTAGCTGTACCTTTCAAATATCTGAGGATTTTCTTCACTGCTTCCCAATGCTTCTTGCCAGGGTTTGCCATGTACCTACTAACCACTCCCACTGCATGTGCAATGTCTGGTCTTGTGGCTACCATAGAGTACATCAAACTGCCAACTGCTAAAGAATATGGTACTTTCACCATTTCCTCTTTCTCAGCGACTGTCTTGGGAGAGTCTTCCTTGCTAAGTTTGGAGTATGCTTGCATTGGGGTACTCAATGACTTCCCCCCCTGCATACTAAAACATTGCAAGACTTTGTGAATGTACTTTTCTTGAGATAATTCAAGAATTCCACGTTGCATGTCTCTCTTGATGTGCATACCAAGAAAGTGATTGGCATCTCCCAAATCCTTCATGGAAAACTGAGTGCTTAGCATCTTTTTCAACTGATTGATTTCATCAATTGATTTTCCTGCGATAAGCATATCATCTACATACAAGATCAAGATGATTAAAGAACCATCGTTCAACCTTTTTGTGTATAAGCAGTGATCCTCTTGACTTCTAATGTAACCCTGAGACTGCATGAATTTGTCGAATTTTTGATACCATTGCCTTGAACCTTGCTTGAGGCCATAGAGTGCCTTTTTCAGTCTACAAACCAATTCTGTCCTCGCTGGTTTTTGGGTTTTACATACGAATCCCTCTGGTTGTTTGATGTAGACATCTTCATCTAGATCCCCGTGAAGAAATGTTGTGTTCACATCCATTTGGACAAGTTCCATGTCTTGGATAGCAACCAAGCCAAGCACGGTGTGAAGTGTAGTCATCTTGACTGCTGGAGAGAAAATCTCATCAAAATCCACACCTTTTTGCTGCTTGAAACCCTTGGCAACTAGACGAGCCTTGTATCTTGGCTCGAGATCTTCCGCTGTATACTTCTTCTTGTATACCCACTTGCAAGGTAAAGCATTTTTGCCTTTTGGTAATTCAACCAAATCCCATGTCTCATTAGTCACAATCGAATTGTGTTCTGATTGCATAGCCTGCTCCCACTTAACGCTATCCTCCATTTGTATAGCTTCTTTGTAGCAGGTTGGCTCTCCACTGTCAGTGATAAAAATGTGGTGTATACCCGGCTCAAACCGCTCGGGCGCACGTGATACTCTCTCAGAGCGTCTCAGTGCCTGACTGCTGGACTCCACTCTCTCCGAAGCAATAGTAGTATCTTGCACTTGAGGAGTGTGTGCAACACTACTGAACTTAGTTGGTTCGGAGGCTACATCCTCAAAACGAACACGTCTATACTCAACATCTTTGATGGGCTTTTTGTGCATTTTTGATTCATTGAAAATCACATGTGAGCTTCGTATGACTTTGTTTGATTCTGGGTGCCAGAGACAATATCCCATCTCTCCGTTTGCACCATAGCCAATAAAGATGCATTTGTATGATCTGTGATCTAATTTCTGACGAAGTTCTTTGGGCACATGTGCATATGCCTCGCATCCAAATACACGTAGATGCTCATAGCTTGGCCTTTTGCCATTCCATAATTCCTCTGGAATTTTGAAATTCAAAGGAGAACTAGGAGACCTTTTGATGATGTGCACTGCTGTTAGAACAGCTTCCCCCCAAAATTCGGGAGTAAGCTTCACCATAGACATCATAGAGACAACTCGCTCTTGAATCGTACGATTCATTCTTTCAGCTATCCCATTTTGTGCAGGTGTGTATGGAGCTCTAAACTGCCGCCGAATGCCTCTTCTATTGCAAAAATCCTTGAACTCTGTGGAGACGTATTCTCCACCATTGTCCATGCGAAAAGCTTTGAGCTTTGTTCCTGATTGGTTCTCAACCATGGCGAGGAATTTTTGGAATGTCGAAAAGACTTCTTCCTTACGCTTAAGAAGATACACCCACACCTTTCTGGTAGAATCATCTATGAACGTGAGAAAGTAATTCGCTCCCCCTAGAGTTTTATGTGGCATTGGACCACACAAATCACTGTGCACTAAGTCTAGAGGTTCGCCTAGTTTCTTATTCAATGGCGATGATGTCAATCTAGTCTGTTTGCCATATAGACAATGCTCACACAATGGAAAGTCCGTGTAATCTAACACGGGTAAGTAGCCAAAACGCTGAAGTGTTTTCATTCCCTTTTGGCTAATATGCCCTAGCCGGCTATGCCACAACTCAGGAGACGGCAGCTCGGCAACATAGATAGAGTGTTCATCGACACTCGAAACAAACAAAGAGTACAGGGATCCATTTTTATTGCCTTTCATCATGATAAGGTTGTTCTTGTGGATCATCCAAGAACGATTACCAAAAACTGTAGTGTAGCCAAGTTCATCCAATTGCCCTATAGAAAGCAAGCTTTTCGTAAGCTTGGGCACATGTCTGACATTCTGTAGTACAAAAGTAGTGCCATTATGCATGTGAAGTTTCACATCACCAATGCCAATAATGTCAAGCTGATAGGAATCACCAAGCTTGACTATTCCATGCATGGATGCATAAGAGGAAAACCACTCTCTATGCGGTGTGACATGAAAACTTGCACCAGAATCAAGGATCCAATTTTGTGCATAACCCTCATCCTGTGCAACCAAAGCATCTGGAGTGAGATCTGAAGTGAAAATGAGAACATCTGAGGCATCTTCTGTCACCTCGGGATGAATCTCTGTGGGCATAATGAGCATCACTGGAGGAGGAGCATCCTCTACTGCAGTGGTAGGTATGGGAGACTCAACAATATTGAGATCCTCAATCTTTACTATACTTTTGCCTTTGCCAGAATTATCATTTTGCATGTTTTTGTGATCTCTTAGGAAACTGCGACAATCCTTTTTGTAATGACCCTTTTTGTGGCAATAGTAACACTAGACATTTCTGGCATTGCGGTCTTTACTTTGGTTCCTGTGTCTGCTAGGACTACGAGGATTCCACTCTCTACTTTTGCTTTTGTGTTTGTTCTTGTCACGGCCTCTTGGCTTTGTTGAACTGCCAGCCGTATATGCATCTCCATGACTAGCATTATCGAGAGATTTACGACGAATTTCTTCAGTGAGCAATGCATCTGTGACAGCATTGAACTCTAACTTGCCATTCGGAGCTGAATTGCTAATTGCTGTGCAAAAGATATCCCATGAACTGGGTAGAGAGCATAATAAGAAGATAGACTTGAGTTCATCGTCAAACTCCTTAAAGCCCTGAGATGTCAGCTGACTAAACAAGGAGTTGAACTCATTTAAATGACTGGAAACTGTGCTACCTTCTTTCATGTTGAGCTTCATAAGCTTTTTCATGAGAAAAACTTTGTTGGATGCACTTTTGCTCTCCCATGCTGAACATAAGCTATCCCATAGTTCCTTGGTTGTTTTCTTCCCTATGATAGTGAAGAAGACTGACTCGGCTAGATGTAGACGTATCGTAGCCATGGCTTTTGCATCCAAAAGCTCCCATTGAGCTTGTGTATAATCATCATCCTCTGCGCGCTCTTTCAACGGTTCTGAGAGGCCTTTGTTTATCAAAACATCTTTCATGCACTCTTTCCACATGGTGAAGTTGCTCCCATCGAACTTCCGAATGAAATACTCCTCCTTTTCTGAAGAAGAAGCCATCGCTGATAAGAGGGTTTGAGAGGTGCCAAACTATGGCGAGACGCTGTAGAAATTTGGGCAGAGTAACCTTTGTATCGGGAGTAAAATCTCAACCCAAATAGACTCAAAAGTGCCAACTATGGAAGTCACGACTCGCGGGAAGTAAATCCGGCAGAGTCTCCTTTGTATGAGGAGTCAAAAAACTCAACTCAAAATGCATATAAATTTGCCAACTGCACTAACTGGGCATTTGCTGCACAAAACAACTGCTATGTGAGTTCCAACTCAGCGTCAAAAGCATAAATAACCGTCCAGATACATATCCTATGGCGAGGGTACCGCAAAAGGGGAACTCCAGCTACCTGTATCACCGAAAGTGTCTCAACATTCGAGCACACCCCAGCTCAAAGAAAACCTCACGCTATCGACCCTCCAAAAGGCTAATGCAGACACAAATGGACTAGCCACAGTCTCAGAAAGGGCTCTTCCGGTCCGAGTCTCAGAAACGGCCGGGAAAAACTGCCAAAATAGCCAAAAATGGCTCCACACGTAGTACAGTGGGCAATGTCCGCAACTCAACGTACATGAGTAAAACCGCGCTCAAACAGGCGCCAAGAACTACTGCATGTAGTGAAAGTGATCCCTGTGGGGATATCTGCTCTCAAAAGAGCTCAGTAGCACTAGGTGTGCTCACAACAAATGCATCTGTCAACGCATGTGTCCGTAGAGAATCTGATGTCAAAATGACTACCAAATCGCATGTCAAAGCGCTGTGTCTGGTAACCTGGAGAATCTGTGAGTGAATGGGCTGAAAAAAAACCCTGTAGCCTGTAACCTGCGTGTCAGTGTCGCTATGTGCCGATTTCTGCCATCAGGTAGAAATATGCTAGTCGAATAGCCGCCAAAGGTGTCGTATTCGTAAACTGTGTCGTACAGGGCGATCGGTGCGCTCGGTGCCGATGCTGGGTGTCACTCTTCTATGATAGAGGTACCTCACCCGTGCATGTCGCAAGCACGGTCATCGATCGCGGGAACGCGCTCGTGTGGGGAAGCGCCCGGTGTCTGGGTCGGATGTCGGAGATCCGCCGAAAAAGCAGTGGCGAGCCGGTGCGCATGAGCGGTGTTGATGCTGATGTCGCTTTCCGTCGCTGGGCGGAAGTGGCTCCGATGGCAAAAAAATGCCGAGGAAATGGGCCGATGTCGGGTGATGTCCGGGCTTAGTCGCCGCCTGTAGCCGAACACAATGTGTCCGCTCTCTCTCTCTCTATCTATCTCCAAGCTTGGGGATTCGGGGCTTTGGTGGTGGGAGCATACAAAGTCGAAAGTCGGGAAGTTGAAGGGGGGTGGGTTGGGGGGGGTGTGAACCCACCCTTGCACACAAAAGTGTGGTAAGTCAAATTAAAATAATAATAATAATAATTAATCTGTCGAAACCTGCCTGCAGTCGACGACTGTGGGTGAGTGTGTGTGTGTATGTGTGTGTGAGTCTACACACAAAAGCGAAGATTGCTTCGATTCTTGCTTGTTAATCAAGCTTCCAATTGCTACTCACTTTCTTCTCAGCGCTGCCCGGTTCTCGCCTGCAATTGATTGTGCCCTCCTTGCTCGTCACACTGCCGCCCGATTCTTCCCATTGCAATTGGCTGTGTGTTGTTGCTCGGCAATGGCTGCTGCCTATTCACTTGGTGCCCAAATGATCCAAGCAATGCTTGGGTTTGCCTGCTTATACACACACAGTGTGTGTGTGGTTCTTGCAAAGCTCACGGCCTTGGTGCCTCAATTCGATTGCAGCCCGTTCTCACAGCGCTCACGAGCAGCCCGATTGCCCTCAATTCCTGCAAGCTCAAGTGTGTGTGTGTGTGGCCCGATTCTACCGAGATTTGCTACAGTGCTGTCCGAAGTTCCCAGCCTTTGTCGATTGCAATGCTTACTACAGCTTGTGCACCAGTCGGCTCGATTTGCTGCTTCTGATTTAATTCTTTGGCTGTGTTCCCTTGTTGCTCACAGGTTAAGCCCGATTCAAGGCCTTGATGCTCAATGTCGGCTCATTTGATTCCCCCAATTGGGTGCTCGGGGTCTACTGCTTGCTCTGTGACCTGCCTATCAATTGCTTGTGTGTGTGTGTGTGTGTGTGTGTGTGTGTGTGTGTGTGTGTGTGTGTGTGTGTGTGTGTGTGTGTGTGTGTGTGTGTGTGTGTGTGTGTGTGTGTGTGTGTGTGTGTGTGTGTGTGTGTGTGTGTGTATGTGCTTACACACACCACTCAATTGACTCCAAGACTAAGCTTCCATTAAACCTGTACACAACGTGATTCCAATTGCTTCAATTGTGCAATGATTCCCCCAATCATGAGCTCCATGAGTGTGTGCAAGCGGCCGTCTCCATGCCAAAGGTTCCGAGCTCCGCGACTCCTCCTAATCCATTCGATCAAGCTTCCATGACTGATCTGCAAGATCATCCGCTCAAGCTTTCTTTCTGACTCCCTCTCTCGAGCTCTGAGCTCCAAGCCCAGTTATGGCTGAGCTCTCTCCCGTTCTTCAAGCTCCTGCTATGGCTACCTCTCGCCATGCAAGCTCCGCGATCTACAACCACCACCGTTGTTGTTCCCACCTGAGCTCTGATACCAATTGATGAGTGCGCGTGTGCAAGTACGGAGTGTGTGCAAGAGAGGGGAAGAAGAGAAATGGGGAAGGGGGAGATACACAGGCAGCCACTGTGTGGGTTAGTGGAGAAGAAAGAGAAGAGTCAACTCTTCCTCTTTTTCTCCCTATATTGATTAGGTGAAATGAAGTGTACAAGGGTGGTTTCCCACGGCCACCTGGCCTACACCCCAGCAGGTCATTCGGCTCGAGACGAGACCTTGACCTAGGTAGCTACCGGTGATTACGTATAGGTACAGTAGGCCAAGCGGTTGCACCACAATGTTCAATAGCAGTAACTTGGTTATGAAGTGGAGGCGAATAGGGGACAGTCACCACCCATTGCTGGGGGAGCTTGGTAGTAGCAGATGGGTGCTCTAAGGCAACATGTGTACATGGATTTGCTCAAGCCATTGAGTGTTGGGGTTGGTAAGAGAGGGTAAAGAGCTAATGGCTTAAATAGGACCAGCTCCAGCTGCTACGACTTGAAAGATTTTGTGTGTGTGTGTGTGTGTGTGTGTGTGTGTGTGTGTGTGTGTGTGTGTGTGTGTGTGTGTGCGGTTGTTTAATCTTAGATAATAAGACATAATTTAACTTTTACATTCAAAAGACAACTGGCAATGGAACAAAGAATAGATAAGTATATAAACAACTCAGTATTAGAATCATTTAAGTACAATGTTTGTAGGGAAGAGGTCCCCTTCCGGTATACAGATAGTAAAAGAACTTCCCAAATCATAAGTGAGTGTTCCATCCAGTGTAGGTCAGCTTGCCAAAGTAAAAAAAAAAACTTTCAAGATAAGATAGAGTCCTTACCTGCATCCATCCAAACAAGACAACAATTCAGCTAGCCTTGGATGTGTTTTACAGGTATCAATGGGCTATACCAGTTGTTATCCATGTCCATCGTTGGGGGTCCCATCATTGCAATAACTCCAATGACCAACAAAATTATCAATTCGGAGGGATGAGCTACCTAGCTAGGACATGGAAACACTCACACTGTTATTGATCTAATCGTGGCAACACAAATGGTTAACTTTATGAGGTGAGCTTCTCTGCTTATGGAGGAGCTAAGCCGCAATAAAGAGCAATCTCCATATCCACTTCTCTTCACCTCTAATCAACCCAATCACGCACACTACGATTGCAAAACGCATACAACACTAATCCTATCATGCAACACACTAATCGCAAGCACACACATATAGATCTATCGAGCACCACACTCCAATCAAACCTACATGCACACACAAGCAAAATAGGGCAATCACACAAGATTAGAGAGGAATTAACCACTAATTAGTTAAGATCTAGTTAATTTAAGCATCATAGGCAATCATAAGAAGTAAGAGAGAGGCATAGTGAGAGAGAATGAATCATTGATTAGTGTTAATCAAGTCTCATGAGCGAGGAGAAGCTCAAGGACTCCATAGCCACACACCTCAAGAGCTCTCACCAAATAGTGCTCTCAACAAATGACTTGAGAACCCTAATTTCTTTTACACACTACCTTATATACCTAGGGAAAAAATATGCAATGTCTAGGCGCCCAAGGCCTTTAGGGCTCACCACTTACTGAATTTGTAACTTAGGCACAGTAAGTGACCTATTCTTTACAACTTGGAACTCTCATTGAGCCCGTAACAATTAGAAATATTACAATGGCTTGAAATAAATCGAGAATTTACAATACGTGACCGTTTTGGAAAAACGTGGAAAATGTGTAACTCCAATCTTTACTGCTTCTTTGCATTCATCCTCGATGTGCATTCGTACGTCTTCGGTCTTTAGCAGCTTCTGTTAACTAACGTTGACTCAGTTAACATTCTCCCCTTCCTATTTTGGTGCCCGTCCTCGGGAACTGTTGAAAATGTCCGTGGAGGCTGAGGAAGTTTTTGATTGGTTGTTGATGGGCTGATTGTCTTCATTTGTTGCTCAATTTGTTTATGAGGTTGAATTCGTTGCAGCATTGTCATTGGTCAAAATATGTCTGATGTGAGAGATGATGTTGCATTTTCCCGTTGTAATAGCATAATGATGAGGCTGATGTTTATTTATGAAAAATATGTACAAGGGAAGTAGAATGATGAGATCCTAAATTAGGGTCTAATACCTGGATGACCAAAGGAAAAAAATCCAGTGGAAAAAAGTGCCTTTGGGATACGCACATTATTGGAGTACTTATTAGCATGGGAAATATTAATAAAGTACTGAATGCATTATCACTGATAGATATGGAATTAAAAAATGTGATATCCATGAAAGTGTACTGGGCCGACGCCAATTTGCCAAGGTCACCACCAAGCGATGGGGAGCGTTGGACAGTCACCAAGGCCGCTATTTGCTCGGTGTTGACTCCACTGTCGCATGTAATGATTTTAACCCCGAGGTCAGTACCAAGCGATAGGGAATGTTGGGGAGTCCCCAAGCGGCCTATTCGCCCCATATTGACTCAACTGTCGTATGTGATGAATTTAAGAGCAAGGTCAACACCAAGCGATGGGGAGCGTTGGGCAGTCCCTAAGCTTTATATTTGCCCAGTAGTGACTCAACTGTATTTTTGTAATCACATCACCATGGTCTTCATTGTCAGTTACACCAAGGTCAGCACCAAGCGATAGGGAGCGTTGGGTAGTCACTAAGCCTTCTAATCGCCCAGTAGTGACTCAATTGAATTTTGCCTTTCTGTTGTTGGTTATCATGTCCCAAGGTCTTTGACGTCACCTGTAATGGCTTCAACACCTAGGTCAACACCAAGCGATAGGGAGCGTTGGGCAATCCCCAAGCCTACTATTCGCCCAGTATTGACTTCACTGAATTTTGTCTTACCATTGTTGGTTGTCGTGTCCCAAGGTCTTTGCTGGCGCTTGTAAGGACTTTAACAGCAGGGTCAACACCAAGCGATAGGGAGTGTTGGGCCATCCCCAAGCTTTCTATTTGCCCAGTAGTGACCCCATTGCATGACTTTGTTGCTTAGCATGAAATTGGCTTGTTGCCTGTTGTAGTCCTCTCAAGGTGCATCAGTGGAAGCAAAAAGAGTGTCTAATGCATATGTCCAATGATGGGACGTCCTATTTATGCATACACAAAAATGCATGCAAAACAATATGGAAAGAAAGATTTTGAGGGGTTATTCAGAAAGATAGTGTAGCTATAAAAGCATATGACATGGCTTTGCAAGCTGGCACCCCTTTAAGAATGGTTTTTGTTGTTGAGGATATGTGCTCTCATCTTACTGTGCACTGTGCGTGAGTGTTGGAATGTACGACACTCCACCATTTGTAAGCTAATAGACTTCAACTCTTATGCTCATCTCATCAAGATCATCTCATCAAGCTTAAGTGTAAGCCTAATAACTACAACTCTTAGCACAGAGTTTAATATGACTTGAAGCTTTGGGACTAATGCTTTGCTCATTTTATGGCTCAGGAGCCCGACTCTGACTATGCCAAAGAGTGTTTTTTGCACCCTGGCGACTTGACTTTTTATATTCTTGTCCTTACTACAAACATTTCTTTAGGTAAAAGTAAGCTTGAATCCTCCAAAAGAGGATTACTGAAGGACCAAGTTGGCATTGAAGGTTTCTTTTGCTAAACCTGTTTTATCTTCCTTGAATCTGCATTCTCATTGGTTGGGTTGTCCTTCTCTGACTGTGAAGACTCCATTATCTGTTTGATTCTCCAAGTAGTCTTGTTGATAGGAATCTTTGATGTTGTTGTAGGCCTCTGCTGGCTATTGGCATCTGGCTTTTGACTATGAGAAGTGGAAGAATTAGGAATCCAAATCTCTTGAGGACCTTTGTAACTCCTTTGTTGACTTTGTAGAGCTCTAGGTTTTGTTGAGTTCTTGAGATCTTCATGCAGGTCTGGTGTAGTTGCAGCTGGCTTGTGGTTGACTGGTAGCCAAAATTTGTAGAACCTATGTAGAATCCTTGTCGAAGAGGAACGTTCCTTGAGATCCGTCTTTGTTTTGTATCCTCTTGAGAGTTGTGGTAGACTTTAGCATCATTCAATGTCATTCTGTTGTATACCTGCTTCTTAGGTATCCTAGGATATTGTCGAGGTTGATACCTTGTGGGCCTTCTTTCTTGGGAGGGACTGGAAGTTACTTCATATGTTCTAACCTTTGGTTTTGGTACCCAAATCTGTCTGTTACCTCCATAGTACTCTTGTTCTTTTAAGCTCCATTGTGATGCTATCCATCCCATGTGTTTGTCTTCATGTGTTTATTTCCTGTCCTTAATCCAAACCGGATCATTGACTTTGACTAAACTGCTCGAAACAAACACTTGCTTGACTTTCCTTTGTTTTCTTGAGTACTTTGGCTGATATACCTTTGCTTTTCTAGGTGTCTCCTTAGAGGGTTCACTTGGGTCAGCAATTGACTTGAAGTTTTGAAAGCCTGACTTGTTAGAAGTATCTGATCCTTTGATGTAGAGGCATATGATGTCACACCTTCTTTTCTTGTCGGTGGAAGTCCACTTTAGCTCTACCTTTGTCTGCAATATTTTTCTTTGATTCCTATGACTTCTGCAACTCTGAATCTGACATTTTTTGTTCTATTGAAGATCTTTGTTCTGCTTTTGCCATGGTCTCATCTTGATTTAACTGTGTCTCTATGAAGGGTAGCTTGAGACTTTTTGTTGCAAACTGACTTACAACAACTGATTCTGTTGGCAATGAGTGATTGAGCTTTGGACTTCCTGTTGCTTCCTGGTTGTCTGCCTTTGGTGGTATCCTTTGCTCAATAGCTATTGTGGTTGCTCTTTGCTCTCTTTGATCTGCACTTGCTATTGATTGATTTGCTTTAAGCTCTTCTGAAGTTCTGTTTGATGGAGATAAATCTTCTTCAATAAGATCTTCTTTGATGTAAGTCTCCATTTTAACTGTGCTCGAGGACTTTGTGCTGTCATCCGCCGGTGACCAGTGTTGGTCTTCATTCTTTGATGTCTGTGATGACTCCGTCATGTTTGCATTTTGCATCTTTAACATCTTCTAAGACATTGGCATTCCCATTATGATGTTGTCTGGCAAATCTTTTGCTGTGATCACATGAAATTGAGCTGTGATAGTCTGTGAACTTACTTCAATGGTGGTGGAGATGATTCCCCAGCATTCTGCTCATTTGTTTCCTAATATGCTCACAAATTCAGGAGCATCTTCCAGCTATGGTTGACTGCATCTTTTCCAAGTGCGAAAAGACATGAGGTTCTTGTCTAACTGACAATCTAGCTTTACTTCACTTGTCAGTTTTTCTTCATTTTCACCAACAATGTTGCACTTGATCGTCTCAAGATTTGTGTCTGATTTGACTTCTTTTGCTATGGCAGCATCCTTTGGTTGAGCTTTATCTGCATTTTCTTTGCTTTGACCACCTGTTTCAATCGATGTAGAGTCCATTGGCTGTAATATTGCACCTTTTTGCAATTGTTGAGCATTGTCCTCCTGCATTTGAGTAACCTTTGACCTTAAAGATCGATTGTACTGTCTGGCAGAATTTGTCTCTTCGGAGGAGATTTTGGTGGTACCTTCGTGTAGCCTTCTGGACTTTAGCTCCCATTGACTTTGACTTTTTTGTCACCTATTCTGGCAGCTTGAGGCTTTGCATCATCTTCAGATAGTCTTTGACTCTAGACGGGCCATCCGTAGGGATTTGTACAAGTTCATGACCTAGCTGATATTCGTTACCATGTGCATCTTGATATGCATATGTGAGCTTGGTTACATGTAACTGTTGAACACTATGGGATTTGTCGGCTTTTGACTCTGATTTGTGTAGATCAGCTGAAACTTTTGTCCCCTGATGATCTTCATAGAAGCATTTGTCTGCAGATTCTGAGGGAACCTGGGTCAACCTGGGTCAATTGGAAACTTCCAACAACCATATGATCTTTCAATGGTTTCTGCCTTGAAGAGGTCTGTTGGGTAGAAGCTCTAGGGCTTCTAACTGGTGTAGCATTTCCTGGTACATAAGCTAAGCTTGATGGATTTACAGCTCCCCCCTTCCTAGGGTGATCACTATAGCCTGCTTCATTGTAAGAGTTCAAAGTTGTTTGGCTTTGGTTTAGTCTCACCTTTTGGGATTGTAAAGGCACACTTTGGTTAGCACTGTTGACATTTGGCATCCGTAAACCTTTTACATAGTTTCTTACGTATCTCCTTGAAACATGACAAGCTGTAGATGGCATTATCTTTGCCCTGATATTGCCTGTTCCATGGGTCTCCTATGATATGAGCTTCTGTGGTTTCGGGACCCAAGGCGTCATAGATGCTAGACTCTCATCTATATCTACGACTATTTTGGTCAAAGTATATGTTCGTTTGGTCACAACATTGAAGCTTGATTTTTGATGGAGGAGAATTTGTCTCTAAACACATTTCTGGATTCACTCGGGTAATATCCTTCAGCTCTAGAGAGGATGGGCTATAATAGAAATTTTCCTCTGAAATGAACCATCCTTTCTGATCTATCACTGGATGTACTTCTATGAGCTGATATGTGGGCCGTTCAAACACCGGTTGATCCTTTTCGTACAGTTTTCCTTTTCGGTCTACATAGTGTGCATATGAATGATGTGTACCATACAAAGCTAAGAGCATTTTGTTTGATGTGTCCCTTAGATTCGTGAATGATTGCACACTTGTGGCACTGGATGCAAAATCATTTGCAAACCTAACATTCTTTTCAACCTTTGGTGATATCTCGACACCTTTACTAAATTCATGTAAGAATTTTTTGTTCAAAGAATCAATTTTAAGCTCTTCAGGCGCCTGTGTATCTTTATGCTCATTTTGAACTTGCAATGCTTTCACTAGTGCTTCTAATGGTAATGCAGGATCATCTGATTGCATTAAAAGTGACGAGTTAAGTGCACTTACATCGAGATTCGCATTTCCAATTTTCTATGTACCTTGCTTGGCAGTTAATGTATCCCTGTTGTCACGATTTCTTGGACAATCTTCATAAAAATGTCCACCTTTGCGTCCACAATCTGAGCAATACGCCATGACTGGTGGTATTTCAATCGGCTCTGTCATGTCAAGTTCATGCTGAGAAGTTTCTGTTTCTATTCTTGCCAAGTTGTTGGCTTTTCTTTTAAAACATTGAGCATCAAGCTATAGACTGCTCCATCTTGACCTTGGTACTGTCTTTGGCTCGGTTCTCCAATTAGACTTACTTCTATTGGTTGATCTGTTGGATCTTGCAATTCTGGCTCTCGATTATAAATCTGACCATTGTAATCCATGTACAATGACCCTTATTGCATATACACTAATTGGATGCTTTGCTGGCTGGTGCAGATTTCTAGATAACCACTTGGGTCAATTTTTTGCACTTCTATCTGCACTTCATCTTTGAGCTTGCAATACCTGGCTCCACTGAAGTCTGTGAGCATCTGGAAGTTCTCTGAACCTGGCTTGACTCTGATCAATAGGATCTTGGCTCCCATGTTGCTTTTGTTGCTCATCAAGTATCTATGGCCTTTTGAATCTGTGTACAAAAATTTATCCCCGTTGTAGCCATATAGCTGTAAAATTTGCTCTGTTGCACTTGTGCATGTGTTGCCACTACTACTAGTTTGTCCTGTTGTACTTGAACTCTCGGCTCGATTTGAGTCCATGTTGGCTCAGTCTACAAGAACTGTCAATTGACAGATTTTGACATTGCTTAGTAGAATTTTTGCTACTCGATTTTGATTAAACCTCTTTATTCAAAGCACTTTTGCAGTTGACTACTCTTCAGATACGCAATAGTTGATTAACCCTAGCTCGACAGTGTCAAAATTAATTTCAACCTTTTGAAACGATGAAAAACTGGGCTTTAACAGATTAATGTGCCATCCCCAGTGATTTGTCAATTTTCAGCTTGATTTGACAAATTTAAAAAGTTCTCTGTCCCTCACGGCTTCGAGTTGATCATTTTCAGCTTTTTCTAGCTACTCGGATTCGCTTCAGCACAGTTTGCTCAATGTGCGTTGTTAGCTCGGTTTGCGACTATTTCTGACTTTTTTTTGCTCGTTCTGGCTTTTTCTGTCGTTTACTGGCACTTCTAGCGAGTTTCTTTTTATTTTTCCTAATTTTTTGTGAAATTTTTTATTTTAAAAAATATTTTTATGATTTTTTACACTTTTTTGGAAAAGTTTCGATTTTTCATAAATTTTCTGTGAATTTTTCTGATTTTCTAGGATTTTTTGAAGGTTTTATGGATTTTGATTTTTTCAGATGATTTTGAAATTTTTGTGAATTTTTTTAAATTTTTGTAAATATTGTTGTAAATTTTTGAATTTTTTGTGATTTTCTATATGTTTTTTATTTTTCTTTATGAATTTTTTATGTTTTTTTCGAACTAATATATAAATAAATGAAATGAAAGTGAGAAAAAAATGAAATTGAAACGAAATGAAATGAAATGTAAAGGGGAAGACAACGAAATGAAATGAAATTAAGATGAAATTGAAACAAAATGCAATGACTCAATACAAAAGTCAATGACACAAAAAAAAAAAAAAACCAAAAAGACAAAAGAGAAAAGAGAAAAGGCTCCTCAAAAGAGACAAAGAGAGAAAAGAGTGTCCCTTTTTTTTCTTTTGTGTGTCTTCTTGTAGGTTAATGAAGTGTGTGTGTGTGTGTGTAGGGGTGCGTTCACGCACGTGTGTGTGTGTGGAAGACAGCGGAAGACAGAAAGTTAAAAGAGACTGCACATGGGCTACATTTGTAGCGTTGATTACGGAGGTACAAGGAGAAGGCGGCCCGGTTACGCGCACAGAGGAGAGAGAGCGTAAAGGGGTGTGTGTGTTTTTGCGTACGCGCGTACTCACAGCGAGACAGGCTGCGGGGTTTGGTGTGTAGTGAGGAGAGAAAGTGAGTTAGAGAGAGTATGAGAGGGGTGTTAATAGTCGCTATGTGGGAGGGGGAGGAGAGAGAAGGTTAATAATCGGAGTTTTTGGAAGGCGAAGGGGAGAGAGAGAGAGAGAGAGAGAGAGAGAGAGAGAGAGAGCTAGAGAGAGAGAGTTGGAGTGGGTTCACTAGGAGTGGGAAGAAGAAGAAGAGAATTTTAATGTCGACGAAAGCTATTTCTACAGGCCCTAGAGATCTATCCACGAGAAAAAATTTATGCGCCGCCAGGCACAAACATCGAAATCGAACCTGATTTTTATATTAGTTAATTTTTTTAAAAAAAATTTAAACGTCCAAAAATGCCAAAAAAAAAGCCAAAAATCACCCGAACCTCCAAAAAATTGCTAGAAAAGTCCAAAAGATTCTCAGAGAATTCTAGGAATCTTAGAAAATCATTTGCAATCACAAGCAAACATTTTTTATAAGCAAAAATGTACCAAAAATAGCAGTTTTTATCGAAAATGCCAAATTCGACAAAATCATTAATCGACCCCCGAAAATAGCAAAACGCTCAATATTTGGCAAACTAAAGCCCAAATACGCTCGAAATCAAGCCGTAAACACACATTCAAAACAGCTTGTGAAGATCGCAAAATATCAATTTTTTATGGAATTAACCAAAAATTAATGCAAAAAGTAGCAAAAAATTATAAAAATTCTTCGAAAAAACCCAAAAAATTACAAAAATTCTCCGAAAAAACCCAAAAAAAATTTACAAATTCTCCACACATTGAGAAATAGTGCAGCCAAATAAATTGCCAAAATCACATCAATTCAATTGCCAATTAATTTCATCAATAAAATCAAGACTAGGCAATTAAACCGGCAAAATTACCGACAAAATTATGTCAAAAATTGACACAATAAGAGTGTGTAGATCCCTGTTTTGAACACAAAAATGCAGCATTTAATCATTACACACATCATTTATACAATCAAAACGTTGAATTAACCATGCAAATTAAACACTTTTTTAGGCACGCACACACTAAAAAATTGATAGTTTTTACCAATCTTTAGGTGCGCACAGAAAAGGGTTAAATTTGTCGCATTTGCAATATGACTTCACAAATCAATATTTGGGCATGAGCACAACACACATCAATCATCACAATTGAAAAATCATAACGCACACATTGATTTCTAGGTGCACAAACATGGGCAAAATAGTGCACACACACCTAAAATTAGCATGCACACACTCAATTAGAATGCACACATACTTGAAATTAGTGCACACATACCTAAAATTGACCATCCAAGCATGCACTTAACTCGATTAGGCACCCTATTAGCAACACGCATTCATCAATTAGCAATTGAAACTTATCAAATTCATGCGTCACCAGTTCTTAAAAATTTCGGCATTACGACGGCGTGAAAATGAAAATTCGCAAAATTTTCCATCCCTAACATCAACATTGCATTGCATCAACATAGCATAGCATTACATTGCATCACATTACATTGCATCTTGGTGGGATATCTACACAATTCTACACATCTCTAGATTCTAGGGAGGTTGAGAATACCACCTTAATTACCTTTCCGTTAAGGATCAATAGAATGGTCGAATGCTCCAATCCTTCATAGCACATTAGTAAATTAGCAAAAATTATTCAAATTAGCAAGGGGTTAGTGAAAAATTAGAGTGTGTAAAGACACAATTGGCAAGATATGGTCACACATTAGGGAATTATGAACACAATGCTTCATGCACATACATTCAAAATCCACAAAAACATAAACAAACAAGTGAAATTATTAGTGAAATTAGTGAGGGAACGCACTCATTTATGCCACAATTACACTATCGTAGGCCATCGTCCCCGGCAACGGCGCCAAATGTTGGGGGTCCCATCGTTGCAATAACTCCAATGACCAACAAAATTATCAATCCGGAGGGATGAGCTACCGGGCTAGGGCATGGAAACACTCACACGGTTAGTGAGCTAATCATGGCAACACAAATGGTTAACTCTATGAGGTGAGCTTCTCGGCCTATGGAGGAGCTAAGCCGCAATAAAGGGCAATCTCCATATCCACTTCTCTTCACCTCTAATCAACCCAATCACACACACTACGATTGCAAAACGCACACAACACTAATCCTATAATGCAACACACTAATCGCAAGCACACACATATAGATCTATCGAGCACCACACTCCAATCAAACCTACATGCACACACGAGCAAAATAGGGGAATCACACAAGATTAGAGAGGAATTAACCACTAATTAGTTAAGATCTAATTAATCTAAGCATCATAGGCAATCATAAGAAGTAAGAGAGAGGCATAGTGAGAGAGAATGAATCATTGATTAGTGTTAATCTAGTCTCATTAGCAAGGAGAAGCTCAAGGACTCCATAGCCACACACCTCAAGAGCTCTCAACAAATGACTTGAGAACCCTAATTTCTTTTACACGCTGCCTTATATACCTAGGGTAAAAATATGCAATGTCTGGGCGCCCAAGGCCTTTAGGGCTCACCACTTACTGAATCTGCAACTTAGGCACAGTAAGTGACCTATCCTTTACAACTTGGAACTCTCATTGAGCCCGTAACAATTAGAAATATTACAATGGCTTGAAATAAATTGCGAATTTACAATACGTGACCATTTTGGGAAAATGTGGAAAATGTGTAACTCCGATCTTTACTGCTTCTTTGCATTCATCCTCGATGTGCATTCGTACGTCTTCGGTCTTTAGCAGCTTCTGTTAACTGACATGACTCAGTTAACATCCATCTTACAAACTTTTTTTAAACCTTACAAGCTAAGCCAATAGTATTTATGTAGATAAATGTTTTTTTCTCTTTTTTACAAGAACCCAAAGTTTTAAGCAGAAAAAATTATATCATTCTGATTAGAAGGCCATTACCCCTTCTAATCCAAGTGTCTGAATCCCCCCTTTTTATTATCTCGGTATATCTTCCTAGATCAATGAAAGCACCATCATATGAAGTTTTAAAAAAATTCCTTTTATAGTTCCAATCAAGCCTTAAGCTAGTTAAAGTTTGTTGAAAGTCGGGTATAGTTTACTTCTTTCATGGTACATGGAATCCAAATCCACCAGTTTGTATGTTACTTACCTTACACATCATTTTGGCCAACCATGTGGCCTTGTTGTATCAAGCTAGACCACAAGTCTAACCATGAATTTTTAGAGAATTATGTTTTTAAGTTACCAATTCCTTATGAAAAAAGATCCTAATAATACTTTAATCATGAAGGCTTAGTAATATATCCAATAACTATAAGTAGTCGGGCCGAAAAAACATCTAACAACCGTATGCAATTGGGCCAAGCCCTTTTTCACCATAAACAAAAAACCGCTAGTGCCAATGTAAATACCGAATTGCAGCATTTCACCAAAGTCGGGGAACAAAACCAGTAACGTCATGGAATGCAGTCAGGGCATCCTCTCTTACCAATGAAAAAAATGTGCAACCAGTTCAGCCCCTTTATATTCACATAACCAACCTAAGCAGTGGTAGGCAGTATACCAAATCTTTTAACAAGCAACAAAGGGAGCAACACCCGCTAGTGAGTAAGTAGATAATGCAATGTATTGCCCTTAACCCGACCAAAAAGAGATGACCAAATACAACAAGAGAGCATGCCTCCGGGCCCAACTATCCTTAAAAAACATTCAATAACAGTGAGCACTGTGTTGGAAAACACCACCCCTTTCAAGCTCTCATATCCATCCAAAACACAAGGCCTAACTAGGCTACGCATGACTAAGATCGATAGCCCGTGCAAAAAACAACATTATCAAGCCAACCTCCAAGCATATTAATGAATAGTAAGCACGAGTAATGTTCGGTTCAGCAGAGCGTCAGAAAGGAGCCCCCAAAAAAAAAAGGCAGAACAACCTCAAGTAATAGGCTTATTAGTAAACAATTGTATCCTCAGCAGTTCCGCAAATGACCATAAGGCAGAACAACCTCAAGTAATAGGCTTATTAGTAAACAATTGTATCCTCAGCAGATCCGCAAATGACCATAGTCACCATGGCATGGTATGTTTTAGCCCTATATGGTTCTCAACAAGGAGTAACATAAACCCGTAAACAGAGCAAGAGTAATATGCTTTATTTTTTTCAAAAACAAACAAAAACCTCCTCAACAGTAGTGACCTCAAAATAATGCTCCCCTCTTTTTTTTTAAAACCTGCAATGAAAACCAAAATGGCCAAGAGAGCAGACTTGTGTATTAGAAGCGGTGAGTTCCATGCTTCATTGTCACGACACAACAGAGATTACACTAGGCACAGTAACAACCAAGCAAAGCTAAGTGAGGGCCTGAGAAGTGCCCTCACCTCTTTCTATAGAGGAAGGATGGAGTCGGCCTACCAGATCCTGGTCATGAGTACAATCGCTATGAGTGAACCGACAGTATTACACGATGGTGAGGCTGCCTACGTTTTGCAGAGGGAGCCACTGCGCCATCACGGCCGGTAGATGGTAGTAGGGTAGTAAACCCTTTAAGTGAAACCCTATTTGTAGATAATAGATACGGGCCTAGTCCCATGGTGAGGAGGTGAAAAAAAAAAACCCAAAACCTATGACTTAAGTACCGCTGTGTGTGTGTGGTGTGTGTGTGTGTGTGTGTGTGTGTGTGTGTGTGTGTGTGTGTGTGTGTGTGTGTGTGTGTGTGTGTGTGTGTGTGTGTGTGTGTGTGTGTGTGTGTGTGTACCCGCCCTAACCCGGGCACCATACACAATGGGTTGGTAGTAGGCCCATTGTGTATGGGCCTACTACCTTATAAGAGAAAAGAGATTATCCTGGTTAAAGTGTAACCCAGGCCAACTATGCTAGGTGAGAGATTGTGTAATTATGTTGCAAACCTGGTTCCTATTAAACCCGTTGTTAGGAATTTTTTAGAGCAAGGGATTGCACATATGTATATACACATGCATGGTGCATAAAATAAAGAATTTCCCATTCTTCAGAGCCAAGTGGTTACGTGGGGCCCACATGTGTACAAGTAGGGCAGGGTGTACATAATGCATCGATTTTCATTATCACGAGTATCAGTGTGTTTTTCTATAGTAAGAGGAGTTTGCAGCACGTAAAAATTCTCGAGAAAGCTATCGGCGGGCCCACGCCATGAGGTAAGCAGATGCGTTAGATGGCATTGAGTGGCGTCAGTAGGTCAAAGGGATTAAGTCTTGCACGTGGGTAAGTGAAGACACAACGGGGCTGTTTTTTTGTGATGAATTATGCAAAAGGTCATCATGAGGACCATATTTTGGGGCTACTTCACGTGGTTGCGGGACCAAAGATATGGCCTTATTGAGAAAATTTGAGGGCCAGGTGTGCGGATGAATGCGGCAGGGTGACAACTATGCACTGTGAGGCCACTTTTTGGCTTGTTCGGGGTCCGTTTGAGGTCAACTAAAAGGCCAAAGGTACCCAAGTAATAAAGCTAAGTGTGGGAACTTGAAAACCTGAGAGAAAGACCCAAAAAAATGGGGAGAAGAGGAGCAATACCTGCAGCTCTGTTTTTGCTCATTTTTTGCCCTAAACAACTCATCCTAGGTCGGATTTGAGCACTATGACATTGTAGGGTGGGGTTTCTGGCCGTTCCGAACGCAATGGTGCTGTCCATTTTACCAAATTCCTCACAGATTTTCTGTTGTTTTTTGTGTAATTTTCTCCGGTGAGTGAAGCCTCTGCTTAACTTTGTGGTTGTATCTGGTGTATTTCCTCAATACTGTGTAAACTATTTTCCCCATTGGTGTTGGGCTGAGCTTCATTGAGTCTAAAAAACAGCAATTTGCCTCCTTTGAGCTAAATTGATAGTGTGTGTGTGTGAGTGTGTATGTGTGAGTGTTGAGTGGGCAAGTGGGAAATCTCTCTCTTCTCACTCCATCTGTGTGTTTCCTTTCTCGGCCAGCCGAGTTGTGTAAGCCGAGTGGTGCCCCATAATGTGTGTTGGGGTATAAAGCCCAATGTGGTCGCCCAGGTAAGTGGGCGGGCCGCCAGGTATGTACACATATTCTTTTGTAAAAACCTAATAAGAACTCACTATGCTCTACACATTACAGTAGAGCGAGTTCACCATATCGTCGTGCTCTTCTTCTCGCACTCTCTCTCGCATCGCACTTCCGCTCGTACTCCTTCAACTGGTATCAGAGCTCAGATCGAGGCTCGGGGCAGCACTGCAGGAGGCTAGAGTCACCAGCTCAGATTGGAGTGAAATTCGACAAGTGAAGACACAGCCCCAAATCCTGTGGGGGAGGCCGAAGGACTTGGTGTTCTCAGAATTTCATTCTGAGGTCATCTCGGTCACCGTTCGGCTTCGACAAAGGTCTGCGCATGCCATTTTCGACTACGTGGTCTCGACGAGTGCAGATCCGACTCTGCAAATTTGGGGTTTTCGGCCTACGACTGCAGGTGATGAGGATATCGACACTCCTAGAGTGTTGATTTGTGGCTGTCTACACATCGAAGGACGGCTCACAGTTCTTGGAGGCGTGTCACATACGACACGGGCGCATCTACACACAGACTGTAGGCGACATCCACTAGTTCATCAGGTTGATATTGGTTCAGAGGTCAGTTTACAGGGGAAACTCTGCCGAATTTTTCCCAGAAAAGTAAACTACTGTGAAGCGTAGCTATGGCTGGATCATAGGACACTTCTCTTTACAATATCAAGAAGCTGGATGGAACCAATTTCCCATTGTGGAAGAAGCAGATTTGGCACGTGTTGGTACAAAAGAAGCAAATAAAACCTATAAAGCTCAAGGGGATAAAACCAGAAGATATGGACAAAGATGAATGGAGCGAAATGGATGAATTGGCACTTTCTACCATTATGCTGACTTTGGCAGAAAGAGTTTACTTCAATGTAGCAGACGAGATGTCGGCTTATCAAGCATGGTTAAAGCTGAGTGATCTTTATGAGAAGCAGAGTGCAGCTTCACAGGTATGCTGGCTTAAGAAGCTTGTTGACTTGAAGATGAAAGAAGGGACACCTATGTCCAATCATCTGAATGAATTCAACACAATCTATAGTCAGTTGTCAGCTCAAGGTGTCAAGTTTGATGAACCTGTTAGAGCTATGTTCCTGTTGATCACATTGCCGGAAAGTTGGGACACTTTTCGCACAGCTTTGAGTAATTCTGCACCTCCAGATGGTTTGACCATAGCAGGTGTAGAAGGAAGTCTGCTTACTGAAGAAACCAATATAAAGACAATGGACAAAGGCAAAGGAACAGCCTTAGTTGTCAGGGGAAGGACCAAAGAAAAGTACAAAGGTGGAGAGAGGAATCAGTCTCGTAGCAAGTCCCGCAGTGCTAAAGGCAAGAGTGACATAGAATGCTACCATTGTGGCAAGAAGGGTCACATGAAAAGAGACTGCAGAGAATGGAAAGCAGAAAAAGGCAAAGAGAAAGCTGAAGACCATGATGAGAAGAACAAGTCCTCAGTGAAGATTCAAGAAATAAATGTGACAAACACTGTTGCAGAGGATGACAGTCTAGTGTCAGGAGACATCTACTTCTTGAAGAATACAATGGACTCGGCTCTTCTTACAGCATCTGATGGAAATGCACTGAGTGACTGGATTATAGACTCAGGGGCATCACTTCATGTGTCTCCAAACAAGGAGTGGTTTACCTCTTATGCGACCACTAAAGATCATGTTCGGCTAGGCAATGGGCAGACATGTGAGATCTTAGGTGTTGGAGATGTTCAATTGAAGTTTCAGAATGGATCTTCTTTCACACTGAAGAATGTGAGACATGTTCCCGCAATTACAAAGAGCTTGATCAGCACAGGTTTACTTGATGATGTTGGCTACGTCACCACTTTTGGTCAGAACATGTGGAAGATATCCAAGGGTTTCATGACAGTAGCACATGGAGTAAAGTCTGGAGGACTTTACATGATTTATGTATCAAATGTCTCTAAAAATGTAATCAATGTAACCGAGCAGCCGAACGTTTCTTTGTGGCATAGCCGGTTAGGACATATGTCCAAGAAGGGAATGGAAATCTTGTCTCGTTCTGGTTATTTGCCTGGCTTTTCATTTAATGATTTTGAATTCTGTGAACATTGTCTGTATGGTAAGCAAACACAGCAGCCACATAAGCATAGAAGCAGTAGAAGAGATACACAGTTGGCACTTGTTCATAGTGATTTGTGTGGACCTATACCTAACCTATCTCTAGGGGGAGCTTCTTACTTTATGACATTTATAGATGATTACTCGAGGAAAGTATGGGTTTACTTTCTCAAGCACAAGGATGAAGCGTTTAGTGTTTTCAAAACGTTTGTGACACTTGTGGAGAATCAGAGTGGCAAGAAGCTTAAATGCTTACGCACTGACAATGGTGGAGAGTATGTTTCAAAGGCCTTTCAGGACTTTTGTGAGTCAAAAGGTATAAAATGTGAACTTACTGCTCCTTACAATCCTCCTCAAAATGGTGTTGCTGAGAGGATGAATAGGAACATACAAGAGAAGGTCAGAAGTATGTTGTCTAATGCACAGCTGCCAAATGGGTTTTGGGTGAAGCTGTATCAACAGCTGTTCATCTTGTAAATAGATCTCCTAGCAAGGTTTTGCAGAAGGATTCAGTGCCAGAGATGGTATGGTCAGGCAAAATGCCCTCATACAAGCATCTCAGAGTCTTTGGCTGTGAGGCATATACTCACGTTCCAAAGGAATTTAGGAACAAACTTGAGCCAAAGAGTAGAAAGTGCATCTTTCTAGGCTATGGTAATTCTGGTGAGATGGGGTACAGACTTTGGGATCCCGAATCCAGAAAGGTTGTCCGCAGCAATGATGTTCACTTTAATGAATCCAAATATCATTCTAAACCAGAGAGGGTTGAGGAGATTAGAAGAGTTGTCTTCCAAGAAGATGGACCTGCACGTGCAAGACAAAATGTCAGGGCTCAAAAGGAGCAAGGACAGGATAGAGTGGAACCACAGGTTGTGGCTGAGCCTGAGCCACCTATTGTGCGTAGATCTGGACGTGTCACGCGACCTCCTGATAGGTTTTTTCCATCTATGAACTATGTCATGTTGACTGATTGTAATGAGCCTTCATGTTACAAGGAAGCAGTGCAAATGAAGGACTCCGGGAATTGGCAATTGGCCATGCAGTCAGAGATGACAGCTCTGCATAAAAACAAGACATGGAAGCTAGTTAAATTACCACAAGGCAAAAAGGCTCTACCTTGTAAATGGGTTTACAGGTATAAGATCACCGCTCATGATAGTCAGCCAAAGTACAAAGCAAGGCTTGTTGCCAAGGGCTTTAAGCAAGAACAAGGCATTGACTTTGATGAAGTCTTCTCTCCGGTGGTCAAGATGATTACATTGAGATGCTTTCTTGCATTGGTTGCCATATTAGATTTGGTGTTGCACCAAATGGATGTCAAGACAGCGTTCTTGCATGGTGATTTAGATGTGGAAATTTACATGCAGCAGCCAGAAGGGTTTGTTGAGAAAGGCAAGGAAGGTTGGGTATGCCAATTGTTAAAGAGTCTTTATGGCTTAAAACAATCACCGAGGGCATGGTACCATAAATTCCACAAGTTTATGCTTTCTCAAGGCTACAAACGTAGTGAGTTCGATCACTGTCTATATACAAAGAAGGCTAAGGATGACAGTTGGCTGATCCTTATTTTGTATGTGGATGACATGTTGATTGCTGGCAAGCACTTGGAAGAAATTTCAGCTTTGAAGTCAAAGATGGCAAAATCGTTTGACATGAAAGACATGGGTGAGGCAAGTCATATACTTGGTATGCGCATTGACAGATCAAAGAAGTTGATTTGGTTATCTCAAACAGAGTATATTGACAAGGTTTTGCAACGTTTCAATATGGAGAAGGGAAAGGCACTGAGTGTTCCATTGCCACCATATGTGAAACTTAGCAAACAAGATTGTCCTGTGTCTAAGGAAGAACAGGCTGAAATGGATAAGATTCCATATGCGTCTGCAGTGGGTAGTTTGATGTATGCAATGATTGCTACTCGCCCAGACATTGCATTTGCAGTGGGAGGAGTAAGTCGATACATGTCAAACCCAGGCAAGAAACATTGGGAGGCAGTGAAAGGAATATTGAGATACCTGAAAGCTACAAAGAGTATGCGTATATGCTATGGGAGTCAGGAGCTAAGTGTAAAGGGTTTTACAGACTCAGATAATGCAGGTGACTTAGACAACCGAAGGTCTACGTCAGGGTATGTCTTTACATTGGTTGGTGGAGCAGTATCATGGCGTTCTAGATTACAAGATTGTGTTACTCAGTCTACTACAGAGGCTGAATATGTTGCAGCATCAGAGGCATGCAAAGAATCAATTTGGCTTAATCGACTAGTAACAGATTTGGGAATCAAAGAAGAGATGCCTGTGTTATATTGTGATAGTCAAAGTGCTATACAATTGGCTCGCAATCCAGTTTATCACTCAAAGACAAAGCATGTGGATGTGAAGTATCATTTCATCAAGGAAATGCTCGAGGATAAGCAACTTCAGCTTGTCAAAGTTCACACCACAGAAAATCCTGCTGATCTACTTACAAAAGGACTTCCCTCAGAGAGCTTTGCGCATTTTCGCAAGCAGTTAGGTGTAGGGTAGTACATCACTTCTCTACATCTCTTGTATATTACCTTGTATAGTAGATTCTCTCACACTTAAAGTACCACATTGGACTTTAAGTGGGAGGTTGTTGGGGTATAAAGCCCAATGTGGTCGCCCAGGTAAGTGGGCGGGCCGCCAGGTATGTACACATATTCTTTTGTAAAAACCTAATAAGAACTCACTATGCTCTACACATTACAGTAGAGCGAGTTCACCATATCGTCGTGCTCTTCTTCTCGCACTCTCTCTCGCGTCGCACTTCCGCTCGTACTCCTTCAATGTGTGTATGTGTTATTCCAAGAGTGTGTGTCGGCTTATCATGGAGGCTTTGTGTGTGTTTCCAAACCGCTCACATTCTTTTGGCGCCCCCACGGAGGATCTTCTTCTCGTACCTTTAGCATCGGGATTACAGGTTCGAGATTACAGGTTACAAGTTACAGGTTACAGGTACAGGTACAGGTGATTCACACAGGTACATGTAGCTAGAGTAGAGTGATACACTGGCAAGTGGGAGTCACTTGGAGTTGCCGTGGGTAAGCATCAGTTGGCGCCTGTTTGAGCACATTGTCTTGTATTGTACGTTACTTGTGGATACTGCCATTGTACGCCTTTGTGGAGCCATACTTGGTTTTATTTGGCAGTCCCAGCCATTTTGAGACTTGATATGGAAGATAGTCATTTGTGAGACTTGAGTTATACGAGATTTTCATAAGCTTTCGTGAGAGGGTCGATAGCGCGAGGTTTTATTCAGCTGGGGGATTCTCAAATGTGAGATCCTTTCGGTGATACAGGTGGCTGGAGCACCCTTTTTGTGACCTCTCCATAGTATATATTACTTGATGCTCGGGTTCTTGTTGGCAGGTTATGCATACATATACAGTCTATCTTTTGGGTTCTTACTGCTCTACTTCTAGGGAAACTCTGCCAAAAAATTTCAAAGTTGTGATGGCTGGTTTTTTGGTCTTTTGAGCCATTTATGTTGTTATGCTGCTGAAATTCTCGCAAAATCAGAGGATAAGTCATGTGTGCCTTTTTGGGAGCTGCATGGTTGGCTTTAATGGATGATCAAAACGAACCTCAATTCGCTCCTTTTCATTTAACACAAAGAATCCAAATAAATGTTCATGTGTCCAGGAAGATTTTTTTCCAGCGGCGCATAGCCTTCATGTTCGGGCCAAGAAGATTAAGAGAGATATTGGAATACCCTTTGCCTGTTGTAATTCCGATGATTAACTATGAAACTCATTTAATGTGCACGTGTTTGTCCTTATCTAAAGACAAGCTCCATTGAAGTTTCTAGGGATTGAGTCAGTCAAAAGTTTTGGATTCTTGCACGTGTGTTCGAAGGGGTTCTCAAAGCATCAAAACTTGGGTAGCCATGTCTTTTTCTTATCCAGAATTTCATGGAAGAAGTGATGAAGATGTGGAAGAATTTTTGGAAAAGATGGAGGTTGCCTGCATTAGCAATCAGATTCATGATCCAGCACAAATGTTACGTCTTCTCTTGATTTGTTTGAAGAGTGATACACAAGTTTGGTCCAAAGCATTTGAAGAGGAGTTGCGTGTGGCTGATCCACCTGTAAGATTGAGTTGGGACAATCTAAGGCATGGATTGGAAGTGGAGTTTGTGAAGACAGAAGATCGTGACAAAGTGTGGCAAGAAGTACAAGGTTTGGTGCAAAAGGAAGGTGAGCCAGTAGATGCGTACATACGTAAGTTTTCATTAGCATGGGGAGCGGATGTACAAGTCCTTAGCACCACAAGTACCCCCACCTGACATGATGAAGAAGGACAGATTCTTGGCTAGTCTTTGGGAGAAGATACGTTGGAGAGTGGAGCTAAAGAAGCATAGAACATATGAAGATGCATTGGAGGTGGCAAGGAACAAAGAGTGGAAGCTGAGGAAAATGAGCCAGCTAGGGGTGGAGTCTTTGCCCGGGAGGCCTGAGCGTCAGCCTATGGACTCTTTACAAGGTTGCATGCCAGGGGTTCATCATGAACTAGTGGTTTCTATACTCCTCAAGTTATGCCAGCAGTGGTCACTACAGCAGTGCAAGATGATGGGCTAAGGCAAGAGATGAGGCAAGTGGTAGATTTAATGAAGAATCTCATCCTAAACATTCTAGGTAATGTGGGAAATAATCGAGGTCAGGGAAGGTTTGCAAATCATCCAGGAGGTGAAGAAAGACCCAGGAATGGTGTTGGACAAAGCAATGGTAGAGTCTGGAGGCAGACGCCCACATGTTATAATTGTGGAGAGTTGGGACACATCAGCCCAGAATGTGATAAGCCACCAAGGATGGGGGGAGACATGTATCCATTGCCAAGACAGGTGCTAACTAGGTCAGATGATTATGGCATCGAAATTAAGGGAGAAGAAGGAACCAATGGATTAACCCAAGAGGAAAAGGGAAAGACAAAAGTGATAAGTGTGGTCACCTTGGAGAAGGAAGCAAAGTTGGAGGATACATTAGTGATGCCTATTGGGAAGAGGACCATAGAGGACAAGAAAGGAAGAAGTGCCCAAGGTCCTAGTAAGAAGAAGGGAAAGAGCCATGAAGGCGAGGATGTCAAGGCCAAGAAGAAAAGGAGGGCTTGTCGCAAGTTTCATGTTTCAGATTTTTCACTAGGGGATGGGCAATTAAGCTATGACTTGAAGGAGGATCTGACAAGCAGGAAGGCAGATGTTACTTTTGGGCAGCTTATAGAGATGGTGCCTAAGCTAAAGCGACAGTGGAAGAGGATGGTTAACCCAATGGAGAAAGAGCCAGAGAGAGGTTCTGTAAAGGTGTTGGCAATGGACGAGCTACCAGACATTTGCCCAATAGTAGATGTGTGGCACAAAAGAAAAAATATGGGAAAAGGTTATGTGGATGGTGGAGCCCAAATATGTCATAACACACTCATGCATTGAGAAGATGGGTCTTACAGTGAAGCTTGACTGGGGTGTCAGGCTTTTGGATCAGATTGGCAAACCATCAGAAAGTAAAATGTTTGGGTGTTGTAAAGAGCTTAGAAGTGGAGGCATATGATGCAAAGGTAGTGATTGATTTTCATGTGATGCCAGCGGGGTTGGAAGCATATCCTATTATACTGGGCAGACCATAGTTACGTGCAGTGGGAGTTGTTCAAGATTGGAGACGTGGTACGATTAGCCTCTATGGAAAGACAGGTTCTAAGAAGCTATATAATATGGACATAAGGAAAGTATTGGAAGAGCTTTATGAAGACGAATATGAGTCTAGTGATGAAGACTATTCCACAATGACTGATGAGGACACTGATAGTACTACCAGTAGTGATGAGGATGTTGATGTTGCATTTCTTTTAATGGACAAAGAAATCCATGAGTCTGGTTTAGTCGCATTTGCAAATGAGGTTGAAGATGAAAGGGAAGGGCCTTATGAAATGATTGAAGGGCTGATGCAAACCAAGGTTGAATTGTCAAAGAAGCAAGAATTGATGACACGAATGATCAGTGGACACCTCTCAGCTATGGAGAAGGAGATATATTTTCACATGCTGGCTAGTTTTCCTGATTTGTTCATTACTTCATATGAAGAGATTAGAGGGTTCAAACGAGAAGAGATGCATATAGAGCTAAAAGAAGGTACTAAGCCAGTGTGACAAAGGCTAAGAAGGATGGGTCAAGAGTAGATGGAAGCCTTGAGGGAAGAGGTGTGTGTTATTGAAGGCAGGGTTCATAGTCCCTGTGGAGACCACAGAATGGGTGAGTCCAGTAGTAGTCAGTCCAAAGAAGGATGGAAAGTGGAGGATTTGTGTAGATTTTAAACCCTTGAATGCAGCGGGGAATGCAGCCACTAAGAAGAACTCATATCCTCTTCCATTCATCGATCAGATCTTGGATTCACTGGCACGTTATGAGAGGCAAAGTGTGTGTGATGGTTTTTCAGGCTATTTTCAATCGAAGATTTCTCTTAAAGACCGAACAAAGACAACTTTCATTACGCCATGGGGCTGTTATTGTTACATGGTATTGCCATTTGGGTTGTCAAATGAACCATCTTTCTATCAAGAGAGAGCAAATTGGGTATTGGCACCATTCATTGGTAGTTGTGTTAAAGCTTTTATGGATGACTTCTGTGTCTACAGCAGTAGGGTTGAACACCATGAGAAGCTGCAGATGGTATTGGCTCGATATGATGAATGTGGAGGACAACTAAATCCAAAGAAATTTCATCTACCACAGCCAAGGGTGAAGTTATTGGGCCACATGGTGTCAGAAAATGGCATTGAGACTGATCCAAACAAGATTAAGTCTATTATTCTTCTTCCATCACCTACGAGTACATAGCAATTGGCAACCTTTATACACAAAGTAAAGTACATGGCACGGTTTATTCCATTGTCTTCACAGCTCCTTTATCCATTACAACAAGTGGCAAAGCATGATCCATTGCAATGGGATGACAAGTGTGAAGAAGTGTTTCAAGAGGTGAAAGAGGTGTTAGGGGGGTTGTCAGCCATGTAGGCTCCTGATTGGGAGCAAGTGTTTTATGTAAATCCATCAGTAGGGGATGATGCCATTGGAGCCATGCTATTGCAAAAGGGGAAGGGTAGCCATTATATGAGGCCAGTGTATTGTGCAAGCCGAGTGAAGTTGGTAGCAGAGAGAAAATTCTCGGAAGTAGAGCTAGTGATGGCCAGTGTAATATTTGCTTATCGATGATTTCGTCATTACTTACTACCACGACCTTTTGTTTTCTTAACGAGCTATGCCTTTTTGCCATAGTTAGTTAATGGCACTAAAATGTCAAATGTGGTGAAGAAATGGGTAATTGAGCTGCAAGAGTTTGAGTTCTCTTTTTTAGTGGAAGACAGTACAAGAGCTACCCTAGCTGATTTGTTGACTTACAAGGAGAATCCCCTTCTTGTTAAGGAAGAGGTGGTGAGAAGGCTAGTTGAAGAAGTGCCACAAATCAGCAATGCACATGTGTTGTTCTTTGATGGCTCATACAGAAAGAGCCATGATGCAGCTTCAGGGGGTATAGCACTTTATGATCCAGAGGGGGAGTTAGTATGCAAGAGAGGGTTCAAATTGGATGCTCATAGTAACAATAAGGCTGAATATGCTGTTGGAATTAGGGTTGCAGAGAAACACACACAGCTTGGAGAGGACGAAGGAAGCTCAAGGCACACAATAGAGAATGTGTTAGTGTGCAATGGAAAGATAGGTAGCCCTAGAGTGATGGGCGCATATGCAATGCACGGGGGAAAAAACCTCCTAAAGAGGGAAAAAATGCCCCGGCGGTCCTAGTGTGTTCACACACATCATTACCACATGTATATGGTAACAAATCCCCCCTGGAGTGATGCAGTGAACGAGAGCTGGCACATGAGTAAAGGGAAGTGCCATGCCCTGAGGACAGGATCACTCCACAAAGGGGAGTAATCCCAAAGCTTTGCGGAAAGCTTCAAGCTTCTCACGAGACAATGCCTTTGTGAAAAGATCTGCAAGGTTGTCCTGTGTTGGCACATAAGCCAAGCTGATCTCTCCTGCTGAGAGCCTCTCCCTGACATAGTGGTAATGCACCTCAATGTGCTTTGTGCGAGCATGAAAAATTGGGTTCCTCGCAACTGCCAATGCGCTCTGACTGTCAGTGTAGATAGTGTTGGTAGTGTCCTGTCCAACACCCAAATCAGCCATAAGGCGTCTAAGCCATACACACTCAACCGTAGCTGTGAAGACTGCCCTGTACTCAGCCTCACAACTCGAAGTGGCCACAGTAGGTTGCTTCTTGCTCAACCATGATATACATGAACTGCCAAGCATGAAACAAAAACCACTTGTGGACACTCGTGTGTCAAAACAACCAGCCCAATCTGAGTCCGAAAAAGCATGTAAGACTGGTGGAAATGATCCCCCCTTGGGATAAAACAAGCCAAGATATAAAGTGCCACTAAGGTAGCGGAAAATCCTCTTGACTGCCTGCCAATGCTTAGACCCTGGGCTATGCATAAATCTGCTGACCTGTGAGACTGCAAACTGACTATCTGGCCTCATGTTGCATACATAAATGAGACAGCCAACAGCAGTTTGGTAAAGAGTGACATCAGCAGGATCACCAGCATCATGTAGACTCAACTTCAAACCTGTTTCCATGGGAGTGGCAATAGGTTTGCAATCCTCAAGTCTAAACTTACATAGCAATGTCTCTATGTAACTTTTCTGACACAAGGCAATACCACCATCACACTGCTTAAACTGTATACCCAAGTAATGATGCAACAATCCCAAATCTTTCATCTTGAAAGTAGCATTCAAATCAGCCTTAAATTTAGCAATATGTCTATCATTTGGTCCAGTGATCATCAAATCATCAACATAAAGAACCACAATGAGAAGTACATCACCCTCACGCTTTACATACAATGTGCTTTCTGTTGGACTGTTACGAAAGCCTTGTTTGACCAAATGAGTGTCAGCTTTCTCATACCAAGCACGAGGAGATTGCTTCAACCCATACAAAGCCTTGTTACATTTGCACACTTTGTCCTCTTGTCCTTTTATGACAAAACCGCGAGGCTGCGTTACATAAACTTCCTCAAATATGTCACCATTCAAGAAACACTAACAATGTCTGATTGATGTACATCCCAACCAAAATGAGCTGCCAATGCACATAGAAAACGCACAGTAGTCATACGACAAGTGGGAGCAAAATTCTCTTCATAATCTATGCCTTTTTGCTATGCATAACCCTTTGCAACAAGTCGAGCCTTATGGCGATCGATCTCACCATCCGGCTTGCGTTTCAACTTGTAAACCCACTTCGTTTTTGCCAGGAGGCAAATCACATAAAGTCCATGTGTCATTTTCTATAAGTGCATCATATTATGATTGCATGGCAGCCATCCAATTTTCTGAATTTTGTGCTTCATCAAAAGTCAGAGGCTCCTCAACATCATGTAAGCTAGACACAGCCAAAGCATAACAATCTGATGCATAAGATGCATGGCGAGAGCCTGAACGAGTACGACTAGACAAAGGTGCATCCAATTTACTGTCACGCAAAGCGTGCACCAGCCATTTTGGCATACCTCTAGCCTGCTCATTTTCAGCCCTTTCCTCATCAAGTACATCATGTACATCTGCATCAGTAACAGGCTGATCTAAAACATTTTCAAAAACCCCCATAGGCTGCACATTTGCCTCATTGGAACTTACATTCGTATTTTCACCACTGAAAAGAGGCAACAAAGTGTCATAAATGTCCTGTGAGCTTACATTACTGTCTATGGTACATGACAGCAAGGGCTGAACAGAATCTTCCACAAACACTACATCCCGTGAAACCAAAATACGTTTTTTTTGCGGATGATACAACCTGTAACCTTTGCTTTCAACACTATAACCAACAAAAATATATTTGACAGCCTTATCATCCAATTTTCTGCGCTGCACTTGTGGCACCAAAGCATATGCCAAACAGCCAAAAACACGCATGTGCTCAATAGAAGGCTTTCTATCATGCCATGCTTCATATGGAGTAATAGACTGCAAAGCTTTCGTAGGACACCTGTTAAGCACATAAGTGGCACACATGATGGCCTCAAGCCAAAAAGAATGCGGTAAAGCTTGAATTTTGACCATACATCGTGCCATTTCCGTCAGTGACCTGTTTTTCCTCTCAGCAACACCATTTTGCTGAGGTGTATAAGGCACTGTACATTGGTGTTTTATCCCACGACTAGCCAAAAATGCATTAAATTCATGAGACATATACTCCCCCCCTCGATCGGAACGGAGGGTGCCCATAGTACATTTCGAGACATTTTCAGCCATAGCCAGAAATTGTTTGAATCACATAAAAACTTCGGACTTCGCTTTAAGCGGAAATACCCATGCATGCCTAGAGTAATCATCAATGAAAGTCACGAAGTACAGGTAATTGCCCAAGGACGGAGTTTGCATGGGCCCACAAACATCACTATGCACAAGCTGCAACCTGCATGTGGCCCGAACTGAACCATCCTTTGGAAACTTAGAACGCTGCATCTTACCCAAAATACAGCCTTCACAAACATGTTTGACAGGTGCTTCAAGAGGCGGTAAAGAAGCAACCATATCAGATTTCTGCAAACGCAGCAAATTGGCAAAATTTAGATGACCAAAACGTGCATGCCAAAGTTTTGCATCTGAAATAGCCCTTGAATCTGCAACAGCATTTGCAAAATTTTGTCCACACTTGTCTTCCAAAGTGATCTTATACAGCCCACGGCACAAAAGCCTAGATGCAACAATTTCATCACCAAAACTGATATCATGAACTGTACATCTGTCATCCACAAATTTGACTACAAGTCCAAGTCTAGCAAGTGCGGATACAGACAAGAGATTCTTTTTTATCCCAGGTACATAAAGTGCATCAACAAGTGTGAAGGAACTACCATTAGCAGCAGTGAGCACAATCTTTCCAACTCCCTGAACTGGATAAGAGGCGTTGTTGGCACAAGTGACTGAATTCCCATGAGGGACAGACTCGAGAGAGGTAAACAATTCACGATGTGAGGTAATGTGCTTTGTAGCACCACTGTCAAAATACCACACATGTGAATCTGCAGCAAGTGACAAGCATGCATCCTGGATAGCAGGATTGTAAGTGCACTCTTCGCTAAAAGCCCATTGTGCATCAACATCAGCATTACAGTCTCCTTTCACAGAAGACTCAACAATGGCTGCATTTGTAGTGGAACCAGCATTTGCAGTGGAACCACCCTCTTTCTTCTTAGCCTCTTTGGCCTTCAACTTAGGACACGACTTGATCAAGTGATCATTGGCTTTACAATAATGGAAACGCATCTTCTTTTTTCCCTTATCACCAGAATTGCCAGACGAAGTACTGCCAGCAGAAGCATTAGGAACAGAATTTTTGCCACTCGCAGCAGAACCATAAGAAGTGGCTGCATTACTGTTACCACCCTTTCTTTGAGAAGCAATAAAAGCCTGTTCAACTGCACGCTGCCTAGTCCTGTTTTTTCTGGAAAGTGACTCTTGCAACAGCAATGTGCATAATGCATCAAACTTGACAACTTTAGGATTTCCTTGGGTCATAAGTCTCCAAGTACTAGCAAAAGTCTGGTAGGAATCTGGTAAGGCATCAAGAACAGTCTGCACAAGGGAACTATATGAAATGACTTCACCTGCAGAAATAAGCTGCTCATTGATATCCTTGACACTAGCAAGGAAAGTGTCCATATCATCTTCCTCATGCATAATCTTCGACTCCAGCTCTTTACGCAGCAAAGCAATTTTAGCCTCATTGCGGCTTGCATAAAGACCTAAAATATCCCAAGCATGTTTTGCAGATTTTGCTGAATGGATGTGAGGAACAATGGTGCGCTTCACAGACAACGCAATCAATGCATGAGCCTGCGCATCCTTAACATCCCAACGAGCTTGTTCTGCCATAGGCAAAACAACTCTAATAGCTGCAATCCTTGCAGCAAGACCTGCAACATCCTCAACATCGCCTACATCCTTAGAACCAGGACGTACATCAATGCCCTGCACAATGTTCCAGACACCCTTTGACACAAGAACATGTTGCATCATATAAGCCCACATAGGGTAGTTGTCCCCATCCAACCTATCCTCAGCTGCAAACATCTTGAACACATCTGTGTTGTTGTTGTTAGCCATGGTAAATGCTGCACCTGATGTGAAAACTACCCGAAAATAGGAGAAATGGAGCGGGAACAACCTGTGCTATATAGCACAAACCGTAGAAGACTATAAGGCACCTGTTATGCAGAAAACGGCACTGACAAAAATTCTGCACAAAATGACGAAATAGCCTGTGGAGTACTGTCTGTAGTGGAAACGGAGGCCGAAATGAGCCCAAATCAAAATTCTGAGCAGACTGAGCTCCTCGAGCTCGCCCAAAATTTTTGTCGACCTGCGAACGCTCGCCAAACCTCACTAAAATCGGAGAAAGTGAGCAAGCGTGTGCTGGAGCAGCTTACGACTAAGCCCGGGAGGATGTGACCTGCTCTGATACCAATTGTTGGAATTAGGGTTGCAGAGAAACACACACAGCTTGGAGAAGACGAAGGAAGCTCAAGCCACACAATAGAGAGTGTGTTACTTAGTGTGCAATGGAAAGATAGATAGCCCTAGAGTGATGGGCGTATATGCAATGCACGCGGGGAAAAACCTCCTAAAGAGGGAAAAAATGCCCCAGCGGTCCTAGTGTGTTCACACACATCACTACCACATGTATATGGTAACATATGCAACTTTGGAAGCTGGATTACACATTTGTTTGAAGTATGGGATTAGAAGGTTGAGCATAAAAGGAGATGCCTTGTTAGTGGGGTGAAGCAAGTGTTGGGTGTGTGGAAGAGCAACATTGAAGGAAATGGTTTTAGAATTAAAGGCATGTTTAAAAAGTTCAAAGCATGGAACATCAGACAGATTGAATGTGTTCTAAATGGAGAGGCACATGAAGCAGCTCAAAGCATGATTGGGGAGCTATTTGTGTTAAGGACTAACTTACCTCTTTATCATGGCCGAAAAATTTTGGTGAAGAAGAGGAGTTTTTGGTAACAGGAATCATTCCGAAGGACATCCATAAGCTGAAGAAGTATGGTTTTGTGCGTAGAGCATCCAGGTACAAATTGATTGGTGATGTCTTGTACATGATAGGGGTTGATCTCGTGTTGAGACATGTACCTTGGCAGGAGAAGCTTTATACAATGTTGGAAGAGAATCATGAAGCCGCATGTGGCGGACATTTTGCTCTAAAGATCACCTTGCATAAGATCTTGCAAGAGGGGTACGTATGGTCTAGTTTGCACAAGGATGTTCACCATTGGTGTAGGTCTTGCAATAGGTGTCAAGCATTTGGGAAGAGGGTGTCGAAGCCAGAGCTACGAAAAACCATGGCGTTTGGTGTGTTTGAAAAGTGGGAGATTGATGCAATAGGCCCATTACCTGTCACAAGCAGGGGCAAAAGCTATATTTTGACTGCAGTGGACTATCTCTCTAGATGGGTAGAGGCTACAGCAGTAAAACAAATCACTGCAAAGGATGTGGCAAAATTTGTGTACGATGAAAGATGTTGCAAGTTTGGGGTGCCACTGTAGCTACTTTCGGATAAGGGGCCAGGATTTAGAGCTAAACTGCTAGACTTTTTATGCGCGAAGATGAAGATTAGGCACCATCATACCACTCCTTATTATCCGTAGGGTAATGGCTTAAATGAAAGATTCAATGTTGATTTGGTACAAATTCTTTCGAAAGTGACAGAGCACCAAGGAAAGAATTGGGATTTGGAATTGCATAGTGCATTATGGGCTTACCGTACTTTGGTGAAGACAGGTACAGGGTTTACTCCATTTCATCTGGTATATGGAAAGGAAGCACTATTGCCTATGGAGGTAGAGTTGCCTGCAGTAAAGATGTTAGAGAAGTTGCTTGGGCCACCTAGTGATGCATTCAAAGAGAGGCTCTTACAATTACAAGAGGTTCAGCTCGATAGGATGAGGGCATTGGAACATTATGGGCAGATGCAAGATAAGGCTTTAGCAAAGATAAATGAAAAGGTCAAAAGTAAGGGTGTCAAGAAACATGACTTGGTTTTACGCTACAACAGTAAGTTGGACAAGACATTCCAAAAGAAGTTTCAAATTAAGTGGGAAGGCCCCTTCAAGGTAGTGGAGTGTTTTCCACATGGTACATATCAGCTAGCTAACCTGGATGGGATTTTACATAAGTCAAGGGTAAATGGATTGCGTCTTAAATTATATCATGCCACATTAATGATGATGGAGCAAGATGAGCTATCTGTGGAGAAAGTAATGTTGGTGAGGGATGAGGAGACTTGTGACGCGGTGAGTCTCATATCTCTTTTTGCTGCTGATCATGAATGATCTAGCAGGGTAGGGGATGTGAAAACTATGTTAGGAGTTTTTTGGAGCAAGGGATTGCGCATATGTATATACATATGCATGGTGCATAAAATAAAGAATTGCCCATTCTTCAGAGCCAGGTGGTTACGTGGGGCCCACATGTGTACAAGTAGGGCAGGGTGTACATAATGCATCGATTTTCATTATCACGAGTATCAGTGTGTTTTTCTATAATAAGAGGAGTTTGCGGCGTGTAAAACTTCTTGAGGAAGCTATCGGCAGGCCCACGCCATGAGGTAAGCATGTGCGTTAGATGGCATCGAGTGGCGTCAGGAGGTCAAATGGGATCAAGTCTTGCATGTGGGTAAGTGAAGACACAACGGGGCTGTTTTTTTGTGATGAATTATGAAAAAGTTCATCATGAGGACCATCTTTTGGGGCTACTTCACATGGTTGTAGGACCAAAGCTATGGAATTATTGAGAAGAGTTGAGGGCCAGGTGTGCGGATGAATGCAGCAGGGTGACAACTATGCACTGCGATGCCACTTTTTGGTCTGTTCGGGTCCGTTTGAGGTCAACTAAAAGGCCAAAGGTGCCCAAGTAATAAAGCTAAGTGTGGGAACTGGAAAACCTGAGAGAAAGACCAAAAAAAACATGGAGAAGAGGAGCAATATCCGCAGCTCTGTTTTTGCTCATTTTGGAGCATTTTTTGCCCCTAAACAACTCATCCGAGGTCGGATTTGAGCTCTGTGACATTGTAGGGTGGGGTTTTTGGCCGTTTCGGACGCAATTGCTCTGTCCATTTTATCAAATTTCTCACAAATTTTTTGTTGTTTTTCTTTGTAATCTTCTCCGGTGAGTGAAGCCTCTGCTTGACTTTGTGGTTGTATCTGGTGTATTTCCTCAATACTGTGTAAACTATTTGCCCCATTGGTGTTGGGCTGAGCTTCATTGTTACAGCAATTTGCCTCCTTTGAGCTAAATTGATAGTGTGTGTGTGTGAGTGTGTATGTGTGAGTGTTGAGTGGGCAAGTGGGAAATCTCTCTCTTCTCACTCCATCTGTGTGTTTCCTGTCTCGGCCATGCGGGTTGTGTAAGCCAAGTGGTGCTCCATAATGTGTGTGTGTGTGTTATTCCAAGAGTGTGTGTCGGCTTATCATAGAGGCTTTGTGTGTGTTTCCAACCGCTCACACTGTTAAGGCAATACTTTCTGATTAGTACATTAACATCCTCCCAGGCAAGAAAAAAATCAGAGGAAGAATAGCAAATTATATGTACTAGGCTGATACACGAGCTAATAGCAGCCTTGTGAGGCCTATTGCTATTCTTTTTTTTTAATTCCACAAGTGGTAGTTTCAGGAGATCTCTTTTCCTTAGATCATATCCACTGAAAGACGAAACAACAAGAGAGATAGAAAGGTTAAGGAATTGAACTGATGTGCAAAAATCCCCATTGGGTGTAATGATCTCATGTAAAGATGTGAGTTCAATTTTAAAGCAGTGAGGATAAATCAAACAAATTCCTTTGAGGAAGTCTTTATTGTTGACAAGTCATCCATATATCTATAGGTATGTCTGAACTGTTAAAATTTAATTTTGCAAGATTCCATGGCTTTGAGAAACCAATTGTATTCAAAGAAAGCAAGGTAAATATTACACATAAGTGGACCCATGGGGATGCCTACGCATTGGTTGAAGCAAAAGCCGTCGGAAACTATAGTGCAGTTAGAAGGTAGCCAAGAGATGAAAGAGCAAAGCTTTGCTTCATTGAAGTGTAGGGAGTGTAAGGAGTGAGTTTTTTTTATCCACTTGGGTTTTTTGGAAAGAGAGATGTAAAAAAGTTTCTTCTTTCTAGCATTGGAGAAAGCCATTTTAATCACCTTGGCAAGAATGGTCTAAGGCCAAGATCCCCATCAAGGGGAATGTTTTCGTAGCATTGTGTAATGTCTGCAGTAAAAATGTGGGAGATTTGTTGTGGAAGGTTAAGCGAGACTTCAGTAGAGTTTCTTGTAAGCCAAAAGGGGGTGTACTGAATATGAAAGAAGTCCTGACAGATTTTATGTTTAGTGGCACAAATAAGCTCAAATTCGGCTAGTATAAGGTCAAGGCATAGCGTAATATCCTTGGTGATATCAATTTAGATACCATTGGAAGCATCAGATATCCATCTGAACTTATGCTTATGAATCTTAGAGGTGGGAAATAATATAGGTAGCTTAGTGTTCTGTACAGGGTAGCCTAGATTCCCTAAGTATTTTGCGATATTATCGGTCATTGTTTGTAGTGAAGAGTTACTACTACAGAATTCCTTTCCAGATACTCGATCGTGAGTAGCCTTCCAAGCAAGGTATTTGCAAATAAGAGTGGGACAGTTAGAGCTTTTGTCAAGCCTGACAACAAACCATTTATCAAAAAAAAATTAAAACTCAAAAGCTAGCTGTGATGTAAGCCAGGATTCATCAGAGGATAACCATTTTCTAGGTATTTGTGATATTTTTCGAAGGAAGCATTCCTTCACAACTTTCATTAAGTCCGGTAGGGCTGTCATCTCCAGTTGGAGAGCACTGACAAGGTCATTGAGGCAGCTTAGTATAGCTGATAGAGCAAGGTAGGGGTTTTTGGGAAAGTTAGGTATATGATGGAGCCCATTGGCCAAGATTCTACGTACCTTAATATTTTCAATAATGCTAAGATCACAGGTACAAACATGTTTTCCATATGCTTCAAAGTTTCTGCAAAAGGTGGTAAATTGAAAGCATGTACAATTGGGAATAGAATCCAACCGAAGAAAGTCATTACTATAAACTAAATTCTTTACGGGATGTTGATACTTCCATCCTGTTAGTGTATTATCAAGTAATTTGTGATTGCCAAAAAATAGTTCAAAGCACTCACAAGAAAGATTTTTTGGTTGAAGCCAATCGAGAAGTACATTGTGAAAGCCTTTGTTCGGATCCACTTTGTCTAGAGTTCTTCTTTCGCAAGGGCTTGTAGTAACCTACAATATCACCAAGGATTACATTTCAAAGAAATTTTTGATAGGGGGAATCTTTCCTCTACCCTAGTGTAACTACGAGATTTTCCCCAGTTAGAGGAAGAGCTAGGTGTTAGAAAGGAAGTGAAGGAGTTGGGGGTAGTCAAAGAGTTGGGTCTTTTCAGAGCAGGGGAGTCATCTTCATCAATACATGGTTTAAGTAAACTAGTGATGATCTTAACACCTTTAAAGTTAGCATAAGTCGTTAAGTAGTGTTACCATATACATGTGGTAGTGATGTGTGTGAACACACTAGGACCGCCGGGGCATTTTTTCCCTCTTTAGGAGGTTTTTCCCCCCGTGCATTGTATATACGTCCATCACTCTAGGGCTATCTATCTTTCCATTGCACACTAAGTAACACACTCTCTATTGTGTGCCTTGAGCTTCCTTCGTCTTCTCCAAGCTGTATGTGTTTCTCTGCAACCCTAATTCCAACAATTGGTATCAGAGCAGGCCACGTCCTCCCGGGCTTAGTCGCCAGCTGCTCCAGCACACGCTTGCTCACTTTCTCCGATTTCAGTGAGGTTTGGCGAGTGTTCGCAGGTCGACAAAAAGTTTAGGCATGCTCGAAGAGCTCAGTCTGCTCAGAATTTTGATTTGGGCTCATTTCAGCCTCCGTTTCCATTACAGGCAGTACTGCACAGGCTATTTCGTCATTTTGTGCAAAATTTCTGTCAGTGCCGTTTTCTGCATAACAGGTGCCTTATAGTCTTCTACGGTTTGTGCTATATAGCACAGGTTGTTCCCGCTCCATTTCTCCTATTTTCGGGTAGTTTTCACATCAGGTGCAGCATTTACCATGGCTGACAACAACAACACAGATGTGTTCAAGATGTTTGCAGCTGAGGATAGGTTGGATGGGGACAACTACCCTATGTGGGCTTATATGATGCAACATGTTCTTGTGTCAAAGGGTGTCTGGAACATTGTGCAGGGCATTGATGTACGTCCTGGTTCTGAGGATGTTGTAGGTCTTGCTGCAAGGATTGCAGCTGTTAGAGTTGTTTTGCCTACGGCAGAACAAGCTCGTTGGGATGTTAAGGATGCGCAGGCTCATGCATTGATTGCATTGTCTGTGAAGCGTACCATTGTTCCTCACATCCGTTCAGTAAAATCTGCAAAACAGGCTTGGGATATTTTAGCAGGTCTTTATGCAAGCCGCAATGAGGCTAAAATTGCTTTGCTGCGTAAAGAGCTGGAGTCGAAGATTATGCATGAGGAAGATGATATGGACACTTTCCTTGCTAGTGTCAAGGATATCAATGAGCAGCTTATTTCTGCAGGTGAAGTCATTTCAGACAGTTCCCTTGTGCAGACTGTTCTTGATGTCTTACCAGACTCCTACCAAACTTTTGCTAGTACTTGGAGACTTATGACCCAAGGAAATCCAGAAGTTGTCAAGTTTGATGCATTATGCACATTGTTGTTGCAAGAGTCACTTTCCAGAAAAAACAGGACTAGACAGCGTGCAGTTGAACAGGCTTTTATTACTTCTCAAAGAAAGGGTGGTAACAGTAATGCAGCCACTTCTTATGGTTCTGCTGCGAGTGGCAAAAATTCTGTTCCTAATACTTCTGTTGGCAGTACTTCGTCTGGCAATTCTGGTGATAAGGGCAAAAAGAAGATGCGTTGCCATTATTGTAAAGCCAATGTTCACTTGATCAAGTCGTGTCCTAAGTTGAAGGCTAAGAAGAAAGAGGGTGGTTCCACTGCAAATGCTGGTTCCACTACAAATGCAGCCATTGTTGAGTCTTCTGTGAAAGGAGACTGTAATGCTAATGTTGATGCAGAATGGGCTTTTAGCACAGAGTGCACTTACAATCCTGTTGTCCATGATGCATTCTTGTCAATTGCTCAAGATTCACATGTGTGGTATTTCGACAGTGGTGCTACAAAGCACATTACCTCACATCGTGAATTGTTTACCTCTCTTGAGTCTATCCCTCATGGGAATTCAGTCACTTGTGCCAACAACGCCTCTTATCCAGTTCAGGGAGTTGGAAAGATTGTGCTCACTGCTGCTAATGGCAGTTCCTTCACACTTGTTGATGCACTTTATGTACCTGGGATCAAGAAGAATCTCTTGTCTGTATCCCCACTTGCTAGACTTGGACTTGTAGTCAAATTTGTGGATGACAGATGTACAGTTCATGATCTCAGTTTTGGTGATGAAATTGTTGCATCCGGCCTTTTGTGTCGTGGGCTGTATAAGCTCACTTTGTATGACAAGTGTGGACAAAATTTTGCAAATGTTGTTGCAGATTCAAGGGCTATTTCAGATGCAAAACTTTGGCATGCACGTTTTGGTCATCTGAATTTTGCCAGTTTGCTGCGTTTGCAGAAATCTGATATGGTTGCTTCTTTGCCGCCTCTTGAAGCACCTGTCAAACATGTTTGTGAAGGCTGTATTTTGGGTAAGATGCAGCGTTCTAAATTTCCAAAGGATGGTTCAGTTCGGGCCACATGTAGGTTGCAGCTTGTGCATAGTGATGTTTGTGGGCCCATGCAAACTCTGTCCTTGGGCAATTACCTTTACTTCGTGACTTTCATTGATGATTACTCCAGGCATGCATGGGTATTTCCGCTTAAAGCGAAGTCCGAAGTTTTTATGTGCTTCAAACAATTTCTGGCTATGGCTGAAAATGTCTCGAAATGTACTATGGGCACCCTCCGTTCCGATCGAGGGGGGGAGTATATGTCTCATGAATTTAATGCATTTTTGGCTAGTCGTGGGATAAAACACCAATGTACAGTGCCTTATACACCTCAGCAAAATGGTGTTGCTGAGAGGAAAAACAGGTCACTGACGGAAATGGCACGATGTATGGTCAAAAGTCAAGCTTTACCGCATTCTTTTTGGCTTGAGGCCATCATGTGTGCCACTTATGTACTTAACAGGTGTCCTACGAAAGCTTTGCAGTCTATTACTCCATATGAAGCATGGCATGATAGAAAGCCTTCTATTGAGCACATGCGTGTTTTTGGCTGTTTGGCATATGCTTTGGTGCCACAAGTGCAGCGCAGAAAATTGGATGATAAGGCTGTCAAATGTATTTTTGTTGGTTATAGTGCTGAAAAGCAAAGGTTACAGGTTGTATCATCCGCAAAAAAAACGTATTTTGGTTTCACGGGATGTAGTGTTTGTGGAAGATTCTGTTTAGCCCTTGCTGCAATGTAAGCTCACAGGACATTTATGACACTTTGTTGCCTCTTTTCAGTGGTGGAAATACGAATGTAAGTTCCAATGAGGCAAATGTACAGCCTATGGGGGTTTCTGAAAATGTTTTAGATCAGCCTATTACTGATGCAGATGTACATGATGTACTTGATGAGGAAAGGGCTGAAAATGAGTAGGCTAGAGGTATGCCAAAATGGCTGGTGCACACTTTGCGTGACAGTAAATTGGATGCACCTTTGTCTAGTCGTACTCGTTCAGGCTCTCGCCATGCATCTTATGCATCAGATTGTTATGCTTTGGCTGTGTCTAGCTTACATGATGTTGAGGAGCCTATGACTTTTGATGAAGCACAAAATTCAGAAAATTGGATGGCTGCCATGCAATCAGAATATGATGCACTTATAGAAAATGACACATGGACTTTATGTGATTTGCCTCCTGGCAAAAAGGCCATTGGTAGGAAGTGGGTTTACAAGTTGAAACGCAAACCGGATGGTGAGATTGATCGCCATAAGGCTTGACTTGTTGCAAAGGGTTATGCACAGCAAAAAGGCATTGATTATGAAGAGAATTTTGCTCCCACTTGTCGTATGACTACTGTGCGTTTTCTATGTGCATTCGCAGCTCATTTTGGTTGCGATGTACATCAATCAGACATTGTTACTGCTTTCTTGAATGGTGATATATTTGCGGAAGTTTATGTAACGCAGCCTCGCGGTTTTGTCATAAAAGGACAAGAGGACATAGTGTGCAAATGTAACAAGGCTTTGTATGGGTTGAAGCAATCTCCTCGTACTTGGTATGAGAAAGTTGACACTCATTTGGTCAAACAAGGCTTTCGTAACAGTCCAACAGAAAGCACATTGTATGTAAAGCATGAGGGTGATCTACTTCTCATTGTGGTTCTTTATGTTGATGATTTGCTGATCACTGGACATATTGCTGAATTTAAGGCTGATTTGAATGCTTCTTTCAAGATGAAAGATTTGGGGCTGTTGCATCATTATTTGGGTATACAGTTTAAGCAGTGTGATGGTGGTATTGCCTTGTGTCAGAAAAGTTACATAGAGACATTGCTATGTAAGTTTGGACTTGAGGATTGCAAACCTATTGCCACTCCCATAGAAACAGGTTTGAAGTTGAGTCTACATGATGCTGGTGATCCTGCTGATGTCACTCTTTACCAAACTGCTATTGGCTGCCTCATTTATGTATGCAACACGAGGCTGGATATTCAGTTTGCAGTCTCACATGTCAGCAGATTTATGCATAGGCCAGGGTCTAAGCATTGGCAGGCTGTCAAGAGGATTTTCCGCTACCTTAGTGGCACTTTACATCTTGGCTTGTTTTATCCCAAGGGGGCATCATTGCCGCCAGACTTACATGCTTTTTCGGACTCAGATTGGGCTGGTTGTTTTGACACGCGAGTGTCCACAAGTGGTTTTTGTTTCATGCTTGGCAGTTCATGTATATCGTGGTTGAGCAAGAAGCAACCTACTGTGGCCACTTCGTGTTGTGAGGCTGAGTACAGGGTAGTCTTCACAGCTACGGTTGAGTGTGTATGGCTCAGACACCTTATGGCTGATTTGGGTGTTGGACGGGACATTGCCAACACTATCTACACTGACAGTCAGAGCGCATTGGCAGTTTTGAGGAACCCAGTTTTTCATGCTCGCACAAAGCACATTGAGGTGCATTACCACTATGTCAGGGAGAGGCTCTCAGCAGGAGAGATCAGCTTGGCTTATGTGCCAACACAGGACAACCTTGCAGATCTTTTCACAAAGGCATTGTCTCGTGAGAAGCTTGAAGCTTTCCGCAAAGCTTTGGGCTTACTCCCCTTTGTGGACTGATCCTATCCTCAGGGCATGGCACTTCCCTTTACTCATGTGCTAGCTCTCGTTCACCGCATCACTCCAGGGGGGATTTGTTACCATATACATGTGGTAGTGATGTGTGTGAACACACTAGGACCGCCGGGGCATTTTTTCCCTCTTTAGGAGGTTTTTTCCCCCGTGCATTGTATATACGTCCATCACTCTAGGGCTATCTATGTTTCCATTGCACACTAAGTAACACACTCTCTATTGTGTGCCTTGAGCTTCCTTCGTCTTCTCCAAGCCGTGTGTGTTTCTCTGCAACCCTAATTCCAACAAGTAGATCCCATGTTCATCAGATTTTAACTCCTTCAGGATATCCAGTATAAGTCCTCGGAAGATGTTAAAGGCAATCTGCACAATTACAATTTGTTTAGCTTGGCCACCTAACCAAGAGCAAATGAGGGAGAGGTGAAAATCCACAGGTTTTTCTGGGAAGAGTAGGTCCAAATGGTTGAGAATAAACCAAATGGTATGATCGAACTACATGATGCTGGATTCAAAAGAGGCTTTAGGGTCAAGAAATCTGCAGGCACATTTTACATAAGGTTGAAAGACATTCCAGATGGATTCAGTGTAGAAATCCGGGTTACTCTTGGCAAATTCCGTGTTTCCTTTGGTACAGTTTGTCTAGCAGGTAAGACAGGAAAAACTTTGGATATCTTAGGCACCATCTCCAAGAGGTTAGAGTCATTGAGGGAACAAAGATTACTCTGAAATTCCTTGACTGCTTCAAGGGCTGCACTATCTCCAAAAAAGATACCACCAGCTTGTGGAATAGTTGGAGTAGCCGATGTACAGACAAAGGATGGATAGAAACCGCACAACTTTCTTAGAAAGTTAGCCAGATCAGCACCAGAGGAAGAAAATAGGGCATGCTCTTGTTGGTATTGTGAGGATAGTAAGGGAAGTTGGGCTATGTATTGGGAAATTAAATTCACCCCTTCCATGGAGTCTTTATCCAGAGTAGCCAAAATCTTGACCCAATCATTAAAAGACAGCATATGTAAGACATACAATCTCTTGTCAGAGGTAAGAGCCGAGTCATATATTAGTTGAGAAGCATCCAAGCTGATAATACATCTGAGTACAAGAGATGTGCCCACTGAGAGGGGCTTTGAGGTCAATTCCAATCCTTGTGATAGAGCAAGAGTCTGCAATATTTAAAAAAAGTGTGGTGAGGTTTACTTTACCTTACTATAGTAAGTAATACAATCTTTGGCTTTCCTAGAAAGGAAGGGTCTAGTTCTAACTGTCAAAGCATTCTTTGGTTTATGGTCCTTAAGGTATAGCTTAATCTGTTCGAGAATCTTTGCATGATTCTCAGGGTTGTGTTTAGTGCTCATGCGGGCTGTCTTTTTATAGGGTATGCAGTCCTGAAAAAGGAACAGTAAAAACATAAATAAAAGTAGAAACGGTAACTATAGTTTTGGGCCCAACCTTAAACTGGCAAAGTCAAAGACTATAGTAGCCGTGAGCAAGGGACCAGAAATAGAGTCTAAGAAGGACCACCTAACACCAGTCAACGAGTCAAGGGATTACAGACTGTGGGTCCAACCTAAAACTCTATTTCGAAGATAATTTCCAAAGCCAACATCCCGGTTTCTCTAGAAAGAAAAACCTTATGTATAGGATGTGTGTGTAGCTGTTTAATCTTAGATAATAAGACATAATTGAACTTTTACATTCAAAAGATATCTAGCAATGGAACAAAGAATAGATAAGTACATAAACAACTCAGTATTAGAATCATTTAAGTATAATGTTTGTAGGGAAGAGGTCCCCTTCCGGTATACATATAGTAAAAGAACTTCCCAAATCATAAGTGAGTGTTCCATCCAGTGTAGGTCAGCTTGCCAAGTAAAAAAAAACCTTCCAAGATAAGATAGAGTCACCTGCATCCATCCAAACAACACAAGAATTCAGTTAGCCTTGGATTGTTTTACAGGTATCAATGGACTATACAGTTGTTATCCGTGTCCATCTTACAAACTTTTTTTAAACCTTACAAGCTAAGTCCATAGTATTTATGTAGACAAATGTTTTTTTCTCTTTTTTACAAGAACCCAAAGTTTTAAGCAAAAAAATTATATCATTATGATTAAAAGGCCATTACCCCTTCTAATCCAAGTCTCTGAATCCCCCCCTTTTATTATCTCAGTTTATCTTCCTAGATCAATGAAAGCACCATCATATGAGGTTTACAAAAAATTCCTTTTATAGTTCCAATCAAGCCTTAAGCTAGTTAAAGTTTGTTTAAAGTCGGGTATAGTTTACTTCCATCATGGTACATGGAATCCAAATCCACCAGTTTGTATGTTACTTACCTTACACATCATTTTGGCCAACCATGTGGCAAGGAGCCCTTGTTGTATCAAGCTAGATCACGAGTCTAACCATGAATTTTTAGAGGAATTATGTTTTTAAGTTACCAATTCCTTATGAAAAACGATCCTAGTAATACTTTAATCATGATGATTTAGTAATATATCCAATAAATGTAAGTAGTCGGGCCGAAAAAACATCTAACAACCGTATGCAGCTGGGCCAAGCCCTGTTTCACCATAAACAAAAAACCGCTAGTGCCAATGTAAATACCATTGCAGCATTTCACCAAAGTCGGGGAACAAAACCAGTAACGTCATGGAATGCAGTCAGGGCATCCTCTCTTACCAATGAAAAAAATGTGCAACCAGTTCAGCCCCTTTATATTCACATTACCAACCTAAGCAGTGGTAGGCAGTATACCAAATTTTAACAAGCAACAAAGGGAGCAACACCCGCTAGTGAGTAAGTAGATAATGCAATGTATTGCCCTTAACCCGACCAAAAAGAGATGACCAGATACAACAAGAGAGCGTGCCTCCGGGCCCAACCATCCTTAAAAAACACTCAATAACAGTGAGCACTATCTGGGAAAACACCACCCCTTTCAAGGTCTCATATCCATCCAAAACACAAGGCCTAACCAAGCTATGCATGACTAAGATCGATAGTCCATGCAATAAACAACAGTATCAAGCCAACCTCAAAGCATATTAATGAATAGTAAGCACCAGTAATGTCCGGTTCAACAGAGCATCAGAAAGGAGCCCCCAACAAAAAAAGACAGAACAACCTCAGGTAATAGGCTTATTAGTAAACAATTGTATCCTCAGCAGATCCGCAAATGACCATAGTCACCATGGCATGGTATGTTTTAGCTCTATATGGTTCTCAACAAGGAGTAACATAATAGAGCAAGATGCTTTATTTAAAATAAAAAAAAACAAAAACCTCCTCAACAGTAGTGACCTCAAAATAATGCTCCCCCCTTTTTTTCTAGAACCTACAATGAAAACCAAAATGGCCAAGAGAGCAGGCCTGTGTATTAGAAGCGGTGAGTTCCATGCTTCAATGTCAAGACACAATAGAGATTACTCTAGGCACAGTAACAACCAAGCAAAGCTAAGTGAGGGCCTGAGAAGTGTCCTCACCTCTTTATATAGAGGAAGGATGGAGTCGGCCCCCCAGATCCTGGTCATGAGTACAATCGCCATGAGTGAACCGACAGTATTACGCAATGGTGAGGCCGCCTACGTTTTGCAGAGAGAGCCACTGCGCTCACGGCAAGTAGATGGTAGTAGGGTAGTAAACTCTTTAAGTGAAACCTTATTTGTAGATAATAGATACGGGCCTAGTCCCATGGTGAGGAGGTGAAAAAAAACCCAAAACCTATAACTTAAGTACCGCAGAGTGTGTGTGTGTGTGTGTTTGTGTGTGTGTGTGTGTGTGTGTGTGAGAGAGAGAGAGAGAGAGAGAGAGAGAGAGATGCAGGAGACCATTCGCATGTCCAAACTTTGGCGCACATGTACTCTCCCACCCTCCCATCATCAGTGATGGCACTTCCCTATATTAGAGTGTTGTGCGAGCCGACGTGCTTAGATATATTTATCAACAAGTTATGGTAGTGATGCAACAATTGAAGCAAAAAGCCAAAATGGGTCCTTTTCTTGCAATGACGAATATGAAAAGACCTTAATTGGGGATGCAAGGATGCAAAGCGTCTTATCATTAGATGCATTTGGGCTTCTTCTATGGCTATCATTGTTGTTTTATCTTTTGGGAGCCACTACCTCCAACTACTTCAGCTATACATATTTGGAGAAGCTATAGATGTTTTACATCTATCCCAAGGCGTGTGTGTGTGTGTGTGTGTGAGAGAGAGAGAGAGAGAGAGAGAGAGAACATAATTTTTAACATCATGGGAGCAATCCAAATAGACATTGAAAATCAAGCGAGAAAGTCTTGAACCCAAGATGGTATGTGTGTGTGTGTGTGTGTGTGTGTGTGTGTGAGAGAGAGAGAGAGAGAGAGAGAGAGAGAGAGAGAGAGAGAGAGAGAGAGAGAGAGAGAGAGAGAGAGAGCCTTTCCTTGGCAACCTGGTAGCCCTCCAAAAGTGACCCCAGAGCATGACACCAACAAAAAATTGTCTTGCTCGAACCAACTGAGGGTTGTGAAAAGCCCGTCTATTAACAAGTCATAGTTTTGATAGCATGGCGCAACAATACCAAGCTGGTAGAAATATGGTACATTGCCATTGGTTGACGAGTAGGGAGATATGTGCAGTTCGATTTTATTAGAAGTTGTGTGAAGGATGAGTCGATCACAACCAATTAGCTAAAAACACTCCATGTGCTCATTAAGAGAGAGAGAGAGAGAGAGAGAGAGAGAGAGAGAGAGAGAGAGAGAGAGAGAGAGAGAGAGAGAGATGAAATGATATATTAATGTCTTCAAAAGGCCAAATTGACATATGAGACAAAAGAGTTTACAAATGGTGAATCTAATACAATGTCTGTGTAAAAGACTGACACCTTGAAAAACTGAACTGAGCTAAAGCGAAATGGAATGGGATGAAATGAAATGAAAGGCTAAGATGCTGGAATCAAGATTTTATCTTATGATCTAGCATCGGTCTTTGGCGGAGCTCATCACTGTCCTCCTCAGTCACCAGTACTCTGACTAGGCGTCTCCCATGTATTGCTAGAATAGTCCGGACCCTCTGATGCAGCTTCCATCGATATCTCGATGAGCCTCACAATCGTGGTTGTCTGGATCTCCCAAGTTCAGTGGCCCTGTCAGTCAGTGTACCTCTGGTATAGTTGGACTTTGAAGTCTGTTGTGATGCCTACTCATCTGAATGTCGCGCATGTCGCCTTAAATAATGAGTGATCTCCCTCTGTGAGTGTCTCCTATTGTTTGGTCTCCTCAAGAGACTCTCCCTATGTCTGCGCAACTCCAATAAAAATGGCCCAAGGCATCTCTGATCTCGATATCTCATAACTTTGGCCAGTGGTCCAAAACCCTCTCTAAATAGGCAGTGGAAACGACCTCATATCTTATAGTAGAATGGGTAGTGACACATGTGATGTAACTCTGTCTCTGGCTATATTTGGCATAGCTAACAAATCTTGGCCTCTGCTGGTACTCCTCTGAATCTACCAGTCCCAATCTCTAACTGATGTGATGATGTGCACATCTATCCAATAGCACATCGTAATCCATGGCATAGATGAGTGTCCATGTAGGCGATTCTAATCACAAAACCATCCTCTGTAAGCTCAAGGAGATGCTCTCCGTAGAAAGCCATCTTTGTGCCAAGCACACCGATCAGATGTATCCATGTCCTCCTAGTGTCTAATTGAATCAAGTCCTTTCTGATGAGCTGAGTGATCTTGGTCTGTGTGAGAGACAAGGAGGGTGCGCCCAATGAATACTCAAAACAATGCAGCTTGAATCAAGTTGTCATCTGTGCATACCGACAAGAGGTGTCTCCTTGTGAGGCAAGCTGTCGAGAAGACTCCAAAGCTAGACGGGCATATCTATCTCTAGGGAGATCCCAGATACTGTGTATGAAAGAAACGGATCTGGTGAGTGCCTTGATGACCAGTGGTGGAGGAGCAAGCTTTGCACGGATAATCTCATGTGGTACAGAGGGCTTGGCCCTAATCATTTGAGAAATCATAGAGACTAGAGGCCTCTCCATGCACTTCCATCCATCAGTACTGCTAGCCCGACTTTGGCGGGGTCCACGGATGGCCCCCAAATTTGCACCCCATAAAGCATAGCAGATGTGACCAAAGTGTCGAAAAGCCATAGTTTTGTTCAAGGTTCTTGAAATTGAACCTGCAAACACATCCTCTCCATTTTTCCTAAAGCCACATAAGCTCTTGTGAGTCTAGTCTCTGCTGCTCTCCTCAAAGAAAACACTAGGCCACTAAAGACCACACCTAGGTAAGTGTATGCATCTGTATACTCCACCGTCTCTTGACCATATGCAAAGGTAGGTGCAGATCGCCTGACCCACTGTGGTGTGGTGTTGAGATCCAAGTCCCTGCTAATTGTGCTCCTCTGTCGCCTCTCGTCTCAAGGTATTCAAAAACCTCATCCCCATAAATGCCAAATAAAGTAGGGGAGAGTGGACAACCCTGTTTCACCCCAATAGTGGAATGGAAAAGCTCAGACACCCCCTCAAGAGTGCAGACATGACCCACAATTGTCCTATACAGGTCCGTGATCCCCCAAATAAGCTTTGTGGGTACACCCATCTCTTGTAACTTGGGCATCAATCGAGCTCTATGGATAGCGTATGTACTCAGGATGGCTGTGTGGGTATGCCTCTACTTCTGCATCATGTAATGTCTCTGTCAGTTTCTGGGTAAGCTCCTATAGTGAAAGTCCCGGCTCCTCAATAGCTAAGCATCTAGATATGCCTTCTATGTAGACAGAATCAGTTTCTGATGTGAAACTGTATTGGGTATGTGTGGATGTTTGTGTCAATCAAGCTGTGCTGAATTGAAAAGAGACAGTAAACATGAGAAGGGAATGATCTACCGCTACACCGATAGGCCTGGGCCCTACTGTAAAATCCTAAATAGAGGGTATAAAGCTAGGCTGAGCCAAAACATAATCCACTGTGCTAGCCCCATGTCTGTGAGGAAAACAAGCGAACCCACTCGATGCTGGAAATCTCTGTAGACCATTCAAAATGGCCAGTCCATGTGCAGTCCCCATGTCTATAAAATATCCCCCATAACCAGTGTTCTCCTCATCCTGAGTACACCTGGCCAAACCCAAATCACTGACATCCAATTCTCTCAACATCTCCTCTGAGGTATCGTAGAAGACTGTCTGAGAGTGGCCCGTCCTGACATTGAAGTCCCCTAGAAGCATAACATCCCTATCTCTTGAGAACTCCCATATATCCTCATCCAGAATCATATAGAGTGATTGTCCCTTGGGGAATGCATAGTGAGATGTGCTTGGTGGAAAATAGCATATTGCGATGTAAAGTGGCCTCCCAATCTCTACTCTCACCTTGACCCACATATACCTGGCATACTCATCTCTACGGAAAATACAAATGGACAACAACTCCTCCCTAAAAAAGACAGCCACACCTCCCGACCCCTATCCTTTATAATCTGATCTCACCTCTCGTCTACAAGTAGTCTCCCAACAATACCCCGACACTCTAGGTAACGTGCCACCAGAAGTCAAGTGTGTCTGTGAGTAGAAAATAACGTCTCTTCCTCTGAAGCTATCCTCAAATGCACCCATTTCAGTGAGCCATTACAATTCCATGCTGCTAGTTGTAGGCTTATCTCATAGGTCTCGCACCGTCATGTGGTGCTTTTTTCCAAAATCACTACTCTCCCTCCTCTGTAAAAAGCAATTCTTCCTTTTGCTCTGACTGCCTTGATCTCCGGCATCTTCTCTTGCATGCGCGCTATCTATGCTAGACTCAGATCATCCCCCAAGAAAATATCGGTCTTCTTGAGTGCTGGTCTTTTCTTCAAAAACTCCTTCCTAGCCTCCATGGTAGGAAAGCGCATAATGAGTGCTCTTTCTTTGGAGCTAAGTGTCCCATCCTTCCCTTTCTTCCCCACTCTCCAAGCCCTTGTGTGAGTAGGCTTGGGGATGTTCATTCGTTTCAGAAGTTCCTTAACTTCTTCTTCCACATTGTTAGTGTCTTTGAGACCGGATTGAGATTGCAAAGAAAGGAAAAGGTGGAATGTCTACTACCACACCCCCATCTACCATCATTAACTTGACCTTGGAGGAGGAGCAAAAGAGAAAGACGAGAGCTCTTCATGTACGTGTCACTACTTCTATGTTTGGAAGAGCCTATCTGCCCACGAGGAAGCTTTCTGTGTTTTTTGTTGCTCCTCCTCCTTAAGAGTTTTTACCTGTTCTTTGATATTGTTCAATTCCTCGATCTCTTTGGGATGATCATCTTTAGCTTTTTCTGATTTACTTCTACACTATGCAATTCTCTCTTGAGTTCTTCAATCATGGCATCCTTTTCATTCATATGCTTCTCCATCTTTGATTTCCAAACCGCAAAGGTGGTGGTTGCTGCATCCAATTGCTTTCTCCAAAGGACTTATGCTACCTCTATTTCTGTCCTCATCCTTTTCTGCATTTCTGCTATTAGTTCGTTATACCATTAGACTTTGCATGCCTCCTTGGCTTTGGCAAGTTCTTTTTCCATGTCTACTCTCATGAGATTGAGTTCAACGTGAATCATCATTTGAACCTTTTCATACACGGTTTCATACTTGATCTTGTTGAGCTTGCCTGCTCTCGTAGAGTTCGGTGATAGCACACTATCTCGCATCTTTCGCTGGAAGGTGGCCGTCGTCTTGGGTGGGGTCCGATAGTCATCGCCCTCCTCATTCATAAATGGATCTATCTTAGCAGACTCCACTAGAAATATAGATTTTTGTCCCCAAGACGCGCGTCGATGCGTTTACAAACTTTTGTTTGCCTTGTGCGTGCCATTGTAGCGCAGATAATGTGTCGTTCTCTCTACAGTGGGTGGTCCTCAGTGCAATGTGTGTGACAATCTCACTCAAACAAACTGAACAGAAAAGGAAACCATAGACATCAACAGAGCTCACAACAACAGACCAGAACATATGACTCGACAATCTCAAAGACTGATACAGACTCTGGCATGGCAGCACACTCAGCTCTAGCCCAAGACTCACAGGTACAATGGGGGTGTCGAGGCTCATATGTGCAGGGATGGTGAAGACGTGCTCTGTGTAAAGACCCACTCACTCTAGACCACTATGTACAAGCTCAAAGGGAAGAAGATAATCGAATAACCAACCGCTACTACTCATATGTACCACCATAAAGAGCCACCAACAGCTCATAAATGTCATCCATGTGGTGACATGGCCACGAGGTCCACTAGACCACCGTCGGTACCCTGCCACGTGTCACTCCCCAGCCCAGAGGGTCCGTCTAGTGTCCGTCCAGTGTGAACCAGCCTAGACCTGTCCTATGAAAGACACTATACCGTGAAGGACACTGTAGCCCTGCTACAACCATAGAGCATAGCAGAGGGAGAGTTGAAAAAAAGATTTTATCTCAGGACGCGTAGGGATGCGTTTACTCCCTTTGAGTTCCCGTGCGCGTGATGTAAGGCAAACTCCTACTGCTCTTCCATGTGCCCCTCCTCACGCCCTTTGGCTTCCCCTTGTGCACTTGTGTGTGTGTGTGTGTGACAGAGAGACAGAGAGAGAGAGAGAGAGAGAGAGAGAGAGAGAGAGAGAGAGAGAGAGAGAGAGAGAGAGAGAGAGAGAGAGAGAGAGAGAGAGAGAGATTGAATTATCGTCCACGGAGGTCATATATGACCCATGGGACCCAAGCAAAACATTACAACAATTCCTTCTACGTGAAGGTGATCATGATACATATTAGTTAGGGACTGAGGGTCCATTCGAGGGGTAGAAAGAAAGGAAAAATCAAAACCTAAGGAGGGTCAACTGAGAGAAGGGCCGTTTTGGGGGTTCAAAACTCTTGGATGATGGCTTTGCCACCTCGATATACTACCCATTTGCCTTGCTTCTGCGCATCATGCATCTTCTTGAGCTCACTTGCTTTACTCTCGAGCTGATTTGTGGTCAGTTCCTCACCGATCCATAAGCTTTTACCCTTGAGAAGTCGAGATTAGCGTAGAAACTTTATCCGCTCTTCTTTGTCCTTGAAAGTGAGGATGCAATGCTCGGGTGGCACATGTTTATGTGTGTCATTGATCCAAGAGACCGCTTCGGACTTGATGTGGATAGGTTGAAGAGTGTCACTGAGCTTATCGATCGTTCTCTTTAATGAGTTCATGGATTTAAGCTTCGAGGGCTGTAATTCTCACTTCTTGGCGGGCAACGAGATCTTTCCTTGGTGTCGCTGCCACTGCAAGAAAACTCTTCCGGGAAATGGAAGTGCCAAAGGAATCCATTGATGCCAAAGTTTTCTCAAAAGCTGTCCTTGTTGGGTTGAATGCCTATATAGATCAACTGTGTGGTGAGATCAAGGGCTCAATAAACACCCTTTAGTGTAAAGCTTACTGCAAACCTTCAAAAATGCTTGCATCTTCTGGTTACTGTAGCAAACATCTTCTACTTACTGCAAAGAGGCACTAAACGAGCATGCCCCGGGCAGATCTTGGGGGAGAGAGAGAGAGAGAGAGAGAGAGAGAGAGAGAGAGAGAGAGAGAGAGAGAGAGAGAGAGAGAGAGAGAGAGAGAGAGAGAGAGAAATAAAATGAAATGAAATGTTATATTAACATCTTCAAAAGGCCAAAATGACCTTTGAAACCAATCTCTTACAAAATGGTGAATCTAATACCATGTCTGGGTACAAAAGAACTAGATACTACTACTAGAATCCATCCTCATCAGCACTCTGGATATCGAGAGAGTATGGCTCGAATCCTTTGCTGTAGTCTCCGTCGATGCTGTGTAGCCCCTCTCCTCAATCGTGGCTGTCTGGATCTCTGTAGCTCCAGTGCTCAGTCGATGAGAGTGCCAGTAGTGGTCGAATGAGTGTGGGCCGAGCTCTGCAATGATGACTACTCCTTTGACTGTCCCATATCTAGTGAAAAGAAATCTGTAATCTGTCTCTGGGACTGTCTCTCTATCTCTCCCCAGTAAAGTGTCTCTATATCTGTGTAACTCAAGGAGATATAGCCCAATACATCTATGATCCTCATAACTCCTGACCCTAGAGAAAGGACCGAAACCCTCTCTGAATAAGCAATGGAAACAACCCCGTATCTCATAGTACACTATGCAATGACATATGTAATGTAGCTCTGTCTCTGGCTCTAACTGACATAAGCGGCATATCCTGTTGTCTGCTGGTATCCCTCTAAATATACCAGCCTGAATCTCCAGCTGATGTGAGGATGTGCGTATCTGACCAATGGCACACCGCAAACCATGAGACATATGTGTGTCCATGTAGCTGGATCGAATCACAAACCCATCTCCTGTGAGGTGGAGAAGATGCTCTCTATAGAAAGCCATCTTCGTGCCCAACTCCTGTGGCGGCTCTATCCATGTCCTCCTGGTATCCAACTGGATCAGGTCCTGATGAATGAGTCTCATAATCTCCACCCGTGTAAGAGACATCGAGGGTGCCTGAAGAGAGTACTGAAAAGGGGGAAGCCTATCCATGGTGAAACCATGCATCTGAAACCATGATGTCATCTGTGCATACCAGCATGAAGTGTCCCTTGAAGAGCTAATTGTCTGGAAGACTCAAGGGCCAGTCTAGCATATTTGTCTCTAGTAGTATCCCACAATCTGTGCACAAAGGAGATTGATCTGGTAAGCGCCTCAATCTCCATAGGAGGGGTAGCTACCTCTACTTGAATGATAGCGTGGGGTACGGAGGCCTTGGCTTTGATCAGTCAAGAAATCATAGATACCAAGGGCCTCTCCATACGTCTCCAACCATCCTGGCCTACAGAAGGTCCCCATGTCTGCACCCCATACAACATAGCTGAGGCTACTAAGGTATCAAAGAGCCATAACTTTGTCCGAGGTTCCTGGAACTGAACCTGCGAACACATCCTCTCCAAGCCTCCCAAGGCCGCAAAAGCTCTAGTCAGTCTAGTCTCTGCTGCTCTCCCCAAAGAAAACCTTGGCCCAGTGAAGACAACCCCAAGGTAAGTGTATGCATCTGTATACTCTACAATCTCTTGACCATATATGAAAGTCGGTGTTGATATCCTTATCCACTGTGGTGTGGTGTGAAACACCATAACCTTGGTTTTACCAAGGTTTACATACAATCCACTATCCTCTGCACATTTATGTAATGCATCCAACTGTCACTGCTTATCCTCTGGTGAGTTAGAGATCAACCCAATATCATCAGCATATAACAACAATGGGATCCACGTCCCTGCCAGCTGGGCACCTCTATCACCCTCTCTGTCAATGTAATCAGACACCTCATCAACATACATACCAAATAGAGTAGCAGATAATGGGCAACCCTGTTGCACCCCAATGGTGGAGTGAACTAAATCAGATTCCCCTCCGGAGTGCGTACACGTCCCACCACTTATCTGTATAGAGACATAATCCCCCAAATCAATACTATGGGCACCCCCATGTCCTGCAGTCTGCGCATCAATCGAGCTCTCGGTACCATGTCAAATGCTTTGCGGAAATCCACAAAGCTACAATAAATTTGTCTCCCATGTGACCTGCCCTCCTCAATGATGGCTCTGAGTGTCAGAATATGATCAAGAGGGGAGAAACCCCTCTTGAAATTGGCATGGCCCTTTACTCGTACACCCTCACCCTCTGCCCAATTACTCAACTGCTGCTCAAGAATGGGAGTCTTACTGTAAGGCGAGCGACTATTTCCGAGCGGAGGACTATTCCGAGCGAAGAAAACACAAACACAAACACACACACACACACACACACACACACACACACACACACACACACACACTTTTTTGCAGTTTATACAACAAGCTAGAGTTACTGTACAATGTTAGATGGCATGTAAACATTTGAAGTTATGTGAATTTCGTAGAAACATGAAAAGTGCTCATAAATTTCTATAACATATAAAGGATGAACCAATTGTGAGTCAGCCTAATAACAATTGTGAGTCAGTTTAGTTACAATAAGACTACTAATTAGATCCATATGAAATACCAATGCGTTTACAAAGAGTGTCATGCCTAGGATTTAGTATTGTTGGATTGCACGAATGCAAGGTAGGACAATAAAGGTAGGTGATCTACGGAACTATGGATAATTTATTGCAAACATAGTGCAACTCTCTCCCTTCAACTGCATTATCATCGATTTCACTTTTAGGACCAAAGTTTTAGCAAGGAGAGGCCAAGGAATATTTTGAATTGTTTTGAATCGAGGTCATAGGAGGGCTTTTAGAATCTAATACAACCCATAGTTTTGATAGCTATCCAGCTTCTCCAACATGCCCAGGGGCTTTTTTACATGTAAATGCGATCTAGTTTAACCAAGAAGACAATTAAAAAAAACACAAATTACAATCTGTCGCAACACCACCCGTCGGTGTCCCATCGCAGCACTGCCCGAATCCACTGCCACTAGTGGCACTAGCGATGGTGCCCGCCCCATCTTGAAATTAGTCTAGGCCTGCATGGATTGGTTTGGACCAGTTTCACGATGGCCAACGTTAGAAAATACCGGGTTTACAATGTATTCTAATAGGGTGAAATCCTAAAATCTTGGTTAGGTTTTGAGCTTGCCTTGAAGAAAACTAGGAATTATTCACAACCTTTAGAGTAATTACCCAACAAAGCTTCAAATTGTGATCTAAAAAAGGGAGAATTTAAGTTTATTTTGGTTAGGCAAAATGTGTTTTTCTAGCCTTGACCAAGGCTGTATGCTCGTGAAGCTTGCTGGATCCGATTTTACTGAAAAAGCAAAAAAAAAGAGGATGTTAAAGAAAATTGCCAAAATACCCCTCTAATTTGTGAAAATTCCCAAAATACCCTTTTATCTATTTTAGTTGGATTGTTCAATAATTTCTAATCTTTACTCTTTTTTGACAAATGAGACCACCAATTTTTGAGTGCTTAGCAGGTAAATTTGTCGCTAATTACCTCGCAAAAAAGGCAATTATGTTTAAAAATAATGAAGCAATTCATCTCCAAAGCCTCTATAATCAACTGAAATTCTAGTTTTAGCGTCTTGTATTGGTAGACATTTAGTCTTCTTATGAAAAGCTACAAAAAAATTTATCTTTGGATATTTACACTCACAATCAGGTTTATTTAGGGACTTTTGGAAAATTTGAAGGGCATTTTGGTAATTTTATGTGCCTTTGCCACTTATTTGGAGGGTATTTCGACAATTTTCACAAATATGGATATTTTAGTAATTTTCTCGAAAGTAAATCATGTATCATGTTACACCTGCTCGAACCAGTCCGCGCCGGCGCGGATTGGTTTCGACAAGTTTAATAACGGCTCAGAGTCCCGCAATTTTGAGTTCGTGTATGCGTCCATAACGTCGATTTTAATAAAAAAGCAAAAAAAAAGGAGCTGAGAAAGTAAATTAAATACCATGCTAAACCTGCTGGAACCAGTCCGCGTCGATGCAGACCGGTTTCGACAGGTTTCATAACAGCTCAGACAGCGTTTGTGTAGTAATTTTAACCCCTCTCTTCCTCTTTTCTTCTTGCCGTCTACTCCATCACCCGTTAGCGGATACGCAAACCACCATGCATCACGTAAACGCCGAGCCTTAAACTCTCTCTCTCTCTCTCTCTCTCTCTCTCTCTCTCTCTCTCTCTCTCTCGCATAAGGCAAGCAAACCCTCATGCACCTCCAGCTGGGTCTTTGCCAAAACACTTGCTTGCTGATGCCAACAATCAGGCTCGATCAAAGACAAGCAAGCTCCTGCTACTACTGTCAAACGAAAGAGGGAGAGAGAGAGGAGGAGCGACCGTCGCACAAAAGCTTGAGAGAGCCTTCTAATAACCGTTGTGGAGGTGCTCTGACTTTTCGTGACCTTTAGTTTGCGCTCTTCATCGTCAGCTGTGCCTCAATATCCCCACGTGCGATATCCAGAAGGGAATATCGATGTACTTTGAATGGAGATTCACAACGCTTTTAAAAAACCTTGTGTAATTCCACCTCAAATTGGTGTATCACTAAAATTATCACAAGTAGGTTTGCCAAGTATTCTAAACAAAGTTTTTTTTCGAGCACTGATGGAGAAAACACGATCAATGTATGGCCGCGCTGAAAATACCATACAAAGGAAATACCTTTGAATGGAGAAAACTTAACTGACGTATTGCCGCACAGAAAGTTAGTTAAAGATTCAGCAATACATGCACAACATGTAATGATACTTAAATGTGGAGGCCATGTACCTTATAAGTAGGACTATTGGTGTGGCTTTTGCACAGGAAGGAAGTAGTAGTAGCAAAAGCTAGAGGAGAAGATAGCTTATGGTTGGGACCAAAGTCATCAAAAACTTAAGTTTCAAATAGCCTCAGACCAGCTTTAGTATTAGGGAAGACGTATGACTCATACATTTGAGAGCTTGGAGGCATGCAAGCCGCTTCACCAATATCATGATTGGTAGTAGCAAGAGCATGGCATGATAGGTGGGCAGCTCTTAAAAGGGTAGGGCTTGGGTAGGTTGAGTGTCCACAACAAGTTTTGCAACAGTCAAGTGCCCTCAAAAGACCTCAATGATGGTTGCATCACCATCACTATTGGCATCTACAACATGGCATGTTGAGGAGGAAATCTACATGAAAGAAGGGCATGTATCTTAATGGAAGAGTGAGGCATGGTTTGAGCAAGTGTAGAGCCTCCGACCGTGAAATTGGGATACCTTGCCATAGTAGAGGATTTATAGCAGGCTTGGCATGCTTATTGTAGGACAGTAAGGAGGATCGACGATGAGTCTCACTATGATAGCAAGGGAATATAACTCTCTCTCTCTCTCTCTCTCTCTCTATATATATATATATATATATAGAGAGAGAGAGAGAGAGAGAGAGAGTATATATATATATATATGGGTGTGCTTACATGTACAAAAAGTACATTAAAGTTTCAATTTGCAAGCCCAGAAAGAGGTAAAGGAAGTTGACATGCCCATTAGCAAAAAAAAAAAGGCCCATCATGTCAAGCCATAAAGCCTTTGTACTTTTATAAGGTTATAACATGCAACGGCTTTTGTTGGTCGATATGCACGTTTTTTACTAAAAAGATATCGGAGAGAATCTTTATGTTATAGATCATGAGGATTCTCATTACTCCAAGAATTCTATGTCTACTTCTTGAGTGGCCTCATAGACTTACTGGAAGTTTATAAGTTCTAACCTTTTTTGGTGTTTTTGACATATCCATAATTAACTGCGTTATATGTACTTCTATGACTTGGGATCTTGTTAGGGCTTCAACATATAAGGAGGTTTGAGCTTTTGAAGCCTCCGCTGCTTTGTGGCAATTTTAGATGTATGACCCTTTTTGTTGGCTAAATCCAGTACATCATGACATGATTATTGTCTTCAATATACATTGCTTGTGCATCAATTTGTCAAAGGGTATAGCTCATAGTTGCTCTAAAATTGGCTTCGCTCGATTTTCTTTGCTCATTGATTGGAAATCCCCAAGAATGGATGCATACAACCGGGCCAATGTGTATAATTGTGCGGTAATTCCCAAGCTCTGTAGGATCACTTGCTTTGAGAGAGAGAGAGAGAGAGAGAGAGAGAGAGAGAGAGAGAGAGAGAGAGAGAGAGAAAAGAAGAAGAAGAAGAAGAAGAGAGTTCTAACATCATATGAAACTATCCCAAGAGAGTGTGTTCGGCAGAAGCTCATGCAGAGACTTCGTTTGTATTCGACAGCAGCTCACGCAGGGAACCTTGTCAAACAGGTGCCGCTACAATGCGTTTGCCCTCGTCTGCCTTCGGCGGCAACTCACACACGAACCTCGTCATGTAGGGACACTACAACGCGTGTATAATGCTAGACTCAAGGGCCTCTTCGTGTGTCGAGCTAGGGCAGAGGGGCAAAGCTTGAGCCTCAACGTCCCCCACAGGGCCGCCCTCGCCCAGGGGGAGACACGCTTGATGCAGACTCGGGAGGCTTAGGGTTTGTGAGAGAGAGAGAGAGAGAGAGAGAGAGAGAGAGAGAGAGAGAGAGAAAACTAGGAGAGAGAGAGAGGGAGAAAGAGAGACAGAGAAACTATTGACATGAAGTAACTCTTTAGCCCGGATTAGGTTAGAGAGAGAGAGAGAGAGAGAGAGAGAGAGAGAGAGCCAATTTCGATGCTTTTCTTGGCTGCAGCAGCGCGTGCGTCACATACTAGTTAAGGACAAATCGACGAACGGCCGCTGAGACAACCTCTAGTTTCAACCACTTATGTCCACCTAGAGGCTAGCAAACGATCAATCAAGAGGCCGAGGTTAAGAACAATCAGGAATACGAAATCGGGCAACCGCCAGAAAAGAAGTGGAGCTTTAGCCTAGGTGAGTCTGTGTTTTCTGAGTGTGCGTTTGACGCTCTCGGCCATCCACTGATGAGCCGCCAAAAATGATATGCGACTTACATTTTCTCAGTAGAGGCTTAATGTCCTCTCTACACAAACTGGGCTCTAGCAGCTTGCTTCCTCTGCATGCGGAGCGACATTACATGCTTAGTTCAGACCCTACCTCCTTGTCTCCTCAGAGGTGCTTTAGCTGCGGTTATCCACATTGTAAGCTGAATCTTTACTCTAGATCCAGCTCTCGAATGCACTACTTTAGCTCTATGACTACGAGTGTAGGAGAGTGTCATTTGGGTCAAAAGAAGGCAACCTTATGGAAAGCCTTTATGTCACATGGCACTCGTTTTGTGCATTCAAGCAAGGAATCTCCTTCAAGGCGGTTCAACGAAGAGTGGAGTGGCCTTGTTGTTCGCCCAGAGAACAGACTCAAGCAACCTTCTCTCACTGTGGCTGTGGATATCGATGAAGGTCTAGAGCTCTTGCATAATCTATGTTTCTGTAATATGTGTATGGGACCATCACATTTGTACATCTTAAAAATCGTTTGCATGTATTATACTTGCGTTCTAGGCTTGAGAAAACTAAATGCATGCATGGAGGATTTTGTGAATATTTACAGTGTGTACGCTGACACAATTATCATGATTACATCAAGGCATGATGCCTGTACATGCATGATGGGAGTCCCGTGTTTTGACTGGCACTTCATTTTTACATTTCAGTACTAGGCAGCTTTCTGCTGGCCTTGAACACATTTATAGCAGAACAGTATCTGTGCGAGCACAATATTTCTGAGTTCCATGTTTACGACTTCACAAAGGTAATTTTTTCTGGTCTTAAGACACTTGCATATTTTATCCGAGCAGGCACTCATTTGAGTTAATCACTGCAGGTTTGGCAGTGCACTCGAGCAGAAGGTTTGTCTTTTATGAGATATTTGCTTGCTTTATTCTTTGCTCTTTATTTAATGTAGTGGTGTGTTGTTATAATTTGCTTATTCTTCCTATGCCTTCAGTGACATGAAGTTTTTATCTCATTTAAATATTTTTGGCAAGGGATGTCACTTTGGTCTTTATTTGTGTATTATTAAAGTCTTGGTCTTGTCTCTTCTTGTTGTGCTCAACACTCGGTGGTTGATATGTAAGCCTGATGTGATGATCATCAATGCTTTGGCCAAGATGTATGCCAAATGTGTTCTGGTTGGCGATGCTTTGGTCAATATGTAATCAAATGTGGTGTCCTTATGAAGCCTAGGGAGGCTGCTCGCCACAAAAGTGGCCTCCCAAGGGAATGGGTGGCCGCTCGTTTAATAAACATAAGTGTTGATGTGTGAAGGGGGAAAACAAAAAAGGATGGAGGAGCGCGCAGGCAGCGAGGAGGGCGCAGGGGAGAGACTCGAGAGAACGGAGCTCGTAGCGGCTTGTATGATGCTCGGATGCCGGCGAGCATGAAACGAAAACTCATTAGCAGGCTGGGCAAACTTATTTGGGAGCATTCCTGACGAATTTTGTGCTACTCATCATGCTGATCTGCCACCTCATTGCCTGGGCTTCACGCGCCTTGTCATGGTGGCGTGAAAACCAAAGGGATATAGCTTGAAAATAGGGAAAAAAAGTGGGAGGAAATGGGGTTTTTTGGATGCATGATCGAGGAGGAATAGGAGGTGGAACGACGACAAAGAAACGCAGAGGGAGGAGAGAAGCTCAATAATCTCTCTCTCGGCATGAAGACAAGGATCGCATGAGCAAGGCTTGGACTCGAGCTCCCTCGCTCTCTCTCAATTGAAAGAAGCAAGAGAAGGGGAGTATTGTTGGGAGAGATAAGATACAAGGATACAAGGTGGAGGGGCGCGATTGCAGGTACTCTCTCTCTCTCTCTCTATTTGGAGAAGCAAAGGATATGAAGTGGAGCAGGGAGTTCGATGACAAGCAACCTCGTTCGCTCTCTCTCGCGACTAAGTTCTCTCTCAATATTGAAGGAAGCATCAAGGATGACATGATGATCGGGGAAAGCCTGTGTGGTAAAGGTGATATAAAGCAACAGAACGAAGCAAGAGAAAAGCTCGCTTTCTCTGGCTCTCTTTCTTTCCCGACGGCATTGAAGGAAGGGCATAGCGAAGGAGGAGTTTTTATGGCATGATGAGTAGTAGGGCAAGAAGGGGAGATGATAATCTCTTTCAATCATACTTGGGAGATGCAAGGGCATAAAGTTGCAAAGGATTTAAGCTAGGGTTGTATGTTCAAAGAAGCAAAAGGATTGAAGAGCAATTTCCAGGTTATAGGGTGCAGGAGTACTAAAGACAGAGAAGAAAGTGAGGCTTTGGGAATGTAAGGGTGAGCTCTGCAGCAGATAGGCAGTTACCAAGGTTTGGAGTAGGGCTAGTCTATGTTCATTAAGGGGCTTGAGTACATGCGGCTATGAGGGCTTGGACATGCATTAAGAAGACTCCGATATCATGATCGATTGGGAGCCAAGCAGCGGTTTTGATTGATTGTCAATGCTAGAGCTGTTGATTAAACTTAACTCAGAGTTTTTTTTACCACCGTGCTGATAGTTAGAGGTCGATTAGACCACATCTTATACAATTTATCCCGGTTTTAATGACATGTCACTCCTGTTGGATTTTTATTGGCATTCATCTATCTGTGTCTGTTGTTTTCTCTCTCTTCCATCTCTCACAGCCAGAGGCCCCGTGCCTTCCCGGCTCACCTCGCGAACCCATATCCCCCTACATCTTTGGTGAACTCGACGCGAAACGAGCCAAGGTGGGAGGTGCAGACAGAGAATTTAGAGCATAAGGTGCACATCGGTCTTTTCAGAGCGGCATTTGGAGTTTAAAGGGCTCAGATTTGGTTAGTTGAAGTTTCACCGGGGGCCAGTTCTGTGCCTCGTTGCCTTGGTCAGTGTGCCATTTGGGGTTTTTGCATCCTCGCGAGGTTTTGTATGGAAACTATGCGGCGTGTGAAGACCATAGGAAGTTACGGCACGTCAATCGGAGCTCGGACCGGCAAGATATTGAAGTTTGAGGTCGGCATCAATTGCGAGCAAGAGGGCGTCGGATAATTTTTTGGCATTTGGGGTGCGTTGTTCGAGGCCTTGGCAGAGTCGAGATGCGGCGGGGTTTGCCCGAGTCAAAGTTGGGAAATGGAAATTTTACCGGGTTTTTGTAGCTTGTGGATTGGATGAGTGGACAAATTGTGATAAGGGATTGAAGTTGGAAGGGGAAACAAAGTTTTATGCCCACAATTTTTTGGTGAAATTTGAATCTTTGGAGGGGGAAATCAACAACGCAGTGCCACGTGGCACTTAAGAACCCATATGGACTGCGGCAACTAGGATTGTGGGGGTATATATATCAAAGGAGAGCACCTCTAAGGGTATCCAAGTGGGTGAGAGAGCTCGTGGAGCTCCAAGTGATAGCGTCTGTGGGTAGGTGCTACGCGTGGCGATGCCTCCGTGCACGCTGGCAGAAGGACGACGTCGGTGGCTTGCGAAGAAGGCGATGACGTGGTATGGCGACGCGGTGTGCCCTATAGGGTGGCTCACATGTGGGACTTGGGCCTCGAGGCATTCGGGAATAGTGTGGATGTGGCTCACATGCAAAGCAAGCGGGATATAGAGATCGATAAAAATAGAAGGGCCACACACGCCCATAAGGGCCTGCTTTTTTTTTTAATGAATAAGGATCTTTTTTTTTTTGAGAAGGAACAGGAGCTCTAGAGAGGAAAGGAGAGCTAGAAGCTTTTGTTCTATTATTCGTAGTTATAAGTTCGCTCGGACTCTTGTAAGGAGTTGAAACTCATTAATCATCAAAGTAACGGTGTTGTTAACGGTCGGCTTTGGCTATTGATTAAGCTTTACTCAAGGTTTATTTACCATCATGGTGATTGTTAGAGCTATGTGTGTGCTGTTTTCTCTCTCACATCTCTCATAGCCAGAGGCACCGTGCCTTCCCGGCTCACCTCTCGAACACATATCCTCGACAGCGGACAAAGGTAGGAAGAGCCTATTCTCATGCCAACACATAGTGGCTAAGTGGGCCATCCCCATTTAGTCTCGACAAACTTTCTTTAAGGCATGTGTATATCCAGTGATCTGTTATGGCACGGATGTAATGTGCAGCGGAAGTGATTTACGATGAATGCTCAGTGTGTACTTTAGGTTCTTTTTACTTCATGAGAGATGTGCAAAGACTAGAGAGAAGAGAGAATGGTAAGGTTCTGAGTGTGTGTGTGTGTGTGTGTGAGAGAGAGAGAGAGAGAGAGAGAGAGAGAGAGAGAGAGAGAGAGAGAGAGAGAGAGGTATAACACTAGATGGGGTTCCAAACCCCCCTCTAAGGGCCCCCCTCTCTATCGCTAGAGAGGTATTTGCTTTGGATTGCTCGAATGCTGATACAATGGTCCTTGATGCTGAGATGCTGATGGGATCTTGTTGTAGATGCTTGGATCTGCAAGGCTAAGGGTTGAAATGCAGAAATGCGGGTGGAACTAATGGGATCTGCGAGTGCTAACAAGGCTTTGGGCTGAAAATTGAAAAACACTGGTTGATCTGACGGCTGAATCTAGAAACACTGAGACTACGGCTGAAATCTACAACCTTTGAAAACGCTAGGGTTGAAAACTGACGGCGATGCAAGTGTGCTACTGTAGTCTAAAAACGCTGGTGGGCTGAGTATGTTGGTGGTGGTATTGCGAGCAAGAGGTGCTGAGGAAGTGCGGGTACTTGGTGCTGGTATTGAGGGTACTGACTTATCCTTGAGAAGTGACCCACCCCTAGGGTCACATATATATGAGATTAAGGCTAGGTCCTTCAATGCCAATAAAAGTCCCACGATCTTAAAACTTGTTACTTATTAAAGAGTTGATAAACTTACTTAGAAGAGGTGCTTCACATACAGATAAATACCTAGGTTGGGTACTAATGCAAATGTATGGGAATACTCCTTAGTGCCTACACGTAGCAGACACTTGCTATGCTCATGTGCAATTAGAGGATATGCAACTCTTCGGCATGCAAGGCGTGCGTACAGGCTCACAAGGGTGCCAAGACACTTTCTAGGTTGTCTCAAACCCTAGAAATAGGAGTTAGCTTGTCCACATGCACATAGGGTTAAATGTGCACGTAAGCGGAGATTATGGGGGCCCACGATCAGCGTGTGCTCCATTCTTTGCAGCGCCTTGTCGCCACTGAGATGCAAATGTTAAGGAGCGAGGCTGACCTTCGTGGGGATTGCGACCCTCCATCACGAATTTAACACCCCTCCCTTACCTGCATTCTGGGGGGGACAACAAGCTAGGGCTTTTTGACAAGTATTGCTCGGTTTCATTCACTTGGATATGCTCCTTGGTAAACAAAGAAGTGTCACGTGACACATCCAACCCTATGTGTCCGTGGACAAGCTACAACACGACAAGGGTTTAGTCAGTCCAGTTAGTCTAGATTTAGAAGTGATCTTCCACTTTTGTGAGTCTATTCATAGACCGTGCATGCCCAATCACTTAGTGTAGATGCATATCCTCTGGTTGCACACAGCATGATCATAAGCATCCCATCAGAATCCATTAGAATCCTTCAAGGGAATTTTCCATTGCATTTAGCCTATTTTCCCTATTTTTGACATTTTCACTTATTATTTTTAAGTGACTTTTGTTGGAAAGTAGGTAGGGCAAATTGAGTAAGTTTGTATATAAGCAAACCTAGACTAGCACTAATTGGCAGAAGAGCCAGCAAGAGCACACGCTCAACAGACACCTTCTCAGCAAAACCCTCCAAGAGACCTAGCGTTCTTGGAGCAGATCCAGTACCTAGCGTTTTCAACACCAGATCAGCCAACGATTTGCACTTGCAGATTCCGGCGACGGAGAACATGAGACCAGCCTAGCGTTTTGCATTTGCAAGACAAACGGTGACAGATTCCAGATTTTCAGCCCTAGCGTTTTTGCATTTGCATCCAACCCTAGCGTTTTGCAGAATCTCTGCGACGGAAACTCAAGGAACATCTGCGTTTTCAGTTTTCAGCAGTCAGACATCGCAGAAGAAGTCTCGAACCTCGCAAATCTCACCTTCCCCTAGCAGTTTCTTGCTGCACGGTCAGATCCCACAAAGTTTATAGTTTCAGCCCGGAAAATGCAGTTTCAGCATCTGCGTTTTCAGCGCGTCGTCGTCGCATCGTCGCCATCGACATAGAGTCGGAATTCAGCAGATAAAGATTTGCAGATTTCAGCCCTTAGCAGTTTCAGATTTCAGCCGTCTCGTCGTCGTCCTCATCGTCGTCGACATCGTCGGCAAGTCCAAGCATTGTGGAGATTTGTGCAATCATAAGTAGACCGATCCTGCCATAGAGAGTGGGGCCTTCGGAGGAGGGTTTAACGTCGTCTCTGGTGTCGTATTCTCTTCTCTATCTCTCAGTCTGATGCACTTCCATTCATTGTGTCCATTCACTTTGTGTTGTGTCCATTGCGCTCTCTCACTAAAGGAACGGAAGGCTCTCCCTTCAGTAAGTAAAAGGAACCTTGAGCACAGTTCGGAGCACTCATCTTGAGCAAAGTTCAAACATTCATTCCGTTGCACCTTCAATTGGTATCAGAGCTTTGACTGTTCTGTATCACTCAAGGAAAGAACCACAAGAACCACATAATTTTTTTTGCTTGGTGAGGTCGCGCGAACCCAAGTTTGCTTGGGCGTGTCGATTCCTACTCTTGTTTTTGAAGAGTGACAGGAAACCCAAGAAAGAAGGGCTTGTCCAACCTCCCCTTGTGCCTCTTTTCAGTCATTGAGAGCGGACCGTGCACTTAGCGGCCGGCCAATTGACGTGAGGTGGGAAAAAGCAACCTTGGTGTGAGCTCAAGGCCGCCAAGGGGTGCGCACGTGGAAAAAAGCAAAACTCGGGTGAAGAGAAGATCCTTCTCGAACACAGATTGCAAGCTAAAGAAGAACCACAAGAGCTAAAGAAGAACCTCAAGAACTCAAGAACCTCAAGAACCCAAGAACCTCAAGACTCCTAAGAACCTAAGACCCACAAGAACCCAAGACCCACAAGAACCCAAGTTCCTTGTGAACTTAAGAACCCAAGACCACAAAAACCCACACGAACACACGACTTCAGAATGGTCATCACTCGAAGCGGAATGGATACTTCGTTTGGAGGTGATGAGCATGAGAGAGGCGAAGAAGAATTTTCCCCACCAGGAGGTTTTTTCGACCCTCCCTCTTCCCCATCTACCCCAAGGATTGCATTAACTCCTATGGAGGAGTTGGAGCAGATGTTTATGGAAAGGAAGTTAGAACGCGAAGTAAGAAATGCAGAAATGGATCGTAGACACGCAGAAAGAAGAGCAGGAATGTAGCGCAAACACTAAGAAAGAATGGCAGCCGCCATCAAAGAAAAGAGCGGCCAACACATGAAAGTGTTCTTGCGACTCTTTTCTCAAGTGCAGGCACAAATGTCACGTGACACATCCCAACCCTATGTGTCCGTGGACAAGCTACACCACAGTAGGGTTCAGTCAGTCCAGTCAGATTAGATTAGCATTGAGTTGGCACTTTTGTGAGTCTATTCGTAGACCGTGCATGCCCAGTCACTTAGCTTAGATGCATATCCTCCGGTTGCACACAGCATGATCATCGGAATTCCCATCAGAATCCATTAGCATCAGTTAGGGGAATTTTCCAGTGCATTTAGCCTATTTTCCTATGTATTGGTATTTTCACTTATTATTTTTAAGTGACTTTCCAACAAAAGTAGGTAGGGCAATTTTGCTAAGTTAATATATAAGCAAACCCAAGTTAGCACTTTCTTGCAGAAGAGGCAGTAGGAGCTTCCCGCTCAACAGGCAACTTCTCAGCAGTACCCCCCCTGCACACCCAACATTTTGGAGTTTATCCTCGCCGGGCCAGATCCCCACCATTGGCGTTTTCCTCTCTCGAAGTCTTCGCCATCAACCACAGGCGTTAGCAGATCATTGCAGATCCTCACCATCGCAGGGGACCTCATCTGTGCTAGCGTTTTTCACAAGCATGCCATTAGCGTTTTGTAGCATCTGACCCAGCGTTTTTGGCAATAGAAAGGCAGCACCAGCGTTTTGTTTTCAGCCTTATCTGCTGCCTATTCCAGCGTTTCCCACAGCTTGGACACCTCAGCTTTTCCAGCATTTCCAACCTCAGCAAAGCCCTAGCGACTTCAACCAAAAACGCCAGCAGATCTCAAATTTTGGTAGCGTTTTTGCAGCAGCAAATCAGCCTTGAAGAAACGCAGTTTTCAGCCTATGCACAGTAGCAGATTAGCCCCATTCAGTTGCAGATGATCCCCCAAGTCTAGCCCAAGAAAACGCAGCCAAAACAGTCATTTTCAGCCACCGAAACAGTCCCCGAATTCAGCGATTAGAAGATCCCAGATTTCAGCCATCAAGTCGTCGTCGTCACCACCGTCGTCGTCATCGGCATAGTCCCATTGCATCAGTCATTGCATACGCATTGTACACCTTTGTGCAATCAAAGTAGACCACTCTTGCCGACGAGAGTGGGGCCTTCGGAGAAGGGTTTTACAAACCTCTCGGTGTCGTATCTATTCTCTCTCCTTCTCTGTCTCATTCATTTGCACGCACAACATCCACTCACTTTGTTCGTGATCATAGCACTTCTCCATAAGACGGAAAGCTCTCTTTCCCTAAAGAACTAAAAGGAACCTTGAGCAATAAAGATCACTAATCTTGAGAAAATGCAACATTCATTCCGCTGCACCTTACAACAAATGCAAGAGATTCAGGACAAGGAGACTCTCTCAGTCTCTTCTTCTCCAAAGCATGACACATAGGATTTGCATGATGATACGCATGATGATTTGAATGATAATGATGAGTATGATGATTTGGATGACACTGACAAGCATGATGATTTGCATGATCAAGATGTGATTTTTTCTCATAAGCATGATGATTTGCATGAAGATAACATGATTGTTGACAAGGAGGATCAGTTAGTTGACGCTTTTTCTAGCGAAGCTAACCTTATTGCAGGTTCGATCAATCACGAAGGATCGATCTTGGCTCTCGTGCCTAGGTCCAAAGAACCCTTACATGAAGTACTATGTGTTTGCATGATTAGTAAGCACGCATTGTTCGAGTGTTTCATTCGTGATCGTTTCCTGTACTCTAGTCAGCGTCTTTATGTGATCTCTTTCCCTAGGCATGGCATATTGTATGTTGAGCACGTTTCACTCATGAATGAGCACGGATGTATGCGGATTATTCATGTAAAGCTGAAAAGTATGCATTCAAGGAAGTCACATTCCATGTCTCTTCCTTGGCATGACACATTTGTAGAAAGAGCACATGAAAGTATGAGCACCAAGCATGGGCATTTCCGTTATGATTTGCCACAATTGATTGACTTCGATCAGAAAAACATGATTCGATCTCATTGTTTGCGTGTATGTGGTGAATGGTTTGGCAGTCCGTCGCTTTGTTCATCTACATTGCATGCATAGTCTTTGAGGAAGACAAGATTTTTTCCACTCACTTTACATGGAATGGGTATGTTCATGTTTTTGGGTTGGAAGTGGTTTCAGGAATTTTCAGCTGTGGAGATTCTTGAAGACGGAAGAAGCATGACTCTAGACGAAGTTGAAGCATCGAGGAGCCACATAAGACTTTGTCGCTTTCGGCCCGGCCCAAAGAAGCAAGCGTTGCAGACCTTGCACGACGTACACATCAGAGTGGGCCAGTGATGAGTCCCTTCTAGGATTCCAGATGCTATTGGCGATCTCCCTCGACTCCATACAGTTCGGTGCCAATACCTCACTTTGAAAAGGAGGGGATGTCACGTGACACATCCAACCCTATGTGTCCGTGGACAAGCTACAGCACGACAAGGGTTCAGTCAGTCTAGATTTAGAAGTGATCTGGCACTTTTGTGAGTCTATTCGTAGACCGTGCATGCCCAGTCACTTAGTGTAGATGTATATCCTCTGGTTGCACACAGCATGATCATAAGCATTCCCATCAAAATCATTTAGGGGAATTTTCCAGTGCATTTAGCCTATTTTCCCTATTTTTGACATTTTTTCACTTATTATTTTTAAGTGACTTTTGTTGGAAAGTAGGTAGGGCAAATTGAGTAAGTTTGTATATAAGCAAACTTAGACTAGCACTAATTAGCAGAAGAGGCAACAGGAGCACACGCTCAACAGACACCTTCTCAGCAGAACCCCCCAAGAGACTTAGCGTTTTTGGAGCAGATCCAGTACCTAGCGTTTTGAACACCAGATCAGCCAGCGATTTGCACTTGTAGATTCCGGCGACAGCAGAACATCAGACCAGCCTAGCGTTTTGCATTTGCCAGACAAATGGCGACAGATTCCAGATTTTCAGCCCTAGTGTTTTTGCATCTGCATCCAACCCTAGCGTTTTGCAGATTCTCCGCGACGGACTTAAACATCAGAGTTTTCAGTTTTCAGCAGTCAGACATCGCAGAAGAAGTCCCAAACCTTGCAAATCTCACCTTCCCGCAGCAGTTCCTTGCCGCATGGTCAGATCCCGCAAAGTTTACTGTTTCAGCCCGGAAAACGCAGATTTCAGCATCTGCGTTTTCAGCGCGTCGTCGTTGCATCGTCGCCATAGACATCGTCATCGACATAGAGTCAGAATTCAGCAGATAAAGATTTGCAGATTTCAGCCCTTAGCAGTTTCAGATTTCAGCCATCTCGTCGTCGTCCTCATCGTCGGCAAGTCCAAGCATTGTAGAGATTTGTTCAATCATAAGTAGACCGCTCTCGCCATAGAGAGTGGGGCCTTCGGAGGAGGGTTTTACAACATCTCTGGTGTCGTATTCTCTTCTCTATCTCTCAGTCTCATGCACTTCCATTCACCGTGTCCATTCACTTTGTTTGTGTCCATTGCACTCTCTCACTAAAGGAACGGAAGGCTCTCCCTTCAGTAAGTAAAAGGAACCTTGAGCATAGTTCGGAGCACTCATCTTGAGCAAAGTTCAAACATTCATTCCGCTGCATCTTACAAGAAGCCTAAGAACCAACTGTTCAGGGAATGGACTTGGACGACCCGAATTGAGAATTGGATGAATAAATATATTTCTGCGGTTAACTTTAGCTCAGTACGCTACCATGCGTGGGGCAAGTGGGATGAGAGACACTCGTGCCTATTGTTGGAACCCTATAAGACAACCTGCTATGAACAGACTGATAGATACTTGCTTTCGCTCAATAGGAGCACTGTAGTAGATAGGCGTAATGAGAGAGCGTTGGTTCTCGCAAGGATAGGTGGCTCAAATTGGCCGGTAGTTGGAGGTCCAAACACAGTGTCTGTCCACTATGCTCCAAGTTAGATGGTCGATTGCTTTCGCCTTTGATGATGAATTGCTGGGCGCTTCATGGTCCTAGGGGGTGATGGCTAAACCAATCCAACTCCACCTTTAACGACATCGACCTGCCGTTATATCCTGATGAGATGATCATTATCCTCCTTGGTGGGGAGCTCGCAGGAAGCGGATACCCTCGTGGGTACGTTGTGATCCACACTCCAGGAATGGAACCGCTTGGTGAGGTTGTGCCCCGGTACTTGGAGTGCTTCGCATAGGTGGATGGAGGGATAATGCCTTCCTTTCCATGTTTAAACTTGTATTCTGATTGCTCTTGAGGGAAATGACTTTATCCTCCCAAAGCGACGACAAATGATTGCTTAGAGCCATTCAAGTACCTTGTCCACGCGGGGGAGCTAGCCTCGCCAAAATGGGATTGGGAGGTGGAAGGGAGGCACCACCAATCCCAGCGGACGCCACTTGTGAGTCGATACCCTTCCAAGCGGGTAGGGCATTTCCTTTGGGAGAACCATCGGGTTTCAAGGGCTGTTTAGCATGGTGACCGATAAGCTACCTGGTAGAAGAAACTCCAAAGGAAAGGTCGAAGCAATTCCTGTAGTATGTGGGCCTTTGATGTGAGGTACTTGATTGTTGTCACGTCCATAACTTTTTAGCGATATGGGTCTCTCAAGGGCTCTGCTTTAAGAGAGTAGATAAGCCTAGCCTCTTGGGGAGACGAGTCCTCACGTAGACTAGGCGAAACTAGTGACAAAAGCGTATGCCCTAGGAGTCCTCACGTAGACTAGGCGAAACTAGTGACAAAAGCGTATGCCCTAGGAGTATGGGTTCAATTGAAGCCTTTGTCGTCTCTTTCTCTTTTGTATTTAATTTGTATGTATCTTTTTCCATTTTGTTTTGGGGAGACGGGAGACGACAAAGGGTACCCATTCTTGACTCCTAAAACTGTAAAATAAAACAAAACAAAACTTCTAAACTGCAAGGGAATCCGTCCTAGACTCGACTTTTGATTTAGAGAGATTTTGGTGCCGTTATGTTTCCGAAATTGGGTCGAAAATCTGCAATTTCAGCCCTGACAGGTTTGGACAGCCTGGTGGGAGTTTGGTTTAAGTGTTCGGATCGTTTGTTTTCAATTGAATAAAGAAATACCGAAAGGGGGGCCAATCTTTGGGGCCTACAAGGTTTCGGTCCTTGTGTGCGTAGTGACAATTTAGTTGTTGGATGCATCTGTGTTCTCTCTTCTTCTCAATCCTCTGTGTGAAATTAAGAGGGAATTGAATAAGTACCATCCTCTAGTTTGTAATGGCTGGTTTTATGGCTCCATCAATGGGATAGTCACTTTTTTTCAAAGAGTGCAACCTGGATTGTTGTGGGTGTAAGCAACCCAGAGCATATCATTATGGCAGAGAAGAGAGACGAGATAACTGAAGAGGGATCTTCGGACTTCCTCACATGGCACAAAGCAAGCTCTTACAACTCTTCAAGAAGAGGGCAGGTTGTTTAAAGCTCAACTACTTAGCTGTATTGAATTTTTAGGAGCTGGTCAAGAATCCAAGGATGCAGGAATTCTTGCAGGTTCCTACATAGGATATACAGGCTTCGACATAGGGTATGTGTGAGCCGTTGTAGGAAAAGGCGATTTCTCATGTGGGGGGTGGGGGGGGTCTTGATGCTCGAGGGAAAGCCCATGTGATTGAGCAACCAGTCGTGTCCATGGAGTATAAAGGAAAGAAGCCAAAGCCCAATGGAGGACTTGTATGAGATTTGTATAAAGGAAAGAAGCCAAAGCCCAATGGAGGACTTGTATGAGATTTGGTTGGTGATCAATCAAACACAAGTGCCACGAAATTGTGCAGAGATTGGGGCAAAGTTAGGGACCAAACAATATTGGTTTTCTATGATCTAGGAGCCCGTGCAAATTTCATATCACTAGAATTGGCATCAAAGTTGGGCATTCGTGCAGAGACGATGGGTATGGCGGGTGAAGCAGGTTTGGCATGTCTAGGCCATTCAGAGCTTGTTACTCCCATTTTGGGGAAGGTTCGTCTACACGTTTAGAGTTATGTGGGATGCGGAAGAGTTTCATATTATGCCACTTTAGGGTTGTGATGTGTGATTGGGTATCCTAAACCCGAGTTAGTTCTCCCTTCAAGTCAGTTTAAACGAATTTGGATTCCTAAAGGTTCTCGTTCAGATCCGCCTTCTATCCCTGAAATCAATCCAGTTGTTTTGCACAACACTATTTCTAGTAGAGTACAAGGTCTCCCTAGGGCTTCAATCTCTAGAATTGAGAGTGATGACCCTTCTAACCATAGAATTTTTGCTTATAGAGATTTCAAACGGAGATTGATTTACCTATCTAGAGCCATGGAATTGGGTTCTTTTTCTTATAAAATATTTGAAAGGTATAATATAAGGATCCTATTTAAGCTCTTGTATACCCTTGAGAACTACTCTTATGAAGATTTGGAGCTAAGAGAGTCTCATAGTACTCAACTTCGAGTACTGTTAGGCAAATTTCTGAAGTCCAAATGTCCTAGTCTGAAAAATCCCTTGGTTGGAAAGAAAGATTTGTTGATAACTATCTTTACCTCCCCTGACTTAGACAAGATTGGATTAAGCTCTATTTTGAGATCTCAAGAAGCTTTGGATGCTCTCCCTTCTTGTGTGAGAAAGGTATGGAACCATCCTGTCGTAGCTTTCAAATATGTGAAAACTTTAGGACAAAAAGCTTTCAACTATAGTGACATAGGACGTAATCTTAAAAAGCAAGAGAGGCTTGCAATCTCAAGTATTGATTGCCCTTGTAGTAAAACTGACTTTTCTTCTTACGTAAATGGAGCTTTGGGTCATGTAGTTATTGCCGATTGTTCTATCCTTCCTTCGGATTCCTTGAAAGACCTTTTCTCAAGAGGTACTAAATGTAGGCTCCCTTCCTCAAACGACTCTTGCCTTCTCAAAGCCATAGAAAAAGGAATTTCTAGTTTCGTAGTAAAGTTTGAGGAGTCTTTAGGAGTCCAAGGTATTTTTACCCATTGGAAGTCTGTAATTCTCAAGAAAGCTTCTTTGAAATTAGCATCTTGCTCTCGGAACGTTTCTTCAGGAAGGAACAACTTATCTTCTTCTGATCGTGATGCTCTTAGGAAATTTCATCGTGATTTTGTAATCTCTTATGTAGATAAGTGCTCTAATAACTTTGTTGTTACGTGCAAAAAGTTCTATTTAGAATGCTTGTTAGGTGAAGTAAATTCTCAGACTTACAGTGATTGTGATCTTTCAATGCAAGAGGTTATCTTGAAACATCAAGACTTTTGTAAGTCTTTTGGTTTCAAGTGCCAGCCTAAATTACCTTTTTTATATACCGTTTGGAAGTTCCACAAGAACCCTATAAAGCCTAGATTTATAGCTGCTTCTTGTAACACTTCTTTGATCGAGGTTTCCAAATGGCTTAGTTATTGTTTCAAAGCCATTTTACCTAGCATAAATGAATCGTGGAATAATATGCTAAAGGAAGCAGACGTACCTACCGATTCAAGTTGGATTTTAAATGATTCAGTAGGTGTGATTCCTGTTTTAAAGTTTTTGAACTCTTCAAGAAGCCTTAAGGAGAAATCTTCTCCTTTATGTCTCCAAAATTTTGACTTTACAACGCTATACACGAAGCTAAATTTGGAGGACCTTAAATTTAGAGTCAAGTCTCTTATTTCAAAAGTTTTTGCCTACAAGCTTGAGAAGGATAGGTACAAGGCATTGCTAGTAGAAAAGTCAGCCTTGAACTTTGACTTCTTATGGCTGAAAAATAAGAATGTAGATGTAGACAAAGGAAGAAAGAGATTCACCAGGATTGTAGATGACATTGACATCATATCTTGGTTAGATTTTCTTTTGGACAATTTATATATAACCATCGGTGACTCTCTTTTCAAGCAAACAATTGGTATCCCTATGGGCACCAATTGTGCTGTTTTTCTTGCTAATTTCTATCTTTTTACTTATGAGTTTGATTTTATGGAGCGTCTTGTCCTTGCTAACACTTGCCCAATATTTTTGCACAAGTTATGCAATGTAAGACGCTTTGTAGATGATCTTTTTGTCCTTGACGTTCCTTCTTTTCAAGATTTTATGTACTTGAATTCGAGTTCTGTAGGCGGAGGGATTTATCCCAAGGAGTTTTGTGAACTTAACTGTACCACAAATAGTGATTGTTGTGCCTTTTTAGACCTTAAGGATTTTCAGACTCCCTTGGGATTAGAAGTAGATATCTATGATAAGCGCCTTGAACTAGAATATGCCAATCTAAAAATCATCCGCATGCCTCACATTTCTTCGAACATTTCTCTTTTAGCTAAGTACGGTGTCATTTGCTCTCAACTATTTAGATTTTCTCGTCTTTGTTCTAGTAAATCTACTTTTGTTGTTCAATCTTGCCATCTTATTTCTTTACTAGTTGAAAAAGGATACTCATTCAAAAGAATTATGAAAAAAGTTTGTTCATTTTTGCATCGTAGTAAGTTTATTTTTAGTGTTTCTTCCTTTGGAATGTTCAAGATAATCAGTAGTAAATTCAATAGAAGTGGGGAGCTAAAAAGCCCACTTATTGTTTGACTTAATAACACCTTATGTTGTTGTTTTGATCTTTAGCGCTTCTAGTATTTTCACTATAGCTTGACAATTGCTAGCCTTTATCATGGCTGAGTATGCCCATCACCTCCGGAGGGTGATAGAAACTCAGCTCGTTGGTTTTGTAGAGTACGTTCAAAGCATGAATGACCTCTATATAAACCTGCACCTACTCTTGGGCACTGACGACGTGAGTAGGGATGTCATAGCTGTTGTCCAAGCTATGCATGATAAAGGTGATAATCTTATTCTTCCCGTTTGGACAAGCAGTGAAGTTGAGATCACATATTGTCAAGTTTGGTTCTTTGCTCTTCGTAGGTTTGTAGTAGTATTCATTTTTCGATTTCATATTTAGCTTACCTGAGGACTTAAGAATGTGTTCCGTTATAGGTTGTTGTGTGAAGTTTGATTTCTAGGATTAAGTTTTTAAGATGTCTTATCCTTTTTTTTTTTGCTTAAAGTTGAGTACTTGTTTTAAGCCAAGTAAGTTGCGTCAACTTATTTTACACATGCCTTTTCTGAAAACATTTTTAAGTTAATAATGTTTTGTTTTATCTAGTTTTGTTTCGAAGCAATCAAAGTGATTTAGTTAGTTAGTTTGTTTGTTTTTGTTTTTCTTTTCTTTTCGTGTGTCCCTTGCTTTTATAGTTTTATGAGTGCTTTATTCCCTCTTATAATTCGTGAGTTCAGACTATTCTGAACTTATGAAGGTATATAAAAAGATTACCCTTGTACATAGAGGAAAGACTCATGTCCCTGATGTAAAGCTTAAAGGCGAGTGTGTTCTAGTTGTTTTTCGCTTCTTCCATTTCATCTGTAATACAGAATTATCTTTCTGTGTACTCTATCTTTGCAAAGAAGTACATGAAGTTGTATATAATTTATTTGCTATAGGACAACTTTTTTGAGTGGTTTCTATGATGTTTTTTTGGACTCTTTGCCAGGGGAGTTCCCTCCTGAGAGACGTGACGATCATAGCATAGATCTTGTGCCAGGTTGCTAGTCCACCGAATAGGCCACCATACAAGGTTAGTGCAGCCCAACAGAAAGAGATCACGTGTCAGGTCAATAAGCGTTTAGAGAAGGGGCTGATTCAGCCTAGTTCATTTCCCTTTTTGTTTTCCCATACTCCTAGTGTAGAAGAAGCATGGTTCATGGCGCATGTGCATCGACTGCCGAGCTTTAAATAAGAATACCATGAAGAACATGTTCCCCATACCAAGGATAGATGATATTCTTGAACGTCTTGAGGGAGCGGGAGCGTGATACACATTAGGTCAGAAGGTGTCCATAAGGCTACTTTCAGGACAACGTCTGGTCTTTATGAGTTTCTTGTCATGCTATTTTGTCTCACAAATGCTCGTGCCATGTTCAATAGAATGATGGACAAAATATCAAGAGCACACAGAAACTTCGTGGGTACATTCTTTGATGACATGATTGTCTTTTCAAAGTCTGAAGGGAAGCATAGGAATCATTTAATTGCATTCTTTGACCACATAGAAACTTCGAAGTTCGTGGTACATGCTTTGATGACATGATTGTCTTTTCAAAAGCTGTTATTGTGCTAATTCTTTCTATCTTTTGTGGTGCGTATGCCCTATCAACTACCTCTTTTTTGTGCTAAATTTTCCGATTTAATGCCTTTTTTAGTGCTAGGCTTCATTATGGCTGAGTCTGCCCATGATCTCCGGAGTCATGATAGAAACTCAGGACACTGACCTTTGTGTTGATGTATGCTCATGTGTGTGTGAGTGTGATGTGTGTTTTGTTGGGAGCATATGTTAGTACCTAGTTCTAAGCCCATTGTTGGGCACTGACGACGTTGTTGGGGATGTCGTGGTATTTAGTCAATACTATGCATGATGGAGCTGATGGTTATATTGTCTTGTGGGTGACTACCGTGAGGCTATACCCTACACTTTCCTTTAAGGGTGAATTTGGGCTTATCCTGGATTCATCTAGGTATATCCTGGATTCATCTAGGTATATTTTTTAGTCGTATAGCGGACATGCAGACTTCACATTGTGAAGTTTTCGTCTGAGTTACGACCAATTGATATTGCGCTAATTCTTTCCACCTTTTATGGTGCGTATGCCCTATCAACTACCTCATTTTTGTGCTAATTTTTTCGATTTAATGCCTTTGTTTTAGTGCTAGGCTTCATTATGGCTGAGTTTGCCCTTGATCTCCGGAGTCATGACAGAAACTTAGCACTCTGAACTTCATTTGGGAGTTTCTATTAGTCATTTTAGTTTAGGGGAGAACTGTAAATGATCATTAGTCACTGATGTTTTGAATGATGGGTTTCTGACGTTTCTAAGACAATCACTTGTTTGAGGATATGTGCACTTTTCATTTACGATCCTCTCCATTAGGTAAGAGTTCTGTAAGCAAGCACTTATGCAGCACGGAGTTCAAGTTTTTTTCGATTTGCAGCCGATAGAGTAGCAACTTTGAAGTGCTTAGGCATTATGAAGTTTCCTTCACTCATGGATCTTAGGCATAGATTCTTTTCTTTCAAACTTCATGCATTTCCGATTTGACTGCCAGACATATCAAACAAGGTATGTCAAGGGCTAGGGATCTCACACCACACGGGCTGACCTAAAATAAACTTGCATGTTTGATTCTTTGTTCTTGCATCGTATAGAAATTATATATGGATCGAACTATGAGGTGGAAAGGTGACTGTTGGTGTTGGCAGTTTTTAGTCTACTCTTAATAATATAGCTCGCTTGCAAGGATAACACTTGTAACAGAGCCTCATGGGTGAAATGTATTTTTCAGAAATCAGGGTTGAGTTTTGGGTTTTTGTTTTAGGGTAGAAATTACTTGTTTGATTAATGGTATGAAGTCCACGATTGATCCTTATTATAATTCAATTTTTTTTGCATACCTTCATGGAATTAAATGTAAACAGTCTTGATTTTGCAGCTGATCTTCGTGTCCATTCCTTTTTCAAATCCAAGCATTTTGATAAAGGAATACTTCCAATCCCTGGGGCTCACAAGGCACTGCTACAGATAGCATCCTTTTGTAACCTTTGTGTTGTAACGTGAGTCTTGAACAAACATCTATTCATGAGGTTTATTTTCATCCAAAAAATTTATCATTTTCATTGCTCTACCATCATGCAGCTCCCGACAGAATATAATAAAAGAAGAAACCCTTGCTTGGATCGAGAGACATTATTCAGGAATTTTCAGCGAAGTGCACTTTGGAAATCATTTTGCTCTTGAGGGTGAGGCTCGCACAAAATCAGACATTTGCAGGTAAGTACTTGGCTGTGTAGTTTTAAGTGTAATTGTTCCATTTACCGTCCTTGCCAATTTATCAAATTTTTTCTAGCATTGGAGCTTACAAAATTTGTTTTTAAAACCTGGTTACGATATAGATAGGATTTGATGAAACCATCCTCACGATAGGCTCAATGCCTTATAAACATAATATGTTAGATGGTGCAGTGCAAAGAGTATAGAGAAGATCTAGCAATCATACATCACAATCCTTATGTTCCTTTACATTAAGGATGGTTCTTTCCCCAAATTAGTGTAGAGAGAGATGTGTGTAGCTGGAAAGATAGATCTTTAAATCTGGATAGGCAAAACTGATAAAGATGGATTTGTAGATTGCTCTGTGTGCTGCGTGCGTGCGTGCGTGCGTGTGTGTGTGTGTGTGTGTGAGAGAGAGAGAGAGAGAGAGAGAGAGAGAGAGAGAGAGAGAGAGAGAGAGAGAGGAATATCAGCTTATGGCATGGTAGTCACCGTCCGACATTGCGCGCAACAGGTGTGCCTTGCGCTTGTTGTATTCTGTGTGCGTGCACGCGTGTATGTATGGGTCTGTGTGGGTGGGTGTGCTTGTGTGTGTGTGAGAGAGAAGAGCTGACGCGAGCTACAACAGCGGGCGAGATTCAGCAGGGGCTTTCAGCATCAGCCAGCAGATTTGCGCGCGCAAGCCAGCTTTACAGCGGGCGAACCTTGGCAGGGACACTTGGCCTTTGGCGACTTTGTGTCTGTTAGTGTTTGTGTGTGCGTGTGTCGGTGTATGTGGAGCGTACGTTCGCCTATGTGCACCCGCTTTGGCCTGGTACGGATTTCGCCTCCTTCCTATGTGTGTGTGCGTGTGTGGGTGTGTAAAGCAATGGCGGTTGGTTTTGGGTGTAGTGAATCCTTCTCCTACATTGCGAAGGCCCTTTTTAGCACGCCGGTGGTCGAAGATAATTTTCACCTGCACGCGGCCCTTCTGTCAGGTTTGGTTTGAGTGACCGTGGGTGTGTCTGTGTATTTCCTTTCAGCAGGAGGTTCTTTTTGTCGTTGTGTTCAACAGAGTAATCCTAGAAAGCTTGCAAAATAAAATAAAATAAAATAAATAAAATAAAGTGGGTGCTAGTCCAGTGTCTACTCTAGAAAGTGCAGTGTTGATGGGATATGGCAGAAGAAGCTGTATATAAGCGTAGGAAATAGGCGGTCTTTCCTCGATGGATGCTGCAAATATCATCAAGGAGTGTTTGTTAGAGGATTTTGTTGATGCTCGGAATGCTTGGGAAGGTCAGGAGCCAGCTACCAAAGTGGTTATTCCGGCTTAGCAGCTTATGGATACGGTTGTACAGTATGTGTTGAATGCGGTCATTTTGTTCTTCCCTCTCAAGATGTCCTCGGCACAAGATATAGGTCAATGGGTTGATTTGCTGTTGAAAAGACAAGCTGTCCGAGGAGTGTATTTTGGTGCCCGTGGTTTTTATGAGGTGTTACTGGCAGACATGGAAGCTCGCTCGCAATTTTTGGAAATGTCGCCCTTGTTTTTCAATATGCAAATGACACATGTATTGCCTTGGGCGCTTGTTAAAGACTATCAGAGCTTGATACGACATAGGTGCCCAATTTGGGTGGAAATAGTTGGATTTCCACGAACTTGGAAGCATTTTTTGCGTCTCCTAGCTGTTCAGTTGGGCAAAGTGATATGCCCCCCAAACTTGGATACTAATTCCAATAGATTTTGTGTGTTGTGGGATACCGATACGCCGATGCCGTCAGGAATAACGGTAGACTCTGGTGATCCAATGGTAGGCAAAAGGCCGTTTAAACTCAAATGGGAAAAATTTGCAGGTGCATGTTTCAGTTGTGGAAAATTTGGCCATATGCACTCTGAATCCCAAGAATCTTTGTTGAAACGGGGGATGCTAATGGAAGCATGCAGGCCAAACAGGAAAAAGATCAAAATAAAAGAATGCCTAATGTGCATCCTGTTGCAAAGGCAGATACCAAAGGTAAAGCCAAAATGACAGATTCTATTTATGGTTGGCAAACTTCAAAGAAGCCAGTTAAGCCTCGTGTTTCGCCTGTTTCAAGAAATTACGTGCCTGCTTTGGATGCGAGAAGTGGTGGATCTTCTACATCTACATCTCATGATCACAAGTCGCTCCTTGAAGCGTGGGACAGAGTGGTCAAAACATTTTTCAGCTCTAGCGTTTTTGGTTTGCAGATCAACCCCGGCATTTTGCAGATTCACCGCGACGGAACACCAAGAAGCATCAGCGTTTTCAGTTTTCAGCCTTTAGACATCGCAGAAGAAGTCCCGAACCTCGCAGATCTCACCTTCCCGCAGCAGTTCCTTGCCGCACGGTCAGTTTCCGCAAGGTTTACAGTTTCAGCTCAGAAAACGCAGATTTCAGCATCTACGTTTTCAACGCGTCGTCGTTGCATCGTCCCGACATAGAGTCAGAATTCAGCAGGTAAAGATTTGCAGATTTCAGCCCTTAGCATTTTCAGATTTTGGCCCGTCTCATCGTTGTCCTCATCGTTGTCGACATTGTCGGCAAGTCCAAGAATTGTAGAGATTTGTGCAATCATAAGTAGCCCGCTCTCGCCATAGAGAGTGGGGCCTTCGGAGGAGGGCTTTACAACGTCTTTGGTGTCGTATTCTCTTCTCTATCTCTCAGTCTCATGCACTTCCATTCACAGTGTCCATTCACTTTGTTTGTGTCCATTGCACTCTCTCACTAAAGGAACGGAAGGCTCTCCCTTCCGTAAGTAAAAGGAACCTTGAGCACAGTTCTGAGCACTCATCTTAAGCAAATTCAAACATTCATTCCGCGGCACCTTACATTGGTATCAGAGCTTGGGCGGTGTTGTGTATCACTCAAGGAAAGAACCACAAGAACCACATAATTTTCTTTTGCTTGTTGAGGTCGCACTAACCCAAGTCCTCTTGGGCGTGTCGATTCCTAATTGTGTTTTTGAAGAGTGACAGGAATCCCAAGAAAGAAGGGCTTGTCCAGCCTCCCCTTGGTTCTCTTTTCACTCATTGAGAGCAAACCGCGCACTTAGCGGCCGGCCAATCGACGTGAGGTGGGAAAAAGCAACCTTGGTGTGAGCGCAAGGCTGCCAAGGGGTGCGCCCGCGGAAAAGAGCAGAACTCGGGTGAAGAGAAGATCCTTCTCTAACATAGATTGCAAGCGAAAGAAGAACTGCAAGAACCCAAGAACCTCAAGACCCTCAAGAACCCAAGACCCACAAGAACCGAAGACCCACAAGAACCCAAGTTCCTCGTGAACTTAAGAACCCAAGACCACAAGAACCCACAAGAATCCACGACTTCAGTGGATGGTCATCACTCGAAGCGGAATGGATACTTCGCTTGGAGGTGATGAACATGAGAAAGGCGAAGAAGAATTTTCCCCACCAGGAGACGCTCCCTCTTCCCAATCTACGCCAAGGATTGCACTAACTCCTATGGAGGAGTTGAGGCAATTGTTTATGGAAAGAAAGTTAGAACGTGAAGAAAGAGAAGCAGAAAGAAAGGCCTAAGAAACAATGGCAGCCATAGATCGTAACTACGAAGAAAGCGTGGCAGCCATAAAGCGTAAGTACGACTTGGAAGTCAAGCCAAATTGGAGCGCGAGAACAACGAAAGACAAGCAACATTTGATCGCGAGACCAAAGCAAGACAAGAACAGAGCGACCAACACATGAAAGAATTCTTGTGACTCTTTTCTATTGTGCAGGCGCAGTTTGCACAGATTCGGGAAAAGGAGACTCTCTCAGTCTCTTCTTCTCCAAAGCATGACACACAGGATTTGCATGATGATAAGCATGATGATTTGGATGATAATAATGATGAGCATGATGATTTGGATGACAATGACAAGCATGATGATTTGCATGATGATCAAGATGTAATTTTGCACAAGCATGATGATTTGCATGAAGATAATGTGAGTGTTCACAAGGATGATGTGTTAGTTGATACTTTCTCTAGTGCAGCTAACCTCATTGCAGGGACAATCAATCACGAAGCACCGATCTTGGCTCTCGACCTAGGTCCAAAGAACCCCCACAGGAAGATTCGACCAATCAGGAAGAACCGGTCTTGGCTCTCGAGCCTTGGTCCAAAGAACCCTCACAGGAAGTATTATGTGTTCGCATGAGCACGCATTGTAGGAGTGTTTTATTTGTGATCGTTTATTGTATTTTCGTCAACGTCTTTTTGTGATCCCTTTTCCTAGGCATGACATATTGTATGTTAGCACGTTTCACTCATGAATGAGCACGAATGTATGCTGATTGTTCATGAAAAGCTGAAAAGTATGCATTTTAGGAAGTCACATTCCATGTCCCTTCCTTGGCATGACACATTTGTAGAAAGAGCACATGAAAGTATGAGCACCAAGCATGGGCATTTCCGTTATGATTTGCCAGAGTTGACCCAGAGTTGACCCAAAGTTGATTGATTTAGATCAGCACGACAAGATTCGATCTCATTGTTTGCGTCTGTGTGGTGAACGGTTTGACACTCCGTCTCTTTGTTCATCTACATTGCATGCACAGCCTTTGAGGAAGACAAGATTTTTTCCAGTCACTTTACATGGAATAGGTATGTTCATGGTTTTGTGTTGGAAGTGGTTTCAGGAATTTTCAGCTGTGGAGATTCTTGAAGACGGAAGAAGCATGACTCTAGAAGAAGTTGAAGCATCGGAGGAGCCACAAAAGACTTTGTGTATCTTTCGGGGCGGCCCAAAGAAGCAAGCGTTGCAGACCTTTATGAAGTTCAAGTACCGCACGACCCACACATCAGTGGGCCGGCGAAGAGTCCTGCTAGCACTTTCTGGCAGAAGAGGCAGCAGGAGCACAAGCTCAACAGGACAAGCTACATCATGACGAGGGTTCAGTTCAGTCAAGTGAGTCTAGAATAGGAAGTGATCTGGCACTTTCGTGAGTCTGTTTGCAAACCGTGCATGTCCAGACACTTAGATTAGATGCATATCCTCTGGTTGCACACAGCATGACCATCAGATTCCAGTCAGATCCCATCAGTAGCATTTTTACAATGCATAGGCCTTTTTGCCCTATTTTTGACATTTTTCACTTATTATTTTTAAGTGACTTTTGTTGGAAAGTAGGTAGGGCAATTTTGCTAAGTTTGTATATATAAAAACGTAGCGATAGCACTTTTTGGTAGAAGAGGCAGCAGGAGCACTCGCTCAACAGGCACCTTCTCAGCAGAACCCAAGAGGCCTAGCGTTTTCTGCATCAACAGGACAACCCTAGCGTTTTTCATCTACAAGACCAACCTTGGCGTTTTGTGCACAGCAGATCAGCCCGACGTCATCACGACACAGCAGATCAGCCTAGCGTTTTGCATTTGCAGGACATTTGGCGACAGCAGAACATTTTTCAGCTCTAGCGTTTTTGGTTTGCAGATCAACCCCGGCGTTTTGCAGATTCACCACGGCGGAACACCAAGAAGCATCAACGTTTTCAATTTTCAGCCTTTAGACATCGCAGAAGAAGTCCCGAACCTCGCAGATCTCACCTTCCCGCAACAGTTCCTTGCCGCACGGTCAGTTTCCGGAATGTTTACAGTTTCAGCCCAGAAAACGCAGATTTCAGCATCTGCGTTTTCAGCTCGTTGTCGTCACATCGTCGCCATCAACATCGTCTCCGACATAGAGTCAGAATTTAGCAGATAAAGATTTGCAGATTTCAGCCCTTAGCATTTTCAGATTTCGGCCCGTCTTGTCGTCGTCCTCATCGTCGTCGACATCGTCTGCAAGTCCAAGCATTGTAGAGATTTGTGCAATCATAAGTAGACCGCTCTCGCCATAGAGAGTGGGGCCTTCGAAGGAGGGTTTTTCAACGTCTCTGGTGTCGTATTCTCTTCTCTATCTCTCAGTCTCATGCACTTTGTGTCCATTGCACTCTCTCACTAAAGGAACGGAAGGCTCTCCCTTCCTTAAGTAAAAGGAACCTTGAGCACAGTTCGGAGCACTCATCTTGAGCAAAGTTCAAACATTCATTCCGCGGTACCTTACAACGGTACATCCTGGGTATTTCGGGGGTGGATCTGTGTTCCAGAGTATGGTTGGTTATGCTCCTGGAAGTCAGTCGTACATGCCAGGAACAGTGTTTGGCGGCATGCAAGGCATGATGCCAAACCTCATGTATGGTAGCATCGGCATGCAACAGGGTTTTCAGTGCAACCAGGGCCAGTTTGGGGTGCCACAGGGTCATTTTGGCATGGCTGTTTTTTATGGACAGCAACGAGATATGGCAGCTCTGACGTAAAATGTTAATGGCCAAGATGTGCCGATGATGCCTACTACAGTGCCCATGTTGCAAACCATTCTTTATGACCACTTGGGGGCACTGGAAAAGCCGGAAGCTTACAAAGAAGGTGGTGCAGCTGTGAAGTTCAGCACTTTCAGCGGCTTCGAGGATAAAGCAAAGGCTCTCACTTTTCTCCAACAGTTTGATACAGCTTATGCAGGAGGGAATTATAAAGGCCTCTAAGGTCAGGAAAGTTGCCACTTTCTTAAAGGACAATGCGCTTACATGGTGGACGACATTATTAATGCAAGGACAAGCACCTGCCACTTGGGTCTACTTCAAGCAAACGTTTGCATTTGCTTGGCTGTCAAACGAATTTGAAGCCGACGTCATGACAGATTGGCACCAGCTTACTTCGGCTACATGCAAGAGCTTGTTGGAGTACAGTCGGAGGTTTTGTAAAGCGTTACTCTCAGTGACCTCCTATAGATTTGTGCTATTGACAGAGCAGATAGAGAAGTATTGTTGTGGGCTGCCTAAAGGCCTTCGGGACTATTGTACCAAGAACAGAGTGGCTACCCTCACCCAGCTCATGGAAGTTGCTAACACTGATCTTGCCTTGTTGAAAGGAGAGGACAGTGGGTTTCCGAGCAACAAGAAAGGAGGGCAGCAAAAGAAAAATTCAGCGAAGAAGCCCTTGGTGAAAACGGCTCCTGAAGCGTCACAGGGGTCAGTGAAGGCCACCAAAGACAAGGATTCAGCCGGGACTTATGGAGCGTAGGCAAAGAAACAGAAAAGGAAGCCTTTTGTGCGCAAGTCGCTCGAGGAAAAGGAGGTCCTAACGGCTGAAAATAAATGCTTTATATGCGAGCGGCCTGGTCACTTTGCTACCAATTGTCCTCAAAGGAAAAGACCAGCTGACTGAGATGATAAAGAAGACCAGAAAGGCAAGAAGTGTAAACGGCAGGTTTGGTGCCAGATACGGTGGGTGATAGGCCTAGTACAGATGCCAGCGAGTTATGCAGAGCATGGGGTAAAGTTAGAGATCAGACGGCACTCATCTTCTTTGATCCAGGTGCCAAAGCAAACTTTATCTCACCCGAGTTAGCTATGAAGCTGGGCATTAGAGCTGAAGAGATGGGGTACACGGCACATGCAGGGTTGGCATATTCTGGCCACTCAGAGTGTGTTACTCCCATTATTGGAAAGCTGCGTTTGCATATTCTATCATATGTAGACCCAGAGGAGTTCTATATCATGCCATTGGAAGGGTGTGATGCGCTACTTGGAATTTCTTGGATGTTCAGAGTGCATGGAGTGCTGGATGCCTTCGGCAAGACGATCACCCTTCAGCATAGGGGCAAAACTCATGTTTTGGATGTAAAGCTCAAAGGAGAGTCTGTCCCTATTGTATCTGCTTCCGTTGTCACTTATGTAATAAAGAATCATCTTTCCGTGTACTTGATTTTTGTACGTGATGTCTCAGATAATTGTTAGTCAAATTTATTTGTGTTGGATAAAGAAAGGTGAGCATTTCTGCAAAAGTTTAGTGACTGTTTTTTTGATTCATTATCGTCGCAATTGCCGCCAGAGAAACCTGAGGATCATCGGTTAGATTTGGTGCCAGGTTGTAGCCCACCAAATAGACCTCCCTACAGGGTTAGCGCGGCGCAACAAAAATAGATTATGGGCTAGGTTGAGGAGTTATTAGAGAAGGGGCTGAACTCTTTTGCTCCCGAGTGCTCATAGTGCAGAAAAAGGATGGCTCATGGCGCATGTGTATTGATTACCATGCGTTGAATAAGAATACCATCAAGAATAGGTTTCCTATTCCTAGAATTGATGATATTCTCGATCGTTTGGAGGGTGCTGCAATTTTCAGCAGAATAGACCTTAAGAGTGGGTACCATCAGATTCGTATAAGGCCAGAGGATGTGCACAAGATTGCGTTTAGAACGAGATTTGGTCTTTGTGAGTTTCTAGTGATGCCGTTTGGGCTAACAAATGCTCTTGCCACGTTCAACAGAATGATGGACCGGATTTTCCGCTCGCATCAACAGTTTTTTGGGATGTTCTTCGATGACATGATAGTCTATTCGAAGAATGAAGAGGAGCATAGGCGTCACTTGACCATTGTGTTCGAAGAGTAGCGCAGTCACAAGCTACTTGTCAATCCTAAGAAAAGTGAATTCTTTCTGGAAGAGATCCACTTTTTGGCCACATAGTCTCGAAGGATGGTGTCAGAATGGATGCCGCAAAGGTCAAAGCTATTAATACATGCCAGACTTGAAGATTGTGCACGATGTCAAAAGGTTCTCCTACTATAGAAGGTTTACCAGGAACATCCAAACTTTGTCTGCATGTTGAGAAGAACCAAGAGCGCTTTCAATCTAGACACACGTGCTCCATTATACAATGGCGTATCGGCTTCACTTTTCATATCATCATAGACAAGCCTTTCTGAATCCATGATTGTCTCGACCATTTCATCAATTTCGGGTTCAAACATTGCCTCGTTGGAAATGTGGTCTGCATGATCATCCCCCGAGCTGTCAGAGGCTACATTTTGTGGCCTCACATATGCTGCTTGACCAAAGCGCCTGTGAACACGTCTATTGGGTTGCAAGATTGCTGCCTGTTGGCCAGCGTCAGAGTCCGACGACTTATAATTGGCAACAACTCGATCTATAATAGATGGATCGAACTCGCCAAATTCGCGAACGTGCTGCAAAGAAACGCGTCTAGCATCACCTCTTCACGCTTTGCAAAAGAAAGAGGTCACTTTCAGATGGACGCAAAACGAGATTTCAGCTTTTAGTCTCTTAAAGGAAAAGTTGACTTCGGATCTAGTAATTGTTGCTAGATATCAGGAAGTCATTTGTGGTCCACTATTTCGCGTGTCGTAGTAGCATCGGAGTAGTGCTAATGCAAGATGGATGGGTAGTAGCTTATGAAAGCTGAATTTTGCAAGGGCTTGAGAGGACTATGCAAGTCTATGAGAAAGAGCTCTTGGCTGTGATTCATGCGCTTCTAGCCGGAAGCACTACCTCTTAGGTGCTGATTTTGTTGTCCAAATAGACCATCAGACCTTGCGATACGTCTTGACACAGTCAAAGTTATTCGAAAAGTATATGCCATGGGCAAACATTCTTTCTATGTTCCACTACTAGATTATGCATGTGGAAGGCAAGAAGAATGTTGTGGCTGATGCGTTATCAAGGAAGCCACAAATTTCAGCCATGTCAATTCCTTATCATCATGAGTTAGATGACATGAGGGAACAATATGCTATTGATGAAGATTTTGCAAGGATCTTTGAACACTTGCAAGAGGGGCATCATCATGAGCTCTTTTTTTTTTTTTTTTTTGGGAAAAAGTCGGGGCTGTATATTACTAAGTACAATATAATCCCCCACGGATGATAAAATAGCCTATCACGTGGGGTGTACAAGCTGAATGTAAGGATGAGAGCCACTATAGTGACAACTCGACTAGAACAATCTCATGGTGGTCGGTGTGATGAGTAGAGGAGAAACCACCGAGGAGGGGCATAATGCCACGTAATCTGGCCACCTGTAAGTGTGAAGAAGAGTGGGGATCGGGCCCAACGCCGAAGGAAGGCAAATCGGCGAGCCTCAGCTGCTCGAGATGTACCTGAGGAAGAATCCCACTGCCATATCAGGGTGTGAATGATGTCCAGCCAAATGGCAGTGAGGGTATCCTGAAGGAGCTGTGGAGCCGCACTTAGAATGTGAAGACAACGAGCTCTCCAAACATTCCATAGTGTAATACTAGTGATGACTGAAAAAACTTCATCACGTGTGTGGGAATCCCCTTGCCAAGCAATCTGTGGTAGCATAGCCAAAGGCCCTCGCCGATAACCAGTCGAGGTAAGCATAAAGGCTGGATTTGTGTCTGAGCCCTCGTAGAAAAGATGCGGGCCGGGCATCGGCATCAACCATGAGACAGATATCCAAGTGAGAAATCCATGCTGAACACCCGCTCTGCTAAGTAAAAAGCAAACTGCAAGCCACACTACATGGGAAGTTGAGCATGACCAAAGACAGTGTGCAGGTGACTCAAGTAGTTGCAAAGGACAGCGAGTACATAACGGATAATGACCCATAGTAGCTAGCCAAGTCCCAACTGGAAGTCCTGCATGTGCAATCATCCACATGAAAAAAGAAATACGACGAGCCGCATATAAATCCCAGATGGCAGACCAAAACTGCTGTAGATAGGCATGGGAGAGACCTGAATGTAACCTGAAACGCATACGAGTGGGCTGCTCTTGTTGTTGTCTCATCAATGCTAACCTTCCAATCCTGACAGTGTACTCAAAGAATGATACAAGTGCACTGGTGGGGTCAGAGTGAGGCCAATGCCACTCTCCTGGGTCCCAATAAAGCTGAGATAGGGCATGACCCTCCCACACCCAAAGCCTCCAAAGTGCAGCATCAGCGGACGCGAAACGGGGGTCAACACAACGACGCTTCTCGCGGGAGCCAACTACTCGTATGGCCTCCCATCGAGCGCCGGGGGAGACAACATGCGGAGAGGTGGCATCATATGTCAATCTAGCATGAATCCCCTGAGAGTAGTCAGTATCAACTGTGAACAGCATGGTGTCTAAACGAACCAATAAGAGAGTGCTCTGAGCAAAGAGGCCTTCCTAGCCACAATGGGGAGGCATCTGAACCGTGCCTCGTATGACTGCATCCCACTGTGAAGGGACGGCGGAATCAATCTCAAGCAGTCTGTCTGTCACCCCGCGACCAATGTCATAATGTTCTCCCACAAAATCTGCATCCAACATACGTGTCTCATGAAATAACCGCATAGAGGTAGCAGGGCCAGTGTTCCAAGCAGCCCAATCAATGTGAGTCCTCTCTCCAAGCTGACGGGGTGGATTAACCGAAGAATCAAGAACTGCAGCATTCCAAATGAGAGGCTGGCGCTCAATCTCCTCACGACATGAGGGAGGTGAGCATATGATAGCGCGTCGCATGGAAACCCAAATCTGAAGGAGCGATCGAATGAAGGGTGAGAGGGTGGTGGTGGACAAGGGGGCATCCGTAAAGAGAAAACGATACCCTGTATGCCAAGTATGACCATCTCTAGTGCCGAGGCGTGGAGTCACTGTGCAAAGAGCGGCCTGAAGAAGCATCTTCCAAGGTTCTTGGCCGGGAAAAAGACCCCGAACAATAAGCTTGGTACGAAGGGCACGGCTCTGTAACTCTGGATCAATAATGCCAAGGCCTCCCTCTGACCTAGGACGAATAATCGTGGACCAGCGAACTCGAGCACGAGTATCAGTAGTCCCATCTGTGCCACTCCATAAAAAGTTCCGCACTAGTCGGCGGAGCTGAGCTATCACACCAGAATGTAGCATCCAACAAGAGGCCGTATACCATACTGTAGCCAAAATGACTTGGTTGGCGACCAATGCACGGCCAGCCACCGGCAGATGACGTGAAGACCAATGGCATAGCTTCCTGCGAATAGACTGTAGTACGGGTGCAAACTATTGCTGTGAGGAAACATCAAATCCTACCTGAAAGCCCAGATATCTGCATGTCTGACCCGGCTGCAGCCATGTGAAACCATCAGCTACTCCCCAAGTAGGTATGTCATCACTGCCAACCAGTAACCCATAGGATTTATGCCAGTTAATGCGTGCATCACTGGCAATGCAAAAAACCTCTAGGGCCTCCCGCATGGCATCCAGAGTAGCTAGCAAATAGTGCAACATTAGCATAGTGTCATCAGCAAACTCCTGATGGATAAGGTCCGGAGCTGTAGGTATTGGCATTGTCAAGCCACGAAATGCATGACTCTGAGCACGAAAAAAGTCGGACATAGTCTCTCCCACAAACAGATACAGATATGCTACTAAAGGACATCCCTGACGGACAGATCGAGAAAGCTCAAAACTACGACTGACACGGCGGCCGGCCACCTCAGAGATGGTTTTATGATGATGCATAGCAGACTTTGTGTCACTAGGCCATTGCGACATAAGGTCATGGAAGAGAGTCACGTCCCACCGTATGCGGGGCATCGTGGTATTGATGCGACAGTTAAAGCGGTAGAGCATTCTTCTATTGGCCTACCTTGAGGAGAGATGTGGATGCCTTTGTGCGAGCATGCGTAATTTGCCAAAAAGTAAAGTTTGACAGGCAAAAGGCACCAAGGCTGTTACAACCACTGCCGATTCTGGATAAGCCATGGGAAAGCATTGCTATGGACTTTATCTTTGATCTTCCAAGAACGCCAATAGGAAATGATGGTATATGGACCATTATTTGCAGGATAAAATCTGATCAGATGGCACGCTTGTTCATGTACAATGTGTTTAAGTACCATGGTATGCCACAATCGATTGTCAGTGATCGTGGTCCTCGCATGACCAATTTGTTCTGGAGAGGATTGTTTGAGAACATGGGCACTACGCTCAAGTTCTCGTCTTCTTTTCATCCACAAACTGATGGACAGTCAGAAGAGGCTAATTCTACCGTCTTAGATCTGCTGAAATGCTATGTGTCAGATAATAAGGGCAAGTGGGAACAATATTTGTCTATGCTTGAGTATGCGTACAACAATAAGGTGCATTCATCGACTGGCAAGCCACCTTTTGAGATTGTTGAAGACGGCACAAAGGTTCTTCCCATTTTGCATATAAAGGAGAAGATCTTTGAGGTAGATCGATATGTTGAGAACATGGATGAAATGTATATGAAAATTAAAGTTGCCTTGGAGAAGACTCATGCAAAGTAGAAAAAGGCTGTTGATTGTCACCGTCGTGAATTGCTGTTATCACCTGGTGAATTTAAGGTTCGAAAAGGCAAGGTTATAGAAGACGAAGGGCAAGGAACGGTTGTTTCCTAAGCTCAATATGCGTTACTATGGGCCTTTTCAAGTGCTTGACAAGATCAACGATGTGGCTTAGAGGCTGAAATTGCCTGATGCGTGGAAGATTCATAACGCGTTTCACGTGAGTCTTCTAAGACCCTTCGTGGGTGATGTGCCAGAAGATATGTCAGATGAGGATCTGCCAGAAGTTGAGGAACTTGATGAGATCCTGGTACATGAGCAAGTTTTGGCACATAAAGACAGAAAAGTTTAAGGACAGGTTGCAAGACGCTATTTAGTGAAGTTCAAGAACTATCCGCCTATAGATGCAAAATGGATGGAAGAGCATGAACTATCAGAGTCACCAAATGTATTGCAGCTTTACCTTGAAGCCTTTGGGTTACAACCAATCTATGCCCCAACCCAACGTGTGCAAAGGAGGGGTAATGATAGAGCTAGCATATCAAATGTACATATGAATTCAGTGTAATAGATGGAAATGACAAAAGTATGAAGGTCTCATTAAGTCATTTGTATCTATGTGTTACGACCAAAGTTACCCGGAACGGGAATGGGGAACGGGAACGGGGGCCTCCGGAACGTTTCCGGAACGGGGCCCCCCCGAAAAAGCGGAACGGGAACGGGGGCCGGAACGGTAAACTCGAATTATGCTTAAATTAGGGTGGATTCAACCTATATGTTAGTAGAGAGCCACACACACTCATTACTAAGTAGAATCCTATTTAGGCATGCTTTGCAATGATGCTTAAGTCTTAAGGTGCGGTCATGACTCATGACACGAATCCACCATTCACATGACAGAGAAGCATCTTGATTCTTCATAGAAAGGACATTAACTTAACTTAAAATTAAAAGAGTCCAGACTCCACACAAAAGCTTGGAGCAAAACAATGATACTAGATAGATCATGACGATGGCTTACAAGGCCAGCCAAGGCGCTACAAAAAGATATAAGGAGCAATCAGTCATGACTCATGAGTCATGCTTGAGAAGAGCCTCCTGCCTCCCAATCTGTAGTGGTGTCCTGGATCTCATGAATATCATCCCAATCCTCCTGCATAGGCTCATCCTCATGTGTAGATGCTGCCGCCTCTCCAAGCACCTCTGCCTCTGCCTCCATCTCCCACTGTAGAAAAGGGTCTGTCACTTTAGATGCTGACTTGCAAAGCATTCGTAAGTTTGCACTGACAAAAACAAGGTCATTTGCTTTCTCCACTCCAAGTCGGTTCCTCTTTCTAGATGCAATGTGGCTGTAAACACTCCACAATTGCTCCAAGCAAGAGGAGCTAACCGCTTGGCTGAGAATGCGGATAGCAAGTCGCTGAAGATCGGGACCATCTGAACCATTTTCTTGCCACCACAAGACCGAGGAAATCTTGGTGCGATCAATTTGGGCATCGGCAGTCCCAAATGATCCTCGCATATCCCTGTAAAATGCAAGCTGATCCTTGATTTTGCGTTGCATGTCTCTATCAGGGTGAAGCCTCTTCAAAATAGTGTTCCAATGTGTATTTACCTCTGAATCATGCTCCTGTCCTGCACCTTGGAACTCTGGATCCAACACAAAAGCTGCACCATGAAGAGGTGAACTATAGGAGTTCCACCTGCTGCTGCATAGGTCTTTGTTTTCTTCAAGCCTATCTGGGTCCTTCTCAAGATCTCCAAGCGCCTCCACGATGCGATCCATTGCTTCATAAACCTTGCCAACACAAGGTTGCATACCATCTATCACTCTAAGCAAGTGAATCACTGGTTTTACCATTTTGTCAAGAGTCTTGAGAGACTCCCAGAACTCTGGATCCTCTACCTTCTCTGTACAAATGATCCCTGCTGCTGTACGTGCATGGGAAGTCTCAGCGCAAACTCTGTACTGATGAAGAGTTGCCGCACTGCACTCTGACACTCCACAAATCGGCCTACCATAAGAAAGTTGTAGGCAAAGCGGGTCTCACAATACTTGAGAAGAACTTTCTCCCCCGACCGCTTCAAGAACTCTGCTCGAAGGACGTTGTGGTTGTTGACAAAAGAAACCACTTTGGCTGTAGAGGCAAAGAGAGGCTCTATCCAAGGTAGTTTGCCGAAATCCTTCAGGAGGTTGTTAAGGCAATGCGCCATACAAAAGGACATTGTGATGTGGGGGTATGTGCCTTCTAAAATAGCCCCGGCTGCCCTGTTCGATGCCTCCCCATCAGTGACTAGCCCTATCACAAGTTCGGACCCAATGGTCTCTATGGGGGAGGCCCACTCTCCTGCAAGGATATCGGCTGATTTTCCTGTTTCTGTAGCATCATGGGAGTGGGCAAAATACATTTTCCCTTTGGAATAGGCAACAATGCCATGAATGGATCTCCTCCTGGTGTCGCTCCATCCATCCGCAATGAGGGTCACTCCATACTTGGTCCATTGCCTCTTCATGTTAAGGGTTGCCGTCTCCACAACGGCCTTCTCTCTATCGAGTAGAGTAGTGCGGAGGGCCTCGGAAGAGGGTGGCTATCCTTGTGCACATAGTCTTGAAGTACTCCGACCTACACATAAGAGGTAACACATAGGTATTAGGATTCAAAGTTAAATTAATAAACTTGTCAATATATCTAAATCCAAAAATGGAGGAATGTCTTACCGAGCCTTTATGAAGGGAATGTGGTCATGATAGAAGAAGCGTGCAACACTTGCATCCACATCCTCCTTCCTTTTCGGATCCCAAGTGGCATGTAGAGTGCGTTGGTGCGGCTTGGGAGTGGAGACCGGCGTAGTATTAGGGGTTGAGAATGGCGATCGAAATGATGTCGCCCCCGTCTCCGCCGTCGCCGCATTACTATTACCACCGATGGATAAAGAAGGTGTAGAAGAGGGAAAGAGCAAATCGTTGGGGTCGATTGCGGGGCGCTTCGGCTTGGCCGCATCCTTCTCTTCCTTGTTGGCTTTGATGGCGGCATCCTTGGCTTGAAAGACCTTCAACAAATGCTCGTTGACCTCCTTGCATATTGCCACTTGTTGTCCCTCTAGCTTAAGGAGGTGAGCGCGGACTTTGGTTGTGCCGGATTGCCTCTCGAAGCCGCATAGTTTGCACTTCCATGCACGGGCACCACCGGACTTTCCCAACACTCGGGAATGCACTTCGTCCCACCATGATACTTCCTCCTTCTTCTTCGCACCCAAGGGCACACGTTCACTTGATGCGGAAGCTTGCGCCATGTGAGACTCGAGAGAGGGAGGGAGCTTGAGAGAGAAAGGGAGAGGGACTCGGGAGAGATAGGGAGAGGGAGAGGGAGAGATGGAGTGATAGGGAGAGAGAGATGAGGGAGATATGTATTATGGAGAGATGGCGAGCTGTGAGAGAGAGAGAGGAAAAGGGAGAGATGGAGAGTGAGCTTTCACTTGAGCCTTGAGGCTTAAAGCCTTGAGGCCCAAGGGAGAAGGAGAGAGAGCTTGAAGCCTTGAAGGTTGAGCCTTGAGGCTTGAGGAACTTGGAAGAGGCTAGAGCCGACGTAGAGAGCTTGAGCCTTGAGGGAAGGATGAGGCTATGAGCTCTCAACCTTGCCCTTGAGGCATTATATAGGAGTTAGAGTCTACCCCTCCCTCAAACGTTCAAAAACAGTCCCTAAACGCCCCCTATTTTTTTAAAAAAACGGTCATTTTTTTCAAAATTTGAAATCTGCCGTTCCCGTTCCATTCCGCTCACGCGTTCCCGTTCCGGTTCGTCCGTTCCCTGCCCGTTCCGCCCAGCCGTTCCGGTTACACCCAGGAACGGAACGCTGTTCCGTTGCCGTTTCCGTTTCGGGGACCCAAGTTGGCCGGGAATGTGTTCCGGGAACGGGAGGGGTCCGTTCCGCCCGTTCCTTGTTACTCTGGTTACGACCTTTCTTGCGGATACATGTGATGATAAAAGAGTGCTAACAACACAAGATCATCAGTGGCGTGTATTTATGGTATGCAACCAAGGACATTTGCGATTTCAAGAGGGGGGTATGTCACGAGGACGTGGCAACTGTTAACTATGTCACGAGGACGTGGCAATTGCTAACCTTAGTTGTTGGTTTCTTTCCAATGATTTTTGTTTTATTTTTGAGACCCTCTTTTTGAAGTTGCAAATGGTCGGACATTGTATGGCCAATGTGAACGGTAGTTTCACCCGCAGACGGCAAGATCATGTAGGTCCCACCGTCGCACTTAGCAAGTTGGTGGATACTAGGAAGTGAACTCAATAAAGGCATAAAGTCGAGGTGGGATTACCAACAGAAAGTATCTGACAGTTGGGTCACATTGCACTTTTGGATGCGGTCCCAACGAGGATAGATGGTCAGAAGACCATGGGCGCCCAACAGAAGTTCCTCCTAAAAATTAGGGAACTGCTATTTTGGGCACTTCGGAATGACAAGGGGAACATTTTAGAACTCTGCCGCAAAGTCTACTACCAGTCGAGAGATTTTTAGGTGGCAACCCCGAAAGGAGAAAATGCTTGTAATCGTGCCAAGTGGCGCATTTTAATGCACTTTTCTCAGGGATGAAGAGGTAGCGTTGAAGTTATAGCTAGGAGGCTCATTTTGTAGTTTCTTGCCACAGGTTGAGAGCTATGCAGTGCTTCCTTTCCACTCTATGTACAGCGTGGTGATAGGAGTGATGACCTGCACACTACACATTGCTCTCTCTCTCTCTCTCTCTCTCTCTCTCTCTCTCTCTCTCTCTCTCTCTCCTACGTGCAGTTATGTGATGCTCCACAAGAGGGGTCTTCATTTGACTAATGTACAATTGTGTGGGTTCATGCGCGATTGCCGAGGCAAGAGCCTTTTGCACAGGTATTGGATTAGCTAGTTGCTAATCCCCCGCAGGTACAGGTGAATTCGGAGAGGTTTCACGTGAGAAATCTCGTCTGATTCAAAGGGCAAGTATCCCTACAGGTGTGGGAGCTCTAGGACTCGCTACGGATGCGACCGGCTCAAGAAATGGAGCCCAAAAAAAGGAATTACAGCCTGCTGTGTATTTTTGCAGGTTTAGGGTTTCGGCCCTAAACGGTCCCTAATACCCCCAAGAGGTTCGGTGACGCGAGGGGACGGCTGTAGAGGTGATCTGGCGCATTTTTGGGGCAGAAAACAGAGAATTCAGCGTGCTGCAGATTCTTGCCAGGTTTTGCGAAGTGTCTGTATGCGTCGGGAAAGTCATCTATTGCGTGGGGATACGGTCTGTGAAGCGTCCTAGTACAGTTATGCTACCGAAATCGGGCAAGAACAGGTGGATTTCAGCTTGGATTATGCGGGGGACAGCTCGTAGGAATTCATAGGTTTTATTCCCTCAGTTAATATATAAAGAAATACCGAAGGGGCGCCAATTTTTGGGCCTATAGTTTGTCGGCGTTTGCTCGGAGCATTCTAGCTTCCGAGCGTGTGTGTGCTTAAGTGTTAATTCCCGTCGTAGGTTCCTTTTGCAAAGTACTCTCTCCCTGTGTGTGTGTGTGTGTGTCTAAAGTAAAGAATTTCGGGTGAAAGCCAAAGCCTACCGCCCCACGGGCTGGGTTTCAGTTGCCACCTGCCCTTTGTTGCTTCCAGGCCGCCATGTCTTGAATCTCTCCACTTGCACGCTCCAAACATTGCCCACACACACACACACACACACACACACACACACACACACACTCACACACACACAGAGAGAGAGAGAGAGAGAGAGAGAGAGAGAGAGAGAGAGAGAGAGAGAGAGAGAGAGAGAGAGAGAGAGAGAGAGAGAGAGAGAGAGAGAGAGAGAGAGATGAAATGAAATGTTATATTAACGTCTTCAAAAGGCCAAAGTGACCTATGAGACCAAAAAGTTACAATGTGGTGGATCTGATACAAAGTCAGAGTAACAAGATGACAGAATGACAAAATGACAAAAGAAAATACTATGGAATCCTAAACTGCTAGGTGTGAACTAAGCAGCTAAACAACTAGTTGGGATAGCTAGATCACAGGAGATCCAGCATCGGTCTCGCTGGCGGATCTCATCAATCTCCTCCATGGTCAGTAGTCTGACCGGGCGTCGCGCATGGCGAGCCAAAGTGGTCTGAATCCTCTGATGCAGCCTCCGTCGATGCTGTGTAGTCCTCCGCAGTCGTGGGCGTCTGGACCTACCCAGCTCAGTCTCTCGGTCGATTAGTGTGTCTCTGGTGTAAGGCGACGAGCTCTGTTGTGGTAGTAACTCCTCCGGGTGTCCAGTGGCAGCTCTAAAGAAGTTTGTGATCTGTCTAGTCTCTCCTCTCGTTAGGCTCTCTTTGTGTCTGTGCAGCTCGAGCAAAAACAAACCTAGGCATCTGTGATCCTTGTACCGCATGACTCTAGAGAATGGTCCAAAGCCCTCTTTGAACAAGCAATGGAAGCGGCCTCATATCTCGTAGTAGACGGGGCGGTGGCATGTGTAGTGCAACTCTGTCTCAGGCTCGATGTCACACAGGGGGCATGTCCTGGCCTCTGCTAGTACTCCGTTGTATCTCCTAGTCTCGATCCGCAGCTGGTGTGAAGATGTGCGTATCTGGCCAATAGCACATCGTATCCCATGAGACAAGTGGGTGTCCATGTATCTGGGCCTTGTCACAAAACCATCCTCTGTAAGCTGGAGGAGATGTTCTCTGTAGAAAGCCATCCTCGTGCCCAACTCCTGTGCTGGCTGTATCCATGTCCTCTTGGTGTCTAGCTGAGTCAAGTCCTGGCGAATGAGCATGGTGATCTCGGACTGTGTAAGAGTCAGAGAGGGCGCATCCGGTGAGTACTGGAAGGGAGGCAATCTGTCTATGCTTAACCCATGCGCCTGAAACCATGATGTCATCTCCCCATACCAGCATGCTGTATCTCCCTGCATGGCTAACTGTCGAGAGGACTCAAGTGCAAGGCGTGCATATCTGTCTCCGGGAAGTTCCCACATGTGGTGTATGAAGGAGGCAGATCTGGTGAGCGCCTCAACTACTAGTGGGGGGGCAGCTAGCTCTACTCGTACAATAGCACGTGGTACTGAAGCCTTGGCTCTAATGAGCCGCGAGATCATAGAGACCAGAGGCTTCTCCATGTCCCCCCATCCATCACAGCTGCCTGTCCTCTTGTGATAATCCAGTGAAGGTCCCTAAATCTCAGCTCCATAAAGCAATGCAGAGGCCACCAAAGTGTCAAAGAGCCAGAGCTTTGTCCGAGGCTCCTAAAATTGAACGTGTGAACACATCCTTTCTAATCTACCCAATGACTTAGCAAAACATTGGCTGATTTGGCTGAAAATGCTGGCGAGGAGAGACAGGCGATGGAGAGGTGAGACTGATGCTCTCGTCTGCTGAAGGCTAGCCGCTTCCTCTCTGGCCTGCTTTGCTCCAAAAATGCCAACGCTTGCAGCTGCTGCTGGATGGCGTGTAAAAAACGCTGGGTGCTGAATGTGAAGGCGTGTCAACGCTGGGCTGATAGTCCTCCACGTTGGGCTGAGAGGGTGAGACAGCAGGTGGGTGGCGCGCGAGCAGAAGAGCAGCAGGGGGGGGGGAGCGCGAACCAGCAGCAGGATGGGTGGCGCGCGAGTAGAAGAGCAGCAGGGGCGCGGAGAGAAATGAAATGAAATGAAATGTTATATTAACGTCTTCAAAAGGCCAAAGTGACCTATGAGACCAGAAAGTTACAATGCGGTGTATTTAATACAAAGTCAGATTAACAAAATAAATTAAACTAGGATAACAAAATATAAATACTGCGGGACCCTAAACTAAGCAATACAATGTGAAGACAATATGGGAGGGGAGTAGAGATCCATCTTCATCTGCACTCTGGACGACGAAAGAGTATGGCTTGAATCATTTGCTGTAGCCATCTTCGAAACTGTGTAGCTCCTCTTCTCCATCGGGGTCGTCTAGATCTCCCTAGCTCCAATGCTCGGTCTATGAGAATGCCAGTAGTGCGGGTAGACCTCTCCACTGTTGGCTGCTCCTCTGTCTGTTCTTCTGGGTGTACAATATCTAGTGTAAAGAAATCTGTGATCTGTCTTTGGGGATGTCTTTCTTCAGCTCTCCTCAGTAAAGTTTCTCTATGCCTGTGTAACTCAAGTAGATATTAGCCCAAGACATCTTTGATCCTCATAACTCATGACCCTAGATAGAGGCCCAAAACCTTCTCTGAATAGACAATGAAAACGGCCTCGTATCTCATAGTACACTGTGCAATGACATATGTAATGTACTTCTGTCTTTGGTTCTAGATGGCATAAGCGGCATATCTTGCTATCTGCTGGTGTCCCTCTGAATCTGCCAGTCTCAATCTCGAGCTGATGTGAGGACGTGCGTATTTGGCCAATGGCACAACGCAAACCATGCGAAAGATGCGTGTCCATATAGCTAGGTCGATCACAAACCCATCCCCCGTGAGGTGGAGAAGATGCTCTCTATAGTAAGCCATCTTCGTGCCCAACTCCTGTAACGGCTCTATCCATGTCCTCCTCGTGTCCAGCTGGATCAGATCCTGACGAATGAGTCTATTAATCTCTACCTGTGTTAGAGACCTCAAGGGTGCCTGTAGAGAGTATTGAAAAGGAGGCAACCTGTCCATGGTGAAACCATGATGCCATCTGTGCATACCAGCATGATGTATCCCTATTAAGAGCTAATGGTCGGGAGGATTCTAGAGCCACCCTGGCATATCTGTCTCTGGTAGTATCCCACAATTTGTGTACGAAGGAGACTGATATGGTAAGCGCCTCAATCTCCATAGGGGGGCAGCTAATTCCGGTCGAATGATATCATGCGGTACGGAAACCTTGGCTCTAATCAGTCGAGAGATCATAGATACCAGGGGCTTCTCCATACGCCTCCAACCATCCTGGCCTATAGAAGGTGCCCAAACCTGCACCCTATATAACAAAGTAGAGGCAACCAAAGTATCAAAGAGCCATAACTTTGTCCTAGGTTCCTGGAACTGAACCTGCGAACACATCCTCTCCATTCCTCCCAGAGCCGCACCAGCTCTAGTTAGTCTAGTCTCTGCTGCTCTTCTCAAAGAAAATCTCGGCCCAGTAAAGACTACCCCCAGGTAGGTGTATGCATCTGTATACTCCACAATCTCCTGACCATATTTGAAAGTAGGTACTGATCTCCTGACCCATTGCGGTGTGGTGTTAAATACCATAACCTTGGTTTTACCTAGGTTTACATACAGTCCACTATCCTCTGCAAAACTGCGTAGTGCATCCAAATGTCTTTGCATACCTTCTGGTGAGTCAGATATCAGCACAATATCATCAGCATATAGCAACAATGGGATCCACGTCCCTGCCAGCTGGGCACCCCTGTCACCCTCTCTGTCAATGTAATCGGACACCTCATCAACATACATACCAAATAGAGTAGGAGACAATGGGCAGCCTTGTTTCACTCCAATAGTAGAGTAAACTAAATCAGATACCCCTTTCGAAGTGCGTACATGTCCCACCACTGATCTGTACAAAGCCATAATCCCCCAAATCACCTCTATGGGCACCCCCATCTCCTGCAGTCTGTGCATCAATCGAGCTCTTGGTACCATGTCAAATGCTTTGCGAAAATCCACAAAGCTACAATAGATCCGTCTCCCATGTGCTCTGCCCTCCTCAATGATGGCCCTGAGTGTCAGAATATGATCAAAGGCAGAGAAACCCCTCTTGAAGCCGGCTTGACCCTTTGCTCGTACACCCTCGCCCTCTGCCCAATTACTCAAGTGTTGCTCTAGAATAGATGCATACAACTGTGCCAATGTGTGTCCAACCATAATAGTGCGGTAGTTCCTAGGCTCTGTAGAGTCACCAGCCTTGAAGATGGGCACAATATTAGACAACCTCCAAGTCTCAGGTAATCCCTCACACATGGCACGATTGAACAACACTGCGAGAACCTCCATCAACATATCCCTGGCATGTATAAAGTGCTCCGTTACTAGACCGTCATGATCATATGCTTTCCCGGTCCTCATCCTGTCGATGGCCCTTTGTACCATCTCAGGTGTAAAGAAAGTGCTCGTAGCTGGGCAAGGCTTGGTAGGGTCTTGAAGGGGTTCCTGTCCAGGAACCGTATATAATGATGTCGCATATTGGCCCCACACATCAGGTGAAGTAATCACTGGTGGAGGGGAGTGCTCATGGAAGAGTCGCCATGCCTCTCCTGAGTCCCTACTCAAGAACATCTGATATAAGTCTCGCTCTATCTGAGCCAGGTAAGCTCGCTTCTTCTGTCGCACAAGGCGTCGGAAAGCAATCCGAGACTGTTTGTAAGTGATGACTCCTAAAAGAAGATTCCTCTGAAGCTAGGCTCTCATCTCTCTGCACTCCTCATCATACCAACTATTCTGGGGCAATTGGCTGAGTGTGTGGGTATGCCATTGATGCAGCCCCATGTAGTGTCTCAGTCAGTAGAGTGGTGCACTCCTCCACTGAGAGGCCTGTACCATTTGTGCCAGCCGTGCCTTCCAATAGACGGTCCTAGATCTCCTCTGTATAAACGAAATCAGTCTCTGGTGTAAATGTATAGTTGGTGTATGACTTGCCTCCTGATGTCTGGGTTGTACTATACTGAAATTTAACGGACAGTGTCAAGAGAGCACGATCTACTGCCCACTGGTGTGGCTCCCACCGTGAAATCCTGAATGCAGGGGACAAAGCTCGGTCGTGTCATAACATAATCCACTGTACTGGCCCCATGTCTGTGTGGAAAGCATGTGAAACCGACTGCTTCGGGAAATCGCTGTAAGCCATTAAGTGTGGCTAATCCATGTGTAGTCGTCATTTCCATGAGGTATCTCCCATACTCCGTCTGAGCATCTGTCATCTGAGCATCTGTCAAGTCCCAACTCACCCACATTCAGCTCTCTAAGCATCTCATCTGAAGTGTCGTAGAAGACTGTCTGCGAGTTGTCCGTTCTTGCATTGAAGTCCCCTAGGAGAATGATATCACCATGCCTAGAAAACTCCCATATGTCATCATCTAGAATAGAGAAAGGCGACTGCCCTCTGGATGCAGCATACACGGATGTACTGGGAGGAAAGTAACATATGGCAATATATAGGAATCGACCTGTGTCAGCTCTCGGTCTCACCCACATATATCTAGCATGATCATCTCTTCGTACAATATGCAGTAATGGTTGTAGTTCCTCTCTGAATAGCATTGCTACTCCTCCTGAACCTCTACTCCCATGCTCAGATCTCGCATTTGTCTTGTGAGCTGTCTCCCATCTGTATCCCATCACAGGTGGCATTACTTGTCCAAGGGCTTGATGAGTCTCTGAGAAGAATACAATATCCTTGTCTTTGAAATTGTCCTCAAATGCACCCACGTCCAACCTCATAGACCCATTACTATTCCAGGTAGCCATCTTCAGTGTGGTCCCATAGCTCTTGCACCGTCATGGAGTGTGCCCCTCTAAAATCACCACCCGTCCATCTCTGTAAAAGGCTATCTTTCCCTTCTCCCTTGCCGCTATAATCTTTGGCATTACCTCTCTCATATGTGCGAGCTGTGAGAGAGTCAGGTCATCCCCGAGGAAAATACCTGTCTTTTTGAGAGTAGGTCTCTTCCTCGAGAATTCCTTCTTCTCTTCCAACGAGGGGAAGCGTAGTATGAGAGCTCTCCCCTTTGAAGACTCTCCCGTGCCGTCACTTGTCTTACTACCCTCCATGCCTTTGTGTGCAAAGGCTTCTCCATCCCCATCATGGATGTAAGGCTTGTGACCTCTTTCTCCACATTGTTTATGTCCTTGAGACCAGTCACTCTCACATGTAGTGCTCGCATCCGCCTTCTTTGTTCCTCTTTGAGGGTCATGTTGATAAGCGTCGGTGTACAAGGGGTTTCTTGACCTTTCCCTTTCTTGGCGATCTGAATCCGTTTTTCGGCCTCGTTCGCCTTTTTCTGTGTCCTTGTTATTATCTCCGCCCATGAAGATGTCTTTGCCACACTCAGTTTCTCTTCCTGTGTGATCATCCTACCTGTTACTTGATTTCCTTGATTTCATCTATTACCGAGGGTTGAAATTCGCCTTCCTCTAGTCCACTGCTTACTCTATCCGCAAGCTCTTGTTTAAGGGCAGAGACTTCTTTTTTGAGTGTCCGTATCTCGGCGTTTGGGTTCTCTTGTTTGAGGGCTGAGACTTCTTCTTTGAGTGTCTGTATTTCTGTGTTAAGGCTCTCTTTCTCCTTCTTCCATTGTGCGCCTTCATTGAAGACTATCTGAAGGAGGTTGGCCTTCTCCTTCCACCATCCTTCCATCTCTGTTTTCCACTCCTTCATTTCCCTCTCCATCTGCACCATCCGCTTGTTTGTGAGCATGAAGGTTGCCTTTGCACGCGACTTGCAAACAGGTGAGACATTGACGGCTTCCGTGTCCTGTGTCGGGTCCTGTGCAGGTTAGATTGCTTCCATGTTTTGTTGTTCAAGAGATGTATCGGGCTCACTTACTCGCGGCCTATGCAACCAGTAACAAAGTGGTAAATAGTCTACGAGAGAGGGGTAACTCACCTCAACTCGGGAGCCAACACCGCTCTACCAAAAAAGAGTACAATGGGGTTCGGAGCACCACGGCTCACCCTTCCACTGGTGTACAAAAGTGTGGGCTCGAGTCCCACTCGAGAGACCAGTTGAATCCTCAAAAATGGCTTGACACTCGGGCTTAGCTGAGGCCAGGTGGAGGATACAACCAACCACAACCCCTTGAGGGTGCAATACACTATCAACCCGCTGCGGGCACCTGTCTCCGGCATACAATGCGTAGCCCCACCAGGAGTGAGCAAGCTCGCGTATCCAATGGCTACCCCGCAGGGTGCGCAGCATAACCCACTGCTCAAAACAAGAGATGCAACCCAGCCGGGTCTGCTCCCAACCCTGCCCCTGTACTGGCAAAATAGATGCATGTGGCCCCATGTAGGGTTAGCTCGCGGCCCTGATGCTCCACTTGCTCACAGCCCCCACAACGGGAAAGGCTTGCTGCCTGCGTACCTGCGACCTGTCTTGCTAAGGGCGCAGCCTTGCTGTGCGGCTCACAGCAAGGCTGAGAGAGAGAGAGAGAGAGAGAGAGAGAGAGAGAGAGAGAGAGAGAGAGAGAGAGAGAGAGAGAGAGAGAGAGATGTGGGGGAGCAGGAGAGAGAGCCCACTTGCTGTCCTATGCAATGAGGGTGAAGGAGGAGAGGAGATTGGCACAGAAAGAGGCTTGCGCAGAGAAAACGTGAGAGAGAGAGAGAGAGCTCGTTGGATTTGGGAAAAAACCACGCTATTGTGTTATTTGGGCTTCACCTTTGAGTATATGAGTAAGTGACTAGGGGGCCATTCACACTTGGGCCCTCTCACTTATAAGTCTTTTAACTTATAAGTTAGTAAATACAAGGCACTTAGGCCTTTATTCCCTAACAACCTCCCACCTAAAGGCAATGTACCTTGGGAGATCAAAGAATCAACTAACTATAATACATCAGTTGATCATGCACTTACTCATCCAACACCCATCATCTGTCGGCAATATGCAAACCGCTCTGCTGGAAGACTCTTGGTCAAAAGATCTGCAGGATTGTCATCTGTGTGCACCTTGACAAGTGTAATGCTCTTGTCATCAAGCACACTCCTGATAAAATGATACTTCACCTCTATGTGCTTTGTCTTGGCATGAAAAACAGGATTCCTTGCAAGCATAATAGCACTCTGACTATCACAGTGTAGCACAGGAACCGGTGACTTAATGCCAAGCTCTTCTACCAAACGCATGAGCCACAAAGCTTCTTTGCATGCCTCAGTGGCAGCCACATACTCAGCCTCAGTGGTAGACAAAGCAACACATTTTTGCAGTCTAGAAATCCAAGAAACTGCACCTCCTGTGAATGTAAACACATATCCAGAGGTAGACTTCCTGCAATCTGGATGTCCAGCAAAATCTGCATCTGTAAAGCCATGCACAGATGTCTCACTCTTCCCAAAACAAATGCACAAGTCTTTAGTGCCTTTCAAGTATCTCAAGATACACTTCACTGCTTCCCAATGCTTTTTGCCAGGATTGCTCATGTACCTGCTTACCACTCCCACCGCAAATGCAATGTCCGGACGTGTAGCAACCATAGCATACATCAAACTGCCAACGGCTGATGCATAAGGAACCTTGGCCATTTCAGCCCGCATATCATCTGTGTTTGGGCAGTCATGTGCAGTCAGTTTTACATATGGAGGCAGCGGAGTACCAAGTGCCTTTCCCCCATCCATATGAAAACGATGTAGCACCTTATTAACATAATCTCGTTGAGATAGATACAGACACCTGTTGAGTCTATCTCGAGAGATACGCATGCCCAAAATATGATTAGCATCACCAAGATCCTTCATGTCAAAGCGATTCTTTAAGCTTTGCTGTAATGCATCCAACTCCGTGACATTGTTACCAGCAATAAGCATGTCATCAACATACAAAATCAGCAATAGAAGAGATCCATCACTTGCCGTTTTGATATACAAACAGTGATCAGATTTACTTCTTTTGTATCCTTGAGACCTCATGAATGTATCAAACTTGTGATACCATGCACGGGGAGACTGTTTCAAACCATACAAGCTCTTCAAGAGTCTACATACTTTCTTCTCTTGCCCCTTTGACACAAAACCTTCTGGCTGCATCATATAGATCATCTCAAGCAAATCGCCATGCAAAAACGCTGTTTTGACATCCATTTGCTTTAACTCCATATCTTCAGAAGCAACCAGGCCTAAAACAAGACGTAATGTGGCAAGCTTTACAACAGGAGAAAAAATCTCATCAAAATCAACACCATGCTTTTGCTTGTATCCTTTAGCAACCAAACGTGCTTTGTACTTAAAAGAAGCATCAGATGTGACCTTGGTCTTGTAAACCCATTTACATGGCAGAGCCTTATACCCTTTAGGCAAATCAACCAAGTCCCATGTATGGTTTTTCTCCAAAGACTGCATTTCCGAAACCATTGCTTTGAACCATTTCTTACTGTCTTCCCGTTGCATAGCCTCTTTATAGCAAGACGGCTCACCACAATCAGTAAGCATGACATAGTCCAAAGACGGTTCATATCTATCGGGGGGCCTTGTCACCCGAGTAGACCTACGCACCCAATGATCCATAACAGGTGGATTTTCAGCCTGTAAACCATCAAAAACAGCAGGCTGTTCAGCCGGTTGCATCGCAACAACGGGCGGTCTAGGAGCATCAACCTGTTCCCCTACCTGTGGTGCATCAATGGCAACTTGTTGGGGCTGATTTTCAGCAACTAAAGGCTGATTTTCAGCACCATTTTCAGCATGTTAAGGCTGCTGAACATTGGGCCTTCTTGGCTGTCCATATGTAACATCTTCACGAAAAACAACCCGGCGCACTTCCTCAACCTTTGTGGGCTGTTTGTGCATGCAATCCTCATTGAAGATGACATCATTGCTGCGTATGATTTTCCGTAATGCGGGATCCCATAATCTATACCCCATTTCACCATCCTCACCATATCCTAGGAAAATGCATTTATGAGACTTTGGTTCTAGTTTGGTGCGCAGTTCACTCCGGATGTGAACATAGGCCTCACAACCAAACACTCTTAAATGTGAATATGAGGGTGGCTTGCCAGACCACACCTCCTCAGGCACCTTTCCACCCAAAGCCTTGCTAGGTGAGCGATTAATCAAGTGAATAGCTGTTTGCACAGCTTCTGCCCAAAAACCATGAGGTAATGCAGCATGTGACAGCATACTCCGAACTTTCTCTTGGATAGTCCGGTTCAACCTCTCTGCAACTCCATTCTGAGAGGGATTAAAAGGAGCCGTGAGCTCTCTTTTAATACCTTTAGTAGCACAAAAGTCAATAAATGCTTTTGATACATACTCCCCCCCATTGTCTGAGCGCAAAGACCTAAGCTTCTTGTCAGTTTGATTCTCAACAAACGCAAGAAACTTCTTGAAAGTATCCAAAACATCGCTTTTAGCACGTATTGGATACACCCACACCTTATGTGTAGCATCATCGATAAACGAGACAAAATATTTCTTTCCCCCTAAGGACAACTGTGGCATTTCACATACATCGGAATGCACTAAGTCTAACCTGTCAGACTTCAAAGAAAGAGACCTTTTGTGTGGTGTTTGACTGTGCTTACCATAAATACAGTGCTCACAATGAGAAAAATCAGCATACCTCAAACACGGCAAATAACCACAACGAGACAGAGTTTCCATTCCTCTTTTACTCATGTGTCCCAACCGGCCATGCCACAAAGAAACACTTGGCTGCTCGGTTACGGCGACAACATGGTCACGCACACTAGATACATGCAAAGGATACAAAGTGTCCGATTTACAACCCTTGGCTACAATCCGGGCCCCTTTACAAATTTTCCACTTGCTGTCACCAAAAGTGGTGTGATAGCCTGCATCATCTAGCTGCCCTGTACTAATCAAACTCTTCTTGAGTTGTGGCACATGGCGCACTTTGTGCAAAACAAAAGTCATACCATCAGCAAAGGAAAACTGGACACTGCCAATACCTGCAATGTCACATGCATAGTTGTCTCCCAAATAAACAGTGCCCTGCACCTCACCTGAGTACTGTGTAAACCAATCCCTATGAGGTGTTACATGAAAGGAGGCACCTGAATCAAGAATCCAAGTATGCATGTCCACATCAGAACCCATAGCAAGGGTATGTGCATCCACAGAAGAGGCATTGAGTATATCAGTGCTGCTGTCACTGTCACAACTACTAGCAACATTGATTTCCTCAATCAACACAGTGCTCTTCTTGGCATTTCCCTTGTCCTTTGCATCAGTTTCAGCACCCTTGTTCTTCTCTTTCTTCCACTCATAGCATTCCCGTTTATAATGCCCTTTCTTTCCACAATGATGACACACAACATCTTTCCTACGAGATTTGCTGCGTGCCCTGTCCTTACTGTCAGATTTCTCCCTCTGTTGAGACCTGCCTCTCAAGTGCAATGCATTAGAAGACCCACCTGTGGTGTTCTTCCTGTTCATCTCTTCCATCAAGAGAGAACTCTCTACATCTGCATACTTAAGTGACGCACTTGAGTTACTAAGAGCTGTCCGGAATACATCCCAACTCTCGGGCAATGTGCATAGCAGAAAAATAGCTTTGAACTCCTCATCAATCGTGAATTTCAGCTCTGTCAGTTGGCTGAAAATAGAATTGAATTCATTGAGGTGCACTGACATGTGCGTGCCCTCCTTCATGCGGAGATCCATAAGCTTCTTAAGCCAATACACTTTACTGGCAACACTCTACTGTGCATACAACTCGTCTAAACGCTTCCACATGCCCCATGCTGTCTGCTCATTCTCTACATTGAAGAGTAAATTGTCAGACATCGAAAGCATGATCGTGGAGCGAGCCAACTCGTCCACTTCTTCCCATTCTTCAACCTCCATATCAACCGGTTTCACACCCTGTAACTTAATAGGTTTCGCCTGTTTCTTCTGCAACATCACATTATAACATTGCTTCTTCCATATAGCAAAGTTATGGGCACCTTCAAGCTTGCGAATGTGCAACAAATTGCCACTTTCACTGCTAGAAGCCATTCTGAGTGATTGCAAACACTGAAACCTTGTTTTGCCGACCTAAACACGCCCAAATGTGCACAATCGGGCAATAAACAGCTTGCTGTTACAGAAAAACAGCGAGCAAATTTCACGCGAAATCACCCCAAAACGGCGTACATTCACTGCCAAACCCTTACCAAAGGTTTCCACAAGGTGTATACATCATTTGCTTGCTGAAATTCCCTGTTTTAGGGCAAAAATCAGACCTGTAAACACCTGTTTTGCTGAATTTTCAGAACCTCGTTGGTGGAAACACCTGTAAGATTGACCTGTGAGACTTGCCCTAATGAAATTGCATCAAATTGACTCCGAAATTGGTCAATTTCAGCAGAAATAGGCTGCTGTTCGCCAGTTTTTTGAAACCCTAATTTTGGGGAAACTGTCACCGGAGGTCGATTCTACACGGTGAGAGGATCCCTTCGCGACAGAGTTGATCGAAAACGGTTGAATATCCTTCCCGCAGCGAGCAAAAACAGAATTCTGATCTGTGTTGCGAAGATGGCTCTCTTGGAAACCCTAAAGCTCTGATACCATGTGTGGGGGAGCAGGAGAGAGAGCCCACTTGCTGTCCTATGCAATGAGGGTGAAGGAGGAGAGGAGATTGGCACAGAAAGAGGCTTGCGCAGAGAAAACGTGAGAGAGAGAGAGAGAGCTCGTTGGATTTGGGAAAAAACCACGCTATTGTGTTATTTGGGCTTCACCTTTGAGTATATGAGTAAGTGACTAGGGGGCCATTCACACTTGGGCCCCCTCACTTATAAGTCTTTTAACTTATAAGTTAGTAAATACAAGGCACTTAGGCCTTTATTCCCTAACAAGAGAGAGAGAGAGAGAGAGAGAGAGAGAGAGAGAGAGAGAGAGAGAGAGAGAGAGAGAGAGAGAGAGAGAGGGACTTGGCTAGCTACTATGGGTCATGATCCGTTATGTACTCGCTGTCCTTTGCGACTACTTGAGTCACCTGCCCACTGTCTTTGGTCATGCTCAGCTTCCCATGTAGTGTGGCTTGCAGTTTGCTTTCTACTCAGCAGAACAGGTGTTCAGCATGGATTTCTCAATTGGGGATCTGTCTCATGGTTGATGCCGATGCTCGGCCCGCATCTTTTCTACGAAGGCTCAGCCACAGATCCAGCCTTCATGCTTACCTCGATTGGTTATCGGCGAGGGACTTTGGCTATGCTACCACAGATCGCTTGGCAGGGGGATTCTCAGACACGTGACGAAGTTTTTTCAGTCATCACTAGTATTACACTTATGGAATGTTTTGGAAAGCTCGTTGTCTTCACATTCTCAGTGCGGCTCCACAGCTCCTTCAGGATATCCTCACTGCCATTTGGCTGGACATCATTCACACCCTGATTTGGCAGTGGGATTCTTCCTCAGGTACATCTCGAGCAGCCGAGGCTCGTCGATTTGCCTTCCTTCGGCGTTGGGCTCGATCCCCACTCTTCTTCACAGTGACAGGTGGTCAGATTACTTGGCATTATGTCCCTCCTCAATGGTTTCTCCTCCACTCCTCACACCGACCACCATGAGATTGTTCTAGTCGAGTAGTCACTATAGTGGCACTCCTCCTTACATTCAGCTTGTACACCCCACGTGATAGGCTATTTTGGCATCCGTTGGGGATTATATTGTACTCAGTAATATACAATCCTGACTTTTTCCAAAAAAGAGAGAGAGAGAGAGAGAGAGAGAGAGAGAGAGAGAGAGAGAGAGAGAGAGAGAGAGATGAAATGATATGATATGATATATTTACGTCTACAAAAGGCCAAAATGACATATGAGACCATCACGGTTACAAAATGGTGTATCTGATACACTGTCTGTAGAACTGAAAAGAAGAAAAAACTATGAAAGAAAAACTAGACTGAAAGTTGTAGTGACAAGTTGGGGGAGGGGGGGGGGGGCATTGACTAGAGACTCTCTAGCCAGTACAACAATCCAATGATACAAACTCATGCACATGAAGAAACTGAGGGTGAGGGAGCATCTGCACATCAGGGTCCCAAGATGTCCAGCATCGGCCGCTGGCGAATCTCATCAATGTCCTCCATAGTAAGCACTCTGGCTGAGCGTCTCCCATATCGTGCTAGAATGATCCTAATCCTCTGATGAATCCTCCGTCGATGCAGTGATGATCCTCGCAATTGCGGGCGTCTAGATCTCCCAAGCTCCATGGCCCTGTCAATGAGTATACCTCTAGTGCAGGTAGGTCCTGGAGGCTGCTCTGGATCCTGCTCCTCTGACTGGCGCGTCTCCACACGAAAGAAATCAATGATCTCCCTCTGGGACTCTCCCCCCCTATCCGATCTCCTCAAGAGGCTCTCTCTGTGTCTGCGCAGCTCTAGCAAGAATAGCCCAAGGCATCTCTGATCCTGGTACCTCATAACTCGAGACAGTGGCCCAAAACCATCCCTAAAGAGGGAATGAAAACGGCCTCGTATCTCATAGTAAACTGGGCAATGGCATATATAGTGCAACTTTGTCTCTGGCTCCAAATGGTATAATTGACATATCCTGGCCTCTGCTGGTACTCTGCTAAATCTACCCACCTCAATCTCCAGCTGATGAGAAGATGTGCGTATATGACCAATGGCACATCGTAAGCCACATGACAGGTGTGTGTCCATGTAGCTAGGTCTAGTCACATAGTCACAAAACCGTCCTCTGTGAGCTGGAGAAGATGCTCCTTGTAGAAAGACATCTTCGTGCCTAGCTCATGGGTCGGCTCTATCCAAGTCCCCTCCTTGTATCCAGCTGAGTCACATCCTGTTTGATGAGTCTGCTAACCTCTGTCCGAGTAAGGGACAAGGAGGGTGCATCCAGCGAATACTGGAAGGGTGGTAGCCTGTCTATGCTAAAACCATGAATCTGGAACCAAGAGGTCATCTGTGCATACCAACATGCTGTATCTCCTTGTGAAGCCAGCTGCCGAGAAGACTCCAGTGCTAAACGTGCATACCTGTCTCTGGGGAGCTTCGAGATGCTATGTAAAAGGAGACTGATCTAGTGAGTGCCTCTACCACCAGCGGGGGGGGAGGGGGGGGGGGGGAGGGGGGGGGGGGGGGGGGGGGGGGGACAGCCAGCTCTGCGCGGATAATCTCATGTGGTACTGAGGCTTTGGCTCTAATCATCCGCGAAATCATGGAAACCAGAGGTCTCTCCATGCATCTCCACCCATCAGTACTACTAGGGCGACTGCTATGAGCCATAGAAGGGCCCCATATCTGAACTCCATATAGCATGGCTGAGGTCACTAAGGTATCGAAGAGCCAAAGCTTTGTACGAGGTTCTTGAAATTGGATCTGTGAACACATCCTCTCTAATCTCCCCAAAGCTGTATGTGCTCTTGTCAGTCTCATCTTTGCTGCTCTCCTCAAAGAAAACCCTGGGCTGCTAAAGACCACCCCCAGGTATGTGTATGCATCTGTATACTCCACTGGCTGATGGCCATAAGTAAATGCAGGAGGTGACCGTCTGACCCACTGTGGTGTGGTATTGAACACCATAGCCTTAGTCTTGCTAAGGTTTACAGACATACCACTATCGTGAGCAAAATTATGTAAAGCATCTAGATGACGTTGCATCCCCTCTGGAGAATCAGAAATCAAGACACTATCATCCGCATATAACAGCAAGGAAATCTATGTGCTCGCCAACTGTGCTCCGCTTCCACCGTCCCTCTCTATGTAGTCTGAAACCTCATCAATGTACATCCCAAAGAGAGTAGGGGAGAGTGGGCATCCCTGTTTCACCCTAATGGTGGAGTGAACTAGACCAGACATACCCTCTGGAGTGCGTACCTGTCCCACCACTGTCCTGTACAGGGCCATAATCCCCCAAATCAGCTCTGTGGGCACACCCAGCTCACGTAATCTGTGCATCAACCTAGCTCTAGGGACCGTGTCAAAGGCTTTGCGGAAATCCACAAAGCTACAGTAGATCCTCTTGCCGTGCGCTCTACCCTCCTCAATGATAGCTCTGAGCGTCAGTATATGATCAAGAGTAGAGAGTCCCTTCCTGAAGCTTGCGTGTCCTAAAGCCCGTATGCCTTGTCTCTCTGCCTATCTACTGAGGTGATGCTCGATAATAGATGCATACAACCTAGCCAAAGTGTGTCCAATCATGATGGTATGGTAGTTCCTTGGCTCCATAGGGTCTCCTGGCTTGAAGATAGGCACAATAGTGGATAAGCTCCAAGTGCTAGGAAATCCCTCACACATGGCTCGGTTGAACATCACTGCAATCAGGTCTGCAAGCATATCTCTAGCATGTATAAAGTGTTCGGCCACCAGACCATCATGGTCATAAGCTCTCCCAGTCTTCATCCTGTCAAGGGCTTTCTTTACCATCTCAGCAGTGAAGAAAGTGCAAGTCTGTGGACAAGGCTCTAGGGGATCAGGTAAGGATTGCTGCCTTGGGATCGAGTAGAGAGAGGTTGCATATGTACCCCAAGTCTCTGTAGATGTAATGGCAAGTGTAGAAGAATACTCGTGAAAACGCCTCCACGCCTCCCCTGAGTCCTGGCTCAAGAAAAGCTGATATAACTCCTCCTCGAGCTGAGCAAGATAAGCTCTCTTCTTTCGCCGTACTAGGCGCCGAAAGAGAACCTGCGACTGTTTGTGTGTGATAATCCCTAAAAGTACCTCCCTCTGAAGTGTAGCTCGCATCTCTCTGCACTCATCATCATACCAGCTGTTCTGGGGCATACTCCCAGCGCGGTGTCTGGACTCAAGCTGGGTGTGAGGGTATGCCTCGACTGCTGCAGCATGTAGTGTATCTGTCAAGATCTGAGTGAGCTCGTCTAGAGGGCGGCCTGGCTCCTCTGTACATAGACGCCTGTAGATCCCATCCATATAAACTGAGTCAGTTTCTCGTGTAAAGGTGTAACGGGCATGTGTGGGTGGCCGTGCCAGAGATGCTGAACTGAAACGAAATGATATAGTGAAAGTCAGGAGTGCGTGGTCCACCGCTATACCAATAGGTCTGGAGCCAACCGTGAAGTCATGAATAGAAGATATGAAACTGGGCTGGGTCATAACATAGTCCACTGTACTGCCGCCATGCCTATGTGGGAAGCAAGTAAACCCCCCCGCCTCTGGAAATCTCTGCAAGCCATTCAAAATGGCAAGACCATGTGAAGTTCCCATTTCTACTAAGAATCTCCCGTACTCTGTGTGCTCCAAGTCCTGTGAAGCCCTAGACAAGCCCAAGTCGCTGGTCTCCAACTCCCTCATCATCTCCTCTGAAGTATCATAGAAAGCTATCTGCATCTGAGCTGTCCTAGCATTGAAGTCACCCAACAAGATAATGTCACCATCTCTAGAGAACCCGAGATATCATCATCTAAGGGGGACTGTCCTCTGGACGTAGCATAGGCTGAAGTACTAGGAGGAAAGTAGCATATGGCAATGTAAAGAAAATGGTCAGTCTCTGCCCTCAGCCTCACCCACATATACCTGGCCTGCTCATCTCTGCGAACAATGTGTATGAGTGGTTGGAGCTCCTCCGTGAATAAGACAGCTACTCCTCCAGATCCCCGTCCTCTAAGCTCAGATCTAGTTCCTGCTCTGCATGTCGTCTCCCACCTATATCCAGATACATGTGGCATAAGCTGTCTCGGAGCCTGGTGTGTCTCTGAGTAAAAAACAATGTCTCTCCCAAAATAGCTGTCCTGAAACGCCCCCACATCCAACCGAAATGATCCATTGCAGTTCCATGCTGCCATATGAAGAGTGGTCCCATAGGTCTCGCACCGTCATGCGGAGCGGCGCTCTAAAATCACTACTCTCCCATCTCTATAGAAAGCAATCTTCTCCTTCTCTCTTGCCGCTTTTATCTCTGGCATGACCTCCTTCATGTGTGCGAGTTGTGCTAGCGTGAGGTCATCTCCAAGGAAGATATCTGTCTTCTTGAGAGTGGGTCTCTTCTTCAAAAATTCTTTCTTTGCCTCCATAGTTGGGAAGCGTAAAATGAGTGCTCTTTCCCTTGAAGATTCTCCCCCTCCTTCACTTATTTTGCCCACTCTCCAAGCTCGCGTATGCAAAGGGCTTGCGATTCCCATCATGAGCAAGAGCTCCTTGGTTTCCTCCTCCACCTTGTCTCCGTCTCTGAGCCCGGTTACACGTACATGTAGAGCTCTTGTCTTTCTTTTTTGTTCTTCTTGTAATGTCATGTTGATGATGGTGGACGGGGGTGTGAGACTATGTACTCCCCCTTTTCCTTTCTTTACCACTTCAATCCACTTTTCTGCTTCCTCAGCCTTCTTTTGTGTTCTAGTGAGAATATCGGCCCATGATGAAGCTTCCTTTGTCTTTTGATGCTCTTCTTCCTGGAGGGTTTTAACCTGCTCTTTAATGCTTTTCAGCTCCTCCACCATGCATGGCTGATTTTCTCCCTCATTTGTAGGTTTGCTTTCACAAAATGCGATTTCCTTACGTAGTTCTTCAATCATTGCATCCTTCTCACCAATTGACTTTTGCATCTCGGTTTTCCATGCTTCCCAAGTGGCTGTTGCTTTATCCAGTTTCGCTTGCCAAGAAATCTCTACCGTTTGTACTTCAGCTCTCACAAAGTGTTTCAGCTTTGAAAGCATTGGACAAATCGACCTTGTGTGCTTCCATAGCACTATAAACCTCCTTCTCGAAATTTGCTCTCAGAGCATTCATCTCCGCTCTAATCATGATCTGAACCTTCTCGTACATGTGTTCGTCTTTGAACTTGGCAGCCTTTTTTGCTCTCAGTAGACTTGGTGACAGGATACCTTCTTGTTGCCTTGTTCGTTGGAAGGTATGCTTTGCCTTCGGTGGAGTGGTGAAGAGGTCACCCTCCTCGTGTGTATCTGGTGCTGCACCAGACATATTGTGTGCTGCTTTAATTTGCCTTATTGAGTTGGTTGCCCACGCGCTGAGAATCTACATGTGCCAAACGTGCAGACCTGCTGGGCTGCCCACGTGCTGAGAGAGAGTTCCCCACCTTACGCGATGGCTGCACCAGGCCTTACGCGATGGCTGCACCAGACCTGCGCGCTTTCTGCCCTCAGCCTTTAGCTCTGCTGCCTCTGCACTTCCTGCGCGAGCCCTACATGACCTGCTCAGGCAGCGCGCTGCTGCACCATCACAGAGAGAGAGAGAGAGAGAGAGAGAGAGAGAGAGAGAGAGAGAGAGAGAGAGAGAGAGAGAGAGAGAGAGAGAGAGAGCCCCTCTCCTCTTCTGTCACATTCTCGCTTCCGGAGGTGACGCTTATCATCCATCAATATGAAACCCGTCAGGACCGCTGTCTTTGCCTGGAGAAGGTTGCTTGCGCAACCTCGCCGCACACTAGCCATCCTCCTCCCGGTGTTTCAGACTCCCTGGAAGTTGATCGTGCGTTTCTCTCTTTGCTGGTCTAGCTGCTTCATTGGGGCCCTGCTTGTTTCGGGTTTGTTTATTTTTTGCTCCTTTTTTGTTTCTTTCTTTTCTCTTCTTTTCTTGGTTTTTCTTGATTGTATCTTTCAGTATGTGTGTGTGTGTTTCGTTGCCCTCTGAGGACTTGTTTTGTGGGGGTGGGGGTGTGAGTGAGTGTGTGTGCGCGTGTGCGTGGATGCATGTCCTTTGAGTGTGTTTTTATTTTTTCTTTTCTGTTGCTTTTGTTTTTGTTTTTTGTTTGTTTGTTTCTTTCTCTCTCCTCGCTCTCCCAGGGCTCTTCGAACGGTTTTCACTTGGACGCAGTTTTTAGAGCCTCTTGCACTCTCCGTGGAGTTCCCTCTTCAGTTATGGTCTTCAAGAGCCACCTTCAGGAGTGGACTGCTCGCTCTTCTGGGTGAAAGCTCCTTGTTTGCTGCGGTGTAGTGCTTTGTTACCCACCTGCTGAAGTCTCTTGATAATGTTAGCTGCCTCTTCACCCTTGCCTTCTTCCCTGACTGCTCTCTCCCTTAAGTTCCACCATTACCTTTTGCTGCCAATTTAAGGAGTTGGTGGGCTTTGCTCGACACCGAGCTTCTTGTAGCTGCTCACTGTCATCCTCACCGCTGGTGGCTTTTGGTGGCTCTGGTTCTTGATTTACAGTTTCTAAATGGGCTTTTGGCCGAAGTGCCTATCTATAAGAGGCTATTGCCATCCTCTCTCCATTTAGCTTGCCAGGACACTTTTTTACTCTCTTTAGTAGAGGTTTTTGTCAGGTGCAGCGAAATGATTTAGCTCGGATCTAGTACGCCACACAAACACAAGGTTACTTTACTTCACTTGAAAAGAGAAATTGAACTGAAACTGAACTGAACACAATGAAGGAGAGAGAGACACAAAGAGAGAAAAGAGAGACGACACTGCATATCGGGTCCCAACCACCCTAAAAGAGCCCCCTTGCTCTATTGTTAGAGCAAGTACTTGCTTTCTGCTACAATGATCCTAGATGCTGAGATGCTGATATGAACTGGGTACTAATGGTACTTGGTATTGAAGATGCTTGGTAATGCGACGACAATGAGGGGTACTTGTGTTGCAGGTACTTGGTAGTGCTGGGATGATAAGGCTGAATGCTGGAAACACTAATGACGAAGGCTGAAGCCTGAATTCAGAGGGCTGAATCTGAAGCGCTGGCTGATCTGGTATGATGGGCTTGTCTTGCAGCGCGGGACTGATGGCTGCCCAAAACGCTGGTCCTGCTGGGCTGAAGGCGGGAAGTGCCTTTACAATGCTTGGGTGCTGATGGTACGGAGGTACTGATGATCCAAACGCTGAGCTAGGCAAGAGCCAAGCCAAAACGCAAGGGGTGCTATGCTAGATGCTGAAGGTACTTGCCTGCAAAATGCAAGTACTGGGGAAAGATGCCAGAGTTCGACTGAGAGGCCAAAACGCTGGGGTGAGTGCTGGAAACTGCTACTGAATGTGTTATCAATGCTAGCAAGACAAAAATAGCCTTGGACGCTTATGTTTGCTCACTTATGTTGTCATGTGATGTCCACACTCTCTCTAGGACATTCAAAACTTTCCTGATGAATTTGAAGCCAAGATTCCAGCTTCTCTTTCACTTCTAGCTTCATAGCTGATTGGAAACAAATTACTAAACGATTATCTTGGCATGGTAGGGAGGGACATCAAGACAGTTTGCTCAGACTCGAAAGTTTACATTGGAGCATTAAAAAAGATTGATGCAATGCTTTCTCAGCGCGCCTATTTTCTCTCACAAAAAGGCAATAGTTTGATCTTGGATGCTATTGACTTCCATTGGAATATGCTTTCATTCAACAGGCAGTCACAACTTTTGATCTTCGTGTGCAATACAGACGCATATGGCAGTTATTTCGACTGGGACGCCTTTAGCTGAGTCTGAGTGGCTAGACGCATGGAAGGTGCTGTCATGCTAGAGTTCCCTGGGAGAGGATGGTTTTGACTCCTGTTTTTTCTTAAGATACTGGGAGACTTTGGGGCTGGTTATGCAGTGGGTTTCAGCATGTATTAGACACATGGGTTATGCCTCAGTGCCAAGACTCGGGTAGCTAGTGGGTCCGGGTCCTAGGCTAGGTCTAGGGATAAGTGGTAAGCTTAAGGCTCTCCTAAAGACCACCTGAGGGTCCTACAAGTGGGAGGAGAGTAGCATGCCAGTTCCCTTGGTTCTACAGTGATATCAGAGAAGGTCAAGACCTACTTTTGGCGTGGGAAAGCCGTTATAGCAGGGGTGCCGTTGTTTTCAGGAACAGGTTGGCGAAGATCAAAATGCTGAACTTTGAATGATGCCATGACTGACAATAGCAATCAAGAGTGGGAGGAGGTAGGCAAATAGGAGAGCTGCATCTCCAGCACTGCCCATAGTAGTCTGCCAAATTGTCTCCGCGGTCGAGGACAAGCGCTCATCCATTCCCTCTGTCTCGAGATTTGGAATCTTGTCTATCCCTACCGCTTCAATCTCCTCAACAAACCTCACCTACCGGTCATGAGCACTTTCTCAAGGAACACACACAATGATTCAAAATTCCTGGCTCATCTCCCTCTCACCCTCCTCCAAGACAAGAATCACAGGCGCATGGTAAGAGATTCCTTATGAGTATGAGAGTGCACTCATCCACCTGCAGCTTGCTCACTTGCATGCTTGTGTGCTTACACCTAGTTTTTTGCTGTTGGATGAACATATTGGGCTTACAGGTACTCTAGAGGGGAGTGAATTATTTCATATTTTTTGTTTGCCTAAATGCAGCAACTGAAATTTGGTTGATAAGAGTGAAGTGTTATCACTGATAATGGGGGTTTTCGTCTGCAGGGGTGTGGGTGCTCACATCTTGATAGATGATAATCCGGTGTACGCATTGGATTGTGCAAAGAGTGGAATGGAAGTTCTCCTCTTTGATTTCAACAACAGCTATCCGTGGAGCAAAAATCAAGAACCTCAACACCCATCAATCACAAGAGTTCATGACTGGGATGAAGTTGAAAGAATACTAAGGTTAAAATCGAGCAGCTCGCAGACTTGATACCCCATTTAGCCCTTGTTAAATTTCTCTCAAAGCAAATGCCTATGGTATCGATCTTTATCTTCAAGGACTTTTGCGATCGGCAAATAGGTTATATATAACCCACAATTGAGAAGCATAATTTGCATTCCTTTTTGCCTGAAGCAGAACTGCTTTGATACTAATGAAATCCATCAAGCAGAGCCCCCAACATTCACACCGGGGTTTTGGAGCCTGCTAATTTGTTAAGACCTTTATTGTAATGATGGATTCATACGAATGTTATTTCAATTCGTATACACACAGGACACGGTGATTCTTGAGGTTTCATATCTGAGATACTTTTGGTTAGCTGGCCCATGATTATACACACATTTTATCATTGCTTTTACCTTTTTGGGCTAATGGAAATTTCAAAGTCATTTAAACTTAAGCTCTTTAAGTGGATACACTTGCTCGACCTTCTCATGGTTTGTTTCTACTTGATTGATTATAAGGATACCTCGCCTCTCCCGAAGTGCAATCATGTGCTTGTATCTTGAAAGCATGTGGTGTTACCCAAGGCAAGTCATGGGCTCTTGGGAAAAAGCCAGAGTCTTTGCAATGCTGCCTTTCCTATTGCAATTTCTAATCACATGCTTCTCCCAAACCCCCATCTCCATGTTAATATGTTGAAGGCATCATCAACGCTCTGCTTGATATAATTTTCCTTCTTTTATTCCTATACTATTTTTTTTTTTAATCGAGTCTTCAAATTCATCTTCCACAATGTTTATTCTTGCATTGATCTAGTATTCCCCGTTAAATAGGCGACTTCTTGATATAATAACAACTAGCTCTTGTACTTTTTTTAAAAACTTTTGATCATTTATTCTTCAAGGAAAACATAATTTATTTGTATAGACAAGTAACCTTGGAATCTCAACTTATTAGCTCCTTGGGATTGTACGATTTCTAGCTCTCAAAGGAGAGGTGATAAACCATCATGGCTAGGTACCAAGAACCAATATCCCCCCCCCCCCCCCCCCCCCCCCCCCCCCCCCCCCCCGTGCCCCCGCGCCCCAACCTAATCCCCATGCTTACTGTGCACATCTGGTTTGTCAACACAGACATCTATTGTCGGAGCCCAAAGAAAGGAAGATGCAGAGCAACCTCAAACCCTTGCCTTTGGAATGAAGGCTCCTTCTACAAGAAGACAGAAGTGGCAAGTTAAAAGTTCTACAAGACCTAGCCAAAAATTTAGTTCATGGCATCTTCACCATTTCGACAATGGAAATCTGCCGATTAGGAAATTGGAAAGACAATTTTATCTTCTACACAAGCAAAAAAACTTTGAAAGCAAGTACTTTCCTACTCTGAATGTTTTTGGCCTGCTTATTGATGATCTACCTAGGCTCTGGTCTCATTGAAGCTTTGCATGCCATTGTGAAAAAATGGTCCAAGATTGTGTTGGAAATGGATTTTCTCTTTGATTCATGTTTTATGTGAGGCCATTTTGAGTGCAAATCTTATGTAAAGATTCAAGGACACTATTTTTTAAATTTAAAAATTGTATAAGCATAAAAAGAGGGGTCAAAATTACCTTATACAAGTTGTAAATAAGATTTTTTTTCAAAATTTTCGCTTGCGTGTGGCATTCCCTTTTTTATACACAGTGATATGGCTTTTGGCAATCCATGCATAGAGGTTACCTACTCATTGAGAAAAAGATTGTTTTACGTAGTAGGCAGAGGCTTAGATCATTTTGTACAAACCTCGCAATTTTTATCAATTTAGGGTTTTTGATGTTATGACGAGTGCCCAAAAGGTACAACAATGCAACCAAAAACCCCTAATTTTCCAAAACAATTTGAGCTTATATTATTTTGTGCCATGATTTTGGCAAAAAAATGCAAGATTAGGCATCTGAAGGCCTTAGTGTGCACTAATTAGAAAAACTTGAGTTTTTACCCTAGATTTTTTTACAATTGTTTTGTGCAACTCATGTCCAAATGAGGCTTCAAGTCTATCTACATGTCACCGAGGGGGGGGGGGGGGGGGGGGATCTAAAAGTCCACACTGGCCCATTGTAGGTCCAAAATTGCACGTTTTGCTTAAAGCAATCTCAAATCTTAGAAACAAAACAAGTGCTCCAAAAATTGCACGTTTTGCTTAAATTGCACGTTTTGCTTAAAGCAATCTCAAATCTTAGAAACAAAACAAGTGCTCCAAAACATTTTGAGCAACAGAATGTTAGTCTAGTGTTGTAGTCGTGATTTATTCCTCCCTAGGGAAAAGCCTAGTGCTGAAGTAGAACAAATGTTTCTTGTTTTGGGATTTGGGATTGCAAAAGACATTTCTTGTTTTGGGATTGGGATTGCAAAAGACAATCCTAATCTTACCCGCTTTAAAAATACACCTAATCCAACCTTAACCCGAAACCTAAGCCTAATGTGCAAACTAGGTTTATAACCTACAATGTTAAGTATAAGGGTTTTCATTCCCATGGCATGATATTTAAAAGCTATTAGAAATTTACAGACCTTTTTGGTTCTATCCTTTCTCTTTTATATTCAGCCTTTGGAATAATAGGTTAGCCCATCCTATTTTCTCCCTTTTTTTAAAAACACGTAGGATTACATAACTTTCCTTGGAAATGTATTCCAATCTCACCAATACACAAACCCTCTCAAAATATGACTTTATTTATTGAAACCTAAAAGGTTTAGCCATTTTTTTAATGGGATAATAGTTCCTATTGCCCTGAGCTTGTCCAAATTCTTATGTCATATCTTCCTCATTATCTTCATTATCTTCTTCCACATGTATGATATATATTTTTCTTATCAATGTGAAAAAAAGAATATAACCACCAAATATATAACATATAGTGTCTTAAATTTGTGTTAGGATGTTGGATTCCATGGGGTTTCACTTCCTATGTTTCCAGAGAAGAAGAGTAGAATCTATAAGCCCTATCATCTTCAATCAATCTCTGTGTAGAGGGTAGCTTAAATCACTTTTACCTTCATATCTACAAAAGGGTAGTCCACTAGTGGTGTTTCTACTACCATCAGTAGGGGGTGAATATCTCTTCCTTTATAAGCACACGTGGGGAGGCTAACTATGTTGTGGATGCCTTACCTTTGCGTGCATACCTTCTTGTCACTATTGCTTCAGGTTCTTCAATCTTTAGAGATGAAATATGGGAAGGAGTCACTAATCTCAAGAGTGATATTTCCCATTTTCATGTGTAATGCTCATGAGAGAGAGAGAGTGAGACACAACCTTGTACACACATGCATCTAGGTGATTAGGATGTTAAAGTATGCTCTTATTGAGGAGGTAATTTCAAAATTTAAAGTGCTTGAGCACACACCATACTCAATGTCTACTTATTTTTCACTTTAGTTTGAATTTTGGGGTGGTTTTTCATGGAAATGAGGGATACACTTCAAAAATTGTTCTAATATTAACCTATTTACCCGTTTGAGGAAGATTGTTTCTTCCATGTCTACAAAACTAAGTGGAGTATAAAATTTCCTCTATAACATGAAAGGAACCTAAATATCTGAGTTTTAACTTACTTGGACTTTTCTCAAGCATGTAGTTGAGCATTGATTCCAAATCTCCCTCAGAGAATATTTTGTGGTTTACAATTCTCAGGTTTCCTTCTCCATGGGAGCTCTTCACGGACATATGCTACTTGAATTTTCTTTTCTCAATTTTTAGTAATTCCTCCTACTTGATAAAATAAACTCCTTGATGTAAAACTAACTCCATTAGGATGCTCCTTCTTTGTGCCATTGAGAATCCATTAGGAAATTATTCCTTCAACTTGTAGTTGGAGTGTGAACAATTGGCAGTCAAACACCTATTCTACAATGTCCCAAAGTTAGGTTTATTGCAAGTCAAGGCAAAAAAACAGAGTTTAAGCTCCAAATCCAACAAACTTATTGTGTGACTAAGGATCCTTCAATGATGAGGCTCATAGACTAAGAGGGATTCTCAAGTGGGATTAGCAAACTAGGAGCCCAACTAGTTGCACTCAAATTGGCCTAAGGAATTCAACAATAATCAAAGCTCAATTGTGGAAGATTATGGCTAGGTATACCAAGCATCCTTGATGTCTTGAAAATCTCTATCCATGACAAGACAACAGATACATCGGATGATCTTTACTTTGTAGGGAAGTAAAAATCAATTTTGATACTAACTTGGAAAGTGGAGAAGTAGTTAGTGATGACCAAGGAAAAATTTCTAAAGATTTATTTCTATCATGTAAAATATTGGAATGATTACCTCCACTTGTAGGTTCCACAATAGAAGACATCCTTGTAGAAACTATAACAATGGCTTCAAAAAAACTTTCAACACACATCTCTACAACCAATGCTACCAGCATGGAAACAAGATCATGCTCTTCTAAAATGTCTTGGGTTTTTCCTTTTGGTCATCTAGGTTTTAGACCCTAGATACAAAACAACAACCACTATTCACTTATACATAGTCCATTATATGATAGTAACAGGGATCCAAGTTTGTGCTATGAATCATAAAGGGCTTAGCATGTAGTAGAAACACCTTATCAATTATAGTTGGAAGAAATTATCCTACTACAGGATTCCAATTTCCATGACAATGTACCTTTATGGTAAATAGTTTCTTTGTAGTAGAAATCAACATGATAACTTAGCCATAGGCTTTGAAAGGTGCTGGAGGCACAACACAATTGGCATGGGTAGAAGATGAAGGTTTCCATTGATTGACATTTGCCAACAACCAAGTATCCAAAAATTTACGATCAACTTCATCAACACCATATTGTGTGGCAAACTCGTTGGTTTTATAGAAATTGGAACTCTGCAACTCGAGAAAAACAAGGACAAAGACCTAGAAGTGTGCTAAACGTTTTCAAAATTGAAAAGGGGCACCTCAGTGATGATCAATCACTTGAAATTTCACCAACCAACTCCAAATGACGAGGGATAACAATTCATAAAATCAATTTTCATGTACTGCAATCCCATAAGAATTGGGTTAGACCAAGAATGCAAAGAAAACCTTGAGACGTAATTGGAGCTATTGACCAAGGCACAATTCAAGATGCACTTTAAATTTTTTGTTCTTTCATGTCTATCATGTTGGATTAGAGCATTATTGTGGAGGTATATGTATCTCACCCTAACTAGACTAGTTCTCATGTATATATACATGTCTTGTGATGGATATGACTCGGTCTCTTGAAATGCACATGGCGCCTTGGTTGTCTCTACATTTTATCTTCCTCTATGTCTCAACATGGTATCAAAGCTACAACAAATTTACTTTGACAAACCTCCCAATGAATTGGGTAGCATTTTTTCAGATGAACAATGGAAAAGATTATTTTATGGAAAATAAATATGTGTTTTTAATCAAACATTGCTAAAGTTGGCAATTCTCTACGTATGACAGGGAAAGCATCGAATTTCTCGCCATGAGACAAAGTTGATAGAGAGAGCAGAGACAATAATAAACAATGCAATAGAGACCCATGTGAAGTGTGTGTGTGTGGATGCAAGGAAGGAGAACATAGAGAGTTTTGGATGGAGCTCTCAATGAGGAATTTTAATGCCTCACTACTTCTTATTGATCTATATTACCAATGAATAGAGACAAGGTTAGTATGGTCAGCAAGATGGGTGTCTCATGGCCAATTGGCCCATGACCCTTAATAGTCTCCCACTTGAAGGCCAACGTGGTGCAAGCGGATATATGTGTAAGTATGTGCATCTGTAGAAATGTGAAGGGTTCAAGTGGATTCACCCTATACCCATCATCTCCATGCAATGTGTGAACCGCTCTAAGGATAGGCTCTTCATGAGAGCATCTGTAGGGTTGTCATCCGTGTGAACCTTGACTAGATTAATGCGCCTCCTAGCCAATATGTCCCGTATCACATGATAACAGATTTCTATGTGTTTTGACTTGGGTTATTTGTGCTAATGCAATTGAACTCTGATAATCACAATGCAACACTTGAGTATGAGTAATGCCAAGATCTCCTAGTAGGCAAGCTAACCACATAGCTTCCTTGCTAGCATCAGAAACTACCACACACTTTGCATCTCTCGTGGAAGATGACGTATAGTTTTGGAGACATAATCTTCATGACATGGCTACTCTTGCAAATAGAAAAACATAGCCAGACGTGGATCTTCGACTATTTACAGAACCTGCATAAACTGCATCCGTGTAACCCACAATGGAGGCATCACTATTCCCAAAGCTCAAGCACTATCTACCGTACCTTTCAAATCTCTCAAGATGTGCTTCATTGCTTCCTAGTGTTTTCTACTAGGATTTGCCATAAATCAACTAACCACTCCCATTGCAAAAGCAATGCACAACCTTGTGGCTACCATGGCGTACATAAGAGAACCAACTGCAAAAGAATATGGCACCTTGGTTGTCTTTTCTTTCTCAACATCAGACTTGGGAGCATCATTCTTGCTAACTTTTTCATGGGGTAGTCAATGTAGCCTTCCCCCCCTCGCATCTTAAAATGTTGCAAGACCTTTTGGATATTTGTTGCTTGAGTAATCTCCAATATTTTCTATCCCTCTTGATATGCATACCAAGAAAGTGATTCACATCTCCCAAATATTTCATAGAAAATTGTGTGCTAAATGACTATTTCAAAATGGAAATCTCGTCTTTAGAATTTTTGAAAAGGAGCATATCATCAACATAGAGTATCAAGATGATAATGAACCATCATTCAACTTTTGGGTATACAAGCAGTGATCTTCTTGGCTTCTTTCATACCCTTGTGACTGCATGTACTTGTCAAACTTCATGTACCACTACCTTGAGCCTTGTTTTAGGCCATACAATGCCTTACACAATCTACACACAAGTTCTGCCCTCGTAGGCTTCTTAGGTTTGGCTTCAAAACCCTTTGGCTGTTTCATGTAGACATTCTCATCAAGATCCCCATGAAGAAATGCAATCTTCACATCCATCTGGACATGTTCCATGTCCTTGGTGGCTACTAGTACAAGCACAAGATGCAATATAGTTATCTTGACTATTGGAGGAAAAATCTTATTAAAATACACACCTTTCTTTTTCTTGAATCCCTTAGCAAACCAATCTAGACTTAGGCTTGGGATCTTCTGCCATGTACTTTTTCTTATATACCAATTTGCAAGGAAAAGCTTATTTGCCCTCTAAAAAGTCAATTAGTTCCCAAGTTTCTTCTTTAATAATTGAGCTATTTAGATTGCATTACTTTCTCTCTCTTTACGCTATTTTCCATCTCAGTAGCCTCTTGATAGCAAGTAGTAGGCTCTCCGTAGTCAGTGACCAATAGATAGTCTAATCTTGGCTAAAAGTGCTCAAGGGAATGAGATACACGTGTAGATCTCATCATTGCATGACTGCTAGACTCTACTCTCTTAGGAGCATCACTAGCTCTCTTTGGAGCATTACTAGCGGTAGGTACATCACTAGTAGACTGAATTGTTTGCATAGCTAGACTTGAGGCTACGTCCTTGAATCTCCCTTTGTGATAACATCTTTCACGGGTTGTCTGTAAATATTTGATTCATTAAAGATCAATTTTAAGCTACAAATGGCTCTTCAAGATTTTGGGTGCAAGAGACAATAACCCATCTCTCCATCTGCACCATAGCCGATGAAGATGCATTTGTGTGACCTAGTTTCCAACTTCTTTCTAAGCTCTCTAGGCACATGTAATTATGCCTCACACCCAAACACACGTAATCTGTCATAATTGGCTCCTTGCCTATCCACATCTCCTGTGAAATCTTGTAGTTCAATGGTGTACTAGGCGGTCTATTGATTATATGCGTTGCTGTCATAACAACCTCTCCCCAAGACTCTTGATGTAAATTTTTTGTAGACATCATGGAAGTTGTCATAATAATCAATATCTAATTCTCCTAAATGATTTTCTCATATTAAATTGATCATTTAATGTGGGGAGGTACCAGGGGAGAAAAAGCTAGAATATTGGTTAAGCTAGCAGACCGGCCACAGTAGGGATCCAAAGGAGGGAAAATAGGGATCAAAAAGGGGGGGACATCTGCAAAAGATCCATGTGCAACAATGGGCTAAAAAGACCCTAAGGTTCAGCCCATTAAGACTTCCAAAATGCTAAGGTTCCAAAATTCAAAGGTTGTGTCCAAAGGTCAACCCTAGGGAAAATTGGATGCTTAGTGTGTGTACAAAAGTCTTCTTCAAAGCCTACAAAGGAGGGGGCGAGCCCATTTAGTAGGGGATGAGAGAGAAAGCCACACACACACACACACGCTCCCTTTACACAAAGGGAATTAGGGACACATGTCAGCTCCCTAGGCCAGATGCCCACAAGGTGTGCCCAATTCCTATTGGAAGACCCTTGAAGTGGACCAATGAGAATTAAGCTAGAGTAAATCTAGTTTAATTAATTTAAAAACATTTAATAAAAGAAACCAATGAGAATTAAGTCTCCTAGAAGACTATTGGGCAGTCTCCCAAGGGGTCCAATGAGCATTCAGGAGCCCAATGGCTTGCCTGATTCCTATTGGCCAGGAGGCAAAGGGGTCCAATGAGAGTTTAGTTTAATTATTTAATTACCTAAAGCTCTCACAAAAGGGGAAAGGGGGACACATGTCAGAAGGCTATCACTTATGCTGCTTAACACCCATTGGCTTGACTTGGGGAGGTCCAATGAGGCAAAAGCCAGACCAATTTAGCAGGAAGGGCTCGCCCAAGAGAGAGAGGGGGCTGATTTTTGCTTGGAATTCACACACACGCACACACACTCACATTGGACGATGTGTGAAGAAAGAATACTCTATCTCCTCCCAAGCTTTAATGGAGAGCTCATCACCTACTCCAAGCTTGTGAGATAGAAGCCAACATCAACACTCTCTTGGCATGTGGATGCAAATCCAACCAAGAGACAAGCTTCAATGCATGCTCATCTTCTCTACCAAGATAATTACTAAGCTAAGCTATGCTAATATGAGTGATTATGTGAGGAGATGTACATCTTTCTCGTAAGATACTCCTTCTTCCTCTCAATCTACTCTCATACCCTGCTAGCTCTCACCATCTTCGAAGGTGTGTGAGGTCTTGGGTCTGAGAACGGGGATAATTCAAGTTGTGTTTGATTAAGTGTTTTGCTTAGTGCATGAAGCTTCCATCTTCATTGCACTAGCTAGTCTTGAAGGAACACAAGGAATTGTATTGTACAATGTCTCTCTTGATGGGAGAAACCATAATACAAAGCCTTTTGGAGGGGGGACCGGCTCCATGCAAATCCGGTCCACAACTATTGTCAATAGCTTAATTTCTCTCTCTTTTGAAAGTATTCTCGATGCTATCTAACTAGGTGTTATGCTTTTTGTTGCTCTCTCCTCCCAAGCACTCTTGTAATTCTCATGGGGAATCTATTCTAATGAAATGACCACTATGTTGATGGTAATTTCCGCTACACATAAGTTATTAGGCCATTAAATGTTACATTGGTATCAGAGCTCAAGGTTTCTCTTTTCTTGCTCAAGAAGGGAGGTCCTCAAGCTAGCTACAAATGGTTGGTATTATTAATTGCCTGTGAGTAAGTAGAATAGGGATTTTTCAGCCTTGCAGTGCGCCTGCCTTTGTGCAGTTAACGGGGCATCACCGTCGAGAGCTATGGTCTTAATAGTGGAGTCCTACGGGGCTTGCCTACGGCTTAACCACTATTGAGCTATTAGAAGCTTGACAGGAGCTGGTGCTGTTTTGGTGTTGAAAGACCCTCTCTTCTATTCCTTGCAATTAATGGTATTCGAGCCGCGGGTACAGTAGCTTGAGTGCTTTTTCTAAAGGGGTAAAGAGGAGTAGCAACTAGGGCTTGAAGTGCCAAAGTACATCTAAAAATTTTACACCTAAAAGTTGTTAGAATGGCTGACAATAGTAAAGAGAGTGAAATTAATGTTGATAACTTTGATTTTGCTCATGAGCAAGCTACCAATGATGCTTCAATGCTTGTTAACTATCTTGTTTCTAGGCTTCAACAAGCCATGGGCAATCCATCTCTCCAAAGTGAAGTGCAACGACAGCTCCGTGGTCACGGGATTCTTCAAGCTAATCACCATGACGAGAGAACACCTAGGAAGCCTCCTTGTGAGACTACCAAAAGAGGTCTCTCTCCGATTCGGGAAGAAGAAGAGAATCCATATGAAGGGCTCAAGAATTTACTTCTTGACGATGCATCTCCTTCCCAAAGGAGAACTCAAGAGCCTCCACCGAAGGAACGAGAAAGAAGTGAGTCTCCCGCCACCTCGACGGAGATGGATCCACGAAGACGGCGGGCTAAACGCTCTCCATCACCACCAAAGCGGAGAAGACCATCATATTCTTCTCCCCACCACAATTCAAAGAGGGATGATAAAAAGCAAGAGAAGAAAAAGGCGAGAAAGAGGACACCCTCTTCTCCATCTTCTTCATCCTCTTCCTCTTATGAAAGCTATGGTGAAGACGACAAAGATCAAGACAAGAAAAAGGCGAGAAAGAGGTCACCCTCTTCTCCACCTTCTTCAAATTCTTCACCTTCTGAAGAAAGTGATGGTGCAACTTTTGAACCATCAAAAAGAAGAGGCCATAGGAAATCCTATGCCGCATGGAAGAGGTCGTCCAAGCTGAAGAAATTCAAAGAGGGAGGGAAGAGCATCTCTTTCCTTACCTATGATGGTACCTTTGGTGCCACGGACAAAGTCTTGGCCTTTATCCAGCAATTCGATGCGGTGTTTGGAGATGAGGGCTTCACGGAATCCTCTAAGCTACGCCATGTAGCTATGCACTTTCAAAAGTCCGCCAGACAATGGTGGTCTAGCCTACGAGCCAACGGTGAAGCTCCACGAACATGGAAAGCTTTAAGAGCTTCCATTATGAAGCAGTTTTTGGCCACCGATGCCAAAGACAAAGTACTCACCGAATGGCGAAGCTTAAAGCTCTCTCCCAATGAATCCATCCACAAATATGTAGACAAGTTTTGGGACCTACAACTCAAAGACACTGTCTTCAAAAAGTTGGATTTTGGAGAGCAAAAGCAACAATTTTGTGCGGGCTTAACCAAAGAAATGGCGGAGTATTTCAACTCGCAAAGACCACGTACCATATCGGCGGTAATACACCACACTATGGTGGCCTCTCAAATCAATTTCCAAACGGGGTCAAAAAGAAATAATAAGCCCCCGGAAAACAAGGGTTACAATGAGCCTAAGGGGAAGGACAATGTCCAAAAGTCTCCTAAGGGAAACTCCAACAAAGCTAAAGAGAAGGGAGTTTACAAAGGTAAGAATAAACTCTCTCCTGAAGAGCTTGAGAGTTATCATAAGGATAACCGATGTTTCAAGTGCGGCGAACAATGGCATGCGTACCGCGCTTGTCCCCAAAAGAACAACCGCCAAGATCCTCCTAGAGCTTCCTTGGTTGAAATCCAAGAGGAGGAAATTCACCAAACTCATCACAAAGGATCTCCTCTATGCCATGCTTGGGGAAAGGTAAGAGAACATGATGCTTTTATTCTCTTTGACCCTGGTTCTACTCACAATTTTATATCTATGGAGTTAGCCACCAAGCTAGGCATACAATCCTACGAGATGGGAGATGTCCTACCCGTAGACAGTGCCTTCAAGGGGCAAGAAGCTTCAGTCACTCCCTTAATTGGGAAATTGAGGCTTCATGTCCAAGGCTATGTGGACAAAGAGGACTTCTTTATCTCTCCTCTCAAGCATGAGGATGTAATCCTAGGGGCACCATGGTTTGATCGCCTGGCTGCCAATGTTAAATTTCCTGAAAGGAGAATCTCCTTTAAGTTCAGGGAAAAAGACATGTATATAAATGCTAAGGAAATGGGTAGCACCATCCCCATTGTACATACACTAGCTTTCAACAAGTCAATAAAGAGCTCTATTTCCGTGTACATGATTTTTGTTAAAGATTCTCAAAATGAAGCTAATGCTTTAACAAAAGAAAATAAAAGCAACAGAAAGGAATTAGAGTTATCCAATATTCTCAAGGGGTTTCAAGATGTTTTTATTGACGACATCCCTTGTGAGCTACCTCCTAAACGAGGTAATGATGACCATGCAATTGAACTTCTTCCAGGAAGTTCACCGCTTAATAAACCTCCTTATAGAGTTTCTCAAGCTCAACAAGAGGAGATTATGCGGCAAGTGCATGAGTTAGTTGAGAAGGGTATGGTTAGGCCAAGCTCATCTCCATTTTGCTCACCTGTGCTATTAGTGCAAAAGAAAGACGGCACATATCGTATGTGTGTCGACTATAGAGCACTAAATAGGATCACTATCAAGAATAGGTTTCCCGTTCCACGGGTAGAAGACCTATTTGATAAGCTACAAGGATCGACCTACTTCAGTAGGATTGACCTAAAAAGTGGCTATCATCGAATAAGGATAGTTGATCAAGACATTGTAAAGACCGCATTTCATACTACATTTGGTCTTTACGAATACATTGTCATGCCTTTTGGCTTGACCAATGCACCAGCCACATTCAACCGCTTGATGGAGAAGTTGTTCAGGCCTCATCGAACCTTCACTGGAGTGTTCTTTGATGATATTATCATCTACTCTAATTCATTAGACGAACACAAGCAACACCTCCAGGTAATATTTCAAGTTTTAAGAGAGAATAAACTTTATGTTAATCGAAAGAAAAGTGAATTTTTCTTGCAAGTGATTCAGTATTTAGGTCACATTATCTCTCAAGATGGCATCCAAATGGATCCATCCAAGTTAGAGGTAATAAAAGGATGGCCTAAACCAAGGAATCTTCATGAACTAAGAAGCTTCATAGGTATGTGTGCATACTATAGACGCTTCATAGAAAAGTTCTCACAAATTGCGGGACCATTACATGACCTAACAAAGAAAAGCGTTAGGTATACACGGTCTGCTAAGGAGAACAATAATTTCGAAAAGCTTAAAGAAAAGCTTATCTCTCAACCTGTGCTTGCACTACCGGATCTCTCAAAACCATTTGAGGTCCAATGTGATGCCTGTGGTGATTGCTTTGGAGCTGTTTTGCTCCAAGAAGGGCACGCCATAGGCTATGAGAGTCGAAGGCTCGACCCTCTTGAGCAAGCTCTAGGCATATACAAAAAGGAACTCCTTGCAGTTCTACATGCCTTAGGCTCATGGAAGCACTATTTATTGGGGACTCCTTTCATTCTGCGAACGGATCACCAAAGTCTTAAGTACTTCATGACGCAGACCAAGCTCTCCAACAAAAAAATGAGGTGGGCAAATTTCCTTTCGCAATTTCATTTTCATATTGCTCACATTGCTGGCAAGCATAATCAAGTAGCTGATGCACTCTCAAGACGACCGAGAGTGAATGCGGTTTCCATAGCAACACACAATGATCTATCTTCAATGATAGATGAGTATGCTATTGATCCCGATTTTAGAGATGTGATTTCAGCCCTTGCATTAGGGAAGAAAGAAGAACCATTTACTTTACAAGATGGTTATCTTCTCTATGGCAATAGACTATGCGTTACTAACTCACTACGTGAGAAAGTAATGTATGAATCTCATGCTCCACCTTATGCGGGGCATAGAGGGATTCAGTCTACCTTAAAGGGAATTGAAACATATTTCTATTGGCCTACCATGAAAGTGAACATACAAGAGTATGTTTCCAAATGTGTGGTATGCCAAAAGACAAAATTTGATAGAGGGAAGCAACTTGGATTGCTTCAACCCTTGCCAATCCCTAATTCACCATGGGAGAGCATATCCATGGATTTTATCTTTGGATTGCCTAAGTCTATCCATGGGAATACGGGAATATGGACGATAGTAGACAGGTTTAGTAAACAAGCTCATTTTATACCTGTCAAAAAGACTATCAAAGCCCATCAAATGGCAACCCTCTTCATTTCACAAATTTTCAAATACCATGGCTTGCCAATGTCCATAGTGTCGGATAGAGATCCTAGAATGACCAGTAATTTCTGGAAGGGTCTCTTTGAGAATTTAGGAACAAGGCTAAACTTCTCTTCGGCCTATCATCCACAAACTGATGGCCAAAGTGAAATAGCTAACCTAACCATTCTCAATCTACTAAAAGCCTATGTAACTGAAGTAGATCAAAGATCCCAATGGGAGAAGTACTTACCCTTAGTGGAGTATGCTTACAATAACACTGTACATACTTCCACGGGAAAAGCACCTTTCGAGGTAATTGAGGGAAGATCAAAAAGTCCCTTGCTACTTAAGGTACATGGGAAGATCTTCGCTGCAGATGAGTATAGCCGAGACCTACAAGAATCTTTCCAAAAGATTAAGGATGCTATCTCTATCTCACAGCAAAGGCAAAAGGCTGCTGCTGACAAGCACAGAAGAGGCCAAGCCTTTAAAGAAAACGATTGGGTCTTGTTAAAGTTTCCCAAAGCTCGATTGAGGCACACGACGGGCAAGAATCCTACGGGCCACCAAAAGTACTATGCTAAACTAGCAAAAAGGTACTATGGTCCCTTTCAGATTCTTAGGCCAATCAATGAGATGGCCTATCAACTCAAGTTGCCCAATCATTGGCTCATACACAATGCTTTTCATGTGAGCCTATTAAAGCCTTACAAAGGAGAGCCACCTCAAGAACCAACTATTGAAGACCCACCGGAGATCGAGGACCAAGAGGAGGTGCTGCAGCCCGAGTCCATTCTCCGACATGAAGACAAGGTATTAAGAGGCGGAAAGACTATCCGACGATATCTTATTAAGTTTAAGAATTACCCTTTTGAAGATGCTAGATGGATGCAAGGCATACAATTAAAGGATAACCTAAACCTTGTCAATGCTTGCAATGCTTCCCAAGAGTAAGCAAATGTACAAAATGTTAAAAAATGAACAAAGTTTTTGTCTTATAAGACTCTCTTTTTCTTTATTTGTGCACAAAAATAAAGTAGTATGCATGCTTAGATCAAGTTTGTGGAGACGACGTCTCCCAAACACCAAGTAGAGCTTGTCACTCTACTATGGAAGACTGATAGGACTGATGTGCAGACATGCTTGCGGCAGCCTCAGGCGTTCAAGCGCCAAATGGACTAGTCATCCATTATGGAATGATGTCGTAGGGTAACATAGGGATCCTCTACCCGCTAAGAAAAGGACTCATGAATATGCTTTATATTCTCTACACCATACTCGAGGACGACTATGATTTCAAGAGAGAGGTAATGTCATAATAATCAATATCTAATTCTCCTAAATGATTTTCTTATATTAACTGATCATTTAATGTGGGGAGGTACCAGGGGAGAAAAAGCTAGAATATTGGTTAAGCTAGCAGACCGGCCACATTAGGGATCCAAAGGAGGGAAAATAGGGATCAAAAAGGGGGGGCCATCTGCAAAAGAGCCATGTGCAACAATGGGCTAAAAAGACCCTAAGGTTCAGCCCATTAAGACTTCTAAAATGCTAAGGTTCCAAAATTCAAAGGTTGTGTCCAAAGGTCAACCCTAGGGAAAATTGGATGCTTAGTGTGTGTACAAAAGTCTTCTTCAAAGCCTACAAAGGAGGGGGCGAGCCCATTTAGTAGGGGATGAGAGAGAAAGCCACACACACACACACACGCTCCCTTTACACAAAGGGAATTAGGGACACATGTCAGCTCCCTAGGCCAGATGCCCACAAGGTGTGCCCAATTCCTATTGGAAGACCCTTGAAGTGGACCAATGAGAATTAAGCTAGAGTAAATCTAGTTTAATTAATTTAAAAACATTTAATAAAAGAAACCAATGAGAATTAAGTCTCCTAGAAGACTATTGGGCAGTCTCCCAAGGGGTCCAATGAGCATTCAGGAGCCCAATGGATTGCCTGATTCCTATTGGCCAAGAGGCAAAGGGGTCCAATGAGAGTTTAGTTTAATTATTTAATTACCTAAAGCTCTCACAAAAGGGGAAAGGGGGACACATGTCAGAAGGCTATCACTTATGCTGCTTAACACCCATTGGCTTGACTTGGGGAGGTCCAATGAGGAAAAAGCCAGACCAATTTAGCAGGAAGGGCTTGCCCAAGAGAGAGAGGGGGCTGATTTTTGCTTGGAATTCACACACACACACACACACACTCACACTGGACGATGTGTGAAGAAAGAATACTCTATCTCCTCCCAAGCTTTAATGGAGAGCTCATCACCTACTCCAAGATTGTGAGATAGAAGCCAACATCAACACTCTCTTGGCATGTGGATGCAAATCCAACCAAGAGCCAAGCTTCAATGCATGCTCATCTTCTCTACCAAGCTAATTACTAAGCTAAGCTATGCTAATATGAGTGATTATGTGAGGAGATGTACATCTTTCTCGTAAGATACTCCTTCTTCCTCTCAATCTACTCTCATACCCTGCTAGCTCTCACCATCTTCGAAGGTGTGTGAGGTCTTGGGTCTGAGAACGGGGATAATTCAAGTTGTGTTTGATTAAGTGTTTTGCTTAGTGCATGAAGCTTCCATCTTCATTGCACTAGCTAGTCTTGAAGGAGCACGAGGAATTGTATTGTACAATGTCTCTCTTGATGGGAGAAACCATAATACAAAGCCTTTTGGAGGGGGGACCGACTCCTTGCAAATCCGGTCCTCAACTGTTGTCAATAGCCTAATTTCTCTCTCTTTTGAAAGTATTGTCGATGCTATCTAACTAGGTGTTATGCTTTTTGTTGCTCTCTCCTCCCAAGCACTCTTGTAATTCTCATTAGGAATCTATTCTAATAAAATGCCCACTATGTTCATGCTAATTTCCGCTACACATAAGATATTAGGCCATGAAATGTTACAGAAGTGACCCTCTCCTAAATAGTCCTGTTCATGCACTCAACAACTCTATTTTAATCAGGTGTGTATGGCATATTAATCTTCCTCCTAATGTCTTATTTTCTATGGAAGTCCCTAAACTCAGTGGAGACGTACTCTCCCCCATGGTATGCAGAAAGCCTTCAACTTCTTTCCTCGACCATAGCTAGAAACTTTTGGAGCACACTAAAGACTTTTTCTTTCCTCCTCAAGAGGTAGACCCACACCTTTTGAGGAGAGTCATCTATAAAAATTCAAGAAATATAATAACCCCCTAGAGACTTATGCGGCATAGGCTCAAAAAGATTGGTATGAACCAAATCTAGAGGATTTTTCAACTTTCAATCTATGGCAAAGTGGTAAGCCTAGTCTACTTTTTGTATATATATAGTGCTCACACAAAGTAAAATTAGAATAGTTTAACATAGGGATATAGCCAAAACGCTGTAAGTATTTCATTCCCTTTTGGCTCATATGACCAATCGACTATGCCACAACTCAGCAGAAGGCAACTCGACTACATAGATAGAGTTCTTTCACAGAAGAGAATACAAGGAATGTAATGAGACAAAATTTTGGCCTTTGAACATGACAAATTTACGTCTTTTATTGATTATCCAAGAACCATTTTCAAACAGTGTAGTGTATCCAAGATCATCAAGCTGTTATGATAAAACCAAGCTCTTAGCTAGCTTTGGCACATTTCTAACATCTCAAAGCATAAACTTAGTACCATTACACATACGCAACTTCACATATCAAATTACATGTCATAAAAAATAATATCTAACCAATCCAAATGATTTTCTCATATTAAACTGATCACTTAATGTGGAAGAATAAACGGGAACAAGGGTTAAGATATTGAGATGTGCTTATAGATCTATCTCAACACGGGGCCAATAGAAAAGGGGCCCAAATGAGAGATGGTCTATCAAAGAGCAAGGCTAACCAATGGAGCATAAGACCTTAGGATTAGCTTCATTGAAGACCTACAATAATGTGTGTAAAAGTCCTTTGACATTAGGTAAGCTAGGGCTGAGCTTGAGGCGGGAACCCGATCCAGCTCGAGGTGCTTGTCCTGCTTGTCATGATTGATGACTAAGGTGCTTGAGATGCTTGAGGTGCTTGACATTCTTGAGTTGCTAGGGTTCTACTTGAGGTGAGAACCCAACCCAAGCTTAAAGTGCTTAAGGGCCAAGCTTCTGGTTGGAACTGGGCCTATGCATGAGAGGCTTGAGGTGTCAAAATGTCAAATGTTCAATCCCTACAAGGAGGGGGCAAGCCCTACATGAGGGGGGATTAGAGAGAACACCCACACACTCACACTAGGTATGCATGGTACAAAGAAAGCAGAAGGGACACTTGTCAAGTTCCTCCTGATGTTGCCCTCACGGTGTGCCTGAAGCCTATTGGTTGGCCACCCAAGGGGTCCAATGATAATTTAGGAGATTTAATTAATTGATTTTGCATTTATCAAGTCCTCTCTCTCAAAGGGGAAAGGGGGACACTTGTTCTAAGTCTACCCTTGCTTCTTGTAATGCTTCCTGCTTGTGATTGGCTAGGCCTAGAGGGGTCCAATGAGATTCAAGCATGAGCTACAAGGAAGGACGACCCAAGCAAGCTAGGGGGTTGATTAGGGGTTATACTCACCCACACACACTCACAAACACTCATTGTCTAAGTTGCATTTATACGCCCGTATATTATAAATTGTACGTATAGTATGGATTTATATGCTGTATATCTGTATTATATGCGCATATCCGAATAAAAAGGAGTTCGATCGAAGTATATTTCGATCGAAATATACTTCGATCGAAATATATTTATACTTATAAAAAAAGAGGCACCGTGGCAGTTCGAACGAACTGCTGCGATAGTGACTGCTAGAGATAGAGACATTTGGTGGAGCTTTAGAGAGTAGTAGACAGCAAGCTTAGCACATCCAGAGCGAACCACAGAGCGGGTAAATTTTCTTTAAGTGTCTTTTATGTTTTTTTTTGCAGTTAATTTGTTAACACTGTTGTTGTGGAGCTTTGCTTGCACCTCAGTGTTAATTTGTATTTTGTTTTTTGCTAGCGCTGTTGCTGTGGAGCTTTGCTCACACCTCAGTGTTAGTTTGCTGGTTTAGACACCCGTCCTTGGATGCGTTGATCCTCGTGACACACTGCAAGGGGGTTAGACTTTAGACGCTTCGTCCTTGACTGTTGCTGACCTACGTGTCGCACTTCAAGGAGTGGCTTAGGTTGTACAATTAGACTTTCCGTCCCTCGTTGTTGCTGACCACCGAGTCGCACTAACTTTAACTACCTTGAATAACCTCCAAGTGTGAGTTTCCTCTACACAAGGCAAGTAATCATTAACTATCTTACTTAAATTACCTCTCAATCTAAGATATACTTCACACAGAGCAGGTAACTCAAAACTCCAAAGCCTATAAAAATAAATATGTACAAGCTCTAAATTTTCACTAGAAAAAATATGCATATTTAAACTCACATTTTTTGATTTTTCTTCCTTTTGTAAGGCTCACCTATAGGTGAGATAAGAGAAGAGAGTTCAATGGAATGAGCAAATTAGTCTCTTTCAGTGTATATAAACAAATTTATTTCGATCCAATTAATATTTCGATCGAAGTATCATTTTGATCGAACTAATATTTTGATCATAATAATATTTCGATCGAATTTCTGAGAAATTATACGATACGGTGTTTTTGCTAATGTGGCACTGTATAATACAGCCGAATAAAAATGGGTGTCGTATAATACGTCCGTTTAAGGCATATTATACGTACACCGTATAACGTACGGTGCAAATTAGCTCATTGTGAGCTATGCAAAGTGCAAGATCTCCCTCTCCTTGTCCAAGCAAGTAGAGATTGAGAGCCTACACCAACACTCTTAGCTATGGAGTGCAAATCCAACCAAGAGCCATGATTCAATGCTTAAGCTTGCCATCTCCTTCTTCTTCATTACTATGCTATTATGTATGCTAGCAAGAAAAGTTATGATAAGTGAGGAACTAATTCTTTCTCCTATGAAATGTTTCTTCTTCCTCTTCCCTACCCTCATTCCTTGCTAGCTCTCTCCACCTTCGAAGGTGTTTGAGGCTTGGGATAGTTAAAGATTTCTTCAAGTTTATGTTATGCTTGTGATGCATGAAGCTTTCCATCTTCATTGCATCACCCAGGTCACAAGGAACACAAAGATTGTATTGTAACAAGTCTCTCTTAATGGGAGAAATCATAATACAAATGCCTATAGGAGGGGGGACCGGCTCCACATAAATCCTGTCCTCAACTGTTGTTATGTTCTCTAAATTCTCTCTGTTGCAAAAGTATTGTTCATGCCAAGTTAACTAATTGCTATGATTATGTTGCTATTATGTTCACCCGCTATGCTCACAAAGTCATTTCTCAAAATTACTCTCATTAATTTCCGCTACTCTCAAGTTAACTAGGCCAATTTCATTACATTGGTATTAGAGCATTTTGTTCTCTTTTCTTGCTTAAGAAAAGAGGTCCTTAAGTATCCTATAAATGGTTGATGTTGTTAATTATATTAGGGTAAGTGGAATTGGGATCTATTACCGGTTTTGTTGAGACCAGCATGTGGGATATGGTGCACACCTCGGGAGTTTCAGACTTAATAATGCCAAGCATAAATTGCACTCTACCTTCAGGCCTCGCACAAAAAACCACCCAAATTCCCTTCTTTTTCCCCCACACCCTAAGCTTTGCATGGCACTATCTTCTCTACACCCAAATCTTGACAAGAATGCCATTAAAAAACAAGAAGACGCTCTACTTCCCCTTGCTTACACAAATAATTTGCTATACCCAAAACCTGCTCACAAATTTCTTCTCTATTGAGAGAGAGAGAGAGAGAGAGAGAGAGAGAGAGAGAGAGAGAGAGAGAGAGAGAGAGAGAGAGAGAGAGCCATCAAAAGGCCTCCCTTCCCTTCCTTCCTTCCACCTCGAACATCTTCAACTCCACTTTGCCCAGACTACCCATAAAAAAACTCCTCTCTTCTCCTTTCTTGAGTGAGGGCATCCATGACAAATTTATCCTCCTCTCCTTGAGGCAGATCAAGAGCGAGCACCAAAAAAAGAAATGAAAGAGATAAATATATCCCTCCCCCCCCTCCCTCCCCCCAAACTTTAACTTCTTCACCTTCTCTCCCTCATTACACCTTTAAAACCTGGATAAAAACAACAAACTTCCCTCAAAATTGTTTGAATCCAAAAAGCCCTTCAAATTTGTCTCTTGTTTTGGTTGTAAAATTCCTTCCTTCCTTCCAAAAAGTTATAACTTACCTATTTTTGAATGTAGTAGCCATACAAACATTTTACTAACCATCCTCATGCATTGCATGCAATCCTCACACAAATCCCAAGGAAAGGTACTCACCACATCATACTTGTGCCTTAGACTCCTTTCATTTGTCTTCCCAACAAGAGTGCCGTCAAATAGTGCCATCGATGCGGCCTCCATCCTTGCTAGCTAATTCCAATAGAGAGCACTAACACAACATGTGCAATGCCTTGCAGGGATGATATACCACCTACCATATTTCTAAGATCGTGGAGCTCCCCCAAGGGGAGACTCCACTTTGTGTAGTCTATGTAGTGTGACCTCATATCCCCCACATGTCTTAGTTGCACCCACATATGTAGGATTTTTGTCCTAGGTGGTGCCATATGGGATCCATCCCCTAGAGCTCCAAGTTCCTTATGCAAGCACAAAATTAATGATTTTTTGTGCTAAAAAACTCCTCATATAAGCCCAAAAATGCTGCAATAAATCTCGTAAACTAGCAAGCCTTTCACAACCCAAGCATCATCTTTAGTCCACAAATCAGTCCATCTTTCCCTCTTTCAACTCTTAAAACCCATGCTATGTCAAAAGATAGAGATAGAGAGAGCTTGAGCTCTTGCAACCACACACCCACACAAAGATGGAGGTAAAATTTTTTACTTCTTCTTCTTCACAAACTCAAGATAAAAGGTCTACAAAACATAAGGGAAAATACTACATAACAGGGGAACTAGTACAATGGTCTAGTATGAACCGCAAGTGAGTGAGGTGAGTAGACAAGTGTGGCATCACTCCGATAGGTAGAATAGCTCGATGTAGTCTAGCTATAGTATCACTTGCAAATATATGCGTATCCACAAAGGCGTGCCAGTGATGATGAATGTCGATGATAGTCATCCAGGAGTTGTACATGTTGAGATTGACATCTCAACACTCCCCCTCAAGCTCAATGCCAACTCTTGTATGCCAAGCATCATCCCTCAAAACTATTGTAGCTTCACCGCTCCAAGGGCCTTTATGAAGATATCTGCAACCTGCTCATCTGTCACTACATACTCCAGGTTGATGTCGCCTGCTAAGAACCTCTCTTTGATAAAGTGGTAGTGCACCTCAATGTGCTTTGTGTTTGCATGAAACATTGGGTTTCATGCCAACTGTATGTTGTTGAGGTTGTCACAATAGATGACAACCGGCCTCTATACCTATACTCTAAAGTCGTGACGTAGCAATCTCAACCATGCTACCTCACATGCCGCCACTGCAACACCCCTGTACTCTGTCTCTATACTTGAAAGAGAAACAGTAGGTTGCTTCTTGCTACTCCATGTGATATCAACACTCCCAAGTGAGAACATGAATCCATTAGTAGATCTACAATGGTATATGTACTACCAGCCCAATCCATATTTGTGTAGCCTTTCACGTAACTTGTCATTTGATGGATTCTTACCATGAATTGCACTAGAGGACCCTTGCGGCCCACTCAAAACTTGTGACTGCGCACTTTTTTTTCTGTGGCCACATTCGCTCTTACAACAGCCCCAAAACCATGTTTTACATCAACATACCAACTTGCCATTTCATTAGAAAAAACATCCTTGCTCACCCTCACTTTACCTGTGATAGGATTGTAACACTTGTACCCTTTTTGCTAAAGGGAATAGCCAAGGAACACACATTTTTTTGCTTTTGGATCAAGCTTACTTATTAGCTCATCCATCAGATGCACATAAGCAATACATCTAAACACTTTAAAATGTAATACATCTAGTTTTTCACCATTGAACTTTTCTTTAGGTTTTATATCACGTACTGCAGCAGCAGCAGGGGTCCCGTTCATAATGTAGACACTTGTAGCAACAGCCTCAACCCAATAACAATGAGAAATGTTCTTCTCATTCCTTAATGCTCTAGCCACTTTTGAAATGTGACTGTTCTTTCGCTTAGCAACACCAATTTTTTACTGAGTATACCTACATGAAAACTACCTTTGAATTCCATGCTTTTTCAAGAAACCATTGAATTTATTGACAAGTATTCTCCCCCTCTATCTAGCCTCAGATACTTTACATGTTTCCTAGTCTGTTTTTCAACTATAAATTTGAAATTATGAAAATGCATAAACACCCCACTTTTCTACTTCATGAAGTAGACCCATATCTTCCTTGTATGGTCGTCAATGAAACTCACATAGTATCTACATCCACCCATAGATGCAGTCTTTGTCGGACCTCATACATCTGTATTGACTAAATCCAATGCATACATGATTACATTCTTATCATGAGGAAAATATGCTTTTTCCTGCTTTCCAAATTGACAAGCTTCACATACTTCCGACATTTCAACAACTCAAAACATAGGTAAACATGTAACCATCTCTTTAGTCTGCATCATGTTTAATCTCTACAAATTTATATGACCAATAAGTTTGTGCCAAATCTCTATATTTGGAACAACACATGCACCTCATGTAAACATGATAACATTCACATCGAGCACATTTACATCCAAAGTAAACATTCTGTTCACTTTTTTCCTTGCGCAACCAGCCTTCCATCCTTCTTATGCGACTTGACAAAGAGACCATCAAAGTTAAACCTAGCCTGTAAACCCTGCTCAACCATTTGCCCAACAAAAACCAAGTTCTTTGTAATGTTGGGTACATGTAGTACATCAGCCAGGTACTTCACTTTAGCATCTGTCATAGACAATGACACATTTCTTGTATGCATAATAGGATGTGAGTATCATCTCCAATTTTTACATTACCAGGACTTTGTAAAGTTTGCATTTCTTGTCGTAGCTCCAATCAACGACCCGTATATTTAGGCTGATAGAGCACTTCAAGCACTATAGTTTTAGATCATAATCTCCCATCTGTGCTCACTTTAAGCATACTCCTTTTTAACATCATTAAGAAATCTGATGGCCCTTTAAAGCCGCATCTGGCATACATTAAGCATTAATAAATGTGTAGGCTTCAAAGAAGCTTAGATTGCATTTCTTTGCTCTTTTTTCCATCATGGAAGTGGAGCTCTACGACAACGGTCTAGCTAGGAAGGTGCAAAACCTTTGGCTTTGAGAGTTTGTGATGAGAGTTACAAACACTTTGTGAAAATGTGTTTATGGAAATCACCAACCCTTTTCCTAAATGTGGCTTAAAAGTGTTCATGGAAATCACCGACCCTCTTCCTAAAGATGGCTTAAAAGTCTAAAAGTGTTTGTGACATAAAAGTCACAAACTTTATTACCTATTTTGCTTGGAATCTGCTTGGTTTTGTAAGCGAGTTCGTGATGAAAGGATCACCAATTCACAACCAATTTTACTTAAAAAGATCAATTGAAAACCCTGAAGTTTCATCCATGAAACCTCAACTCTCATACAAGCATAAATCCCATTCAAAACCCGAAACCTCTTTCTTGGAATCTTGTAGCCTTTCCCCCAATTACATAGTCGTAACTTCAAACTGTCGAAAAGAATTACAAGCTTGCACCTTCCAGAAAACCATTTTTTTATTTTTGAAAAGATATAAGAGATTCCATATTGAAGCCGACATACCATTTTGATGAAGGGAAACCCTAAATCACTCCTCATAAACTCAAATACAAGATAGTAGTGAGGCGGGGCAACAAGAAGAGTGGCCTCTAAGCACCCTTCTAGGCTCCCGTGCTGCTCAATTGGGTTGGGGTTGGAAAAAACAACAAACACACATGCACAAACCCGCAACCTAACCCTACACAAATCTGGGGCACCACCTAGTTTTGGATGCGAACTAGGACGTGTAGAGAGAGAGAGAGAGAGAGAGAGAGAGAGAGAGAGAGAGAGAGAGAGAGAGAGAGAGAGAGAAAGAGAGAGAGAGAGAGAGAGAGAGAGAGAGAGAGAGAGAGAGAGAGAGAGAGAGAGAGAGAGTGCTCGCACTGCTTTGAAATGTATTGGTAGTGCTCAAGCAAACACGAATATATACGTAAGAAAGAGAGAGAATGGGAGAAGGGGGTGCTTGTTGCACTAATACCTGCTTACAAATCTGTCATGACCAATCAAAGTGAGATTGGTATTTGTTCAACATAGCTTGAGTAAACTACATCGCAACACATCACAAGAAAAGCCACTTCAATCACTATCTTAAGGATAGTGGAGTCCTCTCCACCCTGTCGCCCTCTTACATCATATGGGTTTTATGGCTAAATTGATAACAACACCCGGATACAAGCTATCAAGAACTTAAATAAAACACCAAGACACTTACACATCATTGTTGTCCATGACTTCACGTTGGAAGAGAGACAAAGTATCCATGCTTAGTGCAAATCCACCCTCCTTGATTCAGCAAATGTTGGGCTTACACTAGTAGGAGAAATGATAGGCTTCCTACTCTTAATTAAATGATCACTCTCTCTTACAAGGGCATATAGCTTCGTTGCTAATCACCCCTAGTACAACACATATATATGCATAAGCCAATGAGATTCCACTCAAGAGCTCCTTCTCAAGAGGTTGAGCTTGGCTTCTCAAGCTATAGCATAGTACTCGTGCTTATGGCTTCCCCCCCTTTTTGTGCTAGCTATACCCTCCTTGTATACCAATTTTGAGGGCTAGGGTTACTCCTCTAACCATGGTTGGATTAGATTTTCAGCACTTTATCTAATTTCTTTTGCTTGGAATTATCAAGAAGTTGGTGGGGATAGATGAATAAAAGTGAGAGGAGAGAAATGGAGGTGATAGGACTTTTCATAGTGGGTTAGTGTTAATAGATTAGTAGAGTTAGTATTTTTATTAATTTACAAATGCAATTGGATATTTACAATGAGAGTATCCATGTAGGACACAAATAAGGAAGAAAAACTCTAAAGAGGTAAGAAAAGATGGATTTTTTACAAGGTTGATGCTCCAAGTGTCTTGAGTAATGCTTGTTGACGGTCCACTAGCTTTGACGGTACCTTTTTTTCTCCACTCTTGACCTTCCTTGGGGGCCAAAGTAATTGAAGATGAAGCTAAAGATGAATACTTTTGGTGTTCTAATTTATGAGAGTAAAAGAGAATAGATGTAGGAAGGGAAAAATCACAATAATGAAAAAATATATACATAAATAAAACTAGTTTTTTTTGGATTTTTGTTGAGATGGAGTTACACAAAAAATAAGCGAAGCTTGCATGAAATTATTTCTATATGGAATAAAGAGTATGCAAAATGGTAAGAAAAATTATGGTATTGGTGAGTCAATATACATAGCATAAATAATGCACACCTAGGTAGAAATATTTAAATAAATAGCAAAATAATTATAAAAAATCCTTATATTTAGGCCCTATATACAATGAAATATTTACACACAAAGAGGCCATAATATACTTTTATTTTTTTCTTTTTTTATTTATTTTTGGCTCAACTAGCCCAGTGACTAGCTAATTGAGGGTTTTTTAAGGAGATATGGGAAAAGTTTCCCTAACTCACACACACCTATGTACAATGAAAGGGTGAGGATAACCATAGTGTTTGAGTGATTTTGGTAGGGTGAGGTAGCTCACTATGGCAATTTGAATAGCCAAAAAACGGCTATCAGTAGATAGGTGGGACTGCACTATACACTAATACAACAACCATGAAGTGAATTACAGAAAGAGGAAAATTGCAATTTTTTTCTCATTAGAAGCAGCTCTCTCTCTCTTCTCCATGGCCAAAAGTTCTAATGTGTCAAATTTGGGACTTTTATATATTTTTGACCAAAACTAGGTTATTTTTAGCTCATTTTTTACCAAAAAAGACCAACTCTGATGGAAAAATTCCCAAACAGATTTTGAAATCCCAAAATTTGTGGTGGTATCACTCACATAAGCTTAAAAAGCATAGATATTCATCATTTTTCACCACTTTTCTATTTTGGGTTACTTTCCATTTTATGACGACGCCTCTATTAGCTGCTATTTTTTGGCAATTTGTGCCTACATCAATCTTTGTAGGCAAGATTAGGATGCCACCATGAAATACTTGGAATATGTACATTGTAAAAACCAAAAAGTCATGGTATCAAGTGGAAAAATATGAGAAGGTGCCACATCCAAGTCCATGACTCCCAAGATAGGTATATATATAACAACAACCGTAATAACCGCTTTAACATATATCACAATATGTACATTATTTCTTCTATTCCCATGCATAAAAAAAATATCAAAATTGAGGTGAATTTTTTTATTATGCACGTGCCACAGCAAAACATCCACCACTTTAAAGCCTGCACATCCCGCGGTATGTGCCACAATAGTATTTGTTAAGAATCATAACTCATGGTTAGACACTATATCTTCACTTCCATCCTCAATTTCCATATAGTATGATCCCTCATCATCTTCACTTGGTTGTGCATAAAATGAATCAGAATTACCTCTCCTTTTGAACAATTTAACCTTTTTTATAGCAATGGAAACTTTTATTTATGTCCCATCCCCAGTTCACGCAAGGTGTAAGTTTCATTTCCATGCACATGCTTTACAACAGAAGCACCATATCTCTTTGCAAGATTTCTTATTGTAGAGTGCTTTTTTTCAAGGCCACTATCATACATCAATACCCAATCACCTTCTTCAATAGATTTTGGTCTGGGCCTATGTCTCTTGTCAATTTTTTCTTTGTTTTTCAACCTTACATCCCTTAGTTGAGCTTTTGTAATCTCCAATGTCTTCAAGCCTTCTTTCCAACTTCCGTATGTGCAATGCAAGAAGGTCTTCTCTACTCATCCCATCTTCCCATGTAAATACATTCCATGTAAGAACTACATCTTCAATTGGCATCAGAGGTTTCTCACCATACATCAATTCAATAGGAAAATAGCTAGTGACTGAACTATGTATCATACAATCAACCCATAATGCAAAAGGCGATAGCCTTGGACACTTTCCAAGCTTACCTTCACAAGACTTAGCCAAAGCTTTAATTATTGGAGGATTCCCTCTTTCACTCTTGCCATTTCCCTTTGGGTTATAAGCACAAGTTAAAGCTAGTTTGATTCTCATCCTAGAGAGGAGTTCCCTTGTTTCTTCAACATCCGATTCTCCTCTATCTACACATATCTTTCCCACACATCCATAGTGAAATATCACATCTTCAAGAAGGAATATACATACAGCTTCTGTGTTCTCAATGCATGCCCTTCAACTTGGTTAGAAAAAGTTTCTCTTGCAAGCACCAAATACCTCATTTGCCAAAGTCTCAAGGAATTGTGACCAAGTCCACAACCCATTTGTAATGTATGGCCAATGGATAAGTAGGATGTATCCCATCATGATGCCATACATTTGAATACATTTGGTGTGCCACACAAGATTCCACAAAATCATCCACATCCTTATACATTCCTTTCCACCAAACCATTCTTTTACTTTGAAATTTTTTTCCCATACACCTCAATGTCATGCCCATATATTTTCATGGAACTCCTTCATAATCTCTTGTTGAGTAGTCTTATCGCACACTACATACAAGGTGTTCCATCTCTTCGTTTAGGATGCTTCCATAAGAGCCATCCTTTAAGAAGTATCCATATGATTTTCTTCTTGTCCTCTTAAATTCTTGCTCAGCCCAGTCATCCGATTTTACTAAGATACTTAAGTTGTGACCTATCAAGAGCCACTCACTCTCATACATCTCCTCTAAAAAGGACTCAAGCAAAGATACAAAACATGCATGATTACTTTTTGCATGAAAAATTTGTAAAACTTTGTGCCTACATCATCTCCTTCAAAAATCATGTCATGTTCTTGTTCATACCTTGCCCTAGATAACATCCCTGCCATTGGATTGTCCTTTCTTGCAATATGCTTGGACTCGGGATTCAAGGACTTTATGCAGGCTATCCATCATGAGTGAAAGCATGTATAGGTGGTACCACTTTTTGCACTTTTTAGTGGTACACTTACAAAAAAGTGGTGACCGGTAAAATTTTTGCAAAAAAAAAAACTTGGCGTACTTTATAGTTTTAGATTCTTCATGAAAAAATATATCCATTGATATATAACATGCTAGTTTATTTTACATGTAACACATGAAGATAAGGAATGTCCAAGACACCCTTTTTGGTACCACCAATACATGCTTTCACCCTCATAGCATAGCAATATTTGGACTTGAACAATTTGTAATTGTTCTAAGAAGAGGGGAAAAATCAATTTCCACAACCATGGACACCCCTATCAAGTACTCCTTGTCACACCTCAATGTTGTGACCACTCTCCATAATTTCTTTTTAGCCTTCACATAATGTCCTTGGTAAGAACTTAGAAACTTGGCCCCAAACCTCACTACATACCTTTTCTCTCATCGTTATCTTTCCCTATTTCCCATCCTATCCTTGTAGGACTCGTGTCTATTGTCACAATGATAGGTTTTTCACATGCATAGTCTATCTTTCTCAAGGTTGTTCATGAAAGAAGTAGATTCTTTGGCTTCCTCATGGCTTTTTTTTTTCTCTTCTTCCCATTAAAACTTTTGATTCTTTATCAACAACTTATAAAGAGCATCTACTATGTTAATGTGGTATCCAAATGAGATAGAAGACGAGCACTGAGAAATCTTCAAACTTCAGTGACAATTATCACTCATTAGGGAAAATGTGAACCCCAAAAGGGCCCTTTAGGGTCAAAGATTCTTTTGGAATATACTCTCTACACCAATGAGAATGGGCTTGTGGCCACGGTCCCACCAATTTTTTCATGTTTTTACTGGTCATAGCTTGAGCATGTTAACTTCAAATATGTTGGGCAATAGTGCATTTGGATGACATTGTAGACCTCTTTCCATAGATACGTTACATGATATAGTTTTGAGGTACGTAGATAAGGTCAAGAAAGGCAACACTTGCATTATTTTCAGAAGTAAGTCCTTTCTCTTCTTTTCACTCCCCCCTACATCAACCTCTAATTTGGTACTTTGCAGGATATATTGAAAGGCACCAAATTTGTTTCCAAAACCTCATTCGGTATTACACTACCAAGTTTGGTGGAAATCAAAAGTACCAAATTGAGAATGTGCATCCATACCTTTCGGCCTTGCAACCAAAAAATTGTATTGTGCATCCTCTTGGCAATGATGCAAAATCCAAAGAAGCACCAAATTGGTACTATGCACCTGGGAAATGATACCTACAATTATTGTTACCCAAAAAGTATCAAACTGATATTGTTTGGCCTAGAGTGATTGTTGGCAAAAAAACTACCAATTTGGTACTATACACTCAAACTTGAATGTTGTTTAAAGACTACAAATTTTGTGAGCACTAATCAAGCTGAAACCAAGGCCACCATAATTGCGTTGTAGGAAAAACATATTACCTGAGATTCATCCAGAAGATGTATGGGATGTTTGATGACACATTTTGTCTTGATCCCATGCTTGCAAATATTCTTTTTGCTAGGTGAGACTCTCATCTCGGATTACTAGAAAGCGGTCAACAAATCTCTAGTTTCACTGGTGATACTTGTATGCAGAGGCAATTATCTGTGACAAGCAGTAAGTGAAAACTATTCATCCTCATCTTTCATTTCCAATTGACTATTTGTTGCCGCTATGTTTCGTCAATGAACACCCAAGACAGCAACAATTTTGGACTAATTCACCAATGTTTGCCATTGTTCAGTATCATCACCAAAGAGGTTCTCTTCACAAAAAGTTCACTTGAAGAGTGGGGTACTTTCAACTGAGTCAATGTGTTGCCAACTCCAAAAAGAAGGCTCGCTTTCATATCCAATTTTGATGCATGAGCTGGTCTAGAATTTCTTGTTGTTGTACTATTGTTAGTCCTAGGGTCTGCCAACGCCAACATCTGGCCATGGCTTTGCATATGTTTTTCCTTGACCTGGTTGTAAAAATTTCAATTGTCTTAGAAGGGTTGCACTCCCCTTGCATCATTGTCACACTTCTTTTGTATCCAATAGCCCTGCAAAAATTCATTGTTGTTGACAGGTTCATGACAGTATTCTCTAAAAATGTAGGTATCCCTCACTCAAGATTCCTGAAAGGATCACGATCGGCTTCCAACATCGTCTCTGTAGATATGGTATTGGCCTTAGCTACCATGGAGAGAGAGAGAGAGAGAGAGAGAGAGAGAGAGAGAGAGAGAGAGAGAGAGAGAGAGAGAGAGAGAGAGAGAGAGAGAGAGAGAGAGAGAGGGATATGGTGCTTTACAAAAAATAGAGGGTGGGGGGAGGGAGAAGAACACACACACACACACACACACACACACACACACACACACACACACACACACACACACACACACACACACACACACACACACACACACACACACACACACACACACACACACACACACATGCTATTACACGAGTCGTTTCTCAAGTGTCACCACTTTATTTAGTTTGAAAGAAACTTAGTTTTTTCCAAAAAAACCCCCCTCCTTGCTCTTCACTTTTACATGTCTAGTAGACCATTCATGACATGATCACACAAACAGCTGTCACAGTAGAAACAGGTGTTTGGACGTTCTGACAAAGGTAGGATTCGAGTAGATAAGAGTACACCACACTCCAAGGTTCGTGGTGTGATATTGAAATACCCTATGAGTGGCTGGCCATAACTGCGATACAAAAAAATCTTTCGAAATGGAAGAAACTGCGCTAGCAGATATAATCGTTCTGAAAAACCTCGCTTCATTGAATATTCTACATAATAGTATCGTGGCCCTATACCCATTGCTTCAGTTACCATCGCCAGACGAATGTTATTCCTAAAATGTTCTCTACCCCAAAGTGTCACCCTGGTCACTCGGTTCTGATATGTCCACCACTTCGTCTGAGTCACAGATGTGCCTAACTACGGAAATAAAAGCCGTTCATAACGGAGGAGTGTGGCTCGCTTAGTAGACTCACTTGAGTGCTGAAGATGTGCAATAGATATTTCTAAAACCTGTTCCCCAGTATGAGCCATAACAGATAAATATGTAGAATACACCTGATGACAATGTTAGATGTTTACTTTTAACTCGCAATCAGCTACTCTCAACAACTGCTATACACTGGTTTGTTAAAGAGATGCTCGTCTTATATAGACTGATTAATGACTGAACCCAATGGTTGTGTTTAACGAGAAGAAAAGCACTTTACTTTGTAGGCCTCGTCTAGTTTTGCTTTAGCTTCTGTCTCTAAATCTGTCCTAATGGACGGAGCTTGTACCTTAGAGTCTGAAGGGATAAGATGTTATGGATTACTGCATTTGTATCCAACCAAGATTGAGAGCACTAGCTCGTATAAAGACCGTATATCGGTTTTTTAAAAATATGGGCTTACATACACTTGCTATCTATTGCCACTTGCAAGTTAACACATAAATTGGTTTGATAGTTTGTTATAGTGTGTTATTGTGAATGTGGGACCGCCTTATACATAAAGGGAAAACATTCCTTGTATAACTCTCACCGTATGAGGTTTTCGTATTCTATGTAGTACCCTATTGTATGTACCGCGCACTGGCGTTCTGCCGCTTGTAAGGAATTCCCTTGATTTGCTGAGCTGAGACGTTTCGTGAGCTCTCTTCTGGCTTCTCATTCCCAGATCTTGTGCTGAGTATGATCCCGGAGTGAATGGTCTTTAAGGCCGGCCTCGATGGGGAAGCGTACAGTTTTCATGCCCGTCTGCAGCGTGACATAAGCTCGCCTATAAATGGATCATCAGGTGAGCACCTATGCTCACTTAGCACTGTGATTTGTGACCTCTGTGTTGCTTTCAATTCTGCGTTGCTGTGTGACTTCATCATGCCGAAAAAAAGTGATAAAGCTATCATGGAGGCTTTTGCTTCAAACTTATAGGTTATATTTCTGTCGGTTTCTAAATTTAAAAAAAAGAGGAGATATTGTAGATCGGATTCTGCCTGTTTGCTTAACGGGAAGTCATGCTTCAAATTTATGATTGATATATTAGTGCACATTGGTAAAATGTAACTGCTCTTGGATCTGATGCTTGAGGAATTGTTTGGATTGGGTACTGGATGAATTTTGAAAATTATGGCTGGGGCATTTGGCTACTGGATGATTATGACTCTAGAAGTTTACTGTAGGGCAGCCGAATGGGGTGTAATGTGATGAGGATGTTGATGGTATGCATATCATTAAATGGTTGGGGATTTGAAAGCATTTAAAACTGAGAAATTTTAAAAGGTTGAAAATATCTGCTGACATGGATTTTTTGCCAGGGTTGTTGCTTACTAAGGTATAATTTGCAGGTTATATTTCTGTTGGTTTCTAATTTTAAAAAAAGGGGGGATACTGTTAATCGGATGCTGCCTGTTTGCTTGACAGGAATTAATGCTTCAAAATTATGATTGAGATATCAGTTAACATTGGTAAATTTTAAACTGCTCTTTCAACTTGATCTGGTGCTTGAGGAATTGTTCGGACTGGTTACTGGATGGAATTTTGGAAACTGTGGCTGGGGCATAGTGTTACCGGATGACTGTGACTCGAGCAGTTTACTGTATGGCAGCCTAATGGGATGTAATGGGATGAAGATATTGAAGTTATGCATATCATTAAATGGTTGTTGATTTGAAGCATTAAAAAATTTCTGCTGACATTGCTTTTTGCCGGGGTTGTTGCGTACTAGTTGTAATTTGGAGGCCAAAATGAAACTTTTTAGGAATTGTTGTAACTCACCAAAGGTAAGAAACCCTAAAAATGGTTAGCTCAAGGGTGACTTACTCCTTCTCGCTTGGTTCTGTACTTGGAATTCTGAGTATTTACCAGCATGGATATGGATTTTTTACTCTCTCTAGCTCACTATACGGACAGAAGGTAAGTAGTCTTGTTTTAATTTTTTAATAATAAACCTTGTTCTGGAACCGATTTATCTGATACAGGGAAATATGGTATTTGTTTACCTCTGGACTGTTGGAAGATATGAGCCTCGTAGACTAAAGTTGAAGATTCCCGTTTTATAAACATTTTGAAAGAACAAATTCCTGGTTCTATAAATCACGGTATTTTTGGGATTTGATAAATATGACTCTGTTGGATTAAAAATGACAGCTCTCTTGTTGATATATCTGTATGGCTGTATTATGGTTTGGAAGGCATTCTATCTATTAAGGAAAGGGTAGTTCTGACTGGCTGAGGATGCCGATTTCTTGAAGAAGGTAAGTATGAATCAGTTACTGCATGGATTTGAATCGGGCTGATGGTTTTATAAAAATATATATAAAATATGTATTGCTCAAAACTGGGAGCAGAGATTGTCGGATTCCCTGATAAAGTTGTAAAACTAAAGGTTCGGTTTACAGCCCGATATCTCGTATTTATGTGAACTTTACTTGGCCTACTGGTATGCAATATCTACTACTGGAAGTTTATAGATGTTCTTGGCTTGATACGTTTACTTCGATTATATTTTGGAAATTGTCTGGACTTGCTCTATTGACTGACCTATCTAAAAAACTATTGTATGATGTCTGGTTTTATTACGAACTTTGACAAAAGTTTGCCAGTCATTGCATAATGACAGCGGCAGTTTTTTATAATATTTTGGATTATAGCTTGAAAGGGCTTAGATCTGAAAAGTAGTTAAATATCTCTGGTTTATAAAGAATATATATATACTTGGAAAGTTTTTGGATTAAGATCTGGTCTGAAAGTCGAAATTTTCTTCTCATTTCGAATTAGGTGCTGTCCGTAATTGAAATCTGGCCTTTAGTGGCAGTTAGTTTGTAGTTCTCTCTAGTCGGATTAAGAAGGTAGTTCGTGTCTGGCTTGGATAATCTGCCCAAAAAAAACCTACTAAGGTTTTGAAATTTTTTTAAGTTTTTAGATCCTAAAATTAAACAACTACACTATGATGAATTCACTTTCCGTATTGGATTGGCAATAATCCATGGATCTTTTTTATTTTAAACAAGATACTAGATAAGAACTGTGTTTTTTTAAAAGTGACATGGATAACAACTGGGATGCCCAACATCACCTGCGTACAGTCACGTGCTAACGAATTGTTTTCTTGTGGCTATGGGTGCAGGTGAGGGCTACCTTCTTTTAAAGCATTCAGTTCTAAGTTATTGATGACTATGGATGTTCGCTTAACTTGAAGCTACATTACTCCGAAGTTGGGGATGGCTTCACCCCATGATTTACATTGATATCTTTACTACCTTGTACAAAATTTATTTTCAATTGCAAATAGATTATTGTACAATTCCATTGTACTGTCCTAGAATTAGTGGTCTGTGAACTGTAGTGTTCGTTTGCGTATATATATGTTTATATATATATTTAGAACTGCTACACACACACACACACACACACACACACACACACACACACACACACACACACACACACGCCAAATTTGAATCCCACCCATGTCGATCTGTTAATGGATGTTTAAAAAAACAAGACTAAAGTAATAAACCTCCAAGAATTTTGCATTTGATTTTATCCTTTATTTCCCTTTTTCCCTCTTTTACTTTATTCTTGTTCTACTCAGGAACCCACCAAGCCTGGGTGGTGTCAAGGACAACCAATTTTGTACCACCATCCCTTGCTTTCAGCCCTAACTGACAAAGGATTTCTTCATCCCCTTTGTTCTTTCTATATTTAAAAATAAAGGCTTTATTTGGTTTATTGTAGCTCCTCAACTTACATGTTGGATAGTGAAATACCACATCCTAGTGGCATCTTTCATCATCTGAGGGACCAATTTGTCTTCATCAATGTGCTTGAGGTCAACATGTTGGGAATGCTATGTTCATTTCATTAATTTTCCCCTCTCTTATGGGCTTGACATTATATTCATCGTCTATCTCTATTACTATTTTAGGATTCTTTCTTTTGCGAAGTTTTGTCATTGATTCCAAAAATTTGTGTTTGTGACTCCCTCAATCACTACCAACATTGGTATCATTAGCTTTACCTTGCTCAAATGAATGCCTAGAACTATTTAATGAGAGTATCTCTTAGAACCCTCTGAATGCCTTCTCCTTGAATGGTCTAGCAGTCCTACAGCTTGGTTGCCTTTAGCTTCTTTAATGCCTAGATCCACTCTAGTATTCTCACCCTAATAGTGTGGTTGAAGATCAATAGGCTCATACCTAGACCCTTCAAATACATTATTGTTGTGATTCTTCTTGTCAGTGTGAACACTCTAGCTATGCTCTATACACGCATTGTGAATCATGAATAGCTCACTAACTGTAAGTCCTAACTTGGGAGACTACTTCTATCATGGGATTTATCTCACCATCAGGATTGCCAAAGTGGAATCAATTGGAACTTGACAACTATTCGAAAATTAGCTCTGGAGTGATTGCATAAGAAGTTTGAGTTTTGAATGAGTTGATCAAGTTCAAATATTAGATGATCGGATGAAATAAAATCAAACAAAGCATAAACCCAGTTACTAGACAAATAGATTTAGATAATATTGGCACCAGATTTCAATAAAACGATTGAACCAAAATGAATGAATTAGTTCATATTATAAAAACATTGATTAAGGGGCACCTTAGAATGTAGTTTAGATTGCAACTAGATATAAATGATTCAAATTTAGATTCAATGACACATTGATGGAAGACTTTAGAAACAATGAGTTGAAATTAGAGACAAAACAATGATATGAAAGAGATGTAATGACTAAGTAAGAGTCTAAGTGCTCAAGTTTCATAAGGTGTACGGGCTTAAGGATCCCAAAATGAAATTGGTAGGCCCTATTTATAGGTGCCACCACTGGGGTTCTGACTGATTATTCCACTAGTGTACAATAAGGAACTGTAATGATTAACTAAGAGTCTAAGTGCTCCTAAGAGCTGTAATGATTAACTAAGAGTCTAAGTGCTCAAGTTTCATAAGGTGTAAGGGCTTAAGGATCCCAAAATGAAAGTGATAGGCCCTATTTATAGGTGCCACCACTGGGGTTCTAACTGATTATTCCACTAGTGTACAATAAGGAACTATTGATATTGCCACACCTTGTATGACTCTATTCCATTCATCTACATGGATTTCATGCATGCATCCCATTTCAAAGTGATAGTTGATTGGCTTCTTATTTTATAGGCCTAAAAGAGAAGCTTGGGATGAGGGCGACAAGATCACAAGGTTTCTAGTTTTTATTGCACCCCACTTGGGGCTTAAAACAAGTAATTTGTGGGAAAAATTAATACTTATGGTTCAATTTTGGCATGTTGAGATGTCAAGCTCAACATGTGCGACATTTGGATGACTATCACCGACAGTCATCATCACTAGTGCACCTTAGTGGATACGCATGTCTTCACCAGTGATACTACACTTAAAATACACCGAGCTGATCTACCTACCGAAGTGATGGTACACTTGTATCTTCACCTCACTCACTAGCGGTTCATACTAGACCATTGTACTAGTTCCCCTTTTATGTAGTATTTTCCCTTATGTTTTATAGACCTCTTATCTTGAGTTTGTGAAGAATAAGTGTAGTTTTTTTACTCAATCTTTGTGTGTGTATGTTCTTGCAAGAGCTCAAACCTTATCCTTCTCTATCTCTTGACATGGTAGCCTAGTTGTGTCCAAGGAGCTTGGAGAAGCAAGCAAGAGCAGTCTAGGAAGCGGCTTCGGTATTCTTGTGAGACATCGCCAATGATCTCTGATTGAGGTGAGAGCAGTCTAGGAAGCGGCTTCGGTATTCAGTCAGAGACATCACCAATGATCTCTGACTGAATAAAACTTTTAGTTTGCATCTCAAAGTTTTATTTAGTCCATCCTTCAGACTAAAAGTGTGCAGCCAGGTTTCCATTAAAGATACATTTTGACCCTCGTTTTGGAATTAAATGTTCATTTGCATGCAGAAATTCTAAGGTTCGGGATTTTGCAAATCTGCATATAGGTGGGTCAAAAATATGTGGTTTGACTGCAGTGTGCATAGATACTGTTTAGTACAATGAAACAAGTGTATGTACGTAGATTGTGGTTACAAGTGGTAATAACTGACTATTTTTAGCAGGTTGCTTGAAGACTGTGTGAAGGGTTGGAAACATGTCGTCCAACAATGATGGGCTTAACTAGGTTGTCAGTGAAAGGTTGGACAAGAACAACTTCCATGCTTGGAAGTTCAGAATGACCAATTTCCTTATGGACAAAGGTTATTGGGAACTACATTGATGGAGAGCATGAGATAGAACCATCACTGCTAGAGGAAGGTGCGATTGTTGCACAAATTAAGACATTTAAAGATTGGAACCAGGGAGCTTGATAAGTCATGTATTGGATTTTTGTCAGTATACAGGACACTATGAATGGGCAAAAATAGGATGCTCAATCTCCTAAGGAGGCTTGCAACACTTTGTTGTCATTGGATGTAACCAACACAAAGGCAAGGAAGTTGTTAGTTGAAGACTGAGTTGAATACTATGAAGAAGAAAAATTGTCCATCAACAACTATTTGCTGAAAATAAAGAACATTTATGAGTCACTTGCATCGATTGGTGTTACAGTCGATGATGATGATAAAGTAGAATTATGTTTGCGAGGTTTGGGTATTGAGTACAAACAATTTATAACTAGCATCCATGTTTGAGAGAACATTCCCTCGTGTACATATATGGTGTTCTTATTGATTGTGGAAGAGAAGGAGCCTAAGACTCCTTTACATAGTGTGGAAACAATTTGAACAGGTCCTTTTCAACAACAGAGGAAGAGGAAGAGGATGTGATACAGGTCACGGACGAGGGTGAGGAAGAGGCAACCACCAAGCACAATAGCACAACAACAATCATGATCAAAACACAAATGGTGGTCAAGGAATCTTTTGAGGCAGGGGGAGTCCAAGAGGTTGTGGAAGACATGATCACTTTGAACGTGATGGTTTAGACAGAAGGCAACAAAACAATTATGCAACCACTAGCAAGAATGTAGATGAGCCCTATAGACTATTTTTGATGCAGCACATGTTGAATACTATGTATGCAAATGTGAAAAAATCAAGTGATAATATCTGGTATGTGGATTCTGATGCATCGAATCACATGACTAGCCATGGTGAATGATCTAAGGAAATGCAAACTTTGCAAAGTCCTTAATGTAAAAATTGGAGATGATACTCACATCCTATTATGCATACAAGGAATGTGTCATTGTCTATGACAGATGGTAAAGTGAAGTACCTGGCTGATGTACTACTACCCAACATTACAAAGAACTTGGTTTTTGCTGGGAAAATGGTTGAGCAGGGTTTACAGGCTAGGTTTAACTTCGATGGTCTCTTTGTTGAAGAGCATAAGAAGGATGGAAGGCTGGTTGCGCAAGGAAAAAAGTGAACAGAATGTTTACTTTGGATGTAAATGTGCTCAATGTGAATGTTATCATGTTTACATGAGGTACAGGTGTTGTTCCAAATATAGAGATTTGGCACAAACGTATTGATGATGTAAATTTGTAGAGATTGAACATGATGCAGACTAAAGAGATGGTTACATGTTTACCTATGTTTTGAGTTGTTGAAATGTAGAAAGTATCTGAAGCTTGTCAATTTGGAAAGTAGAAAAAAACATCTTTTCCTCATGATAAGAATGTAATCATGTATGCATTGGATTTAGTGCATACAGATGTATGAGGTCCGACAAAGACTGCATCTATGGGTGGATGTAGATACTATGTGAGTTTCATTGACGACCATACAAGGAAGATATGGGTCTACTTCATGAAGTAGAAAAGTGGGGTGTTTATGCATTTTCATAATTTCAAATTTATAGTTGAAAAATAGACTAGGAAACATGTAAAGTGTTTGAGGCCAGATAGAGGGGGAGAATACTTCAAGGAATTCAATGGTTTCTTGAAAAAGCATGGAATTCAAAGGTAGTTTTCATGCAGGTATACTTAGTAAAAAATTGGTGTTTCTAAGCAGAAGAACAATCACATTTCAAAAGTGGCTAGAGGATTAAGGAATGAGAATAACATTCCTCATTGTTATTGGGTTGAGGCTGTTGCTACAAGTGTCTACATTATGAATAGGAGCCCTACTATTGCAGTACATGATATAAAACCCGAAGAAAAGTTCAATTGGTGAAAAACTAGATGTATTAGATTTTGAAGTGTTTACATGTATTGCTTATGTGAATCTGATGGATGAGCTAATAAGTAAGCTTGATCCAAAAGCACAAAAATGTGTGTTCGTTGGCTATTCCCTTTAACAAAAAGGGTACAAGTGTTACAATCCTATCACAGGTAAAGTGAGGGTGAGCAAGGATGTTTTTTTTAATGAAATGGCAAGTTGGTATGTTGATGTAAAAGATGATTTTGGGGTTGATGTAAGAGAGTAAGTGGCTATAGAAAAAAAAGTGTGTAGTCACAAGTTTTGAGTGGGCCGCAAGGGTCCTCTAGTGCAAGTCATGGTAAGAATCCATCAAATGACAAGTTACATGAAAGGCTACACAAATGTGGATTGGGATGGTAGTACATATACCATTGTAGATCTACCAATGGATTCATGTTCTCACTTGGGAGTGTTGATATCACATGGAGTAGCAAGAAGCAACCTACTATTTCTCTTTCAAGTATAGAGGCAGAGTACAGGGGTGTTGCAGTGGCGGCATGTGAGGTAGCATGGTTGGGATTGCTACTTTAGAACTTTAGAGTATAGGTATAGAGGCCGGTTGTCATCTATTGTGACAACCTCAAAAACATACAGTTGGCATGAAACCCAATGTTTCATGCCAAGACAAAGCACATTGAGGTGCACTACCACTTTATCAAAGAGAGGGTCTTAGCAGGCGACATCAACCTGGAGTATGTGGTGACGGATGAGTAGGTTGCAGATATCTTCATGAAGGCCCTTGGAGCGGCGAAGCTACAATAGTTTTGAGGGATGATGCTTGGCATACAAGAGTTGGCATTGAGCTTGAGGGGGAGAGTTGAGATGTCAATCTCAACATGTACAACTCTTGGATGACTATCATCGACAGTCATCATCACTGGCACGCCTTGGTGGATACGCATATCTTTGCAAGTGATACTATAGCTAGACTACATCGAGCTAGTCTACCTATCGGAGTGATGGCACACATGTCTACTCACCTCACTCACTTGCGGTTCATACTAGACCATTGTACTAGTTCCCCTGTTATGTAGTATTTTCCCTTATGTTTTGTAGACCTCTGATCTTGAGTTTGTAAAGAAGAAGAAGTAAAATTTTTTACCTCCATCTTTGTGTGGGTGTGTGCTTGCAAGAGCTCAAGATCTCTCTTTCTCTATCTCTTGACATAGCATGGGTTTTAAGAGTTGAAAGAGGGAAATATTGACCAATTTGTGGACTAAAGATGACCCTTGGGTTGTGGAAGGCTTGCTAGTTTACGAGCTTTATTATAGCCTTTTTGGGCTTATAGGAGGAGTTTTTTAGCACAAAAAATCATTAATTTTGTGCTTGCATAAGGAACTTGGAGCTCTAGGGGATGGATCCCATATGGCACCACCTAGGACAAAAATCCTGCATACGTGGGTGCAACTAAGACATGTGGGGGATATGAGGTCACACTACATAGACTACACAAAGTGGAGTCTCCCCTTGGAGGAGCTCCACGAGCTTAGAACTATGGTAGGTGGTATGTCATCCCTACAAGGCGTTGTACATGTTGTGTTAGTGCTCTCTATTGGAATTAGCTAGCAAGGATGGAGGCCGCATCGATGGCACTATTTGATGGCACTCTTGTTGGGAAGACAAATGAAAGGAGTCTAAGGCACACGTACGATGTGGTGACTACCTTTCCTTGGGCTTTGTGTGAGGATTGCATGCAAATGCATGAGGATGGTTAGTAAAATGTTTGTATGGCTACTACATTCAAAAATAGGTAAGGTATAACGTTTTTGAAGGAAAGAAGGAATTTTACAACCAAAACAAGAGACAAATTTGAAGGGCTTTTTGGCTTCAAACAATTTTGAGGGAAGTTTCTTGTTTTTATCTAGGTTTTAAAGGTGTGATGAGGGAGAGAAGGTGAAGAAGTTAAAGTTTGGGGGGGGGGGGGGGGGGGGGGGGGGGGGAGGGATATATTTATCTCTTTCATTTTTTTTTCTGGTGCTCGCTCTGGATCTGCCTCAAGGAGAGGAGGATAAATTTGTCATGGATGCCCTCTCTCAAGAAAGGAGAAGAGAGGAGTTTTTTCATGGGTAGTCTGGGCAAAGTGGAGCTGAAGATGTTCGAGGTGGAAGGAAGGAAGGGAAGGGAGTCTCTCTCTCTCTCTCTCTCTCTCTCTCTCTCTCTCTCAGAGAAATTTGTGAGCAGGTTTTGGATGTAGCAAATTATTTGTGTGAGCAAGGGGAAGTAGAGCTTCTTCTTGTTTTTTAATGGCATTCTTGTCAAGATTTGGGTGTAGAGAAGATAGTGCCATGCAAAGCTTAGGTTGTGGGGGAAAAAGAAGGGAATTTGGGTGGTTTTTTGTGTGAGGCCTGAAGGTAGAGTGCAATTTATGCTTGGCAGGAAACTATTTTGATCAGGGTAGAAGATTTTTGTTGTTTGTTTTCACAAATTGCAATCGTATTTCAATTAGGTTTTATGTCTATAATTGAATCTATTTTTGATTCCACATGTAAACCATACCTCATGTGGAAAATTTTACCTAGGTTTTATTGATTGCTAGGTGATAATTAAGGGTCATTGTGATCATGATGTGTATATATTTTATCATATTAAATGGATACAATATTGGATTGGGTTGTTAGGGTTCAATCCAACTTGCCAGACACCTATCTTACTGACCGCACTAAAATTATCTCTTTTCATTGGTAATATAGATCGATAAGAATTAGCTAGGCATCAAGAATCCTCAGTAAGAGCCCCACCCAAAACTTTCCACATTCTCCTTCCTCGCACAACATGCCGAGAATGCGTGCTTCACAAGTGGTATCACAACCAATTGGTTTTGCTGACAAGAGACCTTCATCGTCACTACTTTGTGAACTATTCAAAGATGATTTTTAACCATTATTGAGTGCTTATGGAGAAGAGTATTCAGCCAGAGTGCTATCCTTTGATTGCACACATATTTGAGTGCATTAGTGTGTGCTTACAATAGGATTTGGAGTAGGATATTTTCAGCCATGTACGAGATTGTGGAGTTGAGATATTCATCTTGTGTTTAGCTAGTTTTAGGGCAAAGAAATTTCATTCAATAGTAGAAATTGATATCGACTTCTTTGCAATCAACTGTGGAAATAGATGTGGTATCAAAACTTGCACCAGATTTTGCATCGATACAGTAATTTTATGGCATGGTTAGAGAGAGTAGTTTTGGGTTAGTGCTTGGCTTCTTAGTGCTTTGTTTTGTACAGACTTTTGATATATGCATATTGTGGTTTGGTTATGTGATGCTTAGCCATTCACGGTTCACATGTTACCAATTTTTATCAATTTTCCAAGGGCCTTCTTCTTCACCTTCCTCCTCTTTCGACGAAAGATATGGCTATTCTTCTAGAGAATACAAGAGGGGAGGACATCACAAATCATTTCCTGCATGGAAAATGTCACAAAAGATAAAAAAGTTTAAGGAGGGAGGAAAGAGTATCTCTTTTCTCACCTATGATGGCACCTTTGGTGCTACCGACAAAGTGTTGGCCTTCATCCAACAATTTGATGCGGCCTTTGGAGACGAGGGTTTCACAAAGTCCTCCAAGCTACGCCATGTAGCTATGCACTTCCAAAAATTAGCTCGTCAATGGTGGGCTAGCCTTCGTGGCAATGGTGAAGCCCCAAAGACATGGAAAACTCTACGAGTTTCCATCATGAAGCGATTCCTTGCAAGCGATGCAAAGGACAAAGTGCTTATTGAATGGCGCAGCTTGAAGCTTCTTTCTCATGAGTCTATCTACAAGTATGTAGACAAGTTTTGGGATTTACATCTCAAGGCTACTGCCTTTCAAAAGATAGACTTTACCGAGCAAAGGCAAAAATTTTGTGCGGGATTACCTAAACAGATGGCAAAATACATCAACTCTCAACGGCGTGGTACTATTAGTGAAGTAATCCATCACACCATGGTTGCTTCATGCATCAATTTCCATCAAGGGGCTAGAAGGAATGTCAAGCCCATGGAAAACAAAGACAAAAATGATGCAAAGGGGAAAACCAATGTTCAAAATTCTTCCCAAGGCACTACCAACAACAACAACAATCGGTCCAAGGAGAAGGGAGTTTACAAAGGCAAAAAAAAACTCTTGACCCTTGAGTCTTTGGCTTACTCTCTGCCTGATACCTTGAATAGATTGGTGGTTCTTGCAAATCCCTGAGCCCTCGTGCGGCTTGATAACCATCTCGGTTTCGGTCTGGTTCCATTGTTGCACTCTGTCGAAGCCATGCCTGCAATGATGGCTGGTTTGCTGGTTGGTCTTGGTTGTTGAATGCTTGCGGTCGGGTGGAATGTGAGGTAGTGTCATACTCATCTGAAAAAGGATTCATTGACTTGCTTGGGGTGTGGGTGGCTCTTGGCACTTCCTCAGGGGCATATGCTGATGCTCCTAGGCCGATTGCTCTCTCTACTTCCTCTGGGAGAATACGTTGGTATTCTCGCCCGTATCTATCAACAAAAACTATGCCCTTCCCCATAGCAGTTTCATAAGAAAATAAGTAAAGAACATTGTCTTTGCTTAGTTCGTTTACGTATGGTTCTTTGCTGCGAAAGTAAGAGACTATACCCTCGCTCTCATGTTTGTAGATTCCCACATTCTCATTATAAGTTGGAACCCTGGTTGTTTTCTTATCATACATAAATATAGCTCCGGGCCGATCAATGTTTGGTGGCGGTTCTTGAGTTTCTGAAACCATTTTCCCTTTAACCACGTTATCTCCATATCTGTTGTAATCTTCAGGGTTACTAACTATTAAATAGTGGTCCGCCTTTTCGTCTCGGAATCTATCTCCATCATCATACACTCGGATTATCTCCAATCTTTGAGCTGGCCTCTCTTCGATACAAATGCACTTGTGGCCTCGATAGTCTGAATAGACTAGGGCTCCTCTCGAGTTTGTTCCGTCCAAGAAGATCTCCGTGAGCTTGGAATCATTCAAAGGATTTTGGGAGGTGCTTCCTCCTCGCATAGGTCTATCATAGATGAAACCTCCTAGCTGTTGACTACCCATCATGAAGAAAGATTTATCTGACGAAGTGTCAGTATCACTACCTTCCTCAATAATCGGTGCTAGCGGATCTAGCCTTGCCTGAGTTACACTCTCTTCTGTGGACACTAAGCTACCTTGGTCACCTGCCACTTTCTGGTCTCTAACAATGTATCTTCCTGATCTTAAATTCATCAAACTTATCAATGCAATTTATCACAAATTCAACCACTCACCTGGCAATGGGTCAGTTTCTGCACAACTTCTTGCTCTGTTGATCGCTGAATATACCTGTTCATAAGCGTTTTAATTTCGGCAATCGAATCAAAGCATTTATCTGCTAGAGGTTATCTTAGTAATGATTGGTATAACTGGAGAGTTAATCTCAACCACTACTGTATTTTATACACTGCTGATGTTCTGGATTAGATTTGCTAATCTGAAACTGTACTACCCTCCGTTGTTGGTCGATTTACGCGAAAAAGTCTGAATTCAGTCTTTTGCTTCGTCAAATGGGCAAACAAGGTCCAAATTCACTTCTGAAAGAAGTTTTGGAACCCTTAAGCCAAATGGAACCTCATTGTCTATGCCAGGTCAAATTTTCTTTGCAGTATGGCCCAATAGACATCCTACGCGTAGGATGTCTCCTGCTGTGTTTTGCCTGGATTTTTGCACTGTTGTTTCCTCTTGTTGTGCTGAGCTTACATCTGCTTTTACTTTTTGATTTGGACACCTATTAGCTGGTCAAAGAGTCAGAAATCTGTTTCGACGGCCTGTTGATGGTATTGATCAGTCTAATCAACTCCAAATTGGACCAAAATTGACTAGGAGGCTTGCCTTAGGCTATATAACACCTTACTATGCTCAAAGTCAAAGTCTGGCTTCAATTTCTTGTATTATACATCCTACGCGTAGGATGTCTTTTTCATCATTATGGCTTCAAACTCAAAGCCCAGGCTCCCCTTGAGTTGCTAATCACTTTGGCACACTCATAATTCAGTTTGGAGTCCCAAATCACTCAAAAGGCATACTACGCGTAGGATGTCTTTTTGGCCTGTTTGACCCCAGATTTGTCCCACAGCTTCCCTTTGATGTTAGTACCCCAGTGGTATGCTTAGATTTTGTTTTGGATGTCAAAAGTCCCAAATTTCAGCTGTTTTTGCTTTTTTAGTCAAAAGTGCTAAAGTTTGCTTTGAACCCAATTTTCTTACCCAAATGAGGTGAAACCCCTTTCAGTCACTCCATATATCATGCAAGACATGCTCATGCAGCCATTGTATGGTTTTGGTCCCAAAATAATGTTTTGGCACTATTTGGGTAGAATGTCTGGCAATTTCAGTCAATCTGGCCTTATCCTGTCAAGATATGGCCAAATTTCCACTTTCCAGTTGAAATTAGGGTAAACCCTACCTTTAGAACACACTTGTCAACTCAAAATCCCAAAATTCCTCCCAGATTAGCCTGTAGACATCCTACGTGTAGGATGTCTCCTGCTTAAAATTAAAGTTTTCTTTTTGACAGGAATGCTCCTGATGCTCTGTAGATCTATCAGAAACACTCACGGTAACTTTTGGACTTCAATTAGGCTTTCAAACACACTTTTGCATCTTTCACAAACTTGTAGTGATTCTACCAATGCATGAAATGCTCTAGATCCTGAATCATGATGTCCTACTTACTCTACTCCTACCTATCGTGTGAAATGGTGATAATGGTGTTTTTGGTTGCTTTTTGGCCTCTCCGGACTCTCAAGCTCTCCTCTCACTGCTTCTACCACTCCAACTCCTACTCTAGGAATCGACTACTACCTAAAACTACCTAAGTCAACCTCGTCTACCTAAGTCGAAGGATCTAGGCCAGACATACGCTTCCTAGACTCCCTCTAAGACCTAGAGAGTCCTCCACCCTCTGATCCTATCTAAATGTTAAGCGAGACTCTTGGCAAGCCAAAAATCCCAATCCTCAAGGATTAGTCTCAGTCACCTACCTAAGGTTTTCGTCCCCGGCCGCGGCGCCAATGTTGGACGGATACGCCGCGACGGACATCAGCACAGCGAGAACTCACCTAACATGTAATGTCAGCTAAGGACGAAGCTCGACCCGTAGGCGCGTGGAAGCAAGCATAAGGTGTCAACCTACACTCGACCAACTCCTTAACCAATTCCTACAGAGGTCTCTACCAATTGTCTAAGTCACAGCCTTCAAGTGTGCAAGAGAGGAAACTTTCTACAATGCTTTCTAGAGTCGAACACCTATCAAACAATCTCGAAACACCATAGAACTTGAAGGAGACCCTACTAATACCAATAGGTCACTCTCCCTAAGGTCTATGAACCAAAATCCCGACCCAAAACACAAAATCCCGACCCAAAACACCAGGTGCAGAACACGTAGGATGTCTGACCAAAATCTGCATGTCTTCGTTTTCGAAATCTAAAGTGCCTAATGTGTAGTTCTACTCAATGTGAACGCGTGGATATGCTGCAATGCAAAATCGGACAACGTATGCTCACCCAAACAACCGATGAAGCTCGTAGAAGGAGCTCGCAAAGCCGGACCGTACGCGCGCAATGTTGGTATTGGCGCGTAGCTCTAGTCAGGGGCAACACGCTGTACTTCTCCACACTTGATTCCGACCACTGGAGCACACGTAGCGTCAAGACGAAGCTCACACTCTCTCTCTCGTACACAGTACGCTCACTCACAGACTTCCAACTTGTTTTTAAAATGACAAATTGTTTTTTCATTAAGGTCAAAAAGTGGTATATATACCTTACAACTTCTCAAACCCTAAAGTTACAAAATCAACCATCTACTCAATCTAACTACCAAAACTGGGATACAATCTGGAAACTTCTGTAAGTCCCAATAATTACAAGGTGAAAAATTGGGTTTTCCTTAATGAATGAATAATTACAAAAATAATAGTCCTCCGAGTAGTTAGATGCCGTGGGTGTGTGTCCAGCTTCTAACACTAAGCTAGGTGATTCTCATCACCTTGAGGTAGGTTTAACGTAATGGAATTGGCCTATTTAACTTGAGAGTAGCGGAAATTAATGAGAGTAATTTTGAGAAATGACTTTGTGAGCATAGCGGGTGAACATAATTGAAGATAGCAACATAATCATAGCAATAAGTTAACTTGGCATGAACAATACTTTTGCAAGAGAGAGAATTTAGAGGACATGACAACAGTTGAGGACCGGATTTATGTGGAGCCGGTCCCCCCTCCAATAGTCATTTGGATTATGATTTCTCCCATTAAGAGAGACTTGTTACAATACAATCTTTGTGTTCCTTGTGACCTAGGTGATGCAATGAAGATGGAAAGCTTCATGCATCACAAGTATAACATAAACTTGAAGAAAGCTTTAACTATCCCAAGCCTCAGTCCCAAGACCACAAACACCTTCGAAGGTGGAGAGAGCTAGCAGGGAATGAAGGTAGGGAAGAGGAAGAAGAAACATTTTATAGGAGAAAGAGTTAGTTCCTCACTTATCATAACTTTTCTTGCTAGCATACATAATAGCATAGTAATGAAGAAGAAGGAGATGGCAAGCTTAAGCATTGAAGCATGGCTCTTGGTTGGATTTGCACTCCATAGCCAAGAGTGTTGGTGTAGGCTCTCAACCTCTACTTGCTTGGAGAAGGAGAGGGAGCTCTTGCACTTTGCATAGCACACAATGAGCGTGTTTGTGAGTATGTGTGGGTGAGTATACCCCCTATGCAACCCCCTAGCTTGCTTGGGTCGACCCCCCCTTGTAGCTCATGCTTGAAGCTCATAGGACCCCTCTAGGCCTAGCCAATCATGAGCAGGAGGCATTACAAGCAGCAAGGGTAGCCTTGAGACAAGTGTCCCCCTTTCCCCTTTGAGAGAGAGGACTTGATAAATGTAAAATCAGTCAATTAAATCACCTAAATTATCATTGGACCCCTTGGGTGGCCAACCAATAAGTTTCAGGCACACCATGAGGGCAACATCAGGAGGAACTTGACAAGTGCCCCTTCTGCTTTCTTTGTACCATGCATGCCTAGTGTGAGTGTGTGGTTGTTCTCTCTCATCCCCCCCATGTAGGGCTCTCCCCCTCCTTGTAGGGATTGAATATTTGACTTTTTGACACCTCAAGCCCCTCATACATAGGCCCAGTTCCCACCACAAGCTTGGCCCTTCAGCACTTTAAGCTTGGGTTGGGTTTTCACCTCAAGTACAACCCTAGCATCTCAAGCATGTCAAGCACCTCAAGCATCTCAATCATCAAGCACCTCAATCATCTCAAGCACCTCAATCACCTCAAGCACCTTAGTCATCAAGCATGATAAGAAGGACAAGCACCTCGAGCTGGGTTGGGTTCCCGCCTCAAGCTCAGCCCTAGCTTACCTAAGGTCAAAGGACTTTTACACACATTATTGGAGGTCTTCAATGAAGCTAACCCTAAGATCTTATGATCCATTGGTTAGCCTTGCTCTTTGATAGACCACCTCTCATTTGGGCCCCTTTTCTATTGGCCCCTTGTTGAGATAGATCTATAAGCAAATCTCAATATCGTAACCCTTATTCCCGTTTATTCTCCCACATTAAGTGATCAGTTTAATATGAGAAAATCGTTTGGGTTGGTTAGATAGACATTACGTCTCTCTTGAAATCATAGTCATCCTCGACTATGAGGTAGAAGAGACAAAGCCTTAGTCCCTTTTTACACTACGAAGAGAAAAAGCCTTAGTCCCTTTTTACACTACGACATCTTTCCAAGATGGATGACTAATCCATTTTGTGCTTGGGAGATTTAGCTGTCGCAAGCATGTCTGCTCTTTGGTCTATTTCATTCTCCCAAAGTAGAATGACAAATTCTACTTGGTGTTTGAGAGACGTCGTCATCACAAACATGATTCTAAGCATGTATACTGGTTAAATTTGTGCACAATTAAAAAGAGGACTAGTCTTATAAGACAAAAACATCAATCAATTAAAAGAAATTTGTACATTTTCTTACTCTAATGTAGCATTGTAAGAATTGACAAGGTTCATACTATCCTTAAGTTGTATTCCTTGCATCCATATAGCATCTTCAAAAGGATGAACTTAATAAGATATCATCGGATAATCTTACCATGTCGTAGTACCTTGTCTTCATGCCGAAGGAAAGCTTTGGGTTGTAGCACCTCTTCTTGGTCTTCAACTTCGGGAGGGTCTTCAATCATTGGTTCACTTGGTGGCTCTCCTTTGTAGGGCTTAAGTAGGCTTACATGAAAGGCATTGTGTATGAGCCAATGGTTGGGCAACTTGAGTTGATAAGCCATCTCATTGATGGGCTTCAAGATTTGGAAAGGACCATAGTATCTTTTTGCTAGTTTAGCATAATACTTTTGATGGCCCATAGGATTTTGCCCGTCGTTTGCCTTACTTGAGCCTTAGGAAACTTGAGTAAGATCCAATCATTTTCTTTGAACATTAAGTCCCTTCTATGCTTATCGGTAGCATCTTTTTGCCTTTGTTGAGAGATGGATATAGCCTCCTTAATCTCTTGAAAAGATTCTTGTAGGTCATGGCTATACTCATCGGCGGCAAAGATCTTACCATGTACTTTGAGTAGAAAGGGACTTTTAGGTCTTCCCTCAATGATATCAAAAGGTGCTTTTCTCTAGAAGTATGTACATTATTATTGTAGTCATACTCTACAAGAGGTAATTACTTTTCCCATTGTGAGCGTTGATCTACTTGTGTAACATAAGCCTTCTTTAGTAGATCGAGTATTGTAAGATTGGGTATCTCACTTTGGCCATCCGTTTGTCGGTGATAGGCCAAAGAGAAATTCAATCTTGTTCCTAGATTTTTAAAGAGACCTTTCCAGAAATTACTGGTCATTCTAGGATCTCTGTCTGACACAATGGATGTGGGTAATCCATGGTGTTTGAAAATCTATGATATGAAGAGAGTTGCCATTTGATGTGCCTTAATAGTCTTTTTGACAGGAATAAAATGTGTTTGCTTGCTAAACCTGTCAACTATTGTCCATATTCCCATATTCCCATGGATAGACTTGGGTAATCCAAAGATGAAATCCATGGATATACTCTCCCATGGTGAATTTGGGATAGGCAATGGATGGAGTAATCCAGGTTGTTTCCCTCGATCATATTTGGTCTTTCGGCATACTACACTTTTTGAAACATACACTTGTATGTCCACTTTCATGGTAGGCCAATAGAAATATGGCTCTACTCAGAGAGTAGGTTGAATACCTCTATGCCCCGCATATGGAGGCTCATGGGATACATACATAACTTTCTCACGAAGGGAATGTGTAACACATAGCCTATTTCCGTGTAGAAGATAACCATCCTGCAAGGTGAATGGTTCCTCTTTCTTCCCCAAAGCAAGAGCTGACATTATGTCTCTATAATCAGGGTCAGTAGCATACTGTGAGTAGATGATAGATACTGTGAGTAGTTATAGACACTGCATTAACTTTTGGTCATCGTGAAAGTGCATCGGCCACTTGATTGTGCTTACTAGCAATGTGAGCAATATGAAAATTAAATTGCGAAAGAAATTTTTCCCACCTCATTTGTTTGTCAGAAAGCTTGGTTTGCGTCATGAAATACTTGAGACTTTGGTGATCGGTTTGTAGAATGAAGGGTATCCCCAATAAGTAGTGCTTCCATGTGTCTAGGGCATGTAGAATAGCTAAAAGCTCTTTCTCATAAATGCCCAAGACTCGTTCATCACTATTGAGCCTTCGGCTCTCATATGCTATGGCATGCCCTTCTTGAAGCAAAACTGCTCCAAGGCAATCACTACAAGCATCACATTGGACCTCAAATGGCTTTGAGAGATCTGGAAGTACGAGGACTGGTTGGGAAGTAAGCTTCTCTTTGAGCTTATCAAAGGCATTTTGCTCCTTAGCAGTCCATACATACTTAACGTTCTTCTTAGTTAAGTCGTGTAGTAGTCCTGCTACTTGAGAGAATTTTGCTATGAAGCATCTATAGTATGCACACATACCAATAAAGCTTCTTAGCTCATGTAGATTCCTTGGGTTAGGCCATGCTTTTATTACCTCTAACTCTGGTGGATCCATACGGATACCATCTTGAGAGATAATATGACCTAAGTATTGAATCTCTTGAAGGAAAAATTCACTTTTCTTTTGGTTGAGAAAAAACTTATTCTCCCTCAATGCATGAAAAATCACTTGGAGATGTTGCTTATGTTCCTCCAAAGACTTGGAGTAGATGATGATATCATCAAAGAACACTCTAGTGAATTTATGATAGGGTCTAAAAATTTTCTCCATTAGACAATTGAACGTAGCTAGTGCATTAGTCAAGCCAAAAGGCATGACTAGATATTCATAAAGACCAAATGTTGTGCAAAACGCGGTCTTTAGGATAACTTCATCCACTATCCTTATTTGATGATAGCCACTCTTAAGGTCAATTGTACTAAAGTAGGTAGAGCCTTGTAGATTATCAAATAGATCTTCTACCCGAGGCATGCGAAATCTGTTTTTGATACTGATATGGTTTAGTGCTCGATAGTCCACACACATATGGTATGTACCATCTTTATTTTGCACTAAAAGAACTAGAAAACAAAAGGGAGAGGAACTAGGCCTCACCATCCCTTTGTCTACCAATTCCTGTACTTGCCTCATGATCTCCTCTTTTTGAGCTTGGGAGACTTGATAAGGAGGCTTGTTAGGAAGTGAGCTTCCTGGAAGGAGCTCAATGCGATGGTCATCATCCCCTCGTTTTGGAGGTAAGTCCATAGGGATATGATTGATGAACACATCTTGGAATCCTTTTAGAAAATTAGACAAGTCTAGCTCTTCTTGATTCTTATCATTTACATTTGATGAAACATTAGGATCTTTTAGAGACTCTTTGACAAAAATCATGTACACAGAAATCGAGCTCTTCATTGACTTATCAAAAGCAAGAGGATTTACAGGTGGAATAGTACGAGCACTCTCACTAGCATCTATATACATGTTCTTTCCCCTATAGGTGAACTAGGTTTTCCTTTCAGGGAACTTCATATTTGCAGCGATGTGATCAAACCATGGCACCCCTACGATAGCATCCTCATGTTGGAGAGGAGAGGTGAAGAAGTCTTCTTTGTCAACATAGCTTTGGACATGAAGCCTCAACTTCCCAATCAAGGGAGTAACAGAGGCTTGCTGTCCCTTGAAAGATGTGTCAACCATTACCATACCTCCCATCTCGAAAGCTTGAATACCCAAGTTGGTGGCCAACTCCGTTGGTATGAAGTTGTGAGTAGAGCCAGGGTCAAACAAGATGAAGGCATCATGCTCTCTTACCTTTTCCCAAGCATAGGAAAGTGATGATTCTTTGCAATGAGCATCCTCTTTTGGAGCTTCAAGGGTGGAAGCCTTAGGAGTCTCATTGCGAGTATTCTTCTTTAGGCAAGAACAATAGCCATGTCCTTGCTCCCCACACTTGAAACACTTATGGGCCTGGAGGACCACCAATGGAACGAGTTCGAAGAGAAGAACCACTTCTAGCGAGAACCGTTAGAAATTATGGCTTAGGAGCACCATTGGGAGAGGAACCAGCCTATTACAGAAGGCCTAAGGAGGTGTATCGACTGGGACGAGGTGATCCAACGATGACGTTTGTAGACCATCGAAGAATTAGACCCTCTCAAGTGCACAAATGGGTAAACAAGAAATACACTGGAAGCAGAGACCCAAGAGATCATGTAGCAGCCTTTGTGCGTGTAATTAGAGCCGAAGAGGTGTTAGATTTTCCCACACAATTTGCAGGGTCTGGACTAATCCTAGAGGAAGATGCTGCCACTTGGTTTGACTCTGTAGAGCGTAGAGACTTTGAGTCGATGGAGGAAGTGTTTGACGAGTTTATTGAGGAATTCTCTCAAAGGGGAATAGCTCATAATACCGTCTCACAAATCCATAAATTCAAACAGAAAGATGGAGAATCTGTACAAAAGGTAGCCCTAAGACTAAAAAGATATGTTAAGTTCTGTCCTGTTGAAGAACTGCCAACTCAGTCCAGACTTATGCTGATATTCATCCAAGGACTAAGGAATGCAGATCTCCAAAAAGACTTACATATGAAGAGGAGCACGACGTTGAATGAGTTGACCAAGGAGGCTCTTTACCTTGTGGACAATTGTGCGGATTACAAGGAAGGGGAGTTCAAGGACCTTGATGACGATTCATCTTCACAGCAAAGTGGAAGCAAGTCTTCTAAGACAGTACCAAAAGGAGAAGTAGCGGTAAACCAAGATCAGCTCGTAGATGAAGTGCTAAAAAAGATCAACTTGTACACCAAACCCCAGGCTAAACAGCCCAAGTGATGTGCTATTGAACAAAAATGGACAAACCATGGGACCGAGGAATGTTATTATAACACGGGATATGTGAGAGAGAGACCTTACGCTCCCCAAGCTCCAGTAACTTCCCCTCAAGTTCCACCGATGCCTAGATATCAAGCAGGAAACTTACCAGGACCTGTAGGTGTAGAAAGACCACAACCGGTGTTGGGACAACAACCACCCCTACCACGATTACGACCAGTTGGTATAAGATACACACCAACAGTAATTGAATCAGAAGAAAAGGCTTTGGTGCCTATGCATGCATATTATGAAGATCCCAATGGATATGCGGAAAACCTTGTCTATTATCCACTAGAAGAACCCTCGACACCAGAACCATGGAGCATGATAGGGAATTAAGGACCCCCAACTACTGCACAGGCCGCGGGGGAAGGAAGATATAGCCTAGATGAACGAACACTGATGTTCATAGCCAATGGAGGCATGGGCGGACAAAGGCATGCTTACCAACAAAGAGGAGCTCAAGGATCACCTCAACAACCCAAGGGACCCTGCTACAAGTGTGGAGGAGACCATTGGCTGAGAGACTATCCTCATGATGAAATCATTAGAGTCAATGCGTATTGCCTAGAATGTGGAATTACTCATTTGATTCCCGATTGCCCTAAAAACCAGAGCAAGGGAGCAAAAACCACCTTGAACATGTTAGAAACAGTACCTTCCAGTGGAGGATTGGAAAATAAAACAATCATACCTATTCAGGCGGTAACACGGGCCCAAGCCCAAAGAAGGACGACTGAACCCATAGTTGAAGAACCAAAAACCGATGCCCAAAGTTCAGAAACAAAAAATCAGAAAAGCACTTGGAAAGCTAGAAAGGCGCGTAGGAAAGCCAGGAAAGAACGAGAGCAAACAGCCCTATCCGAGGAGTTGAAACATACCAAGGACAGATTGGAGCGGTTAGAGGATTTAGCTAGCTTAAGCTCACACACCACAGCAGTCGTAGCACCCAAGGAAATAGCAGAACCCAAAAGTGCAGGATCAGGAGGATCTGTACTGGCAGACATGGTAAACGAGCAGTTGGATGCGCTTCTAAAAGCTTATGAAGCTCGACTTAAAAAGAACCAAACCCAGGAGCAAAGGTGGATGACTTACCCATATGCAGAAATAGAAAAACAGAGGTTGGATATGTGTAGAAAGATGATCGAGACGGCTCAATCATTGATGGAAGAACCGCTGGGTAAACCTGCAAATTGGCATGAGGCACTAGCTCCAACCCCTATCCAACCAATGCCAGAGAAATCTGAGGAAACAAAGGAAAGACTCACTAATGACTATGAGTCCAGAGGAGAGCCTATCATAGTGCCAAATACCATCGATGGGGCAAGTGACGGGTTCCAGCCTAAAATATTGGCAAAAATGGGTAAGGACTGTAACGGTCTAGATGATCTGTGGAAGCAAATCCGTGACGCCAACGAGGCTAATAGGATGAGCAACCACATCAATAGCATGAAAAAGAAAAGAATGTGATCTTACCTCCTATTGAAGAATTTGAGGCAAGATCTCAGATGAACTTTGAGATACATTCACAAGAGGAAGACCAAGGATCCATTAGTTTGGGGTACAACCAACCAGACTCTTTGAGAACTTTACCCTCTTACCTAGGAGAGTACGAAGCTAATTCAAAAGTGAGAGCAATCCCATCTCAAAGACTTTCTTCTAACAAGGTGATGGATTCGCAAGGATTGATTGAGTTGTTATCCACTCTGGTGGCATGCACAATCACGTTAGCAGAACTCCTAAGGTTAAGGCCAAACATGTGGACCACAGTAGGAAAATGCCTAGAAAAATTTGGAGTGAAAGACCCCACCTTGAAGCTACAAGAAGGGATCAGAGAGTTAGATAGACCTCAACTAAACACTAGGCTAGTACCATTGAATAAGGTTGGAGAATATTGCGAGGGAGAAGACGGAAACACCACGCTACCGGTAGAATTCCAATGAGTAGTTTCCAAGGCTATTCTTGACAGTGGAGCGGGGGTTGCAATAGCCACCAAGGAAATCTAGAAAAAATGGGGAAAACCAGCTTTGAGGGCTACCAGAATGAAACTGCAATTGGCAGATGGGTTCATGGAGAAGCCTTTAGGACTCTTAGAAAAAGTGATTGTCACTTCGTGCGGAATTGAGTATGAGCATACATTTGCAATAGTCGATTTTGACAAAAAGAACAATTATGAGATCATCTTGGGACGACCATTCATGCGACAACTGAAGATGTTCCAAGATTGGGGTTATGACCACATATACCTCAGACATGGCGAGACAACAACTAAAATACACCTGAAAGACCATAGTTACAAAGATGTGAACCAAACACCTGTGGAAGAGTTTGATTCAGCTACAGTAGCAGGATCAGAACTACCAGCATGGTTAGGGCAACCAAAAGAGCTATAGATGTGCGGAGCTTCACATTGTGGAAGCTTAAGAAAAGAGGAATGCGTCTTAGAAAGAGCAATTGAGGACAAGGAGTATATTCCGGAACCTTTCCCTGAAGATGCCTTGGAACCTCTAAAATGGGAACACATACTAGAAACTTTGGATGTCTGTACCATTACCGACAGTCCAACAACAAAATTTTGTGATAAGGATGGGTATGATGTGTTACCCTATTACATGGTAAGCGTTGTGCCAGAAAAGGAGACGATAGAACCATCAGAACAAGAAGAGTTTTACAACTCCTCTGAACATTTGGAAGTAAATGATGATGCAAATAATGAGTGTTTAGAAACCTCAAGTGAGAGTGGAAGGGAAGCCGAGAATATAAAGTTTTATGATTTTGCTAACCAACACCCTAGACGCTGAAGCGGTCCGGGGCGGGCAACAAGAAGAGCAACCTCTAGAAACCCTTCAAGGCTCCTGTGCTGCTCAATGGGGCTGGGGCACAACACAACACAAACCAAAACAACAAACCCCCAGCCAAATCCCAACTACACAAGGGGCACCACCTAGTTTAAGAGCGAACTAGGACGCAAAAGAGGAGAATCGTTAGAGCAACCCACAAACAAGCAAGGAATTTACACTAACCCTAACACCAATGGAACACTCTCACACACTAAAACACGAGAGCCAATGGAACACTCTCACACACTAAAACACGAGAGAGAGAGAGAGAGAGAGAGAGAGAGAGAGAGAGAGAGAGAGAGAGAGAGAGAGAGAGAGAGAGAGAGAGAGAGAGTTGATGCTCGGGCTGCTTTGAAGTGTATCGTTAATGATCAAGCAAACATAAATATATATATGTAAGAAAGAGAGAGAAGGGGGAAGGGGGTGCTTGTTACACTAATGCCTTCTTACAAATCTGTCATGACCAATCAAAGTGAGATTAGTATTTGTTCAACATAGCCTGAGTAAATTACACCACAACACATCACAAGAAAAAAAGCCACCCCAATCACTGTCTTAAGGCCAGGGGAGTCCTCTCCACCCTGTCGCCCTCTTACAGCAAGTGGGATTTATGGCTAAATTGATAACAATACCCGGAGACAAGCTATCAAGAACTTAAATAAAACACCAAGACACTTACACATCATTATTGTCCATGACTTCACGTTGGAAGGGAGACAAGGTATCCATGCTTAGTCTGAATTCACCCTCCTTGATTCAGCAAATGTTGGGCTTACACTAGTAGGAGAAATGATAGATTTCCTACCCTCAATTTAATGATCCCTCTCTCTTACAATGGCATAGAGTTCCCTTGCTAATCACTCCTAATACAACACATACATATGCCTAATGCCAATGAGATTCCACTCAAGAGCTCCTTCTCAAGAGGTTGAGCTTGGCTTCTCAAGCTATAGCATAGTGCTCTTTCTTCTCCCCCCTTTTTGTGCTAGCTACACCCTCCTTTTATAGCAATTTTGAAGGCTAGGGTTACTCCTCTAACCATGGTTGGGTTAGATTTTCAGCAACTTATCTAATTTCTTTTGCTTGGAATTATCAAGAAGTTGGTGGGAAAAGAGAGAGGAGAGAAATGGAGGTGATAGGACTTTTCATAGTGGGTTAGTGTTAGTAGATTTAGTATTAATTTACAAATGGAATTGGATATTTACAATGGGAGTATCCATGTAGGATACAAATAAGGAAGAAAAACTCTTAAGAGGTAAGAAAAGGTGGATTTCTTACAAAGTTGATGCTCCAAGTGTCTTGAGTAGGGCCAATTTTGATGCTTGTTGACGGTCCACTAGCTTTGACGGTACATTTTTTCTCCACTCTTGACCTTCCTTGAGAGACAAGGTAATTGAAGCTGAGTAATCAACCACCATGATGCTGTCTTTTAAGAGAAGAGGCTGAATTTTGTGGTTTTTTTGATAGATATGGGTAATTTGGAGGAGGAAAAATGAGACTAGGTGGTCAATTTTGGAATGGAATTATGTGTGGGAGGTATGAGTTCACCATGGTTTCTCTTATTCTTCAAGGTTGAGGAGAAGGTGAGTAGGGTGCAGAGAGGAGTGGTGAGAGAGGTGGGGATGATGAGTGGAGAAGTGTGTGTGAAAGAGAAAAATGATAAAGTGGATGAGAGAGTGTGGTTGCATAGCATGGGAAAAATGGGGTCCACTAATAAAATCATAGCTCACAGCTCGTAGCTCAAAAAAATATGAAAAAATTTGAGGCAAAAGTTCAGCCCATGAGCTACAACTTTTGTTTGTATCACCTTTTCAAATTCAGAGAGCAAGTGAACTTTAAAAATTCAGCAAAACCGATCGTTTTTTTCCACTGCACAAGGTCCTTGTGGGGTCCTTCTTTGGATGATTCTTTTGAATACTTCCAAGAGTGAGCCCTCCATAGTGCATGTATGCATGCCACCTACCCTTGACCTTATTTGGTAGGTCTATAATTGAAGATATTGTTGAGATCATGATATAAGTGAATACTACAACTAAGAAAATCAAATATTGAGGGGTCTAAAAAATATGTACATGTCAAATATAAATAATATAAGTGGAAAAAATATAAAGGGATCAAAATAAATTTCTCTCATTATGAGGCTACCATAAAAAGATAAATATTTTTGGTGTTCTAATTTTTTAGAAAAAAAAACAAAATAGATGTAGGAAGGGGAAAATCACAATAGTGAAAAAATATACACATAAATAAAACTAGTTTTTTTGGATTTTTGTTGGGGTGGAGTTACACCAAATATAAGAGAAGCTTACATGAAAATATTTCTATATGGAATAAAGAGTTTGAAAAATGGTAAGAAAAATTGTGGTAATGGTGAGGCAATGTACAGAGCATAAATAACACACACCTAAGTAAAAATATTTAAATAAATACCAAAATAATTATGAAAAAATATTTTATTTAGGCCCTATATACAAAGAAATATTTACATACGCATGGGCCATAATATACTTATATTTTTTATTTTTTTGGCTCAACTAGCCCAATGACTAGCTAATTGAGGGTTTTTTATTTCAGTAAGGAGATATGGAAAAGTCCCCTAACTCACACGCACCTATATACAGTGAAAGGGTGAGGGTAACCACAGTGTTTGAGTGATTTGATAGGGGGGGATAACTCACTATGGCAATCACAGAGAGCCGAAAAACGGCTATCAACGCCAAGAACACTATAGGAAGAAACGAGCAGGAAACAAAGCGAGAGAGAACTTGATGCCCAAGATAAAAGGTAAAACTCACTATTTGATGCTTGTAAAAGCAGAGGATTGTGTAAAAGATCAAATATCAAGAAAATTCTCAACAAATCGGATAGAACGAACGTGAGAGGAAATAAAACAGGTACGAAAAGCTAAAACCGAAACAAAATCACAAAAATATGAAAAATAAAAAAAAGGAATAACAAAGGACCAAGAGTGGATCAAACTGGAGCGTAAACAGAAATACCAAGAATTGAAACGGTCTTTGAGAGAGATATGGACTACGGAAGAAGATAGTGATGGTAAAGGGGAGTCAGAAAAGGGGAACATGAATGTACCATCACACTATCAGAAGTTTACTATCCAGGATAGAAAAATCATCATGACACCACCAGTCAGGGAAAGAACCAACCAAGAATCTTACGATGGGCCTGAAAATGCAAAAAAGATAGACCTCGCAGAACCAGGTGAAAAGCCTCAGCCGGTCTATATAGCTGACGATTTAGAGCCTGAGGAGGAAGCACAGCTAACAAAACTTCTCAAGAAGTATAAAGATGTGTTCACTTGATCCTATAAAGACCTCAAAGGAGTTGATCCATTGATATGCCAACATACAATTCCTTTGAAATTGGATGCAAAACCTAGCAAACAACGTCCTTATACATATAATGACACATTTGCTAAACGAATCAAAGAAGAGATTGATAAACTGATGGAAGCTGAATTCATCTATGAGATTGAACATACAGATTGGGTGTCACCAATTGTGGTAGTTTCCAAAAAGAATGGAAAACTATGCGTGTGTGTAAACCTCAAGAAGGTGAATGCTGCAACCATAAGGGATAATTATCCATTGCCAATTAGAGAACATGTACTTGAGCAAGTGGCCGGGAAACGGGCTTATTCCTTTCTGGATGGGTTTTCAGGATACAACCAACTGAAAATAGCAAGGGAGGATCAACACAAAACAGCGTTTGCCACAGAATGGGGGATTTATGCGTATCGAGTTATGCCATTTGGCTTAACTAATGCACCAGCCACTTTCCAAAGGTTAATGACTCACGCATTCAAGGAATACCTAAGAATATTCTTAGAAATTTACATGGATGACCTGTGTGTACACTCTCTTCTGCGAGAGGAACATATGGACCATTTGCAAAAGGTCTTTGAAAAGTGTAGGACATATCGAATCTGTCTTAACCCGGAAAAGTGTGTATTCATGGTTAAGCAAGGACGAATCTTAGGACACATTGTCTCAAGAAATGGCATAACCACAGACCTAGACAAAGTCAAAGTCATTGTAGACCTGCCCAGGCCTACTAATGCGAAACAAGTACAATCCTTCATGGGACACTGCGGATATTATCGAAGATTCATATACATGTATGCGGTTATCGCACAACCTTTGTATCATTTGCTAGTCAATTTCGAGTGGACCGAGGAGTGTGAAACTTCATTCCAAAAGCTGAAGGAAAACCTTATATCAACACCTGTACTAAAGGCACCAGATTGGGAAAAGATATTCCATGTGCACATTGATGCTTCAGCATATGCCATTGGAAGTATTCTAGCTCAACCTCGAGACGTAACAATGGATTTTCCAGTTTGCTATGCGAGCTGAATGTTAAACACTGCAGAAAAGAACTACACAACCACCGAGAGGGAAGGGTTAGGAATGATTTATGCTGTAAAGAAATTTCGGCATTATTTGCTTGCAAACAAATTTGTGTTCTTCACAGATCATCAAGCTCTTTTGTACCTAGTAAATAAACCTTGCAATACAGGGAGAATCGTACGCTGGTTTATTATATTACTAGAATTTGACTTCACAGTGGTGGTCAAAAAGGGTAAATCCCATCTACGAGCGGATCATCTTTCAAGGATACACAACGGGGAAGCTCTTGAAGGAGTAGGTGATGACATACCAGATGCTTATCTTTTCAAAATTGAAATGGTACCCAAATGGTCTCAGGAAATTGTTAGTATTCTTTCCTTTGGAAGTGAGTTTGATAATACTGAATACGGATTCAAACAACAAACAATCCGACAAACAAAAAACTTCCAGTTGATAGTAGGACGGCTGTATCATCTTGGATCTGACCTAATCCTATGATTATGTATAAATCTGGAAGAATTCGAGTGCTACCTTGAAGAGGCACATGTCCAGGGTTGTGCATTTCATTGTTCAATAGCGAAGACACACCAGAGACTGAAACAGTTAGGGGTTTACTGGCCAACTATGTATGCGGATACACATTCTTATGTCACCAATTGTAAGATATGTAGTGCCAAACGACCAGTGGATCATGCAACTTTGTTTCAGGTAAACATAACACCTGCATGGAGTCAATATATCATTGACTTCTTAACCAGCAGGACGTTCCCTGAGAACATCACAAGAGCACGGGAAAAAGCTATAGAGATGGAAGCTCGCGACTTTCAGTTAATTGAGAACCAAATCTATAAGTGGGGAAAGGACAATCAACTTAGAATCTGTGCAAGTGAAAGCGAATACCTGCTGATTCTAGAACATGCACATAGCGGAATAAGTGGAGACCATTTTTCGGACGATAAGACGGCAAAAATTTTCTTAACCGTAGGAATTTGGTGGCCTACATTGCACATGGATGCTGAAGAGCTTGTAAAGCTTTGTGATGCATATCAACGCACCAAGATGCCAATAAAAAGAGATGAGATGCCATTACGGCGAATGATGGGAGCAAGAGTATTTGCAAAATGGGGCATTGATTTTGTGGGACCTATATCACCCCCTGCATATCGCACCCATACCCAATATATCATTGTGGCTACGGACTATCTCACAAAATGGGTCGAAGCCAAAGCAACACAAAAAGCTGATGCACGCACCACAACACAATTTTTGTATGAGAATGTTTTTGTACGTTACGGGTTACCAATAGAAATTGTCAGTGACCGTGGAACACATTTCTCAATGAAGTCATTGAATATCTACTAGAGGAATTCATGTTCATACATAGGAAATCCGCACCATACCATCCACAGGCCAATGGGCAAGCTGAGGCCACAAATAAAACACTATGCACGGTTCTCACTAAAATAGTGTCAGAATCAAGAACAGATTGGGATCAGCAACTACACTCAACACTATGGGCATACAGGGTAGCTTACAAAACATCAATAGGAACAACACCATACAACATGGTATTTGGCCTAAATGCTATACTACCCATAGAGTTTTTAATCCCAACTCTACGACTAGCAAAAAGCTTGGAATGGACAGGGCATGAGCTCTCTTCGAGGATTGATGATCTTGAAAAGCTAGATGAACTCCGCTTACGAGCTGTCGCTTCAATCTATGCTAAAAAGAGAAGACAAAAGGAATTTTTTGACAAACATGTGCGTACCAAAGAGTTTAAAACAGGTGATTACGTACTTGTTTATACCTTGAAGCAACATGCCAAGAAACTTAAAAAGCAAGGGATGGGACCATTTGTGATTAGTGATCTATCACAAAGTGGACCTGTCAAGCTTGCTACATTAGCAGGTGAAGAAATGCCAAACTGGATTAGTGGATGTCGACTGAGGAGGTATCATCTACCACTCACATAGGAGATGCTCCAACAAATTCATCAAGGAAAACAAAGAATGAAGGAAAAACAACGAATACGGGAGGAAGCTCAAGCCGAAGCACAAGAACGCATTGCAAAAAGACGGCTTCTGCGACAACAACAACAAAGTGGACCACCATTGAGAATAAATTCCATTCGACTGATGAAGTTGGAGGAGGAAACAGTGGAGCCAATAATTACTGTAAAAGTGGGCTGCAATCAAGTTGAATCAACAACATTGCTTGATTCGGGTGCTCAAGAAAATTTAATCTCTTATGGATTATACCAACAGCTCAAAGTCACAGATCAACTTCATCCTACTCCTCAAGTACTGGAAAGTAGCACATCACACCCATTGACAACATTGGGATGGACTATATTGCATGTACAGATACATCAATATATTTACCCACACAAATTCTATGTGGTGACAGATGAAAGAACACAACACCAAATGATGCTGGGGCAACCTTGGCAAAAAGCATACAATGTGCAGATAGATTGGAAAGCAAAGGTGGTCAAAATTCAACATGAACATGAACAACAGGTGATAGCTTTTGCTCAGCAATACAAGCATGATCAACTGCAAGCCATGCAATCACTGGAAACAAAGCCCAAAGCACAAATGCCATTAAAGAACATGATACTCGCGACAAACAATCAAGTAAAAGCCAACCATGCTAATTACAGATATGAAGTCACCGGCCGCAATGCAAAGATCTAGGCTACCAAAACCCGGGAAACAAGTATGGATGTGGAAAGATAGAAATGACATGGCAGACAAACAACAATGTAACAAAAGGATTCCAACAAAGCAGACGGTTAAACCACAAACCAAGGTCATAAAACAGATGTGGATCCCAAAGAAAATGCTTAGCTAGAACCCAAATGTCACTCACATTTGGATACCAAAGCAAAAGCCAAAGGAATTACCTTCAGTACAAGCAACAATGGAAAGCAGACAAGGGCATTTCAAAAAGGAAAACCGACATATATGGATGCCGATGAAAGACAAACCAATGGAAAACAAGAAAGAGACAAACCATCTACAAAAATCGGTAGCAACAAAATACCAATGAAAAGTCAAGGTCATAAGGTCCATAGCTATTACATCCCAGCCAATTCTATCCTTAGAAACAGCTACGACTCCATCAACAGTGTCGTCAAAGCAATTGCCTTTTGCAAAAAAGACAATTAAGCAGAGAGCAGTAGAGTTACAACTGTTACTTGCAAAGAAAGCAGGAAACCTCGACGGCGAATGCCAATAAGCATCTTGCTTATTCCCTTCTCTTGCACAACATTAATTTTCCCATGCATTGACAGAGTATGCATAAAGTAGGGCCACATTAATCACCAGGCATTAGCACAATTTTTTTTAACCTATGCACGACACATACTCCGAGGCGAAACCTTGTCGTCTGGGAGGACTCCGGCTAGGAGGGGGGGAGGCATTTTAAAGGCACTCTCAAATGCGGAACCAATGACAGAAACAACAAAAAAAAGGGCATGATTTTTGACTATTTTAAGGGTCGTTGTTTGATTGAAAAATTTTCTGGAGTAACCCAAGTACATATGCCCTTATACAGCATGAATCTACAGGTATATGGGGCCAAACACCAAATCAAGCCCCTAGGTGTGTGTATATAAGTAGAAATAGTCATTTTTCAGGCAAAATATTGGTAAAATGGAGAAATCTGGCCATAAAAATTGCATGTGAGTGCATATAATATGTTGCGGTGCTGTTTGTGATTTATTATGATTTTTGAGGATTTTCTGGGTTTGATTTGCTATTTTCCTTTTAATTTTGCTAATTTTTGGCAGAAAAACTTCAAAAATACAAAAAGCAGGTGAAAAACAGTCGTAATGAAAAACAAAAAATATGGTGATGATCAGTGACTTTAGGACAACCTATGGTACAGTGGGGGTACAATTATGAGACTGGAGCGGAAAGCGTGTTTTGGCCAGGTTTTGACCGAAATGCCAAATTTCTAGTAAACAAAGCAAATGGAGTCGAAATCAAGAATTTTTTGAGCCTAAACCGCATCTCGCAAGAAGATAGGAGCACATGTCAAATTTCATGAAAAGTGGTTCGGGGACCTCCATTATAAGAAATTTTCACCCCATTTTTAGCTCATTCTCACTATTGACTTTGTGGAGAGAGCTTCTGCCACCTAGAGCGGATCGACCTTCCAGCAGCTTCTACGATGCGCACGACTACCTGACGAGCTCCAGACATGAGAGGTAGGCTCACCACCTTGAGCTTTTCGTGCATGTTTGTCATTATGTCGCGAAAACTAGCGTAGGGGTCACACACAAAGCGAGCGGTAGAGACCTACAAGTAGAGACGGCAGCCTAACGGCTAACTCGAAAGTAACAAGACTTCATCGGCAGCTTACCCTAGTCTAAGAGACCAGTCCTGGATGGCCAAAGGCAGTAGGAAACCATTGGGAAAAACCCTAATTCCCAGAAAACCGCAAGAGACCACCAAGGGGAAATCGGCGAAACGGCGACCAAATGCTACCAAAATTCATGGGTAGGAGCATCTCGACATGCTCGACAAGTCTATATGGCCCGCATGACCAAAAAGTGACCCGAAGCACCACTAAACTTCAGAAACGGCATCAGACACACAAAGCGTCAAATTGCACTTGCGGCCAAACCGCAAGTCCGTTTGCCACCAAACTTCACGAGCGGCTTTCCTAGACCATCAACAACCAAATCCTATGGTGGTAGACCACCACAAATAATCAAAGGTATGTAAACGCAACCACGGGTGCTTCTAGAGCGACAAATTGCCAAATGGAGCTCCAGTGAAGCCAAAGTCGACGGAAACCATACGGCAAGGATCCCCAAGGGTCGGGAAGCTATGGAGATCAACATCGAGAAATTTCATCGCCAAAAAGCACTCCAAAAGTCAAAAAACGGCTCGGAGGCTCTGAAGTCCACACAGGGAGTTATACTCTATCCATTTGACTTTTTTGTTGAAATTAGGTTCAAAAGGGACTTAGGGGGGCAAAGGGCAAGCACTGGGAGCACTAGCATTGAAAAAATCACCAGGAGACATCCTACGCGTAGGATGTCTCAAGGGCACTTTTTGGCACAAACTCCAAAATCTTTTATCATGCACATGTTCTGAATGACATTTACAAGCCATACACCAAGTTTCATCACATTTGGACCAAGTTTGACCTCATATACATGGAAAAACGCAAAGTTACGGCATAGAGGCAATAATGGGCCAAAGGCCTACCAAATCTTGTCCAAATCCCATGAAACTTGCACAACACATCAGCAAACAATCTGTGTGGTCAGGGAGAAAAAATGATGAAATAGACATCCTACGCATAGGATGTCTAATTGACCTTTTTGACATGCAAGGGATGTTTTATCATTCTAGATCCAATTACCTCATCATCAAGAGCCCATATGTCAAGTTTGAAGCCATTCTAATCACTTTTGACCCTCAACACCTTCAAGATACACTTTTTGAGCCCAAAAATACGTCACAGAGCCTTACAAGCATCAAATCTTGTCCAAATTCAAATCCAAGAACATGGCCATGTTCCATAGGCCAAGGACAACCCACAGAACAAGTTTCATGTCATTTTGATGAAAAAGACATCCTACGCGTAGGATGTCTCAAGCATAAATTTAGCCTTCTGTGCAAAGAATGACATCATGGGAGCCAAGACCATGGTGCAATGAGCCCATATACCAATTTTTAACCCATTTGGACATCAATTGCTACCTATGATGGACATTCTACCCAAATTGTGACCTAAAGCCCGATTCAGCCCAAAAATCAACTTTTTTGAGATCCAAATTCAAATCCAAGCCTATATCCATGTTTCATGAGCCTTACACTACCTGCATGTCAAGTATGAACCAATTCTGATAAAAAAGACATCCTACGCGTAGGATGTCTAGATGGAAATTTTTGACCAGATTTGCACTGTGAGCACATGCACAGCTTCACAAGTTCCTTTTAAGCTTTAATTTCAATTTTCAAGTCATTTGGATAAGTAAAACTCAGTTTCGCAGCTAATATGGAAAAAACGCTAACTTCGGACTACTGAGTGCAACAGGATCTATGGCAGCCTCGAAGTCACCGGCAAAGAGGAAAATAATGACCATCAAATATTATCTGGATGAAGTGGAACCCTTTGTCATTCCAGAGGGAACACTAAAGCCCACCAGCACGTGGATACAAGAAGATTTGTTAGAGTCAAATGACCTAAAGATCTACCAGGGAGTGTTCAAAGACAATGAAGGCAATGTAATAGAGCTACCAATGCTGCCAAGAGAACTCAATGAATTTGTACGAAGAAAAATGGCCGGCTACTTGGAGAAAATTGACCTCCACAACTACTTCGAAGCAATACCAGCAGGAGTGGACATCAAAAGAGTATGGGAGTTTGTAACAAGCATCAAAAAGGATGGAGTGGACAAGGTAACAGATTTACAAGGCAGACCAGACACAGAGATCATAATCACGGAGCGGGTGGTAGCCCATGCACTAGACCTCTCCAATGAGGGAGACAGTGTGACAAAAAGAAGGGATGAAGTCAAAGTGTACAAAGAGAAAAAGTAAAATTACACCTTTGAAGACATTGCCAACCCAAAGGTGGCAATTATGAGCCAGTTGTACAACCAGTACTTCCACATGTGCACTAAGAGGCCACAGAAGTATAGGATGCCTCCAGGTGCAATTGCCACAACGTTTACTTGGGCAATGACGAAGGGCACCCCAAAGATAATCAACTATGCGGCATACATACATGACAGCTTAGTAAAGATGGGCAACAAAAAGCCAACATACATAGTGCCAGGAGAATTGATCACCAAGGTGGTTTATGGGGCACTACACGCTAAAGGAAGGTGGCATGACCCCCCATCTCAGAATGATTGGCTCAGAATCAAAGAAGACAAGGAAGATGAGCCGCAAAGGGCACCAAGGGTGGCTACGAGATTGAAGAGACGGCTGGAGCCAGTTGAAGAGGAGCAACCCAACAGAAGAAAGGAAAGAAGGAGTTTGCTCAAGTGCCGGCCAAAGAAACCAGGTCTCAGAAAGCGGCAAGACTCGAGAAGCTGATGGAGAGTTTCTGAGAAGAAATAGCCCTCACGGGTGATTTAACCGACACGGTAGACCTGCACCCGCCCTCCAATGACTGGGACGTGGTGATGACAAGGCTAGATGGATTGCGAGCACAATCCATGTCTTCAGAGAAAGAAATGACAACTCTCAAGGCCACTGAAGAACATATAAAAAAGGAGGTAGATTCTCTGCAAACACAAAGCCAAAGGCAAAAAGAGAGAGAAGACGACCTGCAGGCCAGCTTGGCAATGGCTCTACAAAACTGCCAAGCAATGGAAGAAGCAAATGAGGCAGCAACAAAAAGAATACAAGCAGCTGAAGAAGAGTTTCTGCAGCTCAGCAAGTCATTGCAAGATGCCGAAAGAGAAAGGGATAATCTGACACTACAGCAGGCCAAAGAATCGAAAGAAGTAGAGGCCATGAGAAATTCGGAAGAAAAAGCAGAGATAGAACAAGAAGCAAGCCTGGATGAGGTCCTTGAGCTCAAGGACCAACTAAAAGTCAAAGATCAAACCATCTAGAGGCTGCGAGCATCACTTGCTAGAGTCAGAGCTACGAGCTCGACTCAAATCATTTTCGAGAGTCAACTATATGAAGAGCAAATGCAGGAACTTCAGAAGGAGCTGACTCTCGAGAAAAAGCAGAGATTAATGATGGTTGAAGGTTCTATCGTAATGAAAACAAGAATGGAGGAGGGCCAAAAAGCCCTGCAAGAAGAAGTGGAAAACATAAAGAAAAAGCTCGAGGAGGTGGAAAGAGTAAACGCTGAACTTAATGACCTCCTCGTGAATTTGGGCGGAGAAGCTGAAGCGGAAAAGCAAACACTCCTCATGCAAATTGAGGAGTTGAAAGGCCAGCAAGGAGGAGAAGCAGAAAGCTCAGGGCCAACCGCCAATGAGGGCATTGACCTCGAAAATGTGGCAGATCCTGTGGACACACACATGCAAGAGGAAAGCATAGCAGGATCCTCTCAAGAGCCACAGGATCTAACACAAGAAGAGGAGGAAAAATTGTGTAAGGCAATAGAGGAAGAGCTAAGAGAAAGCACGAAGGAAGCCTTGGAATGGGAGCAGAGGGTCTTCAAATCTATGAAAATTCAGAAGATCGACGCCAGCAATCTCAGGCGTGAGTGGATTCAACCCTCTCTCCCATATCCATTTCTGAAATATGAGGCAGCAACAATAAACAAGCGGATCAGAGAAGAGCCAACGGAACCTCTCTACAATGCAGACACCTCAAAGCTAGAAGGAGTTAAGCTTATAGTGGATTCTTAGCCAAAGTGGAGGAAGGCTTGGCTTACCAAGTACCCACAATACCTAATCCACCTGGTAGAGGCACCTAAAGATATCAGAGACAATCTCAGCTTCTGTCCACTACCAAGGGTTAGGACGTGGAAGGCACATCAAATTTTGCAAAGAAGCCAACCCACTTGGCTGAATTACCCAAAGCTGTCGGGCATGAAGGCAGGTGAGAGAATAAGTGTCCAATACATGGTGAAAACCCTAACGGGCGCCATAAAGTTTTTCACTGGCTCACCTGACCTTACATGCATTATGATGAAAAAGATTTGCAGAACCATCTTAGCAGTGTTCGAGACCTTCAAGCTAGGCCAGGTGACCGACAACATATTCTTCTTCTAGGATACATACATATGTGCTTATGATCTGTCAGGTCAGCCTTCCACGGAGGTGATACATGCGCTGTATCAAAGAATCATGTTTCTACCATCCTATCAACTCCAGGCTTTTGAAGAAGCATTCTATACGGGGTTCTTCACCATGAATACAGATATCTTTGGCCCAACAATGCTGAACCTACATGCCAGGTACGAATCACTGCTAAAGATGTGGGAAGCGATCAAATGAAGCAGCAGATCAAGGCCATGTCGGGGACGACATGAGCAAGGAGGGGGGGAGTGTTAGAAGCTGAACACACCCCACGGCATCTAACTACTCGGAGGACTATTATTTTTGTAATTATTCATTCATTAAGGAAAACCCAATTTTTCACCTTGTAATTATTGGGACTTACAGAAGTTTCCAGATTGTATCCCAGTTTTGATAGCTAGATTGAGTAGATGGTTGATTTTGTAACTTTAGGGTTTGAGAAGTTGTAAGGTATATATACCACTTTTTGACCTTAATGAAAAAACCTTTTGTCATTTTAAAAACAAGTTGGAAGTCTGTGAGTGAGCGTACTGTGTACGAGAGAGAGAGAGAGTGTGAGCTTCGTCTTGACGCTACGTGTGCTCCGGTGGTCGGAATCGAGTGCGAAGAAGTACAACGTGTTGCCCCCGACTAGAGCTACGCGCCAATACCAACATTGCACACGTACGGTCCGGCTTTGCGAGCTCCTTCTACGAGCTTCATCGGTTGTTTGGGTGAGCATACGTTGTCCGATTTTGCATTGCAGCATATCCACGCGTTCACATTGAGTAGAACTACACATTAGGCACTTTAGATTTCGGAAACGAAGACATGCAGATTTTGGCCAGACATCCTACATGTTTTTGCACCGGGTGTTTTGGGTCGGGATTTTGGTTCATAGACCTTAGGGAGAGTGACCTATTGGTATTAGTAGGGTCTCCTTCAAGTTCTATGGTGTTTCAAGATTGTTTGATGGGTGTTCGGCTCTAGAAAGCATTGAAGGAAGTTTCCTCTCTTGCACTCTTGAAGGCTGTGACTTAGACAATTGGTAGAGACCTCTGTAGGAATTGGTTAGGAGTCGGTCGAGTGTAGGTTGACACCTTATGCTTGCTTCCATGCGCCTGCGGGTCGAGCTTCGTCCTTAGCTGTCATTACATGTTAGGTGAGTTCTCGCTGTGCTGACGTCCATCGCGGCGTATCCGTCCAACACTTAGCTAAACCATATGAGTAGAAGCATCACTAGAGAACTACTCCTTATGAGAAGTAATGTGAAAACTGGGACCTGAGTCAATAATCCAATTCTATGCATAGCATTTGGCAAAGGCTAACAATGTCTTTGGACTCTAATCAAAAGTGAATACTAGTACATCTAAAGGTTGCGACATGTCAAGAACAACAGCAACATGTGGAGACTCAAAAAAATTTGGCTCCTCTATTTTCACAATGCTCTTAGGAGGTGCAGAACTTATGCAAATGGCTTTACCCTTCTCTCTTTGCAACAAACAACAATACCTTTTCATGTGTCCTTTCTTTTAAAATGGTTGCATTCGATTTTCCTTGTGTCATGTCCATGACTCTTGATACATGAATTATTGCGATCTTGAGAATTTTTGTGACTATGACTATGACCTCTCCACCTTTGACTATTTCTATGGATACTTCCACTTGCCATATACGCATCACCATACCCACTAGTGTCAAGAGACTCACACCGAATCTCTTATGTGAGCAAAGCATCGGTAACACCACTAAAAACAAGCTTGCCCCTAGGGATGAAGTTACTAATGGCAATGTTAAATGTATCCCATGATGTAAGCAAAGAACATAAAAAGAAAATGGCTTTCATTTTCCCATCAAAATTTTAAAACCCCTTTGATGTCAACTGAGTAAACACACTGTTAAACTCGGTCAAGTGTGAGGTAATATTGCTACATTCTTTCATGTCAAGAGACATAATATTCTTCATTAGAAACACTTTGTTTGATGCACTCTTACAATCCCATGTTGAACATAAAGACTCCCATGGTTCTTTAGCATTTGTCTTGTTCATGATGTGAAAAATATAGACTCACTAAGATGTAACCTAATAGTTTCCATGGTACAAGCATCAAGCTCCTCGCATGATCATCAGTGTACAAACCCTCTCTACGCTCTTTCAATGGCACTGCAAGTCCTATTGACTAGCACATCAAGCATTCTCTACCTCCATATAGTGAAATTTGTGCCATCAAATTTCTTAATGTAGTAATCTTCTTTCTTAGGTGATCTACCATACTAACGAGAGCTAACTGCAAGAGAGTAATGCTAAGAGCTTATGGAAAATTTTATGTGAAATTTTTTGGAAAGTCTCCTCTGGTCAGAGATCAAAATCTTAACTAGAATCTCAGCAAAAACCATTGCAATGTCAATGCAAGAAAAGGGTCCTATAATCAAACTAGAAAACTCACAAGAAAAATCCGGTAGAGTCTCCTCTATACAAAAATGAAAATCTCAAGAAAAAATCAACGCATAAAATATAGAGTGCTCTTTTGGCATAATTTGGCATATACTGCTTAAAAAAATCATCAAAAGATATCCAACTTGGCATCAAGGCACCAGTAACCATCTATGCATGTCCTATGGCGAGGCCAAAAATGGGAATCTCCAACAACCTAACCTCACATTGGATAACCCACACCCTAGTGCTAGGCTTAAGAAAAATCTCACGCAACAACGCTCACAAAAAGGTTATTCAAACACTAGTAGCCATAGTTTCAAAAAGGGCTCTTTCAAACTAAGTCTCAAAAATGTACGAGACTACTAAAACAAGCCAAAATTGGCGCCACAACAAGGTATAATGGTAGTATTTGCAACACAATGTACATCCAAAATGTGAAATTGTCACTACAAAACCGCAGACACATGCTCCAACTGGTGCCACTAAGATGCAAACAAAATTTGGACTCAAGTGAGCTCCCTACAGGGACCAAGAAATGCTCTCAATAGAGCACAAGTACACAAAGGTGCTAATCATGCATATCCATATGCATAAATCTCCCAAAGGGAAGCAATCACTGGTTTAAAATATCCCACTGAACTTGGAATCTATCATTGACAGAACTTGTCAACTGTAGGAAAAATCAAACCACGAATGCCATGCATATAGTAACTATCACCTCTTAAGTGTAAGAGCCACATACTTATAGTGGGAAGCCTGCTAGGAAAACTTGTAAAAAACCCTATAGTTATGTAGACTTGTGAGCTTCAAAAATTGATAAAAATTGGTAACATGTGAGCCGTGAATGGCTAAGCATCACATAACCAAACCACAATATGCATATATCAAAAGTTTGTACAAAACAAAGCACTAAGAAGCCAAGAACTAACCCAAAACTACTCTCTCTAACCATGCCATAAAATTACTGTATCGATGCAAAATCTGGTGCAAGTTTTGATACCAAATCCATTTCCACAATTGATTGCAAAGAAGTCGATACCAATTTCTACTGTCGGATGAAATTTCTTTGCCCTAAAACTAGCTAAACACAAGATGAATATCTCAACTCCACAATCTCGTACATGGCTGAAAATTTCCTACTCCAAATCCTATTGTAAGCACACACTAAAGCACTCAAATATGTGTGCAATCAATGGATAGCACTTTGGCTGAATACTCTTCTCCATAAGCACTCAATAATGGCTACAAATCATCTTTGAATAGTTCACAAAGCAATGACGATGAAGGTCTCTTGTCGGCAAAACCAATTGGTTGTGATACCACTTGTGAAGCACGCATTCTCGGCATGTTGTGCGAGGAAGGAGAACGTGGAAAGTTTTGGGTGGAGCTCCCACTGAGGATTCTTGATGCCTCGCTAATTCTTATCGATCTATATTACCAATGAAAAGAGATAAGTTTAGTGCGGTCAATAATATAGGTGTCTGGCAAGTTGGATTGAACCCTAACAACCCAGTCCAATATTGTATCCATTTAATATGATAAAATATGTACACTTCATGATCACAATGACCCTAAATTATCACCTAGCAATCAATAAAGCCTAGGTAAAATTTTCCACATGAGGTATGGTTTACATGTGGAATCAAAAATAGATTCAATTATAGACTTAAAACCTAATTGAAAAAGGATTGTATACACTATCATTTGTATGCACCTAAATCTGTGAAAACAAACAAAAAAAATCTACTACCCTGATCAAAATAGTTGCCTGCCAAGCATAAATCGCACTCTACCTTCAGGCCTCACACAAAAAACCACCCAAATTCCCTTCTTTTCCCCCCACACCCTAAGCTTTGCATGGCACTATCTTCTCTATGCCCAAATCTTGACAAGAATGCCATTAAAAAACAAGAAGAAGCTCTACTTCCCCTTGCTCACACAAATAATTTGCTACACCCAAAACCTGCTCACAAATTTCTTCTCTATAGAGAGAGAGAGAGAGAGAGACAGAGAGAGAGAGCCATCAAAAGGCCTCCCTTACCTTCCTTCCTTCCACCTCGAACATCTTCAACTTCACTTTGCCCAGACTACCCAGAAAAAAAATCCTCTGTTCTCCTTTCTTGAGAGAGGGCATCCATGACAAATTTATCCTCCTCTCCTTGAGGCAGATCAAGAACGAGCACCAAAAAAAACATGAAAGAGATAAATATATCCCTCCCCCCCCCTCCCCCCTCCCCCCGCCTCCCCCCCCCCCCACCCAAACTTTAACTTCTTCACCTTCTCTCCCTCATCACATCTTTAAAACCTGGATAAAAACAAGAAACTTCCCTCAAAATTGTTTAAAGCCAAAAAGCCCTTCAAATTTGTCTCTTGTTTTGGTTGTAAAATTCCTTCCTTCCTTCCAAAAAGTTATACCTTACCTATTTTTGAATGTCGTAGCCATATAAACATTTTACTAACCATCCTCATGCATTGCATGCAATCCTCACACAAAGCCCAAGGAAAGGTAGTCACCACATCGTACTTGTGCCTTAGACTCCTTTCATTTGTCTCCCCAACAAGAGTGCCGTCAAATAGTGCCATCGATGCGGCTTCCATCCTTGCTAGCTAATTCCAATAGAGAACAATAACACAACATGTGCAACGCCTTGCAGGGATGACATACCACCTACCATAGTTCTAAGCTCGTGGAGCTCCCCCAAGGGGAGACTCCACTTTGTGTAGTCTATGTAGTGTGACCTCATATCCCCCACATGTCTTAGTTGCACGCACGTATGCAGGATTTTTGTCATAGGTGGTGGCATATGGGATCCATCCCCTAGAGCTCCAAATTCCTTATGCAAGCACAAAATTAATGATTTTTTGTGCTAAAAAACTCCTCCTATAAGCCCAAAAAGGCTGTAATAAATCTTGTAAACTAGCAAGCCTTCCACAACCCAAGCATCATCTTTAGTCCACAAATCGTTCCATCTTTCCCTCTTTCAAGTCTTAAAACCCATGCTATGTCAAGAGATAGAGAAAGAGAGAGCTTGAGCTCTTGCAAGCACACACCCACACAAAGATGGAGATAAAATTTTTTACTTCTTCTTCTTCATAAACTCAAGATAAGAGGTCTACAAAACATAAGGGAAAGTACTACATAAAAGGGGAACTAGTACAATGGTCTAGTATGAACCGCAAGTGAGTGAGGTGAGTAGAAAAGTGTGCCATCACTTCGATAGGTAGACTAGCTCGATGTAGTCTAGCTATAGTATCACTTGCAAAGATATGCGTATCCACCAAGGTGTGTGTTGGAGGCTCGCCATAACATAGGAAATCTCCCACAAAATCTATCAATCCGGAGAGAGAGAGAGAGCATGACCCGGCTAGGGCTTGGAGGCATCACACAAAGAATGTGCGAGAGCGTGCATCCTCCAATGAAAATAGAATTCATCCCAAAAAACTAATGCTAATCGCACATCAAACATCAATTCAAGCAATCATCTACACACATCAAGCAACGAAGTGAAACACACTAATCTTGGAATCTCTCAAGCACAACTCTAATTACATGCATTGACCATTAAGCACACAAGATCGCATTCAAGTCGGCCACCCCAACCATGCCAATCATGGTGTCCAAATCAAGTCACACATAATCAAATTAAGCTCAAGGCTTTTTAAACCTACACACACACACAAGCACACCATTAGAGGACAACTCTAATCCCTCAATCACGAGTACGCCCACTCCGCTTAATCGAGAGAGTTAGATAAGGACTGCACTAATCGAAGTAGCTTAGCATAAGTAAGAGTTAGATTAGAGAAGATCAACACTTCAAAACAATGAAGGAAAGTAGAGAAACATGATTGACAACATAATGAAGACTAGATTATTTAAAAGAGGATTACACTAATTACATGTGATTAGCACTAGCCTTCTAAGCATGGGCATTAAGCTCAAAGGCTAGGCCATTAAGAGCTACTCTTGGGAGAGAGTTCTCAAAAGGACCACTCAAGAATGACCTCTCATTAAGCATAGGGCTCTTTTATAGCTTTGGGTCTCAAACCCTTCAACTATGGGATAAAGTGAGCTCTCTAGCTTAGACTCATACAACTTTGGAACTCCTAAATGAGTCCAAGTCCTATACAATGAAAAGTAAATATTGTGCACTATGGCACATCCATAGCTTGGTGCATAATTGGTGTAGGCGTTAGCCGCTTCTAACACTCCCCCCTTCCTAATTTGGCGCACGTCCTTGTGTGCCGGTGATGCAAGACACGGTGACATGGTAGAAATCAAGTCCAAGGAAGAAATGTTGAGCTGCAAAACATAAGAACAAGTAATGAGCATTTAAGGCCACCAAAAATGAATAAAACATGAAGCATAAATGAACAATCATGCAAAGTGATTTTTTGCTTCTAAAAGATGGGTCAATCATAGTCAAAAACTAAACAACATAAAGCAAAAAAATACTCGAACTATTGTGAAGATTAAACCACTTGAAATTTCAGTTTTATGCATGAAACACAAGCAATCAATTATGACCCTAGGCTAATGCAAGTTCATAAACCTACTAGCCTAAAAACTATGTGAACAATCTTAATAAATCATTCAAGTCTATCATGTCTACGGGCTATAAAAAAGCTCCTAATCTATTAGTACATTGTCAAAGTTTTTTGAAGCTCATGGAAGTTTTGTTTTTGCATTTCATTGAAAAAGTTAAGCACATTACAAGGCTACCATCCTAAGGCAAGTGTAGGTGCGACTCTCGGCTCCTTGAACACTCAAGAAGGTGTTCCAAAAGCCTACTAGCTTACCAAGGCGACGGCTAACCCCTATCAGCCCAGGGCATCGGTTTAGGGACTTGACCAAGCGAGCCAAGGTGATTCCCCTCGCCTACCAAGTGTCAATAAGGCGCTAGGCCTTACACAGACACAACATAACATATAATTTTTATTTTCATGTGCCTTAGTAGCATTTTTGCTACTTTTTTGGACACTTCTTTGCTTCATGGTTCATTTTTTAGCACATATTTTGTTCTTCCTTTATGAGATATTAGTGGCAATTGGACTAAAAAAGACTAAAGCCTAATCATAGCCCTAGGCCATGACAAAAATGAGTGGAGTATTAAGACTATCACTAAGAATCTAGGACTAGCAAGAAATGAACCTACATTAACCTAAGGTCAAGGCCAATTACCTATGATTTACACACATAAAACCTAATTTTTTGATTCGTTAATTTTCACAAAGCAAAGTGTTGAAACTTTAAAATGCCTAGCTTTCGAACATGAAAAAAACCATAGCTTAGAAGAAAAATTTCACTTAAACCAAGCAAGAGAATGAACAAAAGAGCAAAATCATGGAAGGATTACACCTATTCATGCTCTTTGAGTATCCTTGAGCAAGCATCTCCCTTTGTGTAGAGAAGCCTCTTGATCTTTTTATTTGCAACAGAAGCTTTTTGAAGCTAAGTGTAAACACAAGCTACAAAAGCTAATTATTAAAAGCCAAAAGAACATAAAAAACATTAATGAATACCTAAAGCTAGGGTCTTGCATACCCGAATTTGCCAAAGGGAAAAACTCAAGGGAAAAAAATGCCTTTGGTTATGCACATGATGCTCTTTGATAGCAAATTTATGCATACACATCAACAATGGGAGATAAAATGCTTCTACATAAGCAAATTTTGCAATTTTTACCATCTCTCATGCATGATTCAAAGTTGACTATTTTCTAGCTCAATGAAATATGGAATTTAAAACAAGCCAAGGGATGAAAATAATGCAACTTCATGAAGTGAAGTGGATCTTCAAAGCCAAATTTACATTTCAAAGCTTTCCAAAAGGTTGGCTAACAACTAGCTCACATGAAATTTTACAATTTTTAGAGCAATCTATGAGCTAGAGATGACTGCAACTTGAATTGATCAAATTTTAACTCAATCTAGCATTGCACACACACAAAAATTAGGTGCACAAATCCAATGTTTTGCTCAAATAGCAACGAAATTAGGCCAATTCCTAATGCTTGCACACACATTTATTGCAAAATCATCAATCTACAAGCATTTAGGCATCCTATTTGATTACAATTTCATTCCAATTTCATCAAATTAGGCATAAATTCCATCAATTAGGCACACACACCTAATTTTAGCAATGATTTAGCAACTCAATGGGATCAACTTAATCAATCAAAAATTCAACGGAGTAGGTCAATCCACTTACAATTGATTGCTTGCTCGCTTAGTCCTTGCTCCTCGTGTAGACACTCCATTGCACACACATCTGTGCAACTCCGATTCGGTCCAAAATTGATCAAAAAATTGACCAAAATCAACACTCAATCACATGATTAGGCATAGATTAGAGCAATTAAGAGTGATGATCCTCCTCAATTAAGGGGATTTAGCATACATTCCAAATCAAAATTAGTGGTTAGGTTAGCACAATTAGCATGAAATTAGCATGGAATTAGTACAATTAGCACGAAATTAGAATGAATGGGATGCAAAATTAGGAAGGTTAGTGAAAAATTAGCAAAATCAAAAGAGAATTTAGGGGTTTTTGGGGTGAAATGACTCTATACACATCTAATTAAACCTAATTACACTACACACAAATCAAATCCTACCTAATTACAAGAAATCAGTAATCAAATTAGTCTTATCTTTTGCCTATCCCCGGCAGCGGCGCCAATGTTGGAGGCTCGCCATAACATAGGCAATCTCCCACAAAATCTATCAATCCGGAGAGAGAGAGCATGACCCGGCTAGGGCTTGGAGGCATCACACAAAGAATGTGCGAGAGCGTCATCGGATGCAAAGATTGAGAGGATTCAAGAGCGTGCATCCTCCAATGAAAATAGAATTCATCCCAGACAACTAATGCTAATCACACATCAAGCATCAATTCAAGCAATCATCTACACACATCAAGCAACGAAGTGAAACACACTAATCTTGGAATCTCTCAAGCACAACTCTAATTACATGCATTGACGATTAAGCACACAAGATCGCATTCAAGTTGGCCACCCCAACCATGCCAATCATGGTGTCCAAATCAAGTCACACATAATCAAATTAAGCTCAAGGCTTCTTAAACCTACACACACACAAGCACACCATTAGAGGACAACTCTAATCCCTCAATCATGAGTACGCCCACTCCGCTTAATCGAGAGAGTTAGATAAGGACTGCACTAATCGGAGTAGCTTAGCATAAGTAAGAGTTAGATTAGAGAAGATCAATACTTCAAAACAATGAAGGAAAGTAGAGAAACATGATTGACAACATAATGAAGACTAGATTATTTAAGAGAGGATTACACTAATTACATGTGATTAGCACTAGCCTTCCAAGCATGGGCATTAAGCTCAAAGGCTAGGCCATCAAGAGCTACTCTTGGGAGAGAGTTCTCAAAAGGACCACTCAAGAATGACCTCTCATTAAGCATAGGGCTCTTTTATAGCTTTGGGTCTCAAACCCTTCAACTATGGGATAAAGTGAGCTCTCTAGCTTAGACTCATACAACTTTGGAACTCCTAAATGAGCCCAAGCCCTATACAATGAAAGGTAAATATTGTGCACTATGGCACATCCATAGCTTGGTGCATAATTGGTGTAGCCGTTAGCCGCTGCTAACAGTGTGCCAGTGATGATGACTGTCGATGATAGTCATCCAAGAGTTGTACATGTTGCGATTGACATCTCAACACTCCCACTCAATGCCAACTCTTGTATGCCAAGCATCATCCCTCAAAACTATTGTAGCTTCGCCGCTCCAAGGGCCTTCATGAAGATATCTGCAACCTGCTCATCCGTCACCACATACTCCAGGTTGATGTTGCCTGCTAAGACCCTCTCTTTGATAAGGTGGTAGTGCACCTCAGTGTGCTTTGTCTTGGCATGAAACATTGGGCTTCATGCCAACTGTATATTGTTGAGGTTGTCACAATAGATGACAACCGGCCTCTATACCTATACTCTAAAGTCGTGAAGTAGAAATCCCAACCATGCTACCTCACATGCCGCCACTACAACACTCCTGTACTCTGCCTCTATACATGAAAGAGAAATAGTAGGTTGCTTCTTGCTACTCCATGTGATATCAACACTCCCAAGTGAGAACATGAATCCATTGGTAGATCTACATTGTATATGTACTACCAGCCCAATCCACCTTTGTGTAGCCTTTCATGTAACTTGTCATTTGATGGATTCTTACCATGACTTGCACTAGAGGACCCTTGCGGCCCACTCAAAACTTGTGACTGTGCACTTTCTTTTCTATAGCCATATTCTCTCTTACATTAGCCCCAAAATCATCTTTTACATCAACATACTAACTTGCCATTTCATTAAAAAAAACATCCTTGCTCACCCTCACTTTACCCGTGATAGGATTGTAACAATTGTACTCTTTTTGCTAAACGGAATAGCCAACGAACACACATTTTTTTGCTTTTGGATCAAGCTTACTTATTAGCTCATCCATCAGATGCACACAAGCAATACACCTAAACACTTTAAAATCTAATACATCTAGTTTTTCACCACTGAACTTTTCTTCAGGTTTTATATCATGTACTGCAGCAGTAGGGGTCCTGTTCATAATGTAGACACTTGTAGCAACAGCCTCAACGCAGTAACAATGAAGAATGTTCTTCTCATTCCTTAATGTTCTAGCCACTTTTGAAATGTGACTGTTCTTCCGCTTAGCAACACCGATTTTCTACTGAGTATACCTGCATGAAAACTGCCTTTGAATTCCATGCTTTTTCAAGAAACCATTGAATTCATTGAAAAGTATTCTCCCCCTCTATCTAGCCTCAGACACTTTACATGTTTCCTAGTCTATTTTTCAACTATAAATCTGAAAGTATGAAAATGCATAAACACCCTACTTTTCTACTTCATGAAGTAGACCCATATCTTCCTTGTATGGTCGTCAATGAAACTCACATAGTATCTACATCCACCCATAGATGTAGTGTTTGTCGGACCCCATACATCTGTATGCACTAAATCCAATGCATACATGATTACATTCTTATCATGAGGAAAAGATTCTTTTTCTTGCTTTCCAAATTGACAAGCTTCACATACTTTCTACATTCAACAACTCAAAACATAAGTAAACATGTAACCATCTCTTTAGTCTGCATCATTTTCAATCTCTACAAATTTACATAACCAATAAGTTTGTGCCAAATCTCTATATTTGGAACAACACCTGCACCTCATGTAAACATGATAACATTCACATTGAGCACATTTACATCCAAAGTAAACATTCTTTTTACTTTTTTCCTTGCGCTACCAGCCTTCCATCCTTCTTATGCTCTTCAACAAAGAGACCATCGAAGTTAAACCTAGCCTGTAAACCCTGGCTCAAACCCTGGCTCAACCACTTGCCCAACAAAAACCAAGTTCTTTGTAATGTTGGGTACATGTAGTACATCGGCCAGATACTTCACTTTACCATCTGTCATAGACAATGACACATTTCTTGTATGCATAATAGGATGTGAGTATCATCTTCAATTTTTAGATTACCAGGACTTTGTAAAGTTTGCATTTCCTTAGATCATTCACCATGGCTAGTCATGTGATTCGATGCATCAGAATCCACATACCATACATTATCACTTGATTTTTTCACATTTGCATACATAGTATTCAACATGTGCTGCATCAAAAATATTCTTTAGGTCTCATATACATTCCTGCTAGTGGTTGCATAATTGTTTTGCTGCCGCCTGTCTAAACCATCACGTTCAAAGTGATCATGTCTTCCACAACCTCTTGGACTCCCCCTGCCTTAAAAGTTTCCTTGACCACCATTTGTGTTTTGATCATGATTGTTGTTGTGCTATTGTGCTTGGTGGTTGCCTCTTCCTCACCCTCGTCCATGACATGCACCACTTCCTCTTCCTCTTCCTCTGTTGTTGAAAAGGACCTGTTCAAAATTGTTTCCACCCTATGTAAAGGTGTCTAAGGCTCCTTATCTTGCACAATTAATAAGGACACCATATCTGTACACGAGGGAATGTTCTCTCAAATATGGATGCGAGTATCTGGCTTACTAAATAAGAGACGGAAATTTAAGAAAATTCTTATTTGACGTCAAGGGACGGGACCTCGTAGACATAATTCTACTTTATCATCATCATCGATTGTAACACCAATCGATGCAAGTGACTCACAAATGTTCTTTTCAACGAATAGTTGTTGATGGACAATTTTTCTTCTTCATAGTATTCAAATCAGTCTTCAACTAACAACTTCCTTGCCTTTGTGTTGGTCACATCCAATGACAACAAAGTGTCGCAAGCCTCCTTAGGAGATTGATCATCCTATTTTTGGCCATTCATAGTGTCCTGTATACTGAAAAAAATACAGTACATGAATTTTCAAGCTCCCTGGTTCCAATCTTTAAATGTCTTAATTTGTGCAACAGTCGCACCTTCCTCTAGCAATGATGGTTCTATATCATGCTCTCCATCAATGTAGTCCCAATAACCTTTGTCCATAAGGAAATTGGTCATTCTGAACTTCCAAGCATGGAAGTTGTTCTTGTCCAACCTTTCACTGACAACCTGGTTAAGCCCATCACTGTTGGACGACATGTTTCCAACCCTTCACATAGTCTTCAAGCAACCTGCTAAAAATAGTCAGTTATTACCACTTGTAACCACAATCTATGTACATACACCTGTTTCATTGTACTAAACAGTATCTGTGCACACTGCAGTCAAACCAAATATTTTTGACCCACCTATGTAGATTTGCAGAATCCCGAACCTTAGCATTTCTGCATGCAAATGAACTCTAATTCCAAAACGAGGGTCAAAACGTGTTTGTAATGGAAACCTGGCTGCACAGTTTCAGTCTGAAGGATGGACTGAATAAAACCTTGAGATGCAAACTCTCCAAAATAAATCATCTCAATCAGAGATCATTGGTGATGTCTCACAAGAATACCGAAGATGCTTCCTAGACTGCTCTTGCTTGCTTCTCCAAGCTCCTTGGACACAACTAGGCTACCATGTCAAGAGATAGAGAAGGATAGGGCTTGAGCTCTTGCAAGCACATACACACACAAACATTGAGTCAAAAATTTACACTTCTTCTTCTTCACAAACTCAAGATAAGAGGTCTACAAAACATAAGGGAAAATACTACATAAAAGGGGAACTAGTACAACGGTCTAGTATGAACCACTAGTGAGTGAGGTGAGTAAACAAGTGTACCATCACTTTGGTAGGTAGATCAACTCGGTGTAGTTCAAGTGTAGTATCACTGGTGAAGACATGCGTATCCACTAAGGTGCACTAGTGATGATGACTGTCGGTGATAGTAATCCAAATGTCGCACATGTTGAGCTTGACATCTCAACATGCCAAAATTGATCCATAAGTATTAATTTTTCCCACAAATTACTTGTTTTAAGCCCCATGTGGGGTGCAATAAAAACTAGACACCTTGTGATCTTGTCGCCCTCATCCCAAGCTTCTCTTTTAGGCCTATAAAATAAGAATCCAATTAACTATGACTTTGAAATGGGATGCATGCATGAAATCCATGTAGATGAACGGAATAGACTCATACAAGGTGTGGCAATATCAATAGTTCCTTATTGTACACTAGTGGAATAATCAGTTAGAACCCCAGTGGTGGCACCTATAAATAGGGCCTATCACTTTCATTTTGGGATCCTTAAGCCCTTACACCTTATGAAACTTGAGCACTTAGACTCTTAGTTAATCATTATAATTCCTTATTGTACACTAGTGGAATAATCAGTCAGAACCCCAGTGGTGGCACCTATAAATAGGGCCTACCAATTTCATTTTGGGATCCTTAAGCCCGTACACCTTATGAAACTTGAGCACTTAGACTCTTAGTTAATCATTACAGTTCCTTATTGTACACTAGTGGAATAATCAGTCAGAACCCCAGTTGTGGCACCTATAAACAGGGCCTACCAATTTCATTTTGGGATCCTTTAGCCCGTACACCTTATGAAACTTGAGCACTTAGACTCTTAGTTAATCATTATAGCTCTTTCATATCATTGTTTTATCTCAAGCTATAATCTAATTCCAACTCATTGTTTCTAGAGTCTTCCACCAATGTGTCATTGAATCTAAATTTGAATCATTTATATCTAGTTGCAATCTAAAATACATTCTAAGGTGCCCCTTAATCAATGTTTTTTATGATATGAACTAATTCATTCATTTTTGTTCAATCATTTTATTGAAACCTGGTGCCAAGATTATCTAAATCTATTTGTCTAGTAACTGGGTTTATGCTTTGTTTGATTTTATTTCATCCGATCATCTAATATTTGAACTTGATCAACTCATTCAAAACTCAAACTTCTTATGCAATCACTCCAAAGCTAATTTTGGAACAGCTGTCAAGTTCCAATTGATTCCATTTTGGCAATCCTGATGGTGAGATTATCTAAATCTATTTGTCTAGTAACTGGGTTTATGCTTTGTTTGATTTTATTTCATCCGATCATCTAATATTTGAACTTGATCAACTCATTCAAAACTCAAACTTCTTATGCAATCACTCCAAAGCTAATTTTGGAATAGCTGTCAAGTTCCAATTGATTCCATTTTGGAAATCTTGATGGTGAGATAAATCCCATGATAGAAGTAGTCTCCCAAGTTAGGACTTAGAGTTAGTGAGATATTCATGATTCACAATGCGTGTATAGAGCATATCTATAATGTTCACTGACAAGAAGAATCACACCAATAATGTAGTTGAAGGGTCTAGGTATGAGCCTATTGATCTTCGACCACACTATTAGGGTGAGAATACTAGAGTGGATCTAGGCATTAAGGAAGCTAAAGGCAACCAAGCTGTAGGAATGTTAGACCATTCAAGGAGAAGGAAATTAGAGGGTTCTAAGAGATACTCTCATTAAATAGTGCTAGGAATTCATTTGAGCAAGGTAAAGCTAATGATACCAATGCTGGTAGTGATTGAGGGAGTCACAAACACAAATTTTTGGAATCAATGACAAAAATTCACAAAAGAAAGAATCCTAAAATAGTAATAGAGATAGACGATGATTATAATGTCAAGCCGATAAGAGAGGGAAAAAATAATGAAATGAACATAGCACTCCCAACATGCATGCCCACCATGCATGCCCAACAAGAAGGATAGCCCTGATGTTCACATTCAAGAATCTGAACAATATGTTGACCTCAAGCACATTGATGAAGACAAATTGGTCCCTCAGATGATGAAATATGCCACTAGGAAGTGGTATTTTACTATCCAACAAGTAAGTTGAGGAGCTACAATAAACCAAATAAAGCCTTTATTTTTGAGTATAGCAAGAAAAAAGGGGATGAAGAAATCCTTTGTCAGTTAGGGCTGAAAGCAAGGGATGGTGGTACAAAATTGGTTGTCCTTGACACCACCCAGGCTTGGTGGGTTCCTGAGTAGAACAAGACTAAAGTAAAAGAGGGAAAAAGGGAAATAAAGGAGAAAATCAAATGCAAAATTCTTGGAGGTTTATTACTTTAGTCTTGTTTTTTGAAACATCCATTAACAGATCGATGTGGGTGGGATTCAAATTTGGCCTCTGTGTGTGTGTGTGTGTTCTTCTCCCTTCCCCCACCCTCTATTCTTTGTAAAGATCCATATCCCTCTCTCTCTCTCTCTCTCTCTGTCTCTCTCTCTCTCTCTCTCTCTCTCTCTCTCTCTCTCTCTCTCTCTCTCTCTCTCTCTCTCTCTCTCTCTCTCTCTCTCTCTCTCTCTCTCTCGCTCTCTCTCTCGCTCCATGGTAGCTAAGGCCAATATCATATCTACAGAGACGATGTTGGAAGCCGATCACGATCCTTTCAACAACCTTGAGTGAGGGATACCTACATTTTTAGAGAATACTGTAATGGAAACCATGAGCATTCATGAACCTGTGAACAACAAAGAATGTTTGCAGGGCTATTGGATACAAAAGAAGTGTGAGCAACGATGCAAGGGGAGTGCAACCCTGCTAAGACAATTGAAATTTTTACAACCAGGTCAAGGAACAACATATGCAAAGCCATGGCCAGATGTTGGCATTGGCAGACCCAAGGACTAACAACAGTACAACAACAAGAATTCTAGACCAGCTCATGCATCAAAATTGGATATGAAAGCGAGTCTTCTTTTTGGTGTTCGCAACACATTGACTCAGTTGAAAGTACCCCACTCTTCAAGTGAGGTTTTTGTGAAGAGAACCTCTTTGATGATGATACTGAACAATGGCGAACATTGGTGAATTAGTCCAAAATTGCTGCTGTCTTGGGTGTTCATTGACGGAACATAGCGGCAGCAAATAGTCAATTGGAAATGAAAGATGAGGATGAAAAGTTTTCACTTACTGCTTGTCACAGATAATTGCCTCTGCATACAAGTATCACCATTGAAACTAGAGATTTGTTGACCGCTTTCTAGTAATCCGAGATGAGAGTCTCACCTAGCAAAAAGCATATTTGCTTTGCAATCATGGGATCAAGACAAAATGTGTCATCAAACATCCCATACATCTTCTAGATGAATCTCAGGTCCTACAATGCAATTCTGGTGGCCTTGGTTTTAGTTTAATTAGTGCTCACAAAATTTGTAGTCTTTAAACGACATTCAAGTTTGACTGTATAGTACCAAATTGGTAGTTGTTTTGCCAACAATCACTCTAGGCCATACAATATCACTTTGGTACTTTTTGGGTAAGAATAATTGTAGGTATCATTCCTAGGTGCCTAGTACCAATTTGGTGCTTCTTTGGATTTTCCATCATTCCCAAGAGGATGCACAATACAATTTTTTGGTTGCAAGGCCGAAAGGTATGGATGCACATTCTCAATTTGGTACTTTTGATTTCCACCCAAACTTGGTAGTGTAATACCGAATGAGGTTTTGCAAACAAATTTGGTGCCTTTCAATATATCCTGCAAAGTACCAAACTAGAGAGATTGTACCAATTTTGGCTCTTTTCTCTATCTAGAAAAGTTCCCAATTTGTGTGTGGTCCTTATGGTAGAAAGCCTTTTCCAAGAAATATGGATGCACTAAAAAACATGTACCTTAGGAAAAATATGAACAACCAAAGGGGCCTTGTAAGAGCAACCAATCAGATTTTAGTCAAAAATAAGACATAAAAGAAAGGGGGGGGGGGGGGGGGGGGGGGGGTTGGATAGCCCATATCTACGTACCTCAAAACTATATCATGTAACATATCTATGGAAAGAGCTCTACAATGTAATCCAAATGCACTATTGCCCAACATATTTGAAGTTAAATGCTCAAGTTATGACCAGTCAAAACATGAAAAAATTGGTGGGACCGTGGCCACAAGCCCATTCTCATTGGTGTAGAGAGTATATTCCAAAAGAATCTTTGACCCTAAAGGGCCCTTTTGGGGTTCACATTTTCCCTAATGAGTGATAATTGTCACTGAAGTTTGAAGATTTCTCAGTGCTCGTCTTCTATCTCATTTGGATACCACATTAACATAGTAGATCCTCTTTATAAGTTGTTGATAAAGAATCAAAGTTTTGATGGGAAGAAGAGAAAAAAAAGCCATGAGGAAGCCAAAGAAGCTACTTCTTTAATGACCGACCTTGAGAAAGATAGACTATGCATGTGAGAAACCTATCATTGTGACAATAGACAGGAGTCCTACAAGGATAGGATGGGCAATAGGGAAAGATAATGATGAGAGAAAAGGTATGTAGTGAGGTTTGGGGCCAAGTTTCTAAGTTCTTACCAAGGACATTATGTGAAGGCTAAAAAGAAATTATGGGGAGTGGTCAAAACATTGAGGTGTGACAAGGAGTACTTGATAGGGGCGTCCATGGTTGTGGAAATTGATTTTTTCCCTCTTCTTGGAACAATTACAAATTGTTCAACTCCAAATATTGCTATGCTATGAGGGTGAAAGCATGTATTGGTGGTACCAAAACGGGTGTCTTGGACATTCCTTATCTTCATGTGTTACATGTAAAATATACTAGCATGTTATATATCAATGGATAGATTTTTTCATGAAGAATCTAAAACTATAAAGTACATGAAGTTTTTGTTTTTGTTTTTTGCAAAAATTTTACCATTCACCACTTTTTTGTAAGTGTACCACTAAAAAGTGAAAAAAGTGGTACCACCTATACATGCTTTCACTCATGATGGATAGCCTACATAAAGTCCTTGAATCCCAAGTCCAAGCATATTGCAAGAAAGGAAAATCCAATGGTAGAGATGTTATCTAGGGCAAGGTATGAACAAGAACATGACATGATTTTTGAAGGAGATGATGTAGGCACAAAGTTTTACAAAATTTTCATGCAAAAAGTAATCATGCATGTTTTGTATCTTTGCTTGAGTCCTTTTTAGAAGAGATGTATGAGAGTGAGTGGCTCTTGATAGGTCACTACTTAAGTATCTTACAAAAATAGGATGACTGGGCCAAGCAAGAATTTAAGAGGACAAGAAGAAAAGCATATGGATACTTCTTGAAGGATGCTCTTATGGAAGCATCTTAAACAAAGAGATGGAACACCTTGCAGGTAGTGTGCGATAAGACTACTCAACAAGAGATTATGAAGGAGTTCTATGAAAATATATGGGCATGACATTGAGGTGTATGGGAAAATTTTTTCAAAGTAAAAGAATGGTTTGGTGGAAAGGAATGTATAAGGATGTGGATGATTTTGTGGAATCTTCTGTGTCACACCAAATGTATTCAAATGTATGGCATCATGATGGGATACATCCTACTTATCCATTGGCCATACATTACAAATGGGTTGTGGACTTGGTCACAATTCCTTGAGACTTTGGCAAATGAGGTATTTGGTGCTTGCAAGAGAAAATTTTTCTAACCAGGTTGAAGGGCGTGCATTGAGAACACAGAAGCTGTATGTAAATTCCTTCTTGAAGATGTGATATTTCACTATGGATGTGTGGGAAAGATATGTGTAGATAGAGGAGAATTGGATGCTGAAGAAACAAGGGAACTCCTCTCTAGGATGAGAATCAAAATAGCTTTAACTTGTGCTTATAACCCAAAGGGAAATGGCAAGAGTGAAAGAGGGAATCCTCCAATAATTAAAGCTTTGGCTAAGTCTTGTGAAGGTAAGCTTGGAGAGTGTCCAAGGCTATTGCCTTTTGCATTATGGGTTGATTGTATGATACATAGTTCAGTCACTAGCTATTTGCCTATTGAATTGATGTATGGTGAGAAAGCTATGATTCCAATTGAAGATGTAGTTCTTACATGGAATGTATTTACATGGGAAGATGGGATGAGTAGAGAAGACCTTCTTGCATTGCACATACGAAAATTGGAAAGAAGGCTTGAAGACATTGAGCTTACAGAAGCTCAACTAAAGGATGTAAGGTTGAAAAACTAAGACAAATTTGACAAAAGACATAGGTCCGGACCAAAATCTATTGAAGAAGGTGATTGGGTGTTGATGTATGATAGTGGCCTTGAAAACAAGCACTCTACAATAATAAAGCTTGCAAAGAGATATGGTGCTTATGTTGTTAAGCATGCATGGAAACGCAACTTACACCTTGCGTGAACTAGGGATGGGACATAAATAAAAATTTCCATTGCTATAAAAAAGGTTAAATTGTTCGAAAGGAGAGGTATTTTTGATTCATTTTATGCACAACCAAGTGAAGATGACAAGGGATCATACTATATGGAAATTGAGGATGGAAGTGAAGATATTGTGTTTGACCATGAGTTATGATTCTTAACAAATACTATTGTGGCACATACCGCTTTAACACTAGACTTGTAATGAGCCACAAAAGTGGCTGAAGCCACAAAAATGGCTTACATTAGGATTCTAGTAAATGAAACATAACTTTTGTATATGACATCAAAATTGCATGAAACTTCTTAATTATGGGTTCAAGTTATGAAAAAGGTTTCTTAATACACAATTTACATGAAAAGCTTAACTTGGAGAAGTAAAATGAAAAGCACTTCAACACTTAACTTGGAGAAGTAAAAAAATGGCAGTCTTTGTATATGGGCTAAAAACGCTTGGTACATCTATCACATACCTATTGAGGGATTTTTCAAAGATGTTTGGGCTTGCTTAGCAATGATTTGATTTACTTTCAAAAGAAAATAGAAAATTTTTGTACATCCGCATAATTTAGTTGTAGAAGATGGCAATGGAAAGACACCTTTAGACCTTCATTTAGCTCTGTACTATTTTTTATCAACTCGTATTGAGTGTTGGTCATAATTCCCTGAAACCATTTTCTATTTGAATAACTAATATAGTGTTGAGAAATTGTTTACATAAGTCTCAAAAAGCCACAAAAGTGGCTGGTTTTTTACAGGACGAGTGTTAATGTGGTGGATGTTTTGTTGTGGCACATGCACAATAAAAAAATTCACCTCAATTTTGATATTTGTTTGATGCATGGGAATAGAAGAAATAATGTACATATTGTGATATGTGTTAAAGCGGTTATTACGGTTGTTGTTATATATATACCTATCTTGGGAGTCATGGACTTGGATGTGGTACATGTGACGTCGAAAGCTCAAGGGATATCTATGGATTGCTCCAGTACCTAATCCACCTCACAATGGGTAACCTGGCTCCCAGTGCTAGGCTTCACAAAACCTCATGACCCTCCAAAGGCTTCAATCCAATTACACAACCACCTCAAGTGATGTCCACAATTTGCACATATATTGGTAATTATCCAAAAGGACCCACATGCCCTTTACATTCTTTGCCTGCAGAATAGACATATTTCACAAGAATTGGAGCATGGGAGCACTTTCTCCTTCATGGGGGCACCAAAACGATTTTAGCGTGCAAATTCCAAGAAAAACCAGTGCCTCTATAGCCTTGCACAAATCACAACGTCGGAAGGAAGAACTGTGACACCGCAAAAAACACATGTGATAAACACCTGTAGATATTTATGAAAAACCCTTCAAACATGAAACACACTCAAAATTAGGAGAAACCAAGGACATGATGACAAATCTTGTCTTGTGGAGGTGTCCGTAGAGTATCCATAGGCAAGAAAAAAATGAAAGATGAAAGAGTTATGGCCGCTCGAAACCACTCTTTCTTGCTCAAAAATGAGCTCTTTGGAAGTAGTGCAGGTGTTTGAGCTATTAAAATGGGGGACTTTCTTATCTTTTATCCCAAAAAACTTCCCTCTCTCTTCTCAACCGACAAGGATCTCTTTGTAGTCCTCTTTTAATTGGTTCATTTTTTGCCTTCTATGGGTAGAAAATGAGGTGTCGGTGACCCTTTGACCAAGGGAATGGGGTGGGGGCCAGTGTTCGGGGGTCAAACTTTGAAGCGAGGCGCCTTTCCAACTGAGTGGGAACCCAAAAAATGTGCCCTTTCTCTCCCATGAAACCCATGAGCCCCAAGCCTTTAGAGCTCCTCTCACCTTGATACACCCATAATGGGCTCCCAATGTGCCCTATATACCCCCCATTCTCCCCTTTTCCCTTCCCATGTGGGATAATTCCCATGACACATGGAAACTTCCTCCCCAATCCTCCCAACTCCCTCAAGCCCAATAAATTTCCAGTTTTTTCCCCAAGTAGGAGAACTTCTTGGACACCTTCCTCGAAGCATAACTTGCTGCTCCGATCACCAAATGACAGACCGTAACACAGGCTTGGAGCCCATCATCTTGACTATTTCTAGAAATATTGAATTTCAATATTTTTCATTTAAATCATTCATTTGGCCCATTTACCTTTGTCACATGCACCTGCAATCACTTTCTAAGATGAGATCAACCACTTCGGGGATGCTCATAACTCATGATGTATAAGTCTGATTCACAAGCTATAAAGCACGGCTAAAAATATTTATTAAAAACCATGCTTGGGGACTCAAACAACCCAAAACATCAGCACCCAAGCCTGGAAAAATCACACCTTTGTACATGAATTTTTACATGTTCACTTCCAAGACTTGCAGGGCTATGTACACATATATGCATGAGGCTAGTGGTCAAGCTTATTGGCATGATCTAATAGCTTTATTCGCATCCAAAAAATGTCTGACAACGTTAATGAAATCCTCGATGAGAGTAGCACCATAAGGGGTTGTTCACATAGATCACGTAGACATAGTATGGAAGTAGGTTTAAACCCTAAGAAACAAGCCATGCTTAGTATTCGACAATTTCTATAATTTTGAATGCATGTGTTGTAAATGGTCTTCAAAAATTGGGAAGGGATCAACACCTAGGGACTTGTTGCAACACGTATTTAGAGATTGGTCAATGTTTTGTCTCGTGAGATCTCATATTCTCCACGTGTGGAGTATGTCTCTTGAATGGATGTTAAGAACTTTGGCATTCGTAAGCACAAGTAGTGCTTATGTGTGAGGAATTTATAGAACACTCACCGCCGACAAGCGACGGGAGTAAGAATAATCTTCATAAACTTGCTCCACACAATGGTTGAACTCGTTGAGTTTCTAAGTCTTGTGAAACTCCTTGAGTTTGTAAGACATATTATTGTACCTTTGTAAATCTCAACATATGCCAATGAATTCACATGCCACCTTGGAAAAGTCTTAAAAAAACACTAGGGTGGGTCCATATGCTTAATGTGCATGCTTTGACAAAGACATGTCCTAGCCTATAGAATTTTGAATAACTATTATCTTATTTACCATGGTAATAGTTATTGTAGAAATAAAACTTAACATAAGATCACTGTGAATATGTGGTATCTTATGTAGTACAAATTTTTTATAGAATTCCATTAGCTGAAAGACCATGATGTCCACCCTTATGTACATGAAGATCACTAAGCCTTATAGCCATGTAATTGTTTGTAGAAAAGACAATTACTAACCCTTGTAGCCATGTAATCGTCTATAAAGAATTGATTAAAATACTTTTAATGTCTTTAATGAGATATAAAAATTTTAATATGAAAAAATCACATGGAACAAAAAACTTGATTGAGGAGGCACCATGTAAACTAACCTCTTGAATCCTTTTTCTCAAACATGAAAATGGATAAAATCATTCAAGAATATGCATCCCACTTGTAAATCTCATGTGAAGCATATTTATAAATAAAACAAAACTAAATTATATGCTTATCATGAAGAGAAAAAGTACCGTATACTTCACTCGATCAAAGGGAACTTCTAAACTAAGGAGGTAAAGGTGCATCACCAAAATCCTTGCTTCTACAAGCCCAACCATTCCCTCGGACCTCAACCTATTAACTAAACACTAAAAGTTCATATTAGAGGATATAAATAGGACACTTAAACAAGAATTGATATGGGAATCCTTGTCTTCTTAGCTAAGAATCCCTATTTAATTTCTTTTAATAGCTGAGGATTAGTTTTTGGAGCTAATAGGATTGGTGCGAATGGTCAACTGACACCATGCTATAATCAAAAAATTATTATTCACAATCTTAATATTATAGAATCTATACTTTATCTATAGCCACAACAAGGCCTATAGAACAAATACATGATCTACTTAGGTTGGAATCATATTCATAACTGGATCTACATAAGTGGGAATTGTATTCACCTCTAGATCTTTTAGTATCATTGTATCAATCCCAAGAAGGAGTGAAAATTTACAATCCAAGCTTAGAAGAGTGGAATCTTATTCATTGCTTCTTCTAAAAGAAAAATGAATTATTCATGACCTCACTTGAGAAATGACCCATAGGAAGATACAAGCAATTAAGGCAAGAGACAACTAGGCATGCTTTTTTGTCACACTGGCATAACCTTCAATCCCATTTACTTACTCATGACATGCATATAAAGTTTCCTCTTTTATTCTTTGCACATGTGTAGCATACAAAATCTTTATTCATGGTGGTTGAGTAATAGTTCAACTCATAACTGCACTATTATCATATACTAAACACACACACACACAGAGAGACTTCTTGTAGATATGAATCGTCAAGAAGCTACTATAATTTAGGCTCATAGCTTGAAGGGTTCTCATGCCCTTAAAGAAGGATAAAACCTTGAAAATACTTAAGTATGGCAACAACTTGAAAGATATGCAAAAGATGTTGACTATAGCACAAATGAAATTGTACATGGAAAATACTAATGCCAAGGTTCTAGGCTCTTAACCAAAAGCAAAACAAGTGACATTCCAAACAATGGGAATCAATTCATCAGTAAGGGAATCAACATGCTTTCAAAGAATAAAACAAGAATCCTTTTGAGAATTGAAAAATAATCACTCCTAAAACACAATAAAAATCTCTAAACTCCATATCCATCATCTCTCTCTCTCTCTCTCTCTCTCTCTCTCTCTCTCTCCATTTTTTGAGTAGTTACTCTCTTGGTGGTTTTTTTCTCATGTACAAGAGCATGTATGGACTTGCTAGGTGTGTATGAGGATGCCCCATGTTCATTTCATCATGTTTAGCACACTGATTTATGCATACTATGTGTTTATGGTTATATGTGTACATAAAAAATGCTTTTCGTTTCATGTCACCTAGGTGGTAGTAACATTGTTTTGGTCATATCTCTCAAACCGCTATGAATTAGGTCAAACCCCTTGAATTAGAGAGTAAACACATCATTTAGAAAAATTTCTCTTTGTGTGTCATGTGAGAATTCCACACGAGAAAAGAGTTATAGTCAAAATACCGCTTGCTGCCCACTGCACTTAGCCAAAATTTCGGACCCGAGGCTCGTTGGAAAACCACTATATAGATTCATTGGATGAGCGAACCTACCTAGAAAAATCCAAACCTTGATTAAACTTGATGATAAATGTAGTCAAACCTCTAAGATCACTTTGTGAGTGTGAGTTATCAAGCGTTCCATGTACAGGGTTACCTCTGCGTGCAGGGGTGCTACCAAGAGGGAGTTCCATATGACATCGTGAGTTGGATGAGTTATTCATATATATTTTATGGTTTATTTTGATTATTTTATTTCATGTGTTGGATGATCATAAACTTATATGGGGATATATGGTTAGTTATCATCAACCGTACGGGCAAATATGAATAAGGTGGCTTTTTTCATTGTTACCATTTGTTGCAAGAGTCTCATATGGCCAAACTGATGTGATAAGGTGTTAGTCTATATTTTGGGGTTTTTCTTGATGCATTGGGTTAAGATCAAATACTTTCATTCCACATGTTATGCATGCACCCAAAAATGGCAAAAAGTTGTCTTTTGCATATGTGTGTTGTTATGGTATATGGTTAAAGTGACAAGGCTGTTTGCATCATGATTATGTTGATGGGGTGATGTCATGTGATGTATGTAACCTCATGGATGGATGTGGATGCCTCATGTGCATGTGTATATGTCTTTCCACCCTTCTAGGTCAAAACTAGCTCTATGTGCTAGGGAGTGAGGTGCGATCATAGTGCATCACTTATGCATGGTTATACATTGTCAAAATTGGATTTTGATATCATGTTTAGTTATTGGTCAGACTTCTTAAATACATAAAAACTTCATGTTAAGGGCCATGTGTGTGAGCCCAGTTTGATTACAGTGGGGATATATCAAACTCCAAGTGTGGAAGTCAGTTTAGTAGGGAATGTGTTTTATGGTCAAGGGCTGAGATCCCTCTTGGATTATAATTGTGTTTTGATTTTGAAAGGCGATGGGGCTCTTGGATTTTTTTTTTTTTGGTATGGTTGTGCTACCAAGATGTTGCCAAAATTTTTGCAGCCATGTTATGTGCTAAAGTGGTTTTGTAGGATTAAATATGCATCGCCCTAAGTTGGATAGAGTGCTCACCCATGTGATGAAATGTCGATTATGGTTTATATTTTTGTATTTTATCATGAAATTGTTTTTATGGTTTATGGTGGATGTGTAAGGGTAGAGACCCTGTATAGTGATGCTTGAGAAAGATTGTATATGGAAGATGCTATTGGATTGGGCTCATGTGTTATGTTTCTCATGGAAGCGTCGCTACAAGACTAGGATCACCTACATAGCTCGGCCTTAGACAAAAGGATCGATGACCTGGGACTTTGCTAGATTGGAGGTGTAGTCTAGGTCTTCTTTTTTTGTTAGCCTCATCTCCACGGTTAGGGCGTTAGGGGTTGAATGACCTACATGGCTAACACATTGAGGATCTTGCGTTGGCTTTGCCTAAGCACCCGATGCTAGGCATCAAAGAGGCATGGTTCCTAGATTGGTATTTTTGGTGTTAATTCCCTACCACCTACTGGTATTTGGGATCCTTTTGGAGGTTGGGTTCATGGAGGGAGGCAAAGCGGTCTCAGTTTATGTTTGGCTCACGTAGGCTGGAGGTGTTCTGGCTCGCTCCACACAAAGTGAAATTCTCTATATCCATAATAGAGCAAAAGTGGATGGGTGGATTGGTCGATCCCTACATAGGGTTTGGTGCTCTGCTAGTCATTTTATATTTTTGATGCTACCCACAGATTAAATTTTCTTCTTAAAGACTTTGGAAAAGCGTCTTTAGTGAGGCAGACTCCAATAGATACTAATCATGTTGTCTTTAGTGAGGCAGACTCCAATAGATGCTAATCATGTCGTCAAGCTCCTTAGAGAGCATTCTTTTTACTTATGCACATTTTAGAACTAAATCACTCAACAAGAATTTGTAGATCTTATATGAAACGTTGTCAAAAAGTATGCGGTGTCAGGGGATATGTGTTGGAAACGTGAGCCGGGCAGCCGGACCTCTGGCTATGGGAGGGGTGAGAGAGAACACAAACAACAGATGCCAATGGCTTTGGCAATCACCATAATCATAAATTAATTGAATAATGCTTTGAGTACAACTTAATCCTTAGCCAAGGTGAGCTGTTAACACCACCGTCACTTGGATCATCTGCTAGCTAGGAGTTCAAGCTCCCACTTTAAAGGATTAATCGAGCCATTAACGACACCGAGGCTTAATAAAATGATTAATCAATCTTTATCTGATGACGGTGATGTCAATTTTCTCTTTTCATTTTATATGCTTCAACTACCCTTGGATTTTGCAAGCTTTAATTATGCTCACTATCTCAATCATCATGCTTCGATTATTGTTAAATATTCTGCAGCTTCTTGCTCTATTTTCTTTACACTGACTTAATTGCCATTCTCAAGTTTTAGCTTCTCATACTCTTCAATTGCTATCCGAAGATTTAACCCTTGCTTGGCAGCTACACTTGCTTGGCTTGCCTTGTGCTTTCCTCTTCCGAGCTCATGCCACATTCATGTAATAGCTCTGAGATCCTCTCCTCCTACTCTCGAGTCTTACAAAATGGCGAGTGAGTTTTTTCGAGCGACAAAAGAAATGAGAGAGTCCCTGAGCAATAAATTTATTTGTGAAATAAATCTTAAGTGTGCCAATGTCCAGTCTAGTAATGACTCTAACTGTGGTTTCAAGGAAGCCATTCCCTCTTTGGGAACCGCGATCAATTGCATGACTACATACGTAAATGTCCTCATTGTTTCATTTTTTTAATTTTTATGTGTATTATTCGTCCAAATTGAATAGCATGAACTCATGATACTCTCATAAATGTTTAAATGCATAGACTGTTTTAAACAACTCCCAAAATGGGTCCATGGTGTCGGGGACCCGTTTCGGCACAGTTGTCCGACTTCTCCAATATGCGCGAGAGCTTTTTTTTAAATATAAATGTGATCAAATATGCAATACACATTTTAAAAATACATATTAAGAATGAGAATCTTTTAGAGATGTTCCATGAGAGGTAGGATCAAGCGAAAGTGCACCAGCACAGCTGCAACCCGCCATAATTGGTAGTAGAAAGGTTGTGCAGTCCTAGTCACTGACTGAGGACAGTAGCAACATCAGGTCAAGATGGTAAGTGAGAATGAAAGGGCCGCAAATGGGGATGAGGGGGGCATGTCGAGCCATTATTTTTTACATGATGCTCTCACTCTAGGAATGTGCCTAAGTGGTCTAGCTACCCCAAAACTTTGGGGTTCGACCCTGCCCCGAAGTTTTGTGTAGCGATCAGCTACATATGAGATCGTGAGAGATGAGAAATGGGATCTTCCGGATTCCTATGATTAAATCTATGCTTAGATCCAGTAGTATGTGGAATCTAGTTTTGACAACTTGCTTGTTTTATATAAGAAACAAAAAATATATAACAGTAGCATCCGACCCCATTGCAATACAGCTCAAATTCGCCATCCTTGAAAGTGGTGCCACCCTGTGTTGAAATCGGTATGTGCTAGCATGTATTAGTCTCGCTTAAAAACATGAAGGCCATCAAAAAATTGCGTGTTAGAATAAAATAGGGGTGCAATGTATTTTAACAATCTCAAATTGTTAAACCCTGGTTAGAGTTTGAGCTTGTCTTTGAGAAAACCTGAAAATTTACGCAAGTTTTAGTGTAATTACCGACAAAAGCTTCAAATTTTGACTTAAAAACCGGAAGAATTTTAAGCTTGCCCTTATTTTCACTAGTTAGAAAAAAGGTATCTTTCTAGTCTTACTAGGAGTGGGAAGGCCCACTGAAGTTGATAATATTTTAATAAATAAAGCTTTGAAAGTATAAAGCGCCTGTTGGAACTGGTCCGCGCCAGCGCGGACTAGTTCAGATAGGTTTCACAAGGGTTGGAGAGGGGCGACGACAACCGCAAACGGCAAAACTTGACACTCATTACTGCTAGGTAGCTTTGAAAGCTTCCATTATAAAGCGCTTGTAAAACCTGTTGGAACTGGTCCGCACCGGCGCAGATTGGTTCCAGCAGGTTTCCCATTACTACAACCTGCGCATATTAAGCTTCAACATGCTCTCCCTCCCAGTACAGGCGGACATAGTCATTGGCGATGCCCAGGGCTTTTACAGTTTTGGACATGCCCTTCTTCTTGGCAACCTTGCCACGCCCGCCCTTAGCTATGAATGGCAGAAGGCGCAGTCTGCTATGCAAGCGCAAAACAGAATTTTGTCATGCTCTTAAGAGAGCTCTTAATCTGTGAGTTATATGCCGTTGTACGGTCACTAGCGAGGGCAAAGAAGCTGCAGACTGCTTCATGTTTAACTCCATATGATAGACATGGCGACAAATGCCTGCGAAGATTTCCACATATGACATGCATACTAAATACATCTGCTATAAACTGCTCTTCAAGTCTTTCACCCTCATCCAAATATCTTTGCACTTCTGTATCACAAAGTTCGGCATGCACATTGAAAATTTCATCTATTGCCCTGTCTGTATCATCGGCACAATGAAACCAATCATATTCAACGTCAAGAGATTGCACTTCACTCTGCCCCCCCCCCCCCCCCCCCCCCCCAAATCAACATCATCAAGTTCATGATCATTCTGCCATAGTGTGAGCCCTGTGTCACAAATTCTTGATATGCTCCCCCTTTAAATCATCAGCAAATTCAGGATCAATCTGCCACATTGGTAGCTCTGGGTCACAGAAACTTGTCACTGGAAGGAGTTTCCAACCCCTCTGAATCATCATCATCACATTCAAGATCAATTTTCCACTTTGGTAGCTCAGCTTCACAACAACTTATCAATGAAGGAGTCTTCACCCCCTCTGAATCAACATTTTGTAGATCTTCAAACACATTTTCTTGCTTAACCAAATCCTCAAAATTTGATATATCCAAATTCAACAAATCTGGTATATCCAAATTCAGTAAATCTGGTATATCCAAATCCATGGTCTGACTGCTCTCAACAACAGCCTTGCTTTGACCTATAACATTTGTATCATCAATCAACTCTATGGTAAAATCTGTACCGGTATCATACATCAACTCTATGATAGAATCTGTACCAGAAAAATTTTGCTCTAATTATGAGTCAATTGCAAAAGTATCGATTGAAACCAATCTACTTCATGTAAGGCATCTGCTAAACCCATCTTTTCATACACAGATTCAACTATATCTTCATTATTAACCTGTAAGAAGGTAGCATATTGTACAATATACTCATCAATCACAGCTTCTAATTTTGATTGTACTTGTCCTCGAATATCTGCATAGTTTGGTAGACTTGGACTCTGTTCTTGGTAACTTGCATAATGATCATAACTTACTTGTAAAATAGCTTCTTGGATGTATTCCCAGTCGTCATTGGAGGCTTTTGTAACCTCTTGAATCTGCTCCTTCAAATTTGAACTCACTAACTGCTCAAAAGATCTTATCATTAACTCTTTTGGTATCTCTCTTAACTTGATTTCCAACTCATAACACTCTAGGTAACCTTCTAGATCATATCCATCGAAGAATCGTCTCTCATTGTATACTGCATCTAAAGATGCATCCCAAGCTTCATCCATTTATTTTTCCTTCTTTACTATCTCCATTTCAAGCACAGATCCTTGAACCAATTGAAGCATCTTCAAAAAATCTGGAGCAGTTGACTTATCATCAAAACCGTTTGCACTTAACTCTCCAATCATCTTCATCATCTGTTCCAAATTCTCCATCTGTACCTCCCACCCCAATTCATTTCACGTCGAGTTCATTAAAGATGTCAGGGGATATGTGTTCAAAACGTGAGCCGGGCAAGAATCATGGGGCCTCTAGCTATGGGAGGTGTAAGAGAGAACACGAACAACAGATGCAAATGGCTCTGGCAATCACCGTAATCATCAATTAATTGAATAATGCTTTGAGTACAACTTAATTCTTAGCCAAGGAGAGCTGTTAATAGCATCGTCACTTGGATCATCTGCTAACTAGAAGTTTAAGCTCTCGTTTTACAAGATTAATTGGGCCGTTAACAACACCCGAGCTTAATAAAATGATTAATCAATCTTTATCTGATGATGGTGATGTCATTTCTATCTTTTCAATTTATCAACTTCAACTACCCTTGGATTTTGCAAGCTTTAGTTTTGCTCACTGCTTCAATTATTGTCAAATATTTTGCAACTTCTTGCTTTATTTGCTTTACACTGACTTAATTTCTATTCTCAAGTATTAACTTCTCATGCTCTTCAATTGCTATCGGCCGCTGTACTTGCTTGGCCTACCTTGTGCTTTCCTCCTCCAAGCTCATGCCACCTTCATGTAGCAGCTTCGAGATCCTCTCCTTCTCAAGCACGAGAGCAAGATTGATATCCTCATTTTGCTTTGTTCCGAGAGCAAGGGAGAAAAAGCCTCCTCTTTTTCTTCCCTTTGAACAGCCTCCTCTTGCTTTCCTCCGAATAGCCTCCTCTTGCTTTGCTAACCGAGGATGAGAGAGAGAGAGAGAGAGAGAGAGAGAGAGAGAGAGAGAGAGAGAGAGAGAGAGAGAGAGAGAGAGAGAGAGAGAGAGAGAGAGAGAGCTTTGCTTTCCCTTCTCAAGCTCTTGCATGCCCAACCTTCCCTTCTCATCACCCTGACCATAATCTCCCATATGTGCTCAATTTAAGCATACTCCTTTTTAGCATCATTAAGGAATCTGTTGGCCCTTTAAAGCCGCATCTGGCATAGATTAAGCATTAAACTTGGCCTGTTAACAAACCCTAATCACTGCTCAATAAATGTGTAGGCTTCAAAGAAGCCTACCTTGCATTTCTTTGCTCTTTTTTCCATCATGGAAGTGGAGCTCTGCGACAGCGGTCTAGCTACGAAGGTGCAAAACCTTTGGCTTTGAGAGTTTGTGATGAGAGTTACAAACACTTTGTGAAAATGTGTTTATGGAAATCACCAACCCTTTTCCTAAATGTGGCTTAAAAGTGTTCATGGAAATCACCAACTCTCTTCCTAAAGATGGCTTAAAAGTCTAAGAGTGTTTGTGACATAAAAGTCACAAACTTTATTACCTATTTTTCTTGGAAGCTGCTTGGTTTTGTAAGCGATTTCATGATGAAAGGATCACCAATTCACAACCAATTTTACTTAAAAAGATCAATTGAAAACCCTGAAGTTTCATCCATGAAACCTCAACTCTCATACAAGCATAAATCCCATTCAAAACCCAAACCTCTTTCTTGGAATCTTGTAGCCTTTCCCCCAATAACATAGTCGTAGCTTCAAACTGTTGAAAAGAATTACAAGCTTGCACCTTCAAGAAAACCATTTTTTTATTTTTGAAAAGATATAAGAGCTTCCATATTGAAGCTGACATACCATTTTGATGAAGGGAAACCCTAAATCACTCCTTCACAAACTCAGATACAAGATAGTAGTGAGGCGGGGCAACAAGAAGAGTGGCCTCTAAGCACCCTTCTAGACTCCGTGCTGCTCAATTGGGTTGGGTTTGGAAAAAACAACAAACACACATGCACAAACCCGCAACCTAACCCTACACAAATTTGGGGCACCACCTAGTTTTGGATGTGAACTAGGACGCTTAGAGAGAGAGAGAGAGAGAGAGAGAGAGAGAGAGAGAGAGAGAGAGAGAGAGAGAGAGAGAGAGAGAGAGAGAGAGAGAGAGAGAGAGAGAGATCATGCTCGGACTGCTTTGAAATGTATCGGTAGTGCTCAAGAAAACATGAATATATACGTACGAAAGAGAGAGAAGGGGGGAAGGGGGTGCTTGTTGCACTAATACCTTCTTACAAATATGTCATGACCAAACAAAGTGAGATTAGTATTTGTTTAACATAGCTTGAGTAAACTACATCGCAACACATCACAAGAAAAGCCACTCCAATCATTGTCTTAAGGCCAGGGGAGTCCTCTCCACCCTATCGCCCTCTTATAGCATATGGGTTTTATGGCTAAATTGATAACAACACCGGGAGACAAGCTATCAAGAACTTAAATAAAACACCAAGACACTTACATATCATTGTTGTCCATGACTTCACGTTGGAAGAGAGACAAAGTATCCATGCTTAGTCCAAATCCACCCTCCTTGATTCAGCAAATGTTGGGCTTACACTAGTAGGAGAAATGATAGTCTTCCTACTCTCAATTAAATGATCACTCTCTCTTACAAGGGCATAGAGCTCCGTTGCTAAAATCACCCCTAGTACAACACATATATATGCATAAGCCAATGAGATTCCACTCAAGGGCTCCTTCTCAAGAGGTTGAGCTTGGCTTCTCAAGCTATAGCATAGTGCTCGTGCTTATGGCTTCCCCCCTTTTTGTGCTAGCTACACCCTCCTTTTATAGAAATTTTGAGGACTAGGGTTACTTCTCTAACCATGGTTAGATTAGATTTTCAGCACTTTATCTAATTTCTTTTGCTTGGAATTATCAAGAAGTTGGTGGGGATAGATGAAGAAAAGTGAGAGGAGAGAAATGGAGGTGATAGGACTTTTCAAAGTAGGTTAGTGTTAATAGATTAGTAGAGTTAGTATTTTTATTAGTTTACAAATGCAATTGGATATTTACAATGAGAGTATCCATGTAGGATACAAATAAGGAATAAAAACTCTAAAGAGGTAAGAAAAGATGGATTTCTTACAATGTTGATGTTCCAAGTGTCTTGAGTAACTCTTGTTGACGGTCCACTAGCTTTGGCGGTACGTTTTTTCCTCCACTCTTGACCTTCCTTGGGGGCCAAAGTAATTGAAGATGAGGCTATCATAAAAAGATGAATACTTTTGGTGTTCTAATTTATGAGAGTAAAAGAGAATAGATGAAGGAAGGGAAAATCAAAGTAATGAAAAAATATATACATAAATAAAACTAGTTTTTTTGGATTTTTGTTGGGATGGAGTTACAACAAAAATAATCGAAGCTTGCATGAAATTATTTCTATATGGAATAAAGAGTATGAAAAATGGTAAGAAAAATTATGGTATTGGTGAGTCAATATACATAGCAGAAATAATGCACACCTAGGTAGAAATATTTAAATAAATACCAAAATAATTATGAAAAATCCTTATATTTAGGCCCTATATACAATGAGATATTTACACACAAAGAGGCCATAATATGCTTTTCTTTTTATTCTTTGTTTCTTTTTTTTGGCTCAACTAGCCTAGTAACTAGCTAATTGAGGGTTTTTTAAGAAGATATGGGAAAAGTTCCCCTAAGTCACACACACCTATGTACAGTAAAAGGGTGAGGATAACCATAGTGTTTTAGTAATTTTGGTAGGGTGAGGTAGCTGACAATGGCAGTTTGGATAGCCAAAAAACGGCTATCAGTAGATAGGTGGGACTGCACTATACAGTAATACAACAACCATGAAGTGAATTACAAAAAAGGACAAATTGCTTTTTTTCTTCTCATTAGAAGCAGCTCTCTCTCTCTCTCTCTTCCCCATGGCCAAAAGTTCTAATGTGTCAAATTTGGGACTTTTATATATTTTTGACCAAAACTAGGTCATTTTTAGCTCATTTTTTACCAAGAAAAGACCCAACTCTGATGGGAAAATTCCCAAACAGATTTCGAAATCCCAAAATTTGTGGTGGTATCACTCACATAAGATTAAAAAGCATAGATATTCATCATTTTTCACCACTTTTCTATTTTGGGTCACTTTTCATTTTATGACGACGCCTCTATTAGCTGCTATTTTTTGGCAATTTGTGCCTACATCAATCTTTGTAGGCAAGATTAGGACGTCACCATGAAATACTTGGAATATGTACATTGTAAAAACCAAAAAGGCATGGTATCAAGTGGAAAAATATGCAATGGTTTATTGAAAAATTGGAAGTCAATTTTTTATTGCAAAATATACTAGACCAAGCTATATTGTTGCGGCTGCTACAATACAGTTTACAAGATGAGGCAAAAGTTTGGTTACAAAATCATAAAGAGCTAGTGCATGCACAAATGCCAAGGGTGGTTTTGGACTACAATTGTGTGAAGCAAGATTTCTTGGCACAATATAGATCCATTGAAGTACTTGATGAAGTTTGGCATGAAATTTTGGGGTACACTCAAAAGGTTAATTAAAGTGTTGATGATTTTGTCATGCAGTTCACCCGTTTATGGGATAAATGGGCCCAAGATTTGGGAAATGAAATCCCTCAATCCATGTTAAAGAAGGACCATTTTGTGGAAAACTTAAAAGAAAGTCTAAAGTTCAAAGTTGAGCTGAAAAGGCCTGCTACCTTCGAGGAAGCAGTCACTATCGCCAGAGAGAAAGAATGGAAGGCTCAAAGACTTCACGAGTATGGGAAATCGGTCCCTGTGCAAGGTAATGGTGGCCAAAATGAGGGAAATCAAGCAGAAGGTGGAGCCCAACCTGTTTAAAAGGTTGCTAACCCTAAACAGTTACAATGAAATATGCAAGATGTGATGACCATGATGCAAGAATTGCAACTCAGTGTTCTTGGAGGTGGAGGTGGTCGTGGTCGTGGACGTGGAAGAGGTTTGGCCCAGGCATGTGAAGCTTAGCCTAATGCTAATGCCGATCGTGGACAAGGTGTCTTTGAGCCACAAAGGAGGTTCATCCCTACCTGATATAATTGTGGTGAACTTGGTCATATCAACACGTATTTCTCAAAGCCAACAAGGAGCCGCAAAGGAGGTTCATCCCTACCTGCTATAATTGTGATGAACTTGGTCATATTAGCACTTATTGTTCAAAGCCAACAAGGAGGGGAGGTGATATGTTCCCACTCCCTCAATAGATTCCTAACATGGCTAATGATTATGCATTGGATATACGGGGAGATCAAGGTACTCAATAAGAAAATCAGGCCTCAACCTCTGGTGGTCATGTGGGTATTGTGCGGGTTGAAAAGAAAGAAGCAAATATGATGCCCGTAGGCAAAAGAGAGAGGGAAGGCTATGCCGCTCCAAGTCCCAACAAAAAGAAGGGGAAAGAGAAAGAGGGTGAAGATGTTAAAGCCAAGAGGAAGGGAAGACCTCATAGACGGTTTGAGGTAGCAGATTTACCTTTGGGAGAAGGCCAAATAGCTTACAATAGTTTAAAGGAAGACCTGATTGGGAGGAAAGTAGACTGTACTTTTGGACAATTGATGAATATGGTGCCCAAACTGAAGAGGCAGTGTAAGTCATTAGTGAATCCATAGAAAGAGACAAAGGATGGACAAGTCAGAGTGTTGGCTGTGGAAGAGTTACCTGGCATTTTTCCTGTGGTGAATACTTGGCACAAAGGTGTGGGCATGGGAGAGGCCACCAATTAAAAGAGGACTACAAAGAGAGCCTTGTTAGCTGAGAAGAGAGAGGAAATTTTTTGGGATAAAAGATAAGAAATCCCCCCATTTGAATAGCTGCAACACCTGCACAACTTCTAGAGAGCTCATTTTTGAGCAAGAAAGAGTACACCCCCGGTTTCGAGCGGCCATAACTCTTTCATCTTTCATCTGTTTTTTGCCTATGGATACTCTACGAACACCTCCACGAGACCAGATTTGTCATGATGTTCTTGGTTTCTCCTAACTCTGAGTGTGTTTTATGCTTGAAGGGTTTTTCATAAATCTCTACAGGTGTTTATCACAGTTGTTTTTGGCGATGTCATAGTTCTTCCTTCCAATGATGTGATTTGTGCAAGGCTATAGAGGCACTCATTTTTCTTATCGTTTGCACACTAACAACGTTGTCAGGAGTTTTTTGGAGCAAGGGATTGCGCATATGTACATACACATGCATGGTGCATCGAATAAAGGATTGCCCATTTTTCAGAGCCAGGTGGTTACGTGGGGCCCACGTGTGTACAAGTAGGACAGGGTGTACATAGTGCATCAATTTTCACTATTATCAGTACCAGTGTGTTTTTTCTACAATAATGAGGAGTTGGTAGCGCGTAAAACTTCTCGAGGAAGCTATCCGCGGGCTGAAGACATGAGGTAAGCAGGTGCGTCAGATGGCATCTAGTGGTGTCAGGACGTCGAATGGGGTCAATTCTTGCACGCGAAGAAGTACGAACACAACGTGGGTGTTTGCTTGTGAGAATTATGCAGAAAGGTCATCATGAGGACCTTTTTTTGGGGCCACTTCACGTGGTGGCGAGATGCATTATTGGAAAAAAGCTGAGTGCCAGGTGTGCGAATGATGCAAAAAGGTGACAACTATGCACTGCGAGGTCAGTTTTTGGCCTGTTCGGGGTCCGTTTGAGGTCATTTAAAAGGCCAAGGGTGCCCAAGTAATAAAGCTAAGTGTGGGAACTGAAAAAAGAGAGAGAAGACCAGAAAAAACGTGGAGAAGAGAGGAGGAACAGCCGCAGGTGTGTTTTTGCTCATTTTGGAGCCTGTTTTGGCCGTAAACTGCTCATCCGAGGTCGGATTTGAGCACTTTGACATTGTAGACTGGGGTTTTGGGCCGTTCCGGACGCGATGGCGTTGTCCATTTTGCCAAATTCCTCACTCTTTTTCTGCTGTTTTTCTGTGTAAGTTTCTCCTATGAGCGAAGTTTCTGCTCTAGTTTGTGATTATATCTGGCTTATTTTACCCATACTGTGTGAGCTATTTGCCCCATTGGTGTTGGCCCAAGCTCATTTGTATCTAAACATCAGAAATTCTCCTCTTTTGAGCTGAGTTTTTTGGGTGTGTGTGTGTGTGTGTCTGTGTGGAGTGGGCAAGTGGATAGTCTCTCTCCTCTCACTCCAGAGGTGTGTTCCCTGTCTCGGCCAGGTGTGTGGTGTAAGCCGAGTGGTGCCCCATAGTGTGTGTGTGTATCTTCCCAAGAGTGTGTGTCGGGTCGTTATAGAGGCGCTGTGTGTGTTTTCATCCCGCTCACAACGTGATCATGAATATGTAAACATGTTAATAATGTTGAGTGATCACGTTTCAAAATATGTGATCATGTTTACTATTCATGTGACGTTCCCTTAACCTATAGAGATTGTCCAGTTCGGTAAGCCCATTGGGATTTTTGCATTTCTTGGTGGGTTCAATTTAGCGTTCTTATAGTTTTTCGATGGGCGAAAAAAAAAAACACATAACCCAATGAGGTTTTGGTGGATTGCCATGTCACCACTTATCAGCCTTTTTGTGATCACATTAATTGTGATTATGATAATGTGATAATAAACATTATGAGCACCACGTGATCATGTGAATAGTAAATCCCTGACTCTAACACACTCTACTGGGAAACATGCCTACACCTAGCACCTCAATTGTCTACCCCTTGGAGCAGCCACTTGTCTCCTCATGCACACCTACCTAGGTGGATGCACTAGCTTCTGCCACTTCCATCATTTGCATGTACTACTCCATCTATAAATGGAGAAACATTGTACAAATTATCATCTTGTTTTAAATTAACACTTTTGCATATTTATCAGAGTCAATCTCCCATACCAAGAGAGAGTCACCTCCTATTGATTATGAATGCAACTAACTATTTTCTACCATAATTGCTAGTATTACATTGTTTTTTTTAAAACATCATGAAGCAATCTTCATAGATGGTAGCAATTTTCCCAATGAGGTTGCAAGAATGTAATCCCACCGTGTTTTACATTGGTACAATGAAAATATTTCATCTTGTGAATCTAGGATGCGTTATGGGTATGAAGCTCATATGATTATGATTGTTAACTTGGTTCTCCTCTTTTGAGTGATCAAGTGACTAGATGGAGGATTTTTACATCGATGATAAGTACCTACACAACAAGGAGAGAGTTTTTGTATTGACGGACATGAATAGTTGACACTAAACTATTTATGAATTTCATGACAATCCAAGTGCAAGGCACCCAAGAATAAAGAAGACACATGTACCCGTATAACAATAGTCTTATTAACCATGCTTCCATTGGTATGTTCCACAATATGTCTTGCATTGCCAAAATGTCATGAAAATAAAATAGAGTGCATGAAGATAGGGGGTATCTTGCATCTTTTGGAGATTTGCAATGGTAAATGGAGAGTATCTCTATGGATTCTATTGTGGGTCTAGCAACCATTAGGAAGAGAATGGGGTCTAGGAGGGCCTCTTTATTTGGAAGTTTAAGGAAGTTAAAGCTCTAGTATTAAGAAAGAAATCAAAGGAGAGCTTTTGAATTCAAACAGGCAAAATGGCTAATTTATTTGAATTCAAAATTTTCCCCCAAAATAAAATTTAAAATCTAGCGAGCAAAACTATATCAAGTAACATATCTACAAAAAGAGTTCGGTGTGTAGATTATAAATCTATAGTCTCCCTTCAAATAGGAGATTGTATGTAGGAGTTATGGAAGGCCAAAAGTCATAAAGTTGTCCCCCCCCCCCGAATAGTAATAAACATGGAGAAGATGGCAAGCTTAAGCATTAAAGCATGGCTCTTGGCTTGGATTTACCTTCCATAGCCAAGCGTGGTGGTGTAGGCTCTCAACCTCTCTACTTGCTTGGAGAAGGAGAGGGAGCTCTTGCACTCTGCACTTCACACAATGAGAGTGTGAGAGTGTATGTGAGTGTGTGTGGGAGAGTATACCCCCCAAGTAGGCCCCCTACTTGCTTTGGTTGACCCCCCCTTGTAGCTCATGCTTGAAGCTCATTGGACCCCTCCAAGCCTAGACAATCACAAGCAAGAGTAATACCAAGCAACAAGGGTAGCCTTGGGACAAGTGTCCCCCTTTCCACTTTGAGAGAGAGGGATTGATAAATGCTGAATCAATTAATCAAATCCACTAAATTATCATTGGACCCCTTGGATGGCGAACCAATAGGCTTTAGGCACACCATGAGGGTAACCTAGCTAGGGGCTTGGCATGTGTCCTACTTGCCTCTTGGGAAAGGAGTGCCCTTTGGGAGAGAGAGTGATCAAGCAACCACCCCACCTTCTTGCATGGCTCGCCCCCTCCTTGTCCCGGGGAAGTCACCTAATTAAAATGTAACCTATCATGTGAGTTCAACAGAAGGGTATTTAAAGTTCTTGAAACTTACAGAAATATATATATAGAAGGGCATTATTTTTTCAAATTTGAAAAAAACTTACAGATTTTAAAAGAAAAGGGTACATTATATTCTTTAAAAAATTCACACATAAGGGGTTTTACAAACATGTCTTGAACGCATGTGATATGGTAGTTTTACAAATAGTGAACCCCCCGAGCTCCTTGTAGGGATATACTTTGACTTTTGTGCCACCTCAAGCCCCTCAACCTTGGGACTAGTTCTCACCACAAGCTTGGCCTTAAGCTGGCCTTAAGCTCCTCAAGCTTGGGCTAGGTTCTCACCTCAAGTACAACCCTAACATCTCAAGCATGACAAGCACCTCAAGAATCTCAATCATCAAGCACTTCAAGCATCTCAATCCTCGGGCATGTCAAGCACCTCAAGCTTGGGCCGGGTTCCCACCTCAAGCACAACCCTAGCTTACCTAAGGACAAAGGACTTTTAACACTAACTATTGGAGGTCTTCAATGAAGCTCACCCTAAGGTCTTTATGCTCCATTGGTTAGTCTTGCTCTTTGATGGAGCATCTCTCATTTGGGCCCCTTTACCACTGGCCCCATGTTGAAATATATCTATAAGCGTACGTCTATATCCTAACCCTTGTTCTCGTTTATTCTCCCACATTAAATGATCAGTTCAATATGAGAAAATCATTTGGGTTGGTTAGATATTAGATTTTATGACATTACCTCTCTCTTGAAATCATAGTCATCCTCGACTATGAGGTAAAAGAGATAAAGCCTTAGTCATTACTCAATTTTGCTTAGTGAGTAGAGGATCTCTTTTTACCCTACGATATCTTTCCAAGATGGATGACTAATCCATTTGGTGATTGGGAGACATAGACGCCGCAAGCATGTCTTCTCTTTAGTCCATTTCATTCTCCCAAAGTAGAGTAATTAATTCTACTTGGTGTTTAAGAGATGCCATCATCACAAACATGATTCTAAGCATGCATACTATTTAAATTTGTGCACAATGAAAAAGAGAACTAGACTTATAAGATAAAAACATGGGGCATTTAAAAGAAAACTGTACATTTTCTTACTTTAATGTAGCATTGTAAGCACTGACAAGGTTCATACTATCCTTAAGTTGTGTTCCTCACATCCATCTAGTGATAGCCGTATTTCAGCTTTCCATAATTGCCATAGTAAGCTACCTCACCCTATCAACTCACTCAAACATTTTGGTTATCCCTACCATTTCACTGTACATAGGCGAGTGTGAGTTAGGGGACTTTTCCCATATCTTCTTAAAAACCCTCAATTAGCTAGTCACTAGGCTAGTTGAGCCAAAAAAATATAAAAAATATAAGTATATTATGGCCCATTTGTGTGTAAATATTTCATTGTATATAGGGCCTAAATAAAAGGATTTTTCATAATTATTTTGGTATTTATTTAAATATTTCTACCTATGGTGTGTTATTTATGCTATGTACATTGACTCACCATTACCATATTTTTTCTTACCATTTTGCATACTCTTTATTTCATATAAAAATAATTTTATGCAAGCCTCTCTTATTTTTGGTGTAACTCTATCCCAACAAAAATAAAAAAAAACTAGTTTTATTTATGTGTATATTTTTTCACTATTGTGATTTTTCCTTCCTACATCTATTCTCTTTTACTCTCATAAATTAGAACACCAAAAATATTCATCTTTTTATGGTAGACTTATAATGAGAGAGATTTATTTTGATCCCTTTATATTTTTTCCACCTATATTATTTATATTTGACATGTACATATTTTTTTAGACCCCTCGATATTTGATTTTCTTAGTTGTACTATTCACTTATATCATGATCTCAACAATATCTTCAATTATAGACCTACCAAATAAGGTCAAGGGTATGTGGCATGCATGCATGCACCATGGGGAGCTCACTCTTGGAGGTATTCAAAAGAATCATCCAAAGAAGGACCTCACAAGGACCTTGTGCAGTGGAAAAAATAGCCGGTTTTGCTGAATTTTTAAAGATCACATGCTCCCCGAATTTGAAAAGGTGATACAAACAAAAGTTGTAGCTCATGAGCTGAAATTTTACCTCAGATTTTTTCATATTTTTTTGAGCTACGAGCTGTGAGCTATGATTTTATTGGTAGACCCCAGTTTGCCCATGCTATGCAGCCACACTCCCTCTTCCACTTTATCATTTTCCTCTTTCACACACACTCCTCCCTCTCCTTCCCACTCCCAAACCTGCAACTCCCATGTCCTAACTCACCCTCTTCACCATTTCCACTTCTCTCACACCTCAATAGCCTTCATCCTCCATTTCTACACCCTAGGTGTCCCCCTTTCTCTCTACATATATGTCCATATTACCATACTCTCTTCAGCTTTGTAAAGAACTTCAAAAAATCAGAAAAAATCCAAGGATAACCTCTGCAAATGAATACTTTTATCATGAATTTTCCAAGGTTTGAAGATAACATAGCTTCATCGACACGCGCTACTTCGCCATGCTGACCGCTTCTTCTACCGGTGCTGTAAAGAGGTGAATGTCAACTTCTCCAAGCTTCAACCTTGCTTTACAAGCTTATCCCTTCTCTAAATTTTCTCATCATATATATCACCATTTGGTGAATGATTTTGTAAATATCTTTTAGTGATAATTACTAACTACTAACCACTAACCTTATTGTAAAATGCACTCTCTACTAGAGTAGGCACTCCCAAATATTCACTCAATCCTCTCTCCTTTCATCCTCAATAATTCTCTTCCCTTGGGCCCACATCCATGTGACTCAAAGGACAAGAGAGACCCACCCTCATTAAAAAAAATTAAAAATATGCATAATCTTTTATTCCTTCAAATAAACTTGATTAGGCCTAATCCTAATCGGAGCTTCTAAAACCTATAAATAGAGCCCTTCTCTCCCTTGTAAATCATCACATGATCACACTACACCACACCATTCTTAACACATAACACACCACTCTTCAAGCCTAGTTGTGTAGAGTGTGTGCATTGTGAGTGCTCTCTTCCATCACTACACATAGGTGCATGGAGAAGCTTGAAGTTAGTTATGCCATCTAGAGGAGTGGAGTGATACTATACTCTGCAATCACACTTGTAGCCTACTCTTGTCCATAAATAAGATTCATAGTTTTGGGTGCAATTGTATGCTACAACTACGACTCTTCTCTCCAAATTGACTTGATAAGTTGGCTCATCAGGTGGTTGAAGGTATATTGTCCTTGAAGTTTGTTGTGCCATTTCATGCTTGGTGGTTTGAGGGCTTGTTGAATTGTTTGCCTAAAAGGTAAATTGTAAGAGGGTGCTCGGTGAGAGGGCTCCCGTGACCCTAAGACAATTTGTGTATTGGCAACAAGGTCAAGTTTTGTGTTGTCTCTCTATTTCTCATCAAGCTTTGTGTGCATCTAGTCTTTAAGGCTAAGACTGAGTTGCTCAAGTTGATTTGTGCTCTTTACCTCTCTCTGGTGTGGTGAATGTTTGTGTTTGGTGTGTGTGGCTATCTTGCATTCCCCTCTCTTTGTGCGTTTGAGTACAAGGAGATATCACGTGCTTCCTAGTTCGCACCTACAACTAGGTGGTGCCCCTTTTCTTGTTTGGTTTCTGGCTGTGGGTTGTTGTTGTCTCTGATTGTGCTTGCCCCAGCCCCAATTGAGCAGCACGGGAGCCTCGAAGGGTGTTTAGAGGCCGCTCTTCTTGTTGCCAGCCCCGGACCGCCTCACTAGCATCTTCAAAAGGAAATTTTTTGACTTAATAAGATATCGTTGGATAATCTTACCGTGTTGTAGTACCTTGTCTTCATGCCAAAGAATAGCTTTGGGTTGTAGCACCTCTTGGTCTTCAACTTTGCGAGGGTCTTCAATAATTGGTTCACTTGGTGGCTCTCCTTTGTAGGGCTTAAGTAGGCTCACATGGGGGCTTTCCAATCAATGAGCAAAGAAAATAGAGCAAAGATAATTACTGAGCAAAGACAATTACCGAGCAAATATGAGCAACACCCTCGACAAATTGGTGCAAGTGTAAGGTATATTGAAGAAATAATGATGTCACACTAGATTCGACCAACACCACAACACAAAAGGGTCATACATCTAAAATTACCACAAAGCAATGGAGGCTTCAAAATCTCAAACCTCCTTACATGTTGAGGCCCTATGAAAATTACATGTCACAAATTATCTCTAGCTATCTCATAAACCTCGCTGCCATGGAACCTTCTGGTGAATGCCATGGAAGATGTATCGCACATGGAAGTTTCTTCAAATTCAAGGGCACTATGTTCTTTGGGTATTGGTTCAGCCCAACCTGGGTTAAGACATACCTCTACTGCTACGGGTGGATGCTCTTGAAGGAACTTTTGAACCTGAAGCTAGGGTTGTTCCAAACCTTAATAACATGTGGGTTCCCCTTCTATGGATTGCTATGAGCGAATGCAACACTTTTTAAAGAAATTTTTTTAATTTTTAATTGTTTTTAGTTTCACAAAAAGATATAAAAATAATATGACAGAGTAGGCCTTGACTCCCTTTTTGTGACTTAGCCCTTGGCCCTTGGCCCAATTTTTAAAGCCCTAAAATAGCAACTTTGTCACCACCAATATGACACTGCCCCTAACAATCTAAGAGAGAGAGATTTGTTTCAAGTCTAACAAATGAATTTTACCTCATAAACCCAACTACACATTAGGTATCTCTAGGTCATCATTATTTGCAAAGTGAAAAGTCACCGATGGAACTCCCTTAAGAAGACTATTCTCTTACACTCCTCTGTTTTGTACGTAGTAGGTCGAAGAACAAAACATACGGCTATCATGAAGAAGCTGGACTAGAACCAGTGCTTGATAAGGCTCTCCTAATAACCTAGAAAACCTACATTTGGAGTGCAAATGGTTACCATAGTGAATGTTGATTGGTGTGTGGAGGTGACCGAGAGGCCCTAGAGCATTGGTTGTTTAGCCATTTGAGGACACTCTTTAATTTAGTAGGTGCCCTTAATTTGGGGAAAAGAAAAATTGTGTTGTGGACCAATTAGTTGCGGCGTTCGCGGTTATGCAATTTTAACTGCACATGTTTCATGCAGTGTGTTGATGGCATGGCATGTGGACTCACGCCTGGGCATCAACTTTTGTGTTCCGGCCTTGTTGAGGTGCCCAAAGGTGGACAAGTGCTTGAAGAACCAATGAGCTAGCTGGAGCCACCTGCACTGAAGGGATTTTAGCAAGCTATGTGATCTACAATGTGAACATCGGGCAATGATAAATTTCGAGCGCTGCTCCTTATGTGGCAGCATCCATTGCCATTAAAAGCTCATCATTTTTTAGATCAACGGTGACTGCTAGTGCCACGTAGGACAGCACACGGGCAATCTAAATGTGCCCAAAGATTTATCTTCAACTTATCATTACTGAAGTAATGGAACATTGGAAGGTGGAAGGTCAACACAAAATCCAAAGGTGTGCTTTCATTTTAGGCAGTGTTTGGGAAAAATGTGTCTCAACTTAATATCGTTCCGTTTCCAATTTCAAGAATGCCAGTTGAGGATAAGGGGAAAAGGAGAAATTTCACCCCAAAGTAAATAAAAATAGTGTAAAAACCCAAAAATACCCTTTATTTTCTAAAATTTCCTCTAGGCAGACGGAAGGAAAGGAATTTTGTATGTTTTGAAAAATGATTTTTTCCAAACTCTGATTTTAGGGCTTTTTTATCGAGGGTACAATACTCTCTCTCTCTCTCTCTCTCTCTCTCTCTATCTCTCTCTCTGCGCATGCGTATTCTATCAAGCTTATCTTTCTTATCGATGCATGTTCTCTACACGTACTGTAGCAGGCATTTGTCGCCATCTCTATCATATGGAGTTAAACATGAAGCAAGCTGCAGCTACTTTGCCCTTACTAGTGACTGTACGACGACATATAACTCACAGATTAAGAGCTCTCTTAAGAGCATGACAAAATTTTGTTTTGCGCTTGCATAGCAGATTGCGCCTTCCGCCATTCATAGCTAAGGGCAGGCGTGGCAAGGTTGCCAAGAAGAAGGGCGTGTCCAAAACTGTAAAAGCCCTGGGCATCGCCACTGACTATGTCCGCCGGTACTGGGAGGGAGAGCATGTTGAAGCTTAATATGCGCAGGTTGTAGTAATGGGAAACCTGCTGGAACCAGTCTGCGTCGGCACGGACCAGTTCCAACAGGTTTTACAAGCGCTTTATAATGGAAGCTTTCAAAGCTACCTAGCAGTAATGAGTGTCAAGTTTTGCTGTTTGTGGTTGTCGTCGCCCCTCTCCAACCGCCCCTCTCCAACCCTTGTGAAACCTATCTAAACTAGTCTCACACTTCTCTAATCCACAAAGATGGCCAAAGGATGAGGTCATAGGACTTGCATGCCACTTCACAAGAGGTATAGATGGTGTGTGGGTTTCACAAGAGTTCTATAAGGTGCTTGGATATACATGCATCCATCTTCTATTGGCCCTCATTGTGCTCAAAGCCGTGAAAACTTGGATCATCATTGGAAAGGAAAGCACCTTGGTTTCAAGAATCACAAGGACAAGGGGATTGTAGCCATTGTGCAACATGTTTTCTCATTGTCAAGCATGAAATTGCACCAACCAACATGATTCCCAACACATTGTAACTATATGTTTTGAGATTACAAAGCTGGATGTGAATTCGCAGTGAAATACTTATATGGCTTCATAATCATGATTTTCCATGATTTTGCAGTCATATTTCCATCCACATTCGTAGAGGAGCAACCACTTCATAGCCTCTTCGGCACATTCAATGCTATACATGTAAATATTGGAGCAGGAATTTTTGCACACCTTTGCGCAACCAAACTCGCTCAAAGAAGAATTTTCTTCTATTCTCACTGCGATATTGTACCTACTTCTACACAAGACTATGGGAACCTTGAACCCACCAGATTTATGGTCGGTAGTATCTTTCAAGAAGAACATGGTAATAAATGTCCAAAACTCCTTGAAATATTCTAAAGCTTCTAGATCTGTGGGCTTGAGTTGGTGTTTGCCTATTCATTCTTTTGTGCATATCTTCAAAGAGTTTGGAATTGTGGAGACTACCACAATGCTTGTATGTAAAGATGTGCATTGCGAGGATCTAGGGAGGCCTTTAGAAGAGGACTGGGGTTTTGTGGAGGTAATGCATAATGGCTATAGGTACCATTATAAGGTTGGAGCATCAGGTATTGGGATGCCCTATTTAAAATCCCACGCCTCCTTGCACATACAATTTCACTATGATTCTTGGACGTGCAAGCTTGAAGTGGGGACTCCCTTACAATGTGTAGATGTTGACGAGCGCAAAGCGTGACATGGTCCCCGACGGCCTCAAAACGTCGGGAGCCGATGCACGCCGAGCCGGCCATGGTGAAGCGCACAAGAGGCACCACCTAGCTTTGAGTGGCTAGGATGCGGACAACAGTGATTGGAAATAAAACACACTCTACACACCTAGAGAGAGAGAGAGAGAGAGAGAGAGAGAGAGAATGACGGAGGTGATGAAAATCCTTGGGGTGAGAAAAACTATTTTCATGCAATAATTACAACAACCTTATTTCTGGTGAGGTGGCAACCATGGTGATAGAGAGATAGAGAGAGAGATAGTGAGCCTAATAGAGCATTCTCTAGAGATGACTCATAGACACAGGGATTTTTGCTAGCGTGAGTGTGTGTGTGTGGCGACCATTGGAGTCAAGGTGTAGACATGGCTTCTTCACATAGTGCTCATTCCCACAATGCTACACTAAATCCCCTCTCTCTTGATACAAGTGTTGTAAAGCTCTCCCACCAAAATGCTACCAAGTGCTGACCCCCCCCCCCCCCCCCCCCCCCCCTGATAGTGACCTCTCAGTGCCTTTTTATAGGTGTTGGCTGCTTTCGGTTAAGGTAATCTGATTAGGTTTAGGGACCTAGTCAGGGGAGACAAAGCAAGGCAGTGGGTCCCAGATGGTTGACCCTTGCTTTGTCTTGGGGAATTTTAAAAATGAAAACTCCTAGGTGGGCCTTTGTGGCCATTACCTAAAGAGAGGTGATAATTTACAAATTGGGATTTTTACAAGATTTGGTATGAAATTGGGAAAAATGATGACAACCTACAGATTTCACTGAAAAGGGCATTGTGGACGAGATGTCGTCAAATGGCAGGCCTCGCTGGTGCGTCGGTGTAGCGTGTTCGTCATTTTCAGGGCCGGCCGGCGCATGCCTTCAGCGTCTTTTCTTGTTTCGGAGTCGGCGGCGCATGACTTGGCCATCCTTTCGCATATATGCGTGCATGTGTTGTGAGTGGATGTGTTTATAGGGGTGTGTATAAGTGTGTGTATAGGTGTGTACGGTAAGAGTTGTGCGTGGGAATGGAGGGTATAAGGGAAAATATATATATTTAATATATATATATATATATATATGTATATTTTATGCTTTTTTTTAACGTGCTGCCTGCTATAGAGATGGCGTGAGGAGGGTGTGTGAGTGAGGGCGAGATGGTGTGTGTGTGTGTGTTACGGCAAGGGTGTGTGTGTGATAGAGAGAGACAGTGTGTTTGACCCTGCAGCGCCTTCAGGCTTGTTTGACGAGGGGAGAGACTCGGAGAGGGCGGGAGTTCTTGGTGACGACAGGCCTCACTGGGGGGTGAGAGAGAGAAGGGCTATGGGGGTAGTGTGGGGTATGAGTGTGTGAGTGTGAATGAGTGTGTGTGTGTTTTTACCCTATTGCACCTTCGGGCTTGCATTGTACAGAGAGCACGACAGAGAGAGACAGGGCGAGAGTGAGATGGCGAGGGAGGGAGAAGGTGAGGGAGTGTGGATAAGAGAGAGAGAGAGAGAGAGAGAGAGAGAGAGAGAGAGAGAGAGAGAGAGAGAGAGAGAGAGAGAGAGAGAGAGAGAGAGAGAGAGAGAGAGAGAGAGAGAGCTTGGGTGCGTGGTGGCCCGCCGATGGAAGGAAAACAGGAGGGGAGAGAGGGAGGGGAAAGTGAGGTCGAGGGAGTGTGGACGAGATGGGAGAGGGAGGGGTGAGGTATGGTAGCCCGCCATAGGAGTATGGACGAGCGAGAGAAGTAAGATAGAGAGATAGTGTGGAAAATAATGAAAGAGAGAGAGGGAGACTTTGTAAAAGCACAGTGGCCCACCAGTGGCAACTTACTTTATGCGTCCTTGGGGCTACGTGACAAAGGAGTAGAGATAAGAGAGAGATGGTGGATTGGTGGAGCCCAGCAGGAGAGAGAGAGACCTCTGTCTTCTGGTGATAATGAGAGAGGTGTGACCAAATTGGTGGCGGCCTTGGGGCTACGTGACACAGGAGTAGAGATAAGAGAGAGATGGTGGATTGGCGGAGCCGAGCAGAGAGAGAGAGAGAGAGAGAGAGAGAGAGAGAGAGAGAGAGAGAGAGAGAGAGAGAGAGAGAGAGAGAGAGAGAGAGAGAGAGAGAGAGACCTCTGTCTTCTAGTGATAATGAGAGTGGTGTGGCCAAATTGGTGGTGGCCCGCCAGTGGTCAAGCATAGAGGGGGTGGTGAATATTAAAAAAAAAACTTTTTATTGTCTTTTTTTGGTAATGTGCTCTTCCCTAATTGGGGTTGGTTCTTGTAAAGAAAGAGGATGCAACAGAGATACACAAGACAAACACAAAGCACACAGAGATGGAAAGCTTCTTCTTCTTCTCACAGAAAAGAGAGTACAAAATGACTAAGTGCTAAAACTGAAAAGTAGCACATATGTACATGCGGTCACTAAGTGTGAACTCGCTAGAAGCGTACTAGGCTGGCACTATAAGTGTAGTCTAGCTGTAGAATCACTGGCAGAGATCCTCTGTGTCGGTCACCTAACGCGCCAGTGAGTAAATTCCGTAAGCGGCCAAGACCCGTAGTGGATGCCAGCTCAAGATGTAGAGCTCGACATCTCAACACTCCCCCTCGAGCTCTGCATTTTGCACAGTCCAAGCATAGTCCGGAAATGTTGAAGCTTCTCAGCTCTGAGGGCCTTGGTAAAGATATCTGCTATCTTGTCCTCTGTGTTGACGTAGACCAAGTCGATGTCGCCCACCAACACTTGCTCTCGAACGTAGTGGTAATGGACCTCTATGTGCTTGGTCTTGGCATGGAACACTGGGTTCCTAGCCAACTGCATGCTGCTGAGGTTGTCACAATGGATGAAAATCTGGTGGTCCACCTGCACTCCCAAGTCCTCAAGTAATGTGCGTAGCCAAGTTACCTTGCACGCCGCAACTGCTGCACCTCTGTACTCGGCCTCTGTGCTCGATAAAGCAACCGTAGGCTACTTTTTGCTGCTCCAAGTAACAGCAGCACTCCCAAAAGAGAACATGAAGCCACTCATAGATCTCCTATCAACAATGCTACCTGCCCAATCTGCATCTGTATACCCATACAATGTTAATGGCACATCTGTTGCATAGAACAATGCGTAGTCGAGAGTCCCTTGCACATACCGAAGTGTGCATCGTACTCCATCCAAATGTGGCTTCCTCGAAAGCTGCATGAACTGACTCTCCAAGCCTACTGTGTAGCTCAAGTATGGCCTCGTGATAGTCAAGTAGATTAGACTACCCACAATCTTCCTGTACATCTTGACATCCTCAACAACATCACCCTTCTTTGCACTCAGCTTTGCATTCACATCCAAGGGAATAGAAATTGGCTTACAATTAGCCATACCATACTTTGACAACATGTCCAAAGCATATTATCTCTGTGACATCCATACACCCTCTGGAGTCCTGATCACCTCAATGCCAAGAAAGTAGCGCAACTCGCGCAAATATTTCATTTCAAACTCCTGTTTGAGAAGACCCTTCACATGGTCAATCTCCATAGCATTGTCACCCACAATAATAAGGTCATCTACATATATGGTAATCACCACAATCCCCACATCACTCTCACGTACATAGAGTGAATGATCAGCATGAGCTCTCCTAAAACCAATATTGACAAGATACTTGGCAATTCTGTCATACCATGCTCTAGAGCCCTGCTTCAAACCATACAAAGATTTGAGAAGTTTGCATACATAATCTGGGTAACTTGGATCGACATAACCAGGTGGCTGATCCATATACACTTCCTCTTGCAACTCACCATTCAAGAAGGCATTCTTTACATCCATTTGATGCATAATCCATCCTCTAGATGTTGCCACTGCTATGACAGCTCTCACAGTCGTCATCTTTGCCACTGGAGCAAAGGTCTCCTCATAGCCTATGCCATACGTCTGTGCATAACCCTTTGCGACCAGCCTTGCCTTGTGACGCTCAATGTTACCATCAGCCTTATGCTTGGTTTTATACACCCATTTACAGCCAATAGCTTTCTTGCCACTTGGCAATGGCACCAACTCCCATGTGTCGTTTGCTTCTAATGCAGCCATCTCTTCATTCATTGCATCATCCCAATGCACATTTGCAACTGCATCCTCAAAACATGTGGGCTCCACATCCTGTATCACCTTAGCCATGTAGGCTTGGTGATGCGCTAGATACCCATCATAAGTCAATTTCTAAACTGGATTTCTGACTCTGCTAGATCTGCGCGGTCCTGGGCCACTCCTTTGCCCTCTAGCATCTTCTTGTACTTTCCTTACACCAGGTGTCCTGATAGCCGGGATTCAAAATTCCTCATCAAGACTTTGTTCAGAACCATCTGAATCCATGTCTACATGTGAAAAACCTGATGATGCATCAACCATAAAGGGAGGTTCATCAACCTTTTCCTTTCCTTTTCATGATACATTCCCTGTACCTGCTGGTGGAGTAACCTGCGTACGTAGTCTACCATTCCATGGCTTCTCAACAGAGACACGAGAAGAGGACTCTTGTGGTCCACTCAAAAGCTGTGACTGTTGCCTCACATTTTGTACAACCACATCATCTTTTACATCAGCCCCAATAGTGCCATGTGCATTACTATACCAGCTGCTCATCTCATCAAAGACTATATCTCTGCTCACTCGTAATTCTCGTGTAGTAGGATTGTAGCACCTGTACCCCTTTTGTTCAAGGGAATATCCCACAAGAATACATTTCTCTGCTTTAGGATCCAATTTCCTACGCAACTCATCTGATACATGCACGTAAGCTATGAAGCCAAACACATTCAAGTGTGTCAATCAGGCTTTGTACCTGTAAACTTTTCCTCAGGTGTTACATCATGCACCGCAGCTGTAGGTGTCCTGTTCATAATGTACACAGCTGTATTTATAGCTTCAGCCCAGAAATGATGAGGCATGTTCTTCTCATTCATCAGTGCACGTGCAACCTCTGCAATGTGCCTGTTTTTCCTTTCTGCGACCCCATTCTGCTGTGGAGTATCTCTGCATGTAAACTGCCTGCGTATACCATGCATTCGCAAAAAATGTGAAAAATCATTGGAGAAGTACTCTCCCCCTCCATCTGACCTCAATGTCTTGATTTGCATATCTGTCTCCTTTTCAATCATGACTTTGAAATCTTGAAAGTGACCAAACACTTCACTTTTGTTACGCATGAAGTAGACCCATACTTTCCTTGTATGGTCATCAACGAAAGAGACATAATACGTGCAACCATGTATACTTGCAGTATCGGTTGGACCCCAAACATCTGTGTGCACCACCTCAAGTGGATTTTTACATACATTGTGCTCATGTGGAAATGAGCCCTTTGACTGTTTTCCAAACTGGCATGCTGCACACACTTTATGCATACCATCGACCTTGAATTTGGGCAAACCTTTCACAATCTGTTTTGATTGCATAATGCGCAATCTCTGCTCATTGAGATGGCCAATGCATTTGTGCCAAATGTCAACATCAGCCACAACACCTATGCCATGTGCAAATAATGAAGCTTTCACCTCAGGCATGTCTACATTCAGCATAAACATTCTGCCCACACATTTTCCCTCTGTGATCAGCTTACAACCATTCTGGAAATCTTCTACATAACAGCCGTTTGGATTGAAGCGAACCTGCAAACCCTGCTCAACCATTTGTCCAACAGAAACAAGATTCTTTGTAATGTTTGGGACATGAAGTACATCTGCTAAGTACTTTGATTTCCCACTCTTCGTATTTAGAGGTATGTCCCCTACATGAGCAATGGGGTGAGCTGTGTCATCTTCTGTCTGCACATAGCCTGACACATCTGATTTGCGCATATCTCTAAACCACTCTCCACGAGACGTCATGTGATTAGAGGCACCTGAATCCACATACCAAACATCATCTTGGGTGTAATTCTCTGCAGTCATTGTATTCATTACATGATGCATAACAAACATGCGCTCGTTTTTCCTGTCATCTGCATCTCTGCTAGTAGATGCATAGTTTCCCTGTTCTCTCTTTCCACTTGCTTTTCCCTTTGGACAGCCACGTGACATGTGACCTCTTTCACCACAAGTCCAACATTATCTGCTATCTGCAGTATGTTGCTGCCTGCTTGATCCTGCACCACGACCTCTTTGACTCCCCCTGTTGCCTTGAGACTGGTTTCCCCTGCCACCTGTATTGTTTTGATTTGATTGAACTTCTTGAAATTGGCCCCTGCAACCTCTTGGGCCTCGACCACGACCTCTACCTCTACCTCTGTTGGAGTTAGAATAGAAGGCCTGTTCAGAATTATTTCTGCCATGACAAGAAGATGTGTCAAGGTTCTTCTCCTCAAGAATAAGCATAGAAATCAAATCTTGGAACACGGGGATGTCGTCTCTTGTATTCATGGAAGACCTGAAATGTACATACTCATCTCTTAGACCATCCAAGCATGCACGGACAATGTCATCGTCTTCCACTGAGACTTTAATAGATCCAAGAGCCTCAATGATACTCTTGATCTTCAAAGCATAATCGTTGATGGAGAGGTTGTTCCTCTTAACCTGATTTAGCTCCGACTTTAGTTGAAGCTTCCTGGCCTTTGTGTTCACCTCGAACACTCTGCTTAAGTTTTTCCATGCAATGGCGGGGGTTTCAGCATCCTGTAGGTAGCCCATCATGCCATCTGTGATGCTCATAGAAAGCCAATACATTACTTTTCTCTGGACTTGTTGCCAGTCCCTCAAAGCTTTCCTTTGTTCTGCTGTAGCATTTGCCTCGGGAATCTCTGGTTCCTTTTCATTGTCTCCTTCTACATAGTCCCAATAAACTTTTCCTTTTAGGAAATTTGTTATTCTGAACTTCCATGCAGGGTAGTTATTTTTCTCAAGCTTCTCAGTAACAATCTGACTGAAACCGTCAGACATCTTGAAGCACTAAGACAAAATAGCTGCAATCTGCAAAAACCTGCAAATCTGTTGAACCTGCTATCGTGGTACCTGTAATGCTTTCTACACTCAACGAGTGTCCAGAATCAAGCGTACATACAACCACTGTACTTGTACAGTAAATCTCTGCATATTGCACTTTGGAGACCTGTTCAGAAACCTGTACAAAAAACCTGTACGAAAAACTTTGGCATCTGGTCGTGGATTGCGAACGAAGGGATTGTGATGCTCTTGCTCTCTTAGCCTCTCTTGCCTGCACCAAGCTGTGATACCATGTAAAGAAAGAGGATGCAACAGAGCTACACAAGACAAGCACAAAGCACACAAAGATGGAAAGCTTCTTCTTCTTCTCACAGAAAAGAGAGTACAAAATGACTAAGTGCTAAAACTGAAAAGTAGCACATATGTACATGCGGTCACTAAGTGTGAACTTGCTAGAAGCGTACTAGGCTGGCACTATAAGTGTTGTCTAGTTGTAGAATCACTGGCAGAGATCCTTCGTGTCCGTCACCTAACGCGCCAGTGAGTAAATGCCGTAAGCGGCCAAGACCCGTAGTGGATGCTAGCTCAAGATGTAGAGCTCGACATCTCAACAGTTCTTGCGGCCGCGGTTTCAAAAACCGGTCGTCAATATAATGATGTGTTGGAAGTTGTCAAGTGAACAAGCATTGGACTCTTAGCAATGTCTGAGAAAATTTGGCCATTATGGGTTTTGAGGACCCTTAACAAGCTCAATTTTGACTACCAAGTCACAAGGTGAGAATCCTTCCACCAAATTTTCATTCCATCAAAGTTTGACAATCATTACCTAACTATTGCTGAGAATGTCTGCATATTGGAAAGAGAATGGAAGTCAAAATGAACGTCCAGGAGGATTGGGGCATGGATTGAACTATGCTATCTTTCTTAAAGCTTTGTCACTTTTTCATTTTTGGAAACAATTCCCTCTGTAATCAATTTGCTTTGCTTTGGCAAAGTTTAGACTTTCAATATAGTTTCTCATTCTACAACAGTGGTGTCTTGCAGGTCCGCTTCCATGATGGAAAAATTATCAGAAAGGAAGCACATTGTGCTTGATTGAATTCTAACTGATTATTGATCAATGATCATGGATTGATAATAACCTAGTCTTAAGCTTTATGTATGCCAGATGCGGCTTTAAGGGGGTAGAATTTATGCTTTCAATGCTAAAATTGAGTACATCTAAAGTGATAAGAAATGGAATTTTATGGGCTAGAATTTTAGTGCTTAAGGTGCTCTACAAGCCTATGTTTACAGCTCATCAATTGGAGCTACGTTGAAGAAGTTATGACAATTTTAAGTTTGAGTTGATGGTAGATTTGTACCAGATTGTGCAGCTTTAGATGTGGGATCAAGGAAGAGGTCAATGCATGGTCTTAAAGTGATCACTTTGTGGAGAGTGTTGATATTTTCGGATTGTCAATTGGAGCTCTACTTGCCAAGATATTAGCAGTTTAAGTTTCAATGGGGGTCGGTTCCGCATTGGTTTGGTCGCCTTGATCGATGTGCCATCAGGGAGTTTACAGTCTCAGCAGGATTTGTATACATTCTATGTAGATTGACAAGCCTAAAGGATTTTATGGCTCGTCAGACCAAGTCTAGGTTGATGAGATGATATGGCCTGAGACCGGTGTCACTTGCCGGCACAATTGAGCTGGATGACTTTTGGAATGTGAGACGATATTGTTAATTAAAGGCTGTTGTTAAATAAACTGACAACAGTTAATAGGAGCTGCTAAAGATTGAAGCCTTATGAATTCACATTGAATATGAATATGAAGAAGCAATGAAGGTTGAAGTTACACACTTTTCACATTTTTCCAAAATGGCCATGTATTGTAATTTCTCGATTTATTTCGCCATTGTGATAATTGTAACGTGTTACAAGCTCAATAAGAGTTCCAAGATGTAAAGAATAGGTCAGTTAGTGTACCTAGGTTGCAGATACGGTTAGTTGTGGGGCTTCAAAGGTCTTGGGTGCTGCGACATTATACATTTTAAACCTTGGCTAAGGTATAAAAGCCAACTTTGTAAATTTTTTATATAAGAAATACACAGTGTGAGCTAACCGTGCTCACTTCTCTCCTTCTCCTTCTTCTATCTCCCTTGTAGGTTGTCACTGTAGTGTCGTCTGTTGTGTTGCAACCATGGGTAAGAGCTCTACGCATTGACATAAACATGTCATAGTAAATCGTAGCTTTTGGCATCCCTGGCCCATGCCCTAATTTCATCATAAGTAGAAAGTTAAGCTAGGAAATCACAAAATAAGTATAGGTGGGGTATTAGGGAATCATTGCTAAGCATTTAGATGCATTTTGGGTCAAAAACAACTAGGTCAAAATCTCACTACTATTAATAATTGCTTTTTTTAAAACTTCATCAAAAGTGATATTTGAGACCATAATCATGTGTGCTTAGGTATTATATACTTGTCCTAGAAGTTTCCTAGCATGCGGGTATCATTTGATGTTGTAACGATCATGGTTTTCTTGCCGATTAGCGACTATCTTTTGATGACCTAGGTCATTTGAGTGTATCTTGAGTTAGATGTGAGTTGTCTGTTGTTTTCCAAGAGATTGACACCCTCTCTTAGCCTCCATGCACTATTCGAGTCATCTTCATCCCATGGGGATTGACAATTATGTTCGTGGTTCTCGCTATGTCTGCAATAAGATAAGAGTGAGGTTAGGAAACCCATCCACATTTGCCTCTGCTGTCGGGGAGGATGAATAGATCTAAACTACGGAAAACAAGAGCGTCTTGTGTAGTTGTCCTTTAAGTTTCACTAGGATCGCCTAGAGTTAACCTTTCTCTTTAAAACCGCATAGCTTAAGAGTGCCGTCTTTTGCTGTGTAGAGGTAACTTGAGAGTAAATTGTACTTGCTAAGTACCTTAAAGGATTGTAGGATTAGGTTGGGATTTTGAGAATTATTGATGGACAAGACAAGTCTTAAGATCAATTCTCAAGAAAACATAAGAAACAAGAAAACAAGTGTTTGTGAACACCTTCCACAACCCAATTGCAGAAGAACTTAAGAGTGGGGTAAGTAGAATCCGAGGTGGATCTCCAATCCTTGCTCACTCCAAAAGAATCATCTTTGAGTTGTTTATGTGAAGTTTCAGGTCTACGACTTAAAACAACATCAAAAGAGTGTCAACCATCGAAACCGGCTGGAGATTATGCTCATAAAAGTTGTATCACTACATGAGGTACCTCACATTAGCGATGCTCGTAGTGCGACGCTCAAAAGTGAAAATCCATGGGGTCGCTATCAGCGTCTATTTGAGTGTCCCTATATTCTTTGTTGCATAGCGATGCTCATAGCGACACCGGTAGGGGAAAAAAATAAACCAAGAGCGCTAGAAACTCATATCTCAGATCTGAGTTTCGGTGCTCAAGAGAAAAAGGTAAACCCATGCTCTCCTCTCTCCCCCCCCCCCCCCCCCCCCCCCCCCCCCCCCCCACACACACACACACAAGGAGAGGAAGGAGAGCCAGGTATGCTCCTTCCCTCTACTCTCTCTCATGTTCCCTTCCCCTCTTTCTCTCTCTCTCTCCCTCTCTCTCTCTCTCTCTCTCTCTCTCTCACACACACACACACACACACACACACACATTGTGTCTTTGAGAGAGAGAGAGAGAGAGAGAGAGAGAGAGAGAGAGAGAGAGAGACAGAGAGAGAGAGTACACACATGCATAAACAAAGAATGCATACACACACATTGAGAGAGAGAGAGAGAGAGAGAGAGAGAGAGAGAGAGAGAGAGAGAGAGAGAGAGAGAGAGAGAGAGAGAAAGTAAAGAGAGAGAATGAGAGAGAGAGAGAGAGGAAAAAACAAAGAGAAAGAGGGGGAGAGAGAGAGAGAGAAACAAAAACCAAATAGAGAGAAAGAGAGAGAAGATAAAAAGAGAGAGGTAAGGGGAGAAAACAAAGAGAGAGAGAGAGAGAGATATAAATAAAAAAAGTAGAGAAAATATGAAATGAAATGCTATATTGAGATTTAGGGTTAGGTTAGATTTAAAATTATATTTATATAAAATTAGGTTAGATTAAGATCTAAAATCAAGTTAGATTACATTTAAATTATATTTAAAATTTATGCTAAATTTAAAATTAGGTTAGACTTAAGATTAGGTTAAGATTTAAATAAGATTTAAGGTTAGGTTAAATCACATTTAGATTTATGTTTATGTTGAGTTTAAGATTATGTTAGATTTAAAATTAGGGCAAGATTTAAGATTAGCTAGGTTAGATTTAAGCTAAATTATATTTAGGTTTAGGATTTAGGTTTATGTAGAGTTTAAGATTAGATTAGATTTAAATTTAAGATCAAGACAAGCTTTAAGATTAGATTAGATTTATATTTAAGTTAGATTACATTTAGGTTTAGGTTAGATTTAAGATTAGATTAGATTTAAGATTAAATTAGATTTAAGTTTATGTTGAGTTTAAGATTAGATTAGATCGAGATTTATGTTCGATTTAAGATTAGATTAGTTTAGATTAGATTTTAGGGCATGTCAATGAAAGATTTTCCCAAAGAGAAAACACTAGTTACACAATAATATGTATATTCCCATCAAAATCTGACACCTATTAACTCACCTACTAACCATGTTCAATTAGCTCAGAATCACCATATATTCAATTAGGTTAGATTTAAGATTAGATTGTGGATTTAGTTTTTATATTAAAGTCTACCTTCGGGATTATGAAAAAAAATAGAGTTAGGCGAACGGTGATCCCTCTCTTCCTCACTATGGATGCGACCTTAAGTTGGAAAGCTTTCAACGGCATGATACTCAAATTGGAGGCCAACATGTAATGTGCTAAGTAATTCCTCGAACAAAGACTTGTTATGAAGAGATGTTAAGATGCTGTGAATTGATACAGCTAAGAGGCAAAGGGTTTTTGTCCACTACATGCACTATCATGTAGACGTGGGTGTGTAGATTTTTTGTACCCACAAATATAGGCATTGACCAATAAAGACAAGATTATAACGTGGTGGTTATGATCTCCGTGCACCTCTAGACCGAGGTGTGCGGGGATCAGACATGACTAGAGAATGTGAGGTAGTTTATAATGTGAACAAAGAGAGAGAGAGAGAGAGAGAGAGAGAGAGAGAGAGAGAGAGAGAGAGAGAGAGAGAGAGAGAGAGAGAGAGAGAGAGAGAGAGACGAAGGATTCCAATAAAAGATTAAATTTATCATTAGGAAGAGGATGGGGTCTAGGAGGGCCTCTTTATTAGCCATGAGATTATGGAGGTGATTAACATTTGGACAAATAGATACATGCCATGTGTGTAAGAATGGTGTGTGTGTAAGAGAGGTGTAAGAGTGGTCAAAGGATGCACTTTTCTCCCCAAAAAGAGAGAGGATAAATTTATGATTTTCGGCCTTCCATAACTCTTACATATGATCTCCGATGTGAGCGGAGATTATAGATCTAGAATCTACACGCCGAGCTCTTTCCATAGATATGTTACATGATATACTTTTGCCCGCTAGATTTTAAAATTTATTTTGGGGGAAAAATTTGAATTCAAATAAACTAGCAGTTTTACCTATTTGAATTCAAAAGTTGTCCTTTGATTGCTTTCTTAATACTAAAGGTTTGACTCCCTTAAAATGCCAAATAAAGAGGCCCTCCTAGACTCTATTCTCTTCCTAATGGTTCAGGTTATAAGGTTTTTACATTCATTATGAGTAGTGACGAGGATGTGGGGCCGTCCAGCCGAAACACCTATCTCTCAACAAGGATCTTATGTCCTTGTAATCAATGCAAGCATGCTGTATGATGGACAAGATGTGTTTCTTTGCAGCACGTTTGCAAATTTGGCAAGTTTGATCCATCCATTATAGATCGAGTTGTTGCAAATTATAACTCATCCGACTCTAACGGTGGCCAACATGCAGCAATCTTGCAACCCAATAGACGTGCTCGCAGGTGCTTTGGTCAAGGAGCATACGTGAGTCCTCGAGATGTAGCCTCTGACAGCTCATCGGATGGTCATACAGACCACATTCCCAATGAGGCAAGGTTTGAGCCCGATGAAACGATCGAGACGATCATGGATTTAGAAATGATTATCTATGATGATATGAAAAGTGGAGCCGATACGTCATTGTATGATGGAGCATGTGTGTTTAGATTGAAGGTGCTCCTGGTTCTTCTCAACATGTGGGCAAAGTTTGGATGGAGTGACACTAGTGTCACAGCGCTTTTCAGGTGATCTATTACAATGTGTTTACTTCAATAAAAAACTCTAGATGTATAATGATCTGATAGACTACTTACACAAGTGTACCGTATTCTTTTTGCTGTGTAGATTGCTCAAAGAGCCAATACTGCCAGTTGATAATGTGATGCCAAATTCCAGAGAGGAAGCAAGAAAGATCTTGCGAAACTTGGGGATGGATTACAATTCGATTCACGCTTGTCCTAACGATTGCATTCTTTTCAGAGGGGAATACATAGACATGGAGAAGTGTTCGAAATGTGATTGATTCCAAGAGATATCGAGTAGATCTCCACGGAACAAAAATTCCACAAAAGGTTTAGCAAAATTTTCCTCTGCTTCGTCGCATCAAGCATTTCTTCAAATGTAAGTCCATGGCCGCCTTGGCATCATTGCACGAGGAGAATATATCTTTGGATGGTGTGCTATGGATTCCTGCAGATTGCGCAGCTTGGAAACAGATAGACGATACATGGCCGGATTTTTTGCAAGGAAAGCTCAAAATGTGTGCATAGGCCCAGGCTGGCTATGGATGGCGTTAATCCATTTGGTCAAAGATCAACATCTTACACGGTATGGCCTGTTGTCATCGTCAACTACAACATTCCCCTGTGCTTGACTACCAAGAAGGGGCACTTGTGGCTAAGCTTGATTGTGCCGGAGTGGTATAAAGTGAAGAATATGGATGTGTATCTTTGTCCACTATTGGAAGAGCTACAACAAATGTGGATTGTCATAGAAGTGGTGGATATGATCCGACACACAGGCCGATGGAATGCTTTGATCAGAGGCATTCTAATGTGGACCATGCATGACTATCCCAGACTAATAGAATGCTCAAGTGATTTACACTCAGACTCAAACACTGTAAATCTTGGTTTTTCTCAAGCTTATCTATTGTCATGTGTATACATGCAGGGTGTTGGGTATGCAAGCCCAAGTTTCAGTGGCATCTGTCTACGGGAACACCCTCATAGTGCATTCAGTTGTAGGCCACCGGTTCAGTTGCAAGTCAAGTGTTGAATGACACACTTTTTCTTTATATACAATGTAAGGCTTTTACACTATAGCACAATAAACAGTAGCGTGAGCTTTTTCTTTGCAAAACTGTACCGAGTGCTCTCTTTCTCTCTCGCTCTCTTTGCACCATATCACCTCACCATGTCTCCATAGCAAAATCACCCAACACATGGTATCAGAGCTTTGGCTCAAACCTTGGTGCTCGACAAGCAACACGTGGGAGAGGCAGCCTGTGAAGGGAAAGAGAAGCATGTCGACCTGCTGCAAAACACACAAAGGCGGCATCAACAGTTTCTCCCTGGCCTTGTGGTGAATTTTTGACACATGTGCAAGCCCTGGTTTGGTGGTCTTAGCCTGCTGCAAAGCAAATCCATCATCTCGACGTCGTCTGCAAACAGAAAAAACTCGCTGTTTGTATATTTTTGCATTAAATTTCACACACAAGGCTTATTTTTTGAGCCTGCCCGCCCATTATTTCTTGGCCACCCCTATGTAAGAGGTGCTTCTCACCTTCAAAGCCAAATTTGTGGAACATTAAGGCAATGGACGACCATCTTGGGAGCAGGAGGCATAAAGCTATTGCTGAAGGAAATTGTGCCATTGCTGAAGGAAAATTAGCCAAGTCATGTATGACGTCGGTTGATGAAAAAACTAACTCTATTTTGATTTTCCAGCAAACGGGGATTCCCACCCTCGCAAAACCCTTGCAAAATCTTTCTGCTACAAGTCAAATCTAACCAAACTCTTCACCTTTTATTTTAAAGACCTCAACATGGCATCGAAAGTCGACAAATACAACGGGACTGGTTTCCACACTTGGCAGATCAAAGTTAAAGGCTATTTGATGCGAAAAAACCTATGGAACGTGGTCAAGCCTCTCGCAACCAAAAAATCAGGCACATCCGCTACAGTTACAAGGGCATTATCTGCTGAGCTACAGAGGAAAGACGAACAAGCTTTTGGTATCATTCTAACTTCCTTAGAAGATGACTTTATTCATTATTTGGACGATGTTGATTCTTCAAGTGCTGCCTGTCCAAAATGAGTTTAAAAATGGAATTATATTCTATTCGCATGCATGAAGATGAAAATATTGCAGCTTTAGCTAATAGATTGAAGAGCATAAAAACACATCTAGTTTATGTTGAAGCCCATGTGCCAAATGAAGACCTTATAGTTGTTTTTATGAATAGCCTTCCTGCAGAATTTTGTCAAATTGTCACTATTTTGAAGGAGAAGGATCCTCTGCCTTCTTTGGATGGTATTGTTAACTCCTTACAGGAAGAAGAGAAACGAGTACCATGAATCAACTCTTTCGTACCAACTGCATATGTAGCCCATGGTTGCACTTCAACTGCCAATTCTACCACGTCTACTACCAACACTAGATCTTGTGCTATATGCGGACGCAGCAATCATCAAACCAAGGATTCTTGCAGTAAAAATCCTTGCACCCATTGTGGAAAGACTAATCATCCCCGTCGGAGAAATGCTTTGAGAAGAACAAGTGACAGATCAATATAGTTGAAGGTGATGAAGACGATGCAGCACCAATGCTTTTTGTAGAAAGTGATGTCCTGTAGTTTTTTTTGAGTGTGTCTTTATGTTTTTGTTATGTCATTTATTTTTTCAATAATTGTATGGGTTATAGAAACTGCCATAAAATAAAATGGTAAGACCACCCTTTGTTGTTTGGTCGAAATCTGGTATGTCTCACACTGATGGTTGTTTGAGGGAAGTACACACACACACACACACCTATGCTATAGTCAAGGGGGGGACTTCTACTGATGGTTTCACGTGAATGAACTCTGCCATGGTCTGTCTCAAGTCCATTGTCAGTGGTTTGGGCTTGGGGGGGGGGGTTGTTGGGTATGAAAGCCCGAGTTTAGTGGCATCTGTCTGTGGGAACACCCTCATAGTGCATTCAGTTGTAGGCCACCGGTTTAGTTGCAAGTCAAGTGTTGCATGACACACTTTTTCCTTATATACAATGTAAGGCTTTTACACTATAACACAATAAATAGTAGCGTGAGTTTTTTCTTTGCAAAGCTGTACCGAGTGCTTCTTTCTCTCTCGCTCTCTCTCATATCACCTCTCCATGTGTCCATAGCAAAAGCACCCAACACACGGCTTTAAACAAGCGGATACAGAGCATGTGTCACATGTGGACCTAGACTTAATGCACGTTGGGTGCCCTCATTGAAGAAGCAAATCTACGAAGGTCATCAAGCGTATCTTTCAGAGAATCATGTGTTAAATGACGGTTTTTTGGAAAGAGAGCCATCGAGGATGTCTGCACAAGCATGGTTAGAGCAGAAGGAGATGTGTGATGACGGTTTGCCCCCAAATATGAAGAGATTCTCTCTATGGTATGAGTTACCATATTGGTCCAGACTTGTGATCAATCACTTGCTCAATCCAATGCACATATTCAAGAATGTGGTTGATTTATTGTGGGACCATCTGGCCGATAAGAAAGATACTCTGGAAGCGAGGGTTGACCTTAGAAATGCGGATCGTATGGAGCAATATTGGCTGCAGACAGCATTTGATGGATCAATAAAACTCCCTAAAGCGTCATGGATTTTGACAGAAGACCAAGAACGCAAAGTAAAAGAGACCACTCAATCTGTGCGGACCCCCACTGGTGTAATGCACTTGCTCCGAACGTGTTCCACTAAAGAAGGAAATCTTACCAATTTGAAGTCATACGACTGGCATAAAATGTGTCAGGTATGTTTGAAGTGGAATATATAGTGGGAATTGTGTAACAAATTCGTGTGTAGACTTTAATATCATTGCTAGACGTGTTTTGCAGTTTATTTTATCGGTGGCCATTGAGGGATGTTTGTCTCGTGACATCCGTAACAAAATCTACAGACTTGCAAAGTTGGTACAATGGATCTCACAAAAGGAGATCAATGCAAACTCCATACCATTCACCAAACTAAACGCTGCGGAGGTTGTGTGCATGTTTGAGAAACACTTTCCTACTACCATGCTAACCATTCAGGTGCATCTTCTTGTTCACATAGTTGATGAGGTGGAAAAAGCTGGCTCAACACATTTCAGATGGATGTTCTTTTGAAAACTCTCGGGGTTGTGAGACCAAGGTAAGTTTGCAATGTACGACTAGCAACTTTCTAGATGTTTGAACGACCACTCATAGTCTTTGTTGGTTGTAGTATAAGTCATACACATCAGCATGGTGTTAAGGTCTACATTTTAGGGTGGAACGGATCAACAAAATTTTTTTTACTTAAGATTGTGGAATCATGGAAAAATTTGAATAGTCTAGTGGATGATGGTCCTCTGATGCAGATCCTATGGTGGCGGAACTCACTTACTTCGGCACGCTACAAGAGATTTTGAGGATGGATTATAGAGGATTTTTTTTTGACTTGTTTGACATGCAATGGTTCAAGATAATTATGGAGGTTTGCAATGCTACTGTGCTAGAGGAGAGTCTGGTTTTGTTGAGGTGGGTTCAACTAAAAAATGGACCGACCTAAGAGACACTTTCATACTACCCGAGCATTGTGAAAAAGTAAGTATGTAAATAGTTAACATCTAATTTTAGAAGTTCTATGCTTGGAAGCTCTCATGTAAGTTATGTGGCTCTGGCAGGTGATATTTCATCCTACAAAGTCTGCATCAAATTGGTGGTACGTCATAGAGGTAGCCTCTAGTAGTGCACGGATGTATGAGGGCTACCATGTGCCAATCACAGCGGCATAAATGGAGGAGATCGGAGAAGATGCTCAGTCAGAAGCCGCTGAGGTGGTGCCAGAAGAGCATCAAGCTGCTACTCTCTATGGGGTACATGCAAAGGATCTACAAAATGAAACGGAGGACATCTGCCTAAACGGAGAGCTCTATATAGATATAGGAAGTTATGCTAAGCTATGCGAGGATGAGAGAGAGACCTCTTAAAGCCATAAACTTTGTATTTGAACAATTTTTCTCTGTTTTATAATATATATTGTATTTACATGGCTTTTTGTATGCGTCATTGTGTTATTGTATTTAATCATCATTGTGTCCACTCCAAGTACGTATGCTGCATGTATGTTCTCACAAGCAGGGACGACGAGCACTACGCTCTGAGTGCAATGGAGACTAAGGCTGCAATTGCAAAGGAGGTGATCTCTCTCTACTCATAGATGCTGCTTGCCCCTCCACTAGATCTAGTTGATCGGGTGAAAGAGACACTAAGAAATCTAGTGGAGGGATGAGAAGCATCTATGAGCAGAGACAGATCACCTCCTTTGTGATTGCAGCCTTAGTCTCCATCGCACCCGGAGCGCAGTGCTTTTACAAATTCACAAGAACTTCAACAGAATCTATCTACATAGGAATCCCTCCCCCTTTATGAGTCCTCTCTCTCTCTCTCTCTCTCTCTCTCTCTCTCTACTTGTCCACGTTTTCTTCTCCATTCATTCAATTTTAAGTTTAAATGTTTGTGTCTTTAATGCAGGTATGGATGATGATGAGTTTCTTTATTCTTTGTCACCCCAACAGCGCAGAGGTGGTACAAGGAGCATCATCGCTTGGAGTAACATCACGTCGTTCTACTCCTTTAGCATCTCCCTCTGTTTCAAAGCATTCAGAACCCTCCAAAGCTTCGGTGTCAATCATGAGACGATCTTCACACTCATCTAGGCACCGACACTCTAGTGGCGGCGGCGACGGTTGTTGTGGGGATGCTACCACTGATGCCTCGACACCACCTCATGTTCGACAAGGATCTTTACCTTCCCCTTCTTTTCCCATCCCCACACTAGCCACAACATCAGCATCTATATGAGGTTTTGCATGGCTATCAGCCTATCTTGGCTACACACCACTAGATGCTCCTCCGGGAGTCACCCTCAGTCGACACTCCTCGCTTCAGGGCCCAGACTCCAGTGGAGATACCTGACCTCCGTACCCCCATTGAGACACAGCTGGAGACCCCTGCCGAGACACCAAGGTTCACTCGTCACAGGCAAGAGGGCTTGCCGTACTCGGTTGACATCAACGGCGGCATCATCTTGGATGAGGCAAGAAGGTGATCTCGCACATGCGCGTTCGTTGCTCTTAGGTGTTTAGACACTACATACTAAACACCTGAAGTGAAGTGCCAAGTGAATTAAAAGACAGTCATTAGCATGCTGCATGATGAGTTTCCCATGTCAAGTCGAGATGAGCACTTCAAAGAAGACCTGATGAAGGTTCGAATGCGCGAATACTGCAAGCACAAATGTTTTGAAGTACAAAAAGCAATAAAACATGGGTGGAACAGACCAGATTGGCTGGCCAAAGAAGATTGGAAGAATGCGAAGCGAGCAGCACGTGAGAATCTTGACAAATGGAAGCAACAAAAGGAGGTAGCCAAAGCGCGAGTAGAGGCAGGGAGCTCGCACCAGTTGGGGAGCGGTGGGTGGGCATCATTTGAGGCCGATTTTGTAAGTGTTTTTACATTGATCTTTATGTTTGTTAGTTACGTCTATTTGTACTTTCAAATTCTAACATAATGGAATCTTTGTATGTTTTGAATAGTGGTCGATGACAGGACGTGACCCCACACCGTACGAGCGCGAGTACGCAAGCAGAAAGGGCTTAAAGACCCTCATGGACATTCTGAGTTCTCACGATGGCATAGTTAGTATTTCACTTTACTCTTTTACATTTGTTGTATTTTAATGAAGCTAAGAAAATAGATTTTTTTGTAAACTATATGTTTATACTTACAAAAAGTCTTACTGTTTTTTTCTGCAGAATCCGACAGATACACCGCTTGGATGCGATGAGACGTATGATTAGACGATGTCAGTCTAGCCGTAGCCATATAACATTAGTTTACTCTTGTCATAGCATGTATAATAAGATGACATGTATATGTCTTTTTGTAACAATTGGAAAACCATGTCTTTTGTCAATAATGACAATGGTGTTGTAACTATTACATTTGCAAAGCTTAACAATCAAGTGATTTTGCCTATGATGTGTACAATTGTCATTGATTTAATTTTGTCGATTTACTTTTGTCAGCTTTGTATCTTCATTCTACAAGCAATACTATGCATGATGTAGTTAATGGTTATAAAAGTTTTACTCTCGGGTGTCGCTATATAAGGCTCTGCAACATCGCTATTAGTGTTGCTATAGAACACTTGTAATCGTCACTATTTTCATCACTATATAGTGACGGTCATAGCGACACCTATAGCGATGTTCCTTGCTCAGCATCTTTATCTTCAAGAAGAAGCTCCAAATTTTCTTGAAACTCTTTACCTGCAGCTTGTAAGAAAAGATCTGTCTTCTCTGCATCTACTGTGGCCCTTTCTATCCTTGTGAGTTGTGCATAGCGCCGCTCAAATTCCCTAAGTAGATCTGTCATTGATAGTCCTTGCTTTGGCTTGACTACCCATTCTAAGAATGTCCTTTTGGTCACTCTCTCCGAGTCCTCCATGAAATATTCCTCCTTTAAAGCTACTTTGAGTTCTTCCCAATTTCTCCCATGCCCATCTTTAATTGCCCTAACATGCTCCCTAATTTTGGAGCAACAACTAGCTCAAAGCTTTGAATCATCTCACCTTCTGACACGCGATGCAACTCCATCTCCTTCACATACTCGCGTAAGTACTTGGTTACATCTTTGCCATTGAATTGATCCATTCTGTTGACGACCGCTTGAATGGCCTTCGTTGCTGAAATCTCCCTTCTTTCAGTGGCATGTTGTTGTTGCATGAACATTGCAAATGCTTGAAACATTTGCATTGTTGATGGGTCAAAATGCATACCCTGTTGCTCAACATGATCACCCATGGTTACCCACAAATTCTCACCCTGGCAGTTTCGCATCGGGTTCACCAAAAATATGTCAAGAAGTAGGCGGTCTTGCCAGGAAGGCACCGGGCCTCTTGCTGTGAGAGTTTGTGAGGAAGCTCAAGGGTTATGAGAAGGAGCTAAGATATAGATAACATAGCTTCTAGAGATAAAGAAGAAATGTAGCCAAAGAAGCTGCTCACTTTTCCTTACAAACACACACGTGATGGAGAGAACTCATGAAAGATAGTCAAAACAAAACAAAAATGAAAACATCGAGATAACGATCATATCGTATCATGGGTAGGATAAAAGGGTTAATGGATGATTTAATGATATTTAATATTTGTTGTCCAAATAAGCTGCGGATTGCTCTTTGGAACTATAGCTTTGTGCTTACTATAATGTATATGTTTTGTCTAGCGATTGGGATTAGTTGTGAGTACAAATCCTCTTGGTTCATAATAAAATAACCACATTCACATCAAAAGAGAAGTCATAGTCAATAATAGGTAGTATGATGGGATCTGGTGAGAGAAGTATTTCGTTGAGCCTTTCAGGACCAGATAGAAACACTATGCGTTGCTGAAAGTGAATCTTTCGACTAATCCAAATGTTGACCCTAATAGATTTCACTGAATGGAATTGAAAGAAATTACCTCTATGTGGATTATGGTTATTCATCAATGATATACTTAGTATGTTCAAAGATAAAAGTGTGAAAGAAGTGAAAGGAGAAGAAGAAGAGAGTTTCTCTCCCAAGCCCTATTGTTGCCCTTAGGCAATAAGGATACTGCGGGGAGAGAAGTACCTGTAGCAAGGAGATTCTAGAGTTTGTGGAAGAGAATGAGAACCTTAAGAGAGAGAGAGATTCTTGTGGAAGATGAAGATATGGTGACTAACCTTGTGCACATAATTGTTTCCCGCAAGAAAGTTGTACCCATTACATTGACAAGGTTGCTGCTTGAATACCTTCCAATGAAACAATTAGGACACAACAAGAGAGATCGAAGGAGGAGTAAGATAGAATTAGAGATAGATCTAAGTGTGGTGGTGGTATTAAAGATAGATAATGAGAGATAGAGATAGAGTTAGAGACAAGTATTGGACTAGATATGCAAATGAAAGTAAAACTAGCAACATATATCTTACATGAGAGCAATCGCCACCACCTTAATGGAGAGAGAAGATGAGGCAAGACTCACCATTCGGCATTGTTACATTCATATTTCCACCACTGAAAAGAGGCAACAAAGTGTCATAAATGTCATGTGAGCTTACATTACTGTCTCTAGTACATGACAGCAAGGGCTGAACAAAATCTTTCACAAACACTACATCCCGAGAAACCCGAATACGTTTTGTTTGCGGATGATACAACCTGTAACCTTTGCTTTCAGCACTATAACCAACAAAAATACATTTGACAACCTTATCATCCAATTTTCTGGACTGCACTTGTGGCACCAAAGCATATGCCAAACAGCCAAAAACACGCATGTGCTCAATAGAAGGCTTTCTATCATGCCACGCTTCATATGGAGTAATAGACTGCAAAGCTTTCCTAGGACACCTGTTAAGTACATAAGTGGCACACATGATGGCCTCAAGCCAAAAAGAATGCGGTAAAGCTTGACTTTTGACCATACATCGTGCCATTTCCGTCAGTGACCTGTTTTTCCTCTCAGCAACACCATTTTGCTGAGGCGTATAAGGCACTGTACATTGGTGTTTTATCCCACGACTAGCCAGAAATGCATTAAATTCATGAGACATATACTCCCCCCCTCGATAGGAACGGAGGGTGCCCATGGTACATTTCGAGACATTTTCAGCCATAGCCAGAAATTGTTTGAAGCACATAAAAACTTCAGACTTCTCTTTAAGCGGAAATACCCATGCATGCCTGGAGTAATCATCAATGAAAGTCACGAAGTACAGGTAATTGCCCAAGGACGGAGTTTGCATGGGCCCACAAACATCCCTATGCACAAGCTGCAACTTGCTTGTGGCCCGATCTGAACCATCCTTTGGAAACTTAGAACGCTGCATCTTACCCAAAATATAGCCTTCACAAACATGTTTGACAAGTGCTTCAAGAGGTGGCAAAGAAGCAACCATGTCAGATTTCTGCAAACGCAGCAAACTGGCAAAAGTCAGATGACCAAAACGTGCATGCCAAAGTTTTGCATCTGAAATAGCCCTTGAATCTGCAACAGCATTTGCAAAATTTTGTCCACACTTGTCATACAAAGTGAGCTTATACAGCCCACGACACAAAAGCCCAGATGCAACAATTTCATCACCAAAACTGAGATCATGAACTGTACATCTGTCATCCACAAATTTGACTACAAGTCCAAGTCTAGCAAGTGCGGATACAGACAAGAGATTCTTCTTGATCCCAGGTACATAAAGTGCATCAACAAGTGTGAAAGAACTGCCATTAGCAGCAGTAAGAACAATCTTTCCAACTCTCTGAACTGGATAAGAGGCGTTGTTGGCACAAGTGACATAATTCCCATGAGGGACAGACTCGAGAGAGGTAAACAATTCACGATGTGAGGTAATGTGCTTTGTAGCACCACTGTCGAAATACCACACATGTGAATCTGCAGCAACTGACAAGCATGCATCATGGACAACAAGATTGTAAGTGCACTCTGCGCTAAAAGCCCATTCTGCATCAACATCAGCAACACAGTCTCCTTTCACAGAAGACTCAACAATGGCTGCATTTGTAGTGGAACCAGCATTTGTAGTGGAACCACCTTGTTTCTTCTTAGCCTCTTTGGCCTTCAACTTAGGACACGACTTGATCAAGTGATCATTGGCTTTACAATAATGGCAACGCATCTTCTTTTTGCCCTTATCACCAGAATTTCTAGATGAAGTACTGCCAGCAGAGGCATTAGGAACATAATTTTTACCACTCGCAATAGAACCATAAGAAGTGGCTGCATTGCTGTTACCATGTAGAGAAACACACACAGCTTGGAGAAGACGAAGGAAGCTCAAGGCACACAATAGAGAGTGTGTTACTTAGTGTGCAATGGAAAGATAGATAGCCCTAGAGTGATGGGCGTATATACAATGCATGGGGCAAAAAAACTCCTAAAGAGGGAAAAAATGCCCCGGCGGTCCTAGTGTGTTCACACACATCACTACCACATGTATATGGTAACAGTTTATGTAGTAGCCCTTGCCCAATGACTTTGTGAATAGTAACTCCTAGGAATATCTTCAACTTCTTCATCATCATTTGAGAAATGCACTTGCTTCACTCTCCCACTAGATTGGTAGCATCCTACCACAGCTCCATCATCCTCCTTATTTTGCAGCTGCATCCCTTGTGACTTCGAGGTTTCCCCTTCAACCTGTGGAGGATGAGAAACTTCAGCAAGGGTTTGCCTCTTCCTCTTGATGATGTCAATGATCTCCTCATGGAATTCACGCTTTGCAATGACAAGAACTTCTCCCAGAGTAAACTCAATCTTGCTATTCAAGATCCTTTCCTCCAAGACTTTCTTTAAATCTGTAGCAACCTTAATATCAGATGGTAGTTTATAAGTTGGGCCTTTTGTCTTACCTTTTGTTGGCTCTTTCTTCTTTCCTGTTGAAGACTTCTCCATGAGTACTTTAGGTGGAGACGCTCCTTGTGTTGAGGGTGTTTGGGAAGGCATTGAGTCGATTCTTCCCCCACTTCTGGAAGCTCTTTTTGATGGTCCTTCATCAGCATTCTCACGTCTGCGCTTCTCTTCTACAATCGCCTCATTTTTTTGGCATTTTGTAATGTAGGCATGCACTGACAATGGGTCCACTGGATCATTCCATCCTGTTTCTAGATGTATGCAATCACCTGCTTCATGTAGAATCTCTTTTGTAAGCTTTCCCTTTTTAGCTAATTGCATGACATTTGGCCAAATTTGATCATGATGGTCACTCGCCCCTTCATCATTAAGATGCTGAATTTTTACTCCATAAGTAGCTGCCTCAACTGAAGAGCTGGCACGGTTAGTTGCCATATCTTCAACTAAGGTTTGCATTTCCCCCTTCCCAAAGTTAGTTCTCAAGCGTAGACCTGTCTCTCTTAAGTGGATTTTACCATCCTTAAAAAAGACAACATCTTTTGACAAAGCATCACTAAAATCATCACAATCCCTTCTTACATGGTCTGTACTATCACACCAAATACATCTATTAACAAACCCTTCTTTGGGCTGTTGTCTTTGCCTAGGAAGTGGCCCTGATGGTTGGCCTTTTTCTTCAAGCTTTGCAAGCTTCACCTTCAAGTCACGCATTCCCTTCACAAGCTCATCTAGCATGGACTCATCAAACTTAGGAGCGATAAAAGTAGGCTTTACCATTTTGTCAGAAGTTGAGGTGGAAGGACTTGTAGTGTTAACTACCATCTTGTCCCTTCTTCTTTGTCGTTTGGCAAGCAGTGAGATAGCACCTTCAACCTCATTCCAGTCGGTCTTTAGTCCTTGCTCAGCATCTTTATCTTCAAGAAGAAGCTCCAAATTTTCTTGAAACTCTTTACCTGCAGCTTGTAAGAAAAGATCTATCTTCTCTGCATCTAGTGTGGCCCTTTCTATCCTTGTGAGTTGTGCATAGCGCCGCTCAAATTCCCTAAGTAGATCTGTTATTGATAGTCCTTGCTTTGGCTTGACTACCCATTCTAAGAATGTCCTTTTGGTCACTCTCTCCGAGTCCTCCATGAAATATTCCTCCTTTAAAGCTACTTTGAGTTCTTCCCAATTTCTCCCATGCCCATCTTTAATTGCCCTAACATGCTCCCTAATTTCTGGAGCAACAACTAGCTCAAAGCTTTGAATCATCTCACCTTCTGACACGCGATGCAGCTCCATCTCCTTCACATACTCGCGTAAGTACTTGGTTACATCTTTGCCATTGAATTGATCCATTCTGTTGACGACCGCTTGTATGGCCTTCGTTGCTGAAATCTCCCTTCTTTCAATGGCATGTTGTTGTTGCATGAACATTGCAAATGATTGAAACATTTGCATTGTTAATGGGTCAAAATGCATACCCTGATGCTGAACATGATCACCCATGGTTACCCACAAATTCTCACCCTGGCAGTTTCGCATCGGGTTCACCAAAAATATGTCAAGAAGTAGGCGGTCTTGCCAGGAAGGCACCGGGCCTCTTGCTGTGAGAGTTTGTGAGGAAGCTCAAGGGTTATGAGAAGGAGCTAAGATATAGATAACATAGCTTCTAGAGCTAAAGAAGAAATGTAGCCAAAGAAGCCGCTCACTTTTCCTTACAAACACACACGTGATGGAGAGAACTCATGAAAGATAGTCAGAACAAAACAAAAATGAAAACATCGAGATTACGATCATATCGTATCATGGGTAGGATAAAAGGGTTAATGGATGAGTTAATGATATTTAATATTTGTTGTCCAAATAAGCTGCGGATTGCTCTTTGGAACTATAGCTTTGTGCTTACTATAATGTATATGTTTTGTCTAGCGATTGGGATTAGTTGTGAGTACAAATCCTCTTGGTTCATAATAAAATAACCACATTCACATCAAAAGAGAAGTCATAGTCAATAATAGGTAGTATGATGGGATCTGGTGAGAGAAGTATTTCGTTGAGCCTTTCAGGACCAAATAGAAACACTATGCGTTGCTGAAAGTGAATCTTTCGAATAATCCAAATGTTGACCCTAATAGATTGCACTGAATGGAATTGAAAGAAATTACCTCTATGTGGATTATGGTTATTCATCAATGATATACTTAGTATGTTCAAAGATAAAGGTGTGAAAGAAGTGAAAGGAGAAGAAGAAGAGAGTTTCTCTCCCAAGCCCTATTGTTGCCCTTAGGCAATAAGGATACTGCGGGGAGAGAAGTACCTGTAGCAAGGAGATTCTAGAGTTTGTGGAAGAGAATGAGAACCTTAATAGAGAGAGATGCTTGTGGAAGATGAAGATATGGTGACTAACCTTGTGCACATAATTGTTTCCCGCAAGAAAGTTGTACCCATTACATTGACAAGGTTGCTGCTTGAATACCTTCCAATGAAACAATTAGGACACAACAAGAGAGATCGAAGGAGGAGTAAGATAGAATTAGAGATAGATCTAAGTGTGGTGGTGGTATTAAAGATAGATAATGAGAGATAGAGATAGAGTTAGAGACAAGTATTGGACTAGATATGCAAATGAAAGTAAAACTAGCAACATATATCTTACATGAGAGCAATCGCCACCACCTTAATGGAGAGAGAAGATGAGGCAAGACTTCAGAATTTCTTCAAGAGAAAGTGTGGCACTAAGATGAGTGTGTCAATATGGAATTGATCTATTCTCACTCACTCATAACTTGCCCCAATGAAGAGAAGGTTGCCCTTTTTATATGTGAGGGAGCCGTTTTACATAATCACTTGATTAGGCTAAAGAGTTAGCGATGTACATGTATAGTAGTGACAGGAACATCCCTGTAATCTCCATTTTGGTTGGGCTCAAGGGTAGGTAGAATTTTTCTTTTCCATAAAAGAGTCTCCTGTCTCATTAGTGGGAGTGCGATCATTTCATGCTCGAGGATTTTCACCACTTCATCGGGAGTGATCATGAAAAGGGCAGCTGGCTCCAACACCTTGGGCTCATATTGCAAATATTATTTGTGTGAAGACTCTTTGACTTCTGAGATCCACTGCTGAATTTCATCTTTTGCAGTGTCAGAGATTGACTTCATGACTAGATCTTCAAATTTGTGCATTGTCGTTCTCGTGCTTGTACCTCGCATATCTACATGGTGAGCTTCAAAAGTGAACCCGGTCCTTCAGTTTGTGTGACTTCTACAGGGACTATTTGTAATGGCTTCATCTGTCTTGCCCTTTAAGCAATCAATTCTTCCTTTCCTCTACCAGTTGCTTCCTCAGATTTTCAATCTCTTCATCTTTAGATTTTTACAAAGCATTGTGCCTGGCTGATGATTTGTCTATCATACTACTCTTGAGCAAGGGCACCCTTTAGATCCTAGACCTCTTTTGTCAGTGATGGTGGTTTAGCTCATGTGCTTGTAGAGCTTGGAAAATCTTACAAGGCTAAAAAATGTGTCAAAGTCTCGTTGACCATTGCATAAGACTCTTGTAGCTTCTCATTCCGTTCCTTCTCCTTGGCTAGCTCTTCTTCTAGTCTATGTTGCTCAACCTGCAGATTTGTGTTGGATTCGCAAATGCTTGGACCTCTTTGTAGTAGTATGTAGCATTTTTTTGTGCTCTCTATGATTCTGACTTGAGTTGTAGTTGTACTTTTTGCAAGTCCTCGATTCTGGTTTGTACCTTCAGTGTGTTTTCAACAACTTTTGTTGCCTCTTTCTTTGTGTCCTCCGACTCTAATTCATGCAGGTTGTAGAGTACTCATTGGCATTGAAATTGGAGCTTGATCTGGTCTAAATGTGCATTGATGTCAAAGGACCTGATCATTTGTGCTCCTTCCTCTACTACAACTTGCAAATGAGGCAACCTTGGTTGTTTTTGACTTCTTCGTCCTTGGTTAGAAGTATAAGCCTCATTAGTAAATTTCTTTTTTGCTATAATGTACTTCATGAGCATCCAAAATTGTAGTGATCTTTGGTAAATCTGTCTCCTCTTCTCAAACTATCTGCTTTGGTGACAACACTTTGTCAGTCGATCATTCTAGAGGATCCATGGTGCTTTCTCTTCTTTCTATTTCTGCCTCTAGAGGTAACTTTTCCTCTTTTGGTGATGGTAAGTTTTTTACTTGATTTTTGAGGTTGTTTAGACCACCTTCCCCTTCCTGGCCTTCTACTTTCTCTCCTGCCTTGGTGGATTCATCAGATTATTCAAGATCATTGACACGTGGGCGTTTTGCGTCCTCTCTTTCTCTTTGCTCCAGTATACGCTTAAGTTCATTCTAAATCCGTGTCGCAATTTGCTAGCAATGCTCAGATTCTCCACTGTCTCTTTTCTTTTCTGTTGTTTGATTCTCTCCAAAGATTTAGTTTTTCTATGCTTTAGAGGCACATCTCCCTTTTCCTCTCTTTCATCATCTGCTTCCGTTCCAAGACTTCTCTTTTCTTCATGATTTTGCTGGCGAAGTCTTTCCCTTTGTGCCTATGCTTCTTCCATTGTCCTTCGTGCTTGTGTGATGGGGATTGCCTCTGTCGTGCAGGTTGGCCTCTTCTTCAATCTTGTGTGTCTAATTGCAAATTCACTTTTGTGTTCCTCATCTAAAGACTGTTACTCAGAAGAAGTTTTTCTTCTCTATTCGGTGCATCTGATTCTATCTCCTCGCTATCAATGTCATTTTTCCTTGCGCTTTGTCTTGTTTGCTTGATCTCTAGTTGTGGTCTTGTAGATGGACCTGCTACTTGCTTTACTACTCTTTTAGATTTGTGAATTAGATCCAATTGTGCTTCAGCAGGTAGTAGTTCATCAATCATGCCTAATGCCTGGTAAGAAATTCTGGTCAACATTGGTCCAACATTCATATATGACTTGCTTTTTTGGCTTCCTTAGATGTTTGCTTCCACTACATTGTCACGGAGATAGTTGCCAAAATCACAACTGAACACTCTTCTTTTGGCTAGCCCCATTGCCATCCCCACTGCCATCTGCAAAATCGGTTCTTTGTAGTGCGGTGGCTTTTGCACTTTGAAATGTTGCAATATTAGTCATAGCGGTAGCTATGTCTCTAGGTAGATCAGGTCTTGATAGGTCAACTTGTGTCCTGTTTGGTTTAGAAATGCCTTGTCATTATCTATTGCCTTGGTTTTTTTGCAATAGATTGTGTGTTCCTTGCTGTAGGTGAAAAGCCTCGTTGATTATCTCTGCAATGATTTTGACCTTGACGTTAGCTTCATCTTTGTTTGTGAGAGTGGATTCCCTATTGTACTGAGTAGAACTAATAAATTTCATTGGCTCTTCTAAAGTCCGTTCCCCCTGGAGGTAGTCTTAAAAAAATGTCTACTGGTAGACATCTGGCCCCTTCTAGCACTTTGGACCTTTGGTGTAACGTCCACAGTTCCCTTGAGAAAAGGGTGGCCTTGATTATCACTCCATCGGCTGCTTGGAACTTCTCGATGTATATGTTTGTAGGTCTTGTTTCTACCACTTGTTTTGGGATGTGAGCTTTCTCGTTTGAGGAGATATTTGTGATCTTGTATGGAGCCATCTCGTACTGCATTTGTGTTTTTTTGCGGGGCATCTTGAGGCCAGTTTTAGGTTGAAAATGGGGTTAAGCAATGACCAAAAACTGTCAAAAAGTTGACAAACGCAAGCTTTGACCATAAAATGAAAAATGAGTATAACTTTGTCAGAATAACCCCAAATTTGACCAAATTTCACCAATGCATCTAAGATTACTATAGTCACAAAGGCATGAGGTCACATATGAATTTTGGCTTTGAGGTACATGGATTGGGATCCATGTTGGGAAACATTTTGAAGATCTAATGATACCATTTGGTAGGGCTCATCAAGGTGATGCCTTGGTACAATTTTTTTGAGATTTGGACCACTAGTTAGGAACATAGGTCAATTCTTGGTAATTTTCTTCAGACTTAGAAAATTTGGGCATTTTGGTTTGGATTTTGGGATCCAAATGAATTGATACTTGATGGCTAGGCTTTGTGTGAAGTTCTAAGACAAATGATGTGATTTGTCTTCAATTGGACAAAAAGATACATGGATCACAATCCATGTTGGGAAGGGTGTTGGGGAAACCTTTTGCACACATGTTCCTATAGGTCTTCCTAGCACACTAGTGAAATTTCTTCAAGTTTGGACTTGTTTTCCTGTGTTTGCTCAATTTTCCATGTTTGTCCCGTCTTGAACATATTTGTTTTGTGGATCCAATTTTGAGAACTTCTCTTGATTGTGACATCTGATACTTGATTGATTATAGATGATTTATGCATGCAAACCATTGTTTTGCCCAACTCCCCGACAAATTTCACCAGTTTTTGAATTCATCTGAAGTGGGAAATTGATGCAAGCAATTTGCACAATTTTGTAGGTTCCTTTTTATTTTCTTTGACCCTAATTAGACCCTTAGTGTTGCTTCTTCTTGATCCTTGGGTCTTACCCACTTACGGGCTCCCTTTTGTTTTGGGCTACTTTTGAAATAAATTATTGCAATCACTCATACATATATATTCTTAGCCCGACATCTTATTTTTCATGAATGGTGTCAATATGGCTCATGATTATGCCTGCTAAGAGCTAAAACGGTCTGAAAATTTAATAAAAGAAATTCATATAAACAAAATGATGAGTATCTTACTGCTCGTTCCCCCCTTCCCATAGTGAGTTGTCCCTGATGAGGAAGACTTTTTAGTCTTTCCATGAGCATCCAATTTTCCCCATGCTTTGACCATTGGATAGATGATTTAATTTTTGGAACCTTAGCCTATGGAAGTCTTAATGGAGCTGAACCTTAGGTCTTTTAAGCCCCATTGAAGAACATTGCTCTTTTGTAGATTGTCCCCCTTTGGATCCCTATTTTCCCTCGTTTGGATCCCTTACAAACACCGGTCTGCTGGTAGCCTTACCAATATTATAGATTTTACTCCCTTGGTACTTCTCCATATTAAATGATCATTTTAACATGAGAAAATCATTTTGGAGTATTAGATATTAGTTTTTATGACAGATTCTTTCTCTAGAAAAAGCCTCCAAGAGATCATTGAGCCACCATGTCAGTTGCATAAACAATTATATTTCACAACAACTGAAGCATCACAATTTCTACCACACCTATACAGATATATAGCTATCGACACCATGGAGGACATCATATCGTTCCGTACGAGAATATATAAATGAAACTAGACCTCCAATGGTATGGAACCTTATTCATAATATGAAGAAATTTTTATGATCTTGAATAGAAAAATGGAAAAACACTGTAGATAATATTCAAATGTACTTCCCGATACGAGTAATCCATTCAAAAACCACATCCAAACTCCTTGGTCACAAGCCAAGGAGTCACAAACCAAGGAGTCACAAACCATAACCATGCAAAAGGGTTGCTTGGTCTGTAGTAGATTGGCTCGCCATTTTGATATTAAGTAAAGAGGTATTTGAAGGAATGAATAGAGGGGATCAGATAGAGGAGACAATGAGAGAGAGAGAGAGAGAGAGAGAGAGAGAGAGAGAGAGAGAGAGAGAGAGAGAGAGAGAGAGAGAGAGAGAGAGAGAGAGAGAGAGAGAGAGAGAGAGAGAGAGAGAGAGTCCCCAAAGAAAAAAAATCAAGAGGATGCCCAAACAACTAGATAATATGAGGGTGTGACCTAGAGCTCTAGAAACAAGGGGCACCCAATTTAAGACTGAACTAGATCTAAGAATTTTCCATATCACCAAAACAATGAGGAGTGGCATGAAAGGAGTACCAGAACGGAGGCAGTCTATCATAAAATTTAATATCTACCTATCCTAAATGGTTTTCTGATACTAAAGTGATCATTTGATATGGGAAGATAAAAGGGAACAAGAGTTAGGATATGAATATGTGCTGCTAGATCCATTCTCAGTAGGGAGCCAAGAGGGGAGATAAGATTATCTCAATAAGGGTCCAAATGGAGAGAAGTCTAACAAAGAGCAATGTACAATAAATGAATCTTTAAAAGACCTTAGGTTAAGCTTCATTAAAGCCTCCAAAGGTTAGTGTTAAACGTCCTTAGGCATAGGACCTTTAGGTAAGATTTTGGCCAACTTGAGATGCTTGAGGTGCTTGAGCCAAATGTGGGACACATGTCTAACCTCACCATCCTATCTTATTGTAGTATTAGCGAGAACCACGATTAAATTTTCAATCCATGGGACAAAGCTGAATCGATTAGTGCATAGAGGCTACAAGAGGTTGTCAATCTCTCGAAAAACAACTAACAAATCGCATCTAACTCAAGCTACACTCAAGTGACTGAAATCACCAAAAGCCAATCACTCATCGGCAAACAAATCACATCCGTTACAACATCAAATGACATCCAAACGTAACAAAACTTCTAGGACAAGTTTATAAGACCTAAGCACACATACTTATGGTCTCAAACCCCACTTTAGGTCAAGTTCCCAAAATCGCAATTATTAACAACAGCAGTGGATTTTTGACCTAGTTGTTTTCAACCCAGAATGCATCTAAATGCTCAGCAATGATGCCCCAATACCCCGCCTATGCTTAGTTTTTTATTTGAAAGTGTAAATTCCTAGTTATCATGAAATTAGGCCGCCGGTCGACGACGCCAAAAGCTACAAAATACTGTGAATTGCTTACGTCAATGCGTAGAGCTCTTACCTGCGATTGAAATGCAACAAATGTGACTGCAATGTGACAACCGGGGAGGGAATAGGAAGTGCGAAAGGAGAGGAGTGAGCACCGTTCGCTCACGCTGTGTATCTCTTATCCAAAAATTAATAAAATCTTTACAAAGTTGGCTTTTATACCTTAGCCAAGGTCTAAAAGTATAATGTCCAACGCCCAAGACCTTTGAGGCTCCACACTTATTGTATCTGCACCCTAGGCACAATAACTAACATGTTCTTTACAACTTGGAACTCCCATTGAGCCCATAACACATTAAAATATTACAATGGCTTGAAATAAATCGGGAATTTACAACATGTGACCATTTTGGAAAAACATATGATAAATGTGTAACTCCAATCTTTACTGCTTCTTCACTTTGATCTTCGATGTGCATCGTAGTTCCTTGGTCTTTAGAAGCTTTTGTTAATTGACATTGACTCAGTTAACATTCCCCCCTTCCGATTTTAGTACCCGTCCTCGGGCACTATTAAAAGGTGTCCGTGGAGGCTGTGGAAGGTTTTGATTGGTTGTTGATGGGCTGATCTTCATTTTGTCGTTGGATTTGTTGATGAGGTTCAATTTGCTGCAACATCTTCATTGGTTTGAATAGTTGATTTTGAGAGATGATGTTGCATTTGTCCATTGTAATAGCATAATGATGAGGCTGCTGTTTATTGATGAAAAGTATGTACAAGGGAAATAAATTGATGAGGTTGTAAATTAGGGTCTAATACTGGATGACCAAAGGCAAAAAACCCATTGGAAAAAAAGTGCCTTTGGGATACGCGCATTATTGGAGTACTTATTAGCATGGAAAATATTAATAAAGTACTCAAGGGATTATGTCTAGATAGATATGGAAATAAAGAGACAACAAATATGAAAGGATAGCATGATGGAACATTTGTTGTCTGTTGTAGTCCACTCAAGGTGCATAGGTGGAAGCAAAAAAGAGTGTCTAATGCATATGTCCAATGGTGGGACATCCTATTTATGCATACACAGAAATATCATGGGAAACAATATGCTGTGCAAGAAATATTTTGAGGGGTTCTTCAGAAAGATGGTGTAGCTATAAAAGCATATGTCATGGCTTTGCAAGCTAGCACCTCTTTAAGAATTGTTTTCATTGAAGAGGATATGTGCTCTCATCTTACTGTGCACTGTGCATGAGTGTTGGACTTTACGACACTCCACCAATTGTAAGTTAATAGACTTTGACTCTTATGCTCATCTCATCTAGCATGAGCAACATGACTTTAGATATGCTCAACTCTTCCAGTCTGAGCGTAAGCCTAATAACTATGACTCTTAGCATAGAGTTTAATACGAATTGAAGCTTTGGGACTAATGCTTTGCTCATTTTATGGCTCAACAGCCCGACTTTGACTACGACTTTGACTATGCCAAAGAGTGCTTTTTGCACCCTAGCGACTTGACTTTTTACATTCTTGTGCTTACTACAAACATTTCTTCAGGTAAAAGTAAGCTTGAATCCTCAAAAAGAGGATTACTGAAGGACCAAGTTGGCATTGAAGGTTTATTTTTCCATACCTGTTTTATCATCTTTGAATCTGCATTGACATTGGTTGGGTTTTCCTTCTTTGATTGTGAGGACTCCATTGTCTATTTTATTCTCCAACTAGGCTTGTTGATAGGAGTCTTTGATGTTGTTGTAGGCCTCTGCTGGCTATCGGCATTTGGCTTTTGACTAGGAGCGTTGAAAGACTTAGGAATCCAAATATCTTGATAACCTTTGTATCTCCATTGTTGCCTTTGCTTTGCTCTAGGTCTTGTTGAGTTCTTGAGATCTTCATGCAGGTCTGATACAGTTGCAGTTGGATTCTGGTTGACTGGTAGCCAAATCTTTGTATAGCCTGTATAGAGTCCTTGTCCAAGAGGAACATTACTTGAGATCCGTCTTTGTTCTGTATCCTCTTCAGAGCTATGGTAGACTTTAGCCTCTTTTGATATTTTTCTATTGTATACGTGCTTCTTAGGTATTCTAGGATATTTTTGAGGTTGATACCTTGCGGGCCTTCTGTCTTGGGAGGGATTTGACGTTACTTCATATGCCCTAACGTGCGGTTTTGGAACCCATCTCTGTTTGTTACCTCTATAGTACTCTTGTTACTTTAAGATCCAGTGTGATGGTATCCATCCCATGTGTTTGTCGTTCTGTGTTGATTTCCAATCTTTAGATCCACTGTGATGGTATCCATCCCATGTGTTTGTCTTTCTGTGTTGATTTCCAATCTTTAACCCAAATCGGATCATTGACTTTGACTAAAATTCTCGGAACAAACACTTGATTAACTTTTCTTTGCTTTCTTGAGTACTTTGATCGATATACCTTTGCTTTTCTGGGTGTCTCCTTAGAGGTTTCAATTGGGTCACAATTGACTTGAAGTTTTGAAAGCATGACTTGCTTGAAGAAGCTGATCCATGAGGGCTCTTTGATGTAGAGGAATATGCTATCACACCTTTTGTGCTAATCGATGGAAGTTCCACTTTAGCTTTACCTTTGTCTACAAGATCTATTTTTGACTCTTGTGACTTTTGCAACTCTGAATCTAGCATTAATGGTACCTGTAAATGCTGTTGGCTACCTCTTGGAGAAGAAAGTAATAGCAGTTTATCTTCTCTATAGGCCTTGTGTTGTTCTAACCACTGATGTCCAAGGATGACATCTGCAAGCATTTCCTTTGAAGGCTTCACATGAAACTTCACCTGCTCTTCATCATTTTCAATGCTAACGGTAACAACCATTTCTTTTTTACTTGTATGCAAAACTCACATTGTTTTGATATGATGTTTGCATGGAGTGATCTGGAGGATCCTTTGGATGTTCTCTGCAACCATATTGTATTTTGCTTCTTTATCCAGTAGAGCATTGCATCTGACACTTGCTCCTTTTGTACTACTGCTGAGAACTATAGCTATTCTCAATGTTGGTTCTATTGAAGATCTTTGTATTTGTTTTGCTTTTTCCATGGTCTCATCTTGATCTGATTGTGTCTCTGTGGAGAGTAGCTTGAGACTTTGTGTTCCAATCTGGCTTGCATCAGCTGATTTGACTGACACTGTCTAATTGATCTTTGGACTTCCTATTTCTTCCTGGTTGTTAGCAACCTCATTCTTCTTAACTTCTGGCTCTGGTGGCATTCTTTGCTCAATAGCTATCGTGGTTGCTTTTTGTTTTGTTTGATCTACACTTGCTATTGCCTGATTTGCTTTAAGCTCTTTTGAAGTTCTAAATGATGGAGATGAATCATCTTCAATAAGCTTTTCTTTGGCATCGGTCTCCATTTTAATTATGCTTGAGGACTTTGTACTATCGTCCGCCAGTGACTAGTCTTGATCTTCATTCTTTGTTGTCTGTGAAGACTGCATCTTCATTGAACTCTGTATCTCTAGGACCTTTTGGGCCATTGGCATTCCCATTATGATGTCTTCTGGCATATCCGTTACTGTGATCACATGGAATTGAGCTTTGATGATATGTGAACTTACTTCAATGGTGGTGGAGATGATTCCCCAACATTGTGCTCGTTTGTGTCTTGATATGCTCACAAATTGAGGAGCATCTTCCAGCTGTGGTTGGCCACATCTTTTCCAAGTGCGAAAGGACATGAGGTTCTTATCTAGCTGAAAATCTAGCTTTACTTCGCCTGACAGAGTTTCTTTGTTCTCACTGGTGATTTTGCACTTGATCTTCTCAGGATTTCTTTCTGTATTGAGTGCTTTTGCGGTGTTCGTGGGTTGAACTTTTTCTACATTGTCTTTGTCTTGATCACCTGCTTTCGTTGATGTTGGCTCATTTTTTTGTAATATCGCACCTTTTTCTTGCAATTTTTGATCATTGTGTGCCTGCATTTGAGTAACTTTTGATCTTAGAAGATCCACTGTACTTTCTGGTAGAATCTGTCCTTCGGAGGAGATTTTGGTGGTGATCTTTGTGTAGCCTTTTGGACTTTAGCTCTCATTGATTTTGACTTTTCTATCACCTGTTCTGGCATCTTGAGGCCTTGCATCATCTTTAGATAGTCCTTAACTTCAGGTTTAGCATCCATAGGAGCTTGTACAAGGTCATGAACCTGCTGAGAATCATTGCCATTTGCATCTTGATATTTATATTCGAGCTTGGTCTCATGCAATTGTTTGAACACTACAGGATTTCATGGTCTTTGACTTTGACTCGTGGAGATCAACTGAAACTTTTGTCCCTGATGATCTTCATAGAAGAAATTTTCTGCAGATTTTGATGGTTTTTGGGTTAATGGAAAACTTCCAACATCCATATGGTCTTTCAATCGTTTTTGCTTTGAAGGGGTCTACTGGCTAGAAGTTCTTGGGCTTCTAATTGGTATAGCATTTTTTGGTACTAGAGCTGAGCTTGATGAATTTGCAGCTCCCCCCTTCCTAGGGTGATCACTATAGCCTCCTTCATTGTGAGAGCTCAAAATTGTTTGGCTCTGGTTGAGTCTCACCTTTTGGGATTGTGAAGTTACACTTTGGGTAGCACTGTTGATGTTTGGTATCAGTAAACCTTCTCCATAGTTTCCTATGTATCTCCGTGAAACATGACAAATTATTCCCCAAGTCAAGCTGTAGATAGCATTATCTTTGCCCTCATATTGTATATCCCATGGGTCTTCTATGATATGAGCTTCTGTTGTTTCAAGACCCAAGGCATCATAGATGATAGACTCTCGTCTATATCTACGACTATTTTGGTCAAAGTATATGCTCGTTTGGTCACAACATCGAAGCTTGATTTTCAATGGAGGAGATTTTGGCTTTGAAAAGTTTTCTCGGTTCACTCGGGCAATATCTTCCAGCTCTAGAGAGGATGGGCTATAGTAGATTCTTTTCTCTGAAATGAACTATCCTTTCTGATCTATCATTGGACATACTTCTATGAGCTGGTGTGTGTTCCGTTCAAACACTAGTTTTTCCTTTTTGTATAGTTGCTCTTTTTGGTCTACATAGTGTGCATATGAATTATGTGTACCATACAAAGCTAACATCATTCTGTCTGATGTGTCTCTTAGACTCGTGAATGATTGCACACTTGTGGTAGTGGATGCAAAATCAATTGCAAACCTAACAGTCTTTTCACCCTTTGGTGATATCTCAACACCTTGACTAAATTTATGCAGGCATTATTTGTTCAAAGAATCAATTTTAAGCTTTTTAGATGCATGTGATCCTTTATGCTGATTTTGAACTTGTAGTGTTTTTATTGGTGCTTCTAATGGTATTGAAAAATCATCTAATTGCACTAAAAGTGACGGGTTTGATGCACTTACATCGAGATTTGCATTTCCAAATTTTTTGGTACCGTGCTTGGCAGTTGATGTGTCCTTGCTGTCTGTATTTCTTGGACAATCTTCAGAAAAATGTCCACCTTTTTGTCCACAATCTGAGCAATACACCATGACTGTTCATATTTCATTTGGTTCTGTCATGTTGAGCTCTAGTTGAGAAGTTTCTACTTATATGTTGGCCAAATTGTCGGCATCTTCTTTTAAAACAATAAGCATGAAGTTGTAGAATGCTCCCTCTTGACCTTTGTATCGTCTTTGGCTTGGTTCTCCAATTAAACTGGCTTCAATTGGTTGATCTATTGGATCTTTCATTTTGGTTCTCGATTATAGATCTGACCACTGTAGTCCATGTACAATGACCCTGATTATAGATCTAACCACTATAGTCCATGTACAATGACCCTGATTGCATATGCACTAATCGTATGCTTTGCTGCCTTGTGTAGATGTCTAGATAAACACTTGGATTGATTATCTGAACTTCTATCTGCACTTCATCTTTGAGCTTGCAATACCTGGCTCCACTAAAGTCTGTGAACATCTGGGCTTAAAGCTATAAAATCTACTCTGTTGCACTTGTACCTTTGTTACCACTGCTACTGGCTTGCTCTAATGTAGCTAAACTCTTAGCTTGAGATGAGTCCATGTCGACTGGTTATGTAAAAATTGTCTCCTACCAGATTTTAGTATTGATTAGCAAAAAAAAAAAATGATCGGGTTTGATAAGACTGCTTTTTCCAAAGTACTTTTGGTAGTTGATTTCTCTTAGACTCACAAGAGTTGATTAACTCTAGCTCGAAAGTGTCAGAATTGATTATAGCCTTTGAAATGATGAAAATCTAGGCCTTGAATATCCTAACCTGCAGATTAGATTGTTATCCGTTTTTTCCACTTGACTTGAATTCAGCTCTTGTCAAGCTCCCAATTCTTTGCCTGCAACCTGGTTCTTCAATCTGAGCTAAGTGAGTCAGCAAATGAGATTTCCAAATTCTATCCTTGCAAGGAGCTAAAGGACTAATCTGCAACTGACCAATTTGGATCCGATGGAACCCAAAATTGACCAGTGGCCTTGTATTATGTTTTTCTAACACAATACAAGCTTGAAAGTCCAAAATCTTGTATCTGGGGCTCAAAAGTAAATAATCTTGATTTCTACACTTTTTAGGTTTGTTTTGCCAAGTAATTACCTTGTTGTGGTCTTTGGAAAAGTTTGGTTGATTTTGATCAAGATTTGTCCAAGTTATCAATTGTTTAGTGTCCACAGACTCTGATTCCAAGAATCCGGCTTAAGTCTTAATTTTGTGATCCAAATTTCATCAAATTTGACTTGTGGAGTGTAATTGATGTGCTTGACCCTGTGGTATACTTAGTTGTGCAAAATTTCTCAATTTTGGAGCAAATGTAAATAATCGCGATTATTTACTACAGGGTTTTTTTTCCCCTCAAAAGTAAATAATCACGATTATTTTCTTTTGGTATTTTTTTCATATTTTTTGTCATCTGAGCATGTACACTTGTTTAACACATCAATATAAGCCTATGAGTCAAGTTTCCCTGAATTTGAACAAGATTTACCACGTCACACTCAAGTTCTTGACATTCATTATAGATTTCAGTTTTTATCAGGGTTTTGGTCTGTTTTGTGATCCAAACTTCATGAGACTTCACAAAAGATGTTTGCAATCATGCTTAGAGTCTATGATATCAACCTTGATCAGTTTTGAGCCAAAAGTTAATAATCACAATTATTAACTTTTGACCTAAAATGAACAATTTTTTAAATTTTTTCCTTAGACAGTTTTTTTATGATCTATTTTCAGCCTATAAATCAAGGTTAAACTTAATTTGAACAAGATTTATCAAGTTAGACTCAATTTCTCGACAATCAATACAAATTTCAGTTTTTACCAAGTTTTTTGCCTGCTTTGTGATCCAAACTCTATGAGCCTTCACAAAATATGTTTGCAATCATGCATAGAGTCTCTAGTATCAACCTTGATCATTTTTGAGCCAAAAGTTAATAATCGTGATTATTAACTTTTGACCTGAAATGAACAGTTTTTTCAACTTTTTTCCTAAACAGTCTTTTTATGATCTATTTTTAGCCTATGAATCAAGTTAAAACTTAAGCTGGACAAGATTCATCAAGTTTATCAATCATTTCGTGTCCGCAGACTCTGATTTCAAGAATCTAGCTTAAGTCTCACTTCTGTGATCCAAATTTCACCAAAATGGATTTGTGAGGTCTACTTGATGTGATTGACCTTGTGGTATGCCCAAATATGCAAGATTGTCAATTTTTGGAGCAAATGTAAATAATCGCGATTATTTACTTCTGCTAATTTTTTGAAAGTTTTTGTTCCAATCTTGACACAGATCTGTTAAGCACCTCAAGTGAAGGTCTCTACCCAAGTTTCATCAATTTTGGACAACTTTTGGTCAAACGGTCATCAGTTTTCTGTCCGTAGACTGACTTTGCAAAATTGGTCACAATTTTCAATCCAATGATCCAAATCTTACCAAATTTGGTTTGTGGGCTTATTACAACATGGTAAAACTAGTGGTATGCTGATTTGGTCAAAAAAATTAAAAAATGGGACAGATGTAAATAATTGTGATTATTTACAACTGATAAATTTGTTCATCTTTTTGATCAAGTGATCATGTACACAACTTTATTACATCAATATAAGCCTATGAATCAAATTTCATCAAGTTTGGACAATTGTTTTTTCAATTTACACTCAAGTTTTAAAAAGTCAGTACAAACTTTAGTTTTTACCCAGTTTTTGGTCAATTTGGTGATCCAAATTCTATGGTCCTTTACAAAAGTTGTTTGTACACATGCAATGAGTCAATGGTATGAACCTTGGTCAAATCTGAGCTAAAAGTTAATAATCGTGATTATTAACTTTAGGCCCAAAACTGACACTTTTTTGAACTTTTTCACTGCATAGTCTTTTCATGATCTATTTTGAGCCTATGAATCAAGTTAAAACTTCATTTGGCCTAAAATGTCAAGAAAAAGTAGATAATCTGAGTTTTGGCCAACTCTTGAAAATTTTACCTCAAAGTGTCCTTGAGCTTACCCACTGGTTCATACAACTTTTAGGCTTACTCTCTAGTTGGATTGAGTGGTTTGGAGTCTCTTCGTGCTATTTTTAGCCGTAGACCTAAAACTCTGTAACTTCATGTAAACAACTCATAGATGATTTGTTTGGAGTGAGCAATGTTCTAAAATCCACCTCGGATCCTACTTACCCTACTCCTAGATTCTCATGCAATGGAGTTGTGGAAAGTGTCCACAAACACTCGTTTTCTTGTCTTTTATGGTTTTTTGAGCATTGATCTTAAGACTTGTCTCGTCTACCAATCATTCTCAGAATCCTACTCTATCTCTACAATCGTACAATTCTAAAGGCACTCGACAAGTACGACTACTTCCAAGCTACCTCTACACAGCAAAAGACGAGAATCTTAAGCTATGCGGTTTCTAAAAAGAAATTTTTACTGTAGGTGAACCTAAAGGAAGTTAATGGACAACTATACAAGATGCTCGTGTTTTTCCTAGTTTAGGTCTATTCGTCCTCGGCAATGGCGCCAAATGTGGGATGCATGTCTAGCCTCACCATCCTATTTTATTGTACTATTAGCGAGAACCACGATTAAATTGTCAATCCATGGGACGAAGCTGATCACTCGATTTGTGCATAGACGCTACAAGAGGTTGTCAATCTCTCGGAAACAACTAACGACACGCATCTAACTCAAGATACACTCAAGTGACTGAAATCACCAAAAGTCAATTGCTCATCGGCAAACAAATCACATCCGTTACAACATCAAATGATATCCAAAAGTAACAAAACTTCTAGGACAAATTTATAAGACCTAAGCACACATACTTATCGTCTCCAGCCCCATTTTAGGTCAAGATCCAAAATTGCAATTATTAATAGCACTGGATTTTTGACCTAGTCGTTTTCGACCCAGAATGCATGTAAATGCTTAGCAATGATTCCCCAATACCCCGCCTATGCTTAGTTTTTGATTTAAAAGTGTAAATTCCTAGCTATGATGAAATTAGGCCGCGGGTCGGCGATGCAAAAAGCTACAAAATACTATGAATTGCTTACGTCAATGCATAGAGCTCCTACCTGCGGCTGCAATGCACTTAATGAAGCTGCAATGTGACAACCGGGGAGGAAGTAGGAAGCGCGAAAAGGAGAGGAGTGAGCGCCGTTAGCTCACGCTGTGTATTTCTTATCCAAAACTTAATAAAATCTTTACAAAGTTGGCTTTTATACCTTAGCCAAGGTCTAAAAGTGTAACGTCCAGCACCCAAGACCTTTGAGGCTCCACACTTATTGTATCTGCACCCTAGGCACAGTAACTAACCTGTTCTTTACAACTTGGAACTCCCATTGAGTCCATAGCACATTAAAATATTACAATGGCTTGAAATAAATCGAGAATTTACAATACGTGACCATTTTGAGAAAGCATGTGATAAATGTGTAACTCCAATCTTTACTGCTTCTTCACTTTTATCTTCGATGTGCATTCGTACGTTTTTGGTCTTTAGCAGCTTTTGTTAACTGACGTTGACTCAATTAACACCAAAAGTCAACACAGTCCTACAAAGGAGGGGGCGAGCCCTACATATGGGAGCATGAGAGAGCGCACACACACACACACACACACACACTCCAAGACTCACCCTTCCTCATAGGTCATAAAGGAAACATGACAGGTGCCTAGCCAAGTTGCTGCCAATTAAGCTTGAATCCTATTGGATGGCCTTTAAAACAGAACCCATAATATTACAACTCCCTTTATTCCTATTGGATAGTCTATCAAGGGGTCCAATGAGAATTGAACAAACGATGTGTAGGCTTAATTTCTATTGGCCAGTTGACCTAGAGAGACAATAAGAATTAATATTCTATTAATTAATAAATCAAGCTCTCTCTCAAAGGGGGAAAGAAGGACACTTGTCTTAATGCTACATCCCTTGCTATGAACTAGTCCTTTCATTGGCTAGCCCTAAGGTTGGGCCAATGGGCTTTGAGCTAGAGTAAAGAATCTAGGACAATTTCTCTCTCTCTCTCTCTCTCTCTCTCTCTCTCTCTCTCGTATCATGAGCCCTCAGACACACTCTCTCATTTTGTGTTAAGAAAAAATTCATCTCGTTCTCCAAGCTTGAGAAGTAGACAGACTACACCAACATCTCTTGGCTATGGAATGTAAATCCAAGAAAAAGTTGAGCTTCAAAGCATGTTGATCATCTTCTTAGTCTCCATTACTATGCTAAGTTATGCTCTAAGAGAGATGATATGTGAGGAAAATAATTCTTTCTCATAGGTTACAGCTTTGTCCTCTTCACTTTTCTCACTCCTTACCAGCTCTCTCCACCTTTGAAGGTGTTTGAGGTCTTGGGATTGAGGCCGGGGACAAGTTATTGTCTATTGCAAGTAAGTTAATTGTTGTTTTGGGCATAATATTGATGCATTAAGCTATCCATCTTCATGGCATCAAGAAGGTCTTAAGGAACATAGAGATTGTATTGTACCAAGTCTCTTTATGAGAGAACACATAATACAAAGCTTCTTGGAGGGGGGACCAACTCCAAACAAATTCAGTCCTTAATTGTTGTCAATTTCTCTATTTTTCTCTCATTAACAAGTATTGTTCATGCCAAGCTAGCTAGGTGTAATATTTTTTTTATACCTTCAATCAAGAACTCTCTCTATGTTCATTAGGTATTCTCTTAATGAAATGCTCACTACTCTCACCAATTTTGTTACATTGGTATCAGAGAATTTGGTTTCTCTTTTCTTTCTAAAGAGAAGTCCTTAAGCTTTCTTCTAAAGGTTTTTAAGTTTCCAAAGAACAAGTTAGCACACACCTAAATTTTTTTAGCATGGATGACAATAATAAAGAGAGTAGAATGAATATTAATGACTCTGATTTTGCACATGAAGGTGTTACTAATGGTTCCCCTATGCTTGTGAATTATCTTGTCACTAGGCTACAACAAGCCATGGGAAACCCCGCTCTACAAGGTGAAGTTGTCCAACAACTTTGCACCCATGGGATTCTCCAAAATCCCGAAGAAGAGAGAGTGCTTAGGAAGCCTCTTGGTGAGACTTCCAAAATAAGACTCTCTCTGATGAGAGAAGAGAATTGACCATACAAAAGAGAAAGAAGTGAGTCCCCAAACCTTTTGAAAGATGTGGCTCCAGCAAGATGACGGTCACCAAGATTTCCAACTCCTTCCAAGAGGACTCACCTTACTTCTTTTAGCGCTAGCTCCAAAATTTTACTTTAGAACTCTCCAAGATTCATGTGCATACTTATATTCATCTATGAAATGGAAATAGTTGTCATGCAAGAAAGTGATGATTATCCCTAAAGCTTGTTTGCCTTTGGCTAAGTTTTATGCACTTGCTACGAGCATAGATGTCCTAGTACACACTCCATCCACTGCAGCTTGGTGCTCCAAGGTTGTTCTAATAACAGACCACAAAAATTTCTTCCAGAGATATCCCCTTAACTTTCACTGCAAGGTGTGAAACCCCTTCCCATTGAGCCTCTCTATTCCCTTTCCCCCATTGTGGTATGAGTACGGTCTTATCTTGGAGAATCTCCAAGATAGTGTCTTATTCCTCTAAGAGATGCACAAATACCCCTTAAGGGATGATAATTTCTCTAACAGATGCACAAATACCCCTTAGGAGATGCAAGTTATTGTGCTTGGATGATTTTCAAAGATAATGTTCAGAGAGAGAGTGAAAGAATTTTTCCTTTGAATACTCCTTTGTGAAGTACCTCTTCACCTTTTAGGGTGAAGTCACCCTTCACTTTAGAGATATTTGCTTTGCTTTGAAAAAAATTGAAGCCTTGAAGATGCCTTTTAGTGGCCTTCATGAAGTTGTGAGGTTTGGCTTTGAATGGCCTTGGAGCCTATTTTTAAGTGCTTGAAGGTGCTTTGTTGCAACAGGGTCTTTGGTGCTTATGTTGAGATTTTTTTTGCTTATGCCTTGCATGAATGACCTCTTGTAAGGAAGTATGAGGCTTTGAAGTCTTGAGGCAGTAACCTCGTGGGAGCACCCCCTTGAGGGAGTTGGAGGTCGGCCGCATGAGCTACTTCTTGTGGAGCTGAAAGGGTCGCAAAGTGAATTTTCTAAGGCGCTTTGCGAATGCCGACCAAAAGATAGCGCACGGTGTGCACTCCTACCTATGGACCCACCTTTTCAATTCAATTGAATTTACCGCCAAGATCAAATCCGGCCAGGCCCCCCCACTTACTAAAATTGGGAGTCTGTACCCCACAACCTTGCAAGTGTATGCTCTATTCTCGGCGGCCTAACCACCTGAGCCACGGCCCTTGTTGTGGGAGAGCTACAAAATATGAAACTTAGATCCATGTTTGTAGGAAGTCACACACAAATACACACCTAACTTTAGAAAAGTGATTAGAGGCCTAAACTCACCCAAATGGAGTGATCAAGGAGGCTATGGGAAGTTGGAATAGAGGAGATCAAGAAAAAAAATAAAATTGCTTATGCCAATCTCCTTTCATTAGCCTAACAATGTGGGTAGTGGAACATCCTCAATGAGGGTACGTATCCCGTCATTATTGAACCTCCAAAAGGGGATTATGGTAGCGTAATGTGCAATGCAAGGATGGTTTATTAACGAATCTAATTAGCAAGAGGGAAATTTCTAATGTGACCTAGCATAGAAAAATGATTAAGAGATGCTCATTACTATCAATAGATTAATTATGAATATATTAGAGAGAAGGGAAACCTAATGGAGATGCTAAACACTAACACACAAATCCATAACAACAAACCTAGCTAGAACACTATGGCTCTGATACCACTTGTTGGGGATGGGATTGTTCTAGCTAAGGTGGGTGATAGACAAACATTGTGCACAGAAGTGAGTGTGTGTAGGCTATATTGCTACTCAAGTGAATTAGGTTCCAAGATAGATTAACTTGGACTCATAAAAACGATCTTGAGTAGTCAGCTAGCCCATCACAAGCTCACCATAGACAAGAGATATGTAATGCAAACTTGGAATGGATTTTTTTATTCATGAAAGGAGCTTTAAGTAGCTCAACAGTCTTGCACCATTACATGTAGGATAATTCCATGTCTTCTATCATTCACTCACACTCTAGTGACTCTGGGACAAAGATTATACCTTATAAGAACTGCCATTTGTAGTAGTTAGCACAATCTTTCCAACTTCCTTGACAAGAGAGAGGCATTGGTTGCACAAGTCACCAAATTCCCATGAGGGACATCCTTGAGAGAGGTAAAAAGTCACGATGATAGGTAATGTGCTTTGTAGCACCACAATCAAAGTACCACACATGAGCATCTGCATCAACTGACATACATACATCATGGGCAGAAAGATCGTAAGTGCATTATACACTAAAAGCCCATTTTGTATCAACATCAACATCACAATTTTCTTTCACACAAGACTCAACAATAGCTGCACTTGTAGTGGAGCCAACCTCTTTCGTTTTAGCCTCTTTATACTTTAATTTTGGACATTGCTTGATCAAGTGTTGATTAGCTTTACAATAATGGCAACGGGTCTTCTTTTTGCCCTATTCTACAAAATTACAAGACGAGGTGTTGCCAACAAAAGTATTGAAAAGAGATTGTTTTTCACTCAAACAACCATGAGAAGTGGCTACATTGTTGTTGTCACCTTTTCTTTAAGAAACAATAAAGGCCTATTCAATTGCATGATGTTTAGCCCTGTTTTTTTTGGAAAGTGACTCTTGTAATAGTAATGTGCATAATGCATCAAACTTGACAACTTTTGGATTTTCTTGGGTAGTAAGTCTCCAAGTACTAGCAAAATCTTGTTAAGAATCTGGAAAATCATCAAGAACAGTCTACACAAGAAAACTTCCAGAAATGACCTCGCTTGTAGAAATAAGTTTCTCATTTATATCCTTGATACCAGCAAGGAAAGTGTCCATTTCATCTTCCTCATGCATAATCTTTGAGTCTAGCTCTTTATGCAATAAAACAATTTTAGCCTCATTGCGATTTTCATAAAGACTAACCATAAAATCCCCTTGTTTTGAAAATTTTGATGAAAGAATGTGAGGAGTAATAGTGCGCTTCACAAACAACACAATCAATATATCTTTCAATGAGCTTGTTGAGCCGTAGGAAAAACAGCTTTAGCAATAGCAACCCTGCCACCAAAACCTGCAACATCCTTAACATCGCCTGCATACTTAGAAACAAGGCGTACGTTAATGCCCTGCACAACATTCCAAAATGCCCTTTGACACAAGTACATGTTGCACCATCTAAGCCCACATTGGGTAAATTTACCCATTCAATTTATCCTCACCATGTAAGACCACATTGGTTAGATGTCCCCATCCAATTTATCCTTAACATCAAACATCTTGAACACATCTTTGATTTTGTCAATCATGGAAAATGACGGCACCTGATGTGAAAACTGCCGAAAAAGAGGAAAAATGAAGTGGGATTAACACGTGCTATATAGAAAAATCAGTAGAATATTGTAAGGGACCTATTATGCAAAAAATGGCACAGACAAAAATTTTGCACAAAATGACAAAATGGCGTGTGTAGTACTTCTTGTAGTGGAAACGGAGGTGGAAATGATCCCGAATGGAAAATCTGAGCAATCTAAGCTCTACCAGCTTACCCGAGGTATCTTTTGGCATGTTGATTCTCACCAAATCTCACAAAAAAAATGTGGGAAAATATACATGTGTGTGTTAGCGATGCTCATGAATAAACCCAGGAGGACGCAACCCGCTCTAATACCAATTGTTGGAAATAGGGTTGCAAGGAAACACATACAACTTGGAGAAGACAAAGGAAACTCAAGGCACACAAGAGAGAGTGTATTAATTAGTGTGCAATATAGAAATAAGATAGCCCTAGAGTGATGGGCGTATATACAATGCACGAGGGAAAAAACCTCATAGCGAGGAGAAAAATTCCCCGGTGATCCTAAGTGTTTACACACATTACTACCACATGAATATGGTAAAATTGACATCCATAAATATGGTGTGTTTTATGCATCCTTGGTTTGTATTTGGTCTTCTAGTCATATGAAGTGCTGGTGATCAACTTGAGCCTCCTAACATAACACGAATTATAGACCCATGAGTCGTGTAGAGGAGAATAATTCTCAAACGAAACATCGAATCTTCAATAGATGGAACCATATCTCAGAACTATGTTAAGGATGAGCCCATTGAACAGATTATTGGCACATTCCTTACATTCCTTAACATGCATGATAACAAAACGCAAAGAGTGGTAGAATAAGGAGCAAGGTAGAGGTAATTGAGAAGATGAAACGTCCAAAAAAACCTGGGTGATGTGCTTGGCATCTTGTACATCTCTCACTCTATAACAGAGCCATAATTTTGGTATTGCAAGCGACTCTTGCAATGCTTAATCTAACTTTGCAAACAAATCGTGGTTATTATATTCTAATCAAATTGATACTAATAACCCTATTTATATAACATGGTATGGCTTTAACCTTTTGATTGGTTTGGAAGAGAACTCGTGGCTGCTAATTAACAAGATGTTCATGGCTTATTTTTCTCACAATGCCATAAGCATCAAGTTAGTGAGAGCGAGGAATTTCAAACTCCGAGAAAACCTTTTCAAGCAATCAAAAAATTGAAAACCTAGCAAAAGGGTTCATTAAGTTTATTTTTCTCTCATATTTTTACATACAGAAGGGTAACATAAACAGGTATTCAAAAAAAAAGGATTTAATAGGAAAGGGTGTATTTTATTTGTCAAAAATTCACAAATAAGGACTTTAATAAATATTCCTTGAATGCACATGATATACACAATTTTATACATAATGACCCCCGTTGTGGTTGATGTGACCAATATTTTATGCACATTCAAATCTAACTAACACCATGATACACAATTAAGAATTGAATTGTTAATATTAAATATTTAATACAAAAATATAATCTCAAAAAGGGTGTCTGTTCATATGGACAAAATGAACAAAACTATATACATCTCTTATGGAATAGTGTAATCATCCAACCAAATAAGCTTAAGTTGGTTCAAGAGGGGTTTTTGGTGACTTAAGCTCCTAAGGGTTAGCATGGGAGACTTCGGGGTGGTGAGTCGGGCTCCTAAGGGGTTGTATTGTTAGACTTGGCAATGGGTTCCCTAGAAGGTGGTGAGTTGGTCTTCTAAGGAGTTGACTTGGGAGACTTGGCAGCCATCACAAACACACGTTATCATGTTGTGCAGGGAGGGGGGATAAACTTGAATGAGGAACATCTGCTAAGTAGCACACATTGTCATCGGGAAGAGTCCATCAGACTCAATGATGGGATGGAAAAGCTTCTACGAATCACAAAACAAGTGCTACCAAATCGTGTGGTGAATAAGGAATGTAGCCCAAACAAGGTATATGGAGGGGTTAAAAAAAGTACAAATGTGCCCCCCATAACAAGGCATGTAGCCAGTCGTTCCAGGTTTTTTTTGGCATTTTGAAAGCATTGGTAATGTCAAAATTAGAAAATTATGTACTATGTAAAAGCTAGGATTCTACTTTGATTCATTAAGAAGAGTTAGAATGACATGAAACAGTAAATAATGAGGGTGAAGTTACTCATGTCATCTACATGGAGGTGTTCACCTCTACTTTGGATCTGCATAAAAAAGCATCATTTTGCAAAAAGAGCCATAGAAGGTATAATGGAGCTAACAACACAAGCAAAGCTAGCACTAGAAGAGCAGAGGGAAAGCTCGTGAAGGTGAGTAGAGACAAACAAAAGGTCATGAGAGAGAGAGAGGAGGAGGGAATGAAGTAATTCAAAAGTGAAGAAACAACTGTTTGTTGCCAAGTCACTTGAAGGAGAACAAACTTTGAGGTGTACCACAAAGGAATACTGTGAAAAGGATATCTTTTTTAATAATTTTTAAAATTTGTATCCATTTTGAGCATCGGTGGCTCCACTAATTAGGAAGTTAACCAATTCCTTACACATTCCTTTTTGAGTCAGTTTTGGCCCTAATGGTAGCTATTGAAAGTGGATTTCAATAAGTCATTTGTAACAAATACAACATTGAAACATTCACTCTTTCCAAAAACATTTTTAGGTTTTGGTGCAGATATTAGCGTCAATGCTAGTGTTGGTACATACTGATGTTCTAATGCCATTCATATTGGCACTCATACTGAAGGTTATATCAATGAAATGACTCAAGCACTAATATCAATGATCATATCAATACCATTGTCATGACACTCCCTGTTCAGTAGAAGAAAGCAAAAAAATAATATGTATTTTTAGTTTTTTGACAAAAGGGCACAACGGTTACTTTGGGGAACATCCGGTACGAATCATACCTAAAGCTGCTAAAACCACTACGCTTCCACTGAGACAAGAGGAGCTCTTGCTAAAGTAAGACTAGCCATGTCAGGGATGACATGGACGCGGAAGGGGGAGTATTGACGGTAGAATATAGAAGAGGTTTCCCAACACATTGTACTACTATTTTTTGAATTGAAATGGTACCTTTGTAATATTTGAGCTGCAAATAGACCTTGTGGGAACAAGCCTCTATGGAGAAATTATATAATTCAAATTTTGTAACCTAAACCCAACTTTTTGGAATTAATCAAATCGGTTTTATCTCTGTGCGTGGAGTTTGAGAGAGAGAGAGAGAGAGAGAGTGTGTGTGTGTGTGACTTGATCTCTTCGTGACACGCACTACAAAAGGCACATTACTGAAGCGACACTACCACCATGTTAGCAAGGGCTTCCCTCCAACGCCAATAGTGTATGATTTTGATAACAACACGAAGAGAGCATCTACGAGCTTTTGGGTGAGTTTTCTTGCAAACTGGGTGTCCGTTTGGTGACTTCTTTGTACCTACGGGTTCATGGTGAGTAGGAATACATGTTGGGACCATACGCCACGAAAAAGTAACTTTCATTTTTCTACCTGTCTTTATATGCGATTGTCGCAAGGGGTAGTTGGAGGTGAGTTATCTAGTCACAATCCATAGGATATTGATCTCAAGGCAAGGAGAGTGTACCTTATGAGCTTTGTGATGTTTCGAGTGCATTTGACCTAGATTCGGTGAGTGTTAGCATTGTAGTTAGGATTTTTTTCACTAGTGAGATCTTTGAAATGATTTCCTTATTAGTGATTGTCTTACTAGGTCAAGAAGTAGGTTCATAACCCTCTTCTTGTTTCCATGCACGTACGGGTCAAGCTTCATCCCCGGCCGACATAGAGTTGTTGGATTTGTTCTCGCTATGCTAGCCTCCGCTTGGGGTGTAGCCGCCAACACAATCTATAAATAACGGCTGAAAATACTTATTGAAAACCATGTTTTGGGGACTCAAACAACCCAGAACACTAGTACCCAAGCACAACAAAACCAAACCTTTGTATATGAATTTTTACATGGTCACTCCTAAGACTTAAAGCACTATGTACACATATATTACATGAGGCTAGTTAACAAGATTTTTGGCATGATCTAATGAATTTGTGCTCATCCAAATAGTGTGACATAGCTTGCCAACCCCCCCAATGTGCTTGATCATTTAAGACAAGCAGAGATTTCTAGGGTGAAAAATTGTTGCAGGTCATTCCCAAAAACCTCATTCACATTTTCAGATGTCTTCACACTATTTTCATCCATTGATAGCATCACATATGTCACAATTGTCATCAAATGTGCTGTATATTTCTTCAGTATATAGACATTAACACGGTATTTATGCTGTGCACCACCCAAATATACCAACTAATATGTGCCATTATCAAACTTGTTCACAATAGTAAAAGGACCTTCCCACTTGTTTTTTTTTTTTTTGAAAGGTATTTTCCAATTTGCTATTATATCGTAACACAAGATCACCCTTTTTAATTCCCTTATCTTTCACACATTCATTAGCCTTTATCTGAGCTTTTCTTGACACTTCATCACAGTAGCTTAAAGCCAAAACTCTATCCAACTGCAAACATTGTAAATCCAATAACCTCTCCTGCCAAATACTTCTTTGCTCTTCATCTCCCAATCTGTAAGGAAACTTTGTCCAATGGAAAACATTGTAAATCCAATAACCTTTCCTACCAAGTATCTGTTTGCTCTTCATCTCCCGATGTGTAAGGACATGGGTCCTATGGGCAAGGCCACCAGCACGATGGGATAGTATGTACGCTAGGGAGAGGCTATAAGATAGCATGGTTGGATGGAGACTAGCACACACATTTACCACCACCCTTTCAGTCATATCCAAGCTATTTTTGGGAAAGGAGAAAAGCGGGTTGCATGTGCATGCGGCGTGCTCCTTCTTGCCCACGATCCGCAAATAGTGACGTCTCCACTGTACAACAAAAAGAAGACAGAGATAGTTTTTTGTGTGTAGCGTGCAAAGGCAGACAGTCGACAGTCGGCCACAACACCTATGCCATCCACAACTACAAAGCACGCGAAGGCAGACAATGAGAGCCGGTCTCAACACCTAAGCCATCCACAGTGCACGACCAAGGCAGATGACCAAGGCAAATTCAACTGGAAACTCTATGGCACTGAGGATTCGAAGGCTCCATTGGCACTATTGGCTGCGCACGTAGGAAGGCCCTCTTAACCCTTTCATAAAGGTGGGTTGAACCACCCCATGAGGGTAAGAGGCCAATACTCTACCGTCAAGCTATTGAGCCTTTTTGTGTATAACAAATAAAGATAGCATACTTGTGTTGACAAGAAAGCTAGAAGGAAAGGGAAAAGTTGTTAAAGTTTCATTATGCTATTGTGGACCATTTACCATCATCAAACGTATAGGTCAAGTAGCCTATAAGTTAGCTCTTTTGAAGCACGCATCCTGTTTTTCATGTTAGCCGTTTACAAAAATAGCTAGGATAGAATGGTAATGTCATTCACACAGGTCTGTTAGTTGACCTTATCAAACCACTAAGCATCCCTCACGAGCCCAAAAAGATTTTGGATTCTCCATGAGCTTCACACCATAAATCATGTTAGACGACCGGTGCTAGTAAAATGGCTAGATAGACATGAAGAAGGTTCTACATGGGAGAATGTCTCCGCACTTAAGAGATGTTTTCCTAAGTTTGTTTTTGAGGAGAAAAATGATTCTCCAAAGGGGGGGTAATGTAAGGACATGGGTCCTATGGGCAAGGCACCGGCACGGCCGGACAATGTGTACGCTAGGGGGATGCTATAAGATAGCATGATTAGGTGGAGACTAGCACACGCATTACCACCATCCTTTCACAATGACAACAATTTAAGTGTAGGAATCTTCACTTCAATTGGCAATAGTTCCTCCTTGCCATAGACCAAGTGGTAAAGAGAAGATCATGTGCTTGTTTTGATGGCAATTCTATAGGCCCATAATGCACAAGGAAACTCTAGATCCCAAGTTTTTCCATGTGTTTGGGTCATCTTTGTCAAGATTTTCACCAACTCTCCCCATCGACCCTTTCATTGAGACCATTGCATTGTGGATAATAAGGAGAACTATACATGTGCTGTATATTGAGCTTTTCGCATAGAAAATCAAATAGCTATCCTCTAAATCCGGTTCCTCTGTCGGATAGTTCTAGTGGCACACCAAATTTGCAGCATATATGCTCATATACAAACTTTTCCATTTCTTTACTGGTAATTTTTTTGATAGCTTTAGCTTATGCCCAACGTGACAAATAATCTAGTATTGTCAAAATGTAAGCATTTCTTTTGCTAGTCATGGGTAATGGACCAATAACATCAAGAGCCCATTTTTCAAACACATCAAAAGCTAGAATTGTCTTTCGTAGTTCATGCTTCAAAATTCTCTTCCCCATTTTCTGACAAGATAAACAAGACTTGCACAAATGGTTAACATCCCACTCGATACTTGGCCACATATAGCCTTCCTGCAGAATCTTATGTAATGCAATCTTCATGAAAAAATGGCCTCCACAAGACCTCATGATTTTCTTCAAAAAAAAGTTAGATTTCCTCTTTTCAGGACACATGACACAATACTAAATCACTTCCTTTCATGTAAAGCACATCATTAAGCATTTTGTACTTTCTAGATTTTCTTACAAAAGCAAACTTTTTAGATGATGGTAGAACCTCAGTAAAATACCTATCAGCAGAAAATCCACCTCCTTTGATAAACATTCCCTTCCATGATATAAAGGGGCATTTGCCTTCAGTACAAACACACAAGTGGTCATTTCTTGTCATGTGCTTCTTCATTTTGAGACCTTTCAATATGCTGCAACCTCCATGATTCAAAATTTTTGAGTAACAATTTTACCTTGAAGCATAAATTTTTCAGTTTTGGATTCTTATTTTTTCATACTCCCAATACTTGCTTCACAACCAACAAGGCATCTCGTTCAATTTGTAGGCGTCTAATTACAAACTGTAAACAGATGTGAGAACCAGCTTCAAGAGCCACGTATTCTGCTTCATTCTTACTTTTTGCACCCAATTTGAGCCCCTGTTTCCTTACAAGTTTTCCCCGTGCATCATAAATGACAATTCCTCCCGAAGCAACATCATGACTTCTTCAATAAGAGCCATCAAAATATAACAGTGAAGCGATTGATATGGCAAGAGTTTCGACCTTCTTCCTTTGCACCACCTCTTCCTTAACCAAAATAGGAGTCTCTTTATAAGTAAGTAGATCTACCAGGGTAGTCTGAGTACTCTCTTCCACTAAAAAAGTGAACTAAAACTCGTGAAGTTCAATAACCCACTTCATCACTGTCTTTAATATATTCAAATTATTAAAAAATTGAGGAAGTAATGAATAGCTTGTGAGAAAAGTGAACGACTTTTGCAACAAGTAATGTCTGAATCGTCATTACCAATTCAATTTTTGAGACTCTTTCATGAGGAGAATTCACCTTGCTAGTATAATGCACATGTTTCATATACTAAGATTCCTTTCCTCTTTGCAACAACATAGCTTCAATGGAATCATCTCCCACTGATGGGTTAACATAAAATTCCTTTTCCGAGTCAGGAGATTATAATGGGTAGTGTACTTAGAGCTTCCTTGACTCTATCAAAAACATCTACACAATCACGTGTCCACTCCAATGGATCATTGTTAAATGCTTGCTGCAATGGATACACTAACTGTGATGCCAAAGGTATGAATTGAGATAGATATTTAACCTTCTGTAGGAAAGTGGCCAACTATATTGTATCCTTTGGAAATGAGAGCAATAACAAGGCATCTATTTTCTGTGGATTTGCTTCAATCCCTTTTTCTAAAATCATATGTCCAGGTAGTTTCACTCTTGGCTGCGCCAAATGACACTTTTTAGGGTTCAACTAACCCCCGCATTCATCATACCTTGCAAAAGTCATTTGAAGCCTTTGAACATGCTCTTTCCTTGAACTGTATACATAGAAATAATTTATGAACCTTTTGACAAACTTCCCAATAAACGGGGTAAGGACCCAATCCACTTTTCTTTCAAAAGCTCCCGGTCCATTTGTCAACCCAAAAGGAAGGCAGAAAAATAAAAAACAATCCTAGGGAGTGATAAAAGTGGTCTTTTCCAGTCTTCAGACCCAATTCACTTTTCTTTCAAAAGCTCCAGGTCCATTTGTCAACCCAAAAGGAAGGCAACAAAAGCAGAACAACCCCATGGAGTAATAAAAGTATTCTTTTTTTGGTCTTCAGGAGCAAGGATAAGTTGGAAATACCCTGAATAGCCATCACAAACACTATATATTTTTAGAATCCAGCCACTGCATCTAGAAGTTGATCAATGAAAGGTAAGGGAAAAGGATCTTTCTTGGTCACTATATTTAATGTCTTATAATCAACACAAACTCTCCAACGTCCATATTTCTTTGGAGTGACCACTACAGGGCTCACCCATTCAGTATTATCAATTGGCACAATGAACCCTACATCCAAAATTTTATCCACTTTTTCCTTTAAAGCATTCATTTTCTCCCTAACCATGCTTCTTAATTTTTGTCTTATCAGTTTGACCCCTTCAACTAGTTCAATCTTCACAGGGTCTCCAAGAAAAGCCCTTATTTCTTGATATTAAGTGATAAGAAGATTTGGAAACCTGTCCAACATTGTTAAGTACTCTTTCTTTCTCCTTGTGTCAAATTAGTATGAATCAACCCCTTCCTCACTGGTAATTCCTGCTTAGGCGGCATCAACTTCTCAAGTTTCTCTAAACAGCTCTGAAGAATTTATATCCCATGACACTTGCAATGCTTCACCAATTTCTCTCTTCTCCTCGTCCAACAACAAAACCCCCTCTAATACCCTTTGCTTTGGGTCCAAGCTCCTCTATGCGGGACTATCCCATTGCCACTTGACACATTCCTCCCACTCTTCTCCAAGTCCCTTCTCTCCCCACAGAAAATGTCCAGCTTGACCCCTTCTCAGGACCAACTTCCTAGGAGCATAGTGCACTCCTCCGGCCACCAAATGTGACATTGTAAAGCATGACAAGGATCCCATTACCTCCACTATCTCCAAAAATCTAAAATCTCATCATTTCTAATTTTAGATCATTATGCTGGCTAAGTTTCCTTTGTGGCATGCATCTCCAACCACTTTCTAAGTCAAGACCACCCACTTCAGACGCATATAACTCATGATGTACAAGTATGATTCACAAGCTATAAAGAACGGCTGAAAATACCTATTGAACACCATGTCTTGGGGGCTCAAACAACCTAGCATACTAGTACCCAATTTTGGTAAAACCAACCCTTTGTACATGAAATTTTACATGGTCACTCCCAAGACTCTAAGCACTATGTACATATATATACATGAGGCTAGCTAGCAAGCTTTCTGGCATGATCTAATGACTTTGTGCTCATCTAAAAATTGCTTAAGAGTGGGAAGACAAGACATCTCTCCTTTAAGATCATTTGGACTTACATTTGAGATGAGGACATCTCAATTCTTTAAGTTGGGAATAATGTAAGGTCTCTGGCACCCGTGTAAAGGGGATTCCCATGTAAAGGATTAATATCATACTATTTTGTTCATAAATAGAAAGTTTTTATTTTTGGATGATTTTTCCACCTTTGATGTACTAATGATGAATATATTGATGTCCAAATGATACAATTAAAGTAACTAAGGTCTTTTTGCTAAAGAGGAAAATCAAGGTGCTTTTCCAAAGGCTACAATTGAAAGTAAATAAGAACTTTCTCTCAAAAGGGGGAAAGGAGGACTTATATTCTCACAAGACACACACACTCATCCAACCCTCCACCCCCCCACCCCTTATTGTGTGTTGTACACACAAGCCGCTCTCCTTCTCCAAGTTTGAGAACTAGAGAGCCTACACCAACACCTCTTTGTTATGGAATGCAGATCCAACCAAGAGCCATGCTTCAAAGCAATTCCATATTCTCCACCTCCATTACTATGCTATGATATGCACTAAGAGTAATGATGTGTGAGAAAACTATTTCTTTCTTGTAAGAATACTTCTTCTTCTTCTTCCTTCCCTCATTCCTTGTTGTTGGGTTTACAAGCCCTCATGGATTTTGATGTCAGCCCATGGGAATAGGCTCTTAAAGGCACGCAGGTCACATATAGTTTGCATGACATTTGTTTACTTTATATGTAAGGCTTTACAATCAATCCAAATATAGCGTGTTTTTATTTTTCTCGTTGCAATGTCAATCTCTCTCTCCTCTCTTGCTCTCGTTTCTACTGCACCTCCACCACACGATGGTAGTTACTCCCCTTCACCCCCCATAGCCCCCTCATTTCCCAACACTTGGTATCAGAGCGTCAGGCTCTATTGCGGGCAGGAATATCAGCATGCTACTATTTTGATTGGCGGCTACTGCGATCTTTACAGCAGACAAGAGCGTGGATGTCACTAGTAGGAACTGCATATCATGATGTTGGAAAAATGATAGGCGTTTAAACCAGTGATTTCAAGAAGCACAGGAGGGTGTTAGTGCTACTATTTTTTTTAACCTACTATCTGCTCAAGGGAAGGTTTTATCATTGCACCAGGTTATGGATACACCAAAAATCCTTGGTTGTGAGAGAACCTAAAACTCACGGTTGACAAGTATACCAACAACTCGAGGTATCATGAGAGTGGTCTGTCCAGTTCAGGCTTGAGGGGGGGATTGGTGGGTTTCCAAGCCCTCATGGATTTTGATGTCAGCCCATGGGAACAAGCTCTTAAAGGCATGCATGTCACTTACAGTTTGCATGGATTTTTTTAACTTTATATGTAAGGCTTTACAATCAATCAAAATATAGCGTGTTTTTATTTTTCTGGATGTAGTGTCGATCTCTCTCTCCTCTCTCGCTCTTGTTTTGGCAGCACCTACACCACGCGATGGTAGTTCCTTGCCTTCACCCCCCATAGCCCCCTCTTTTCCTGAGACTTTCTAGCTCTCTCCACCTTTGAAGGTGTTTGAGGTCTTTGGACTCAAACACCTGACAAGTTAATGTTTTTGCAAAATTTACGGTTATAATTTTGATGCATGAAGCTTACCATCTTCATTGCATCAACTAGGACTCAACAAGGAACACAAAGCTTGTATTGTACCAAGTCTCTCTTCATGGGAGAGTCTATAATACAAAAGCCTTTTGGAGGGGGAACCGACTCCAAGTAGATCCGCTCCTCAATTGTTGTCCATTTCTCTAATTCTCTCTCTGTCTTTTAGAGGTATTGTTCATGCCAAGCTAACTAGGTATATTGCTTATATATCTATCTTTAATCAAGTATTCTTCTTATGTTTATGATGAATTCTCTTAAAAGAATGCTCACTACAATTACCTTAATTCCGCTACACTCAATATCATAGCCATATTCCATTACACGTGTGTGATGTCTTAGGGACTAGAAAGACACCAAATTTGACAAAAAAAACCGCACCAGAGTGTTCTAAAGGGGTGTTTCCCCCTAGTATACCTTGGGACAAAGGTATTGACCAAAGTTTGATCCCCAAAAGACAAAAGTTGAGTGTGAAAACGAGAAAAAAAGAAAACTTTGTATTTTTAGTACACATTGCTACATTGAAAATTTGTATAAGGTCTTTGGTAGCAGTGATGAAGACTTTTGGAACCCTATGCTTCAGTATTGGACAAAATCTCCTATTAGACATCGTATGCGTATGATGTCTCAAGACTAGATTTGGCAGTCAAACTGGGCATTTGACTTGACACCCATAGTAAGGGAGACACATAAGGCCGATGCAAGGTCAACTGCCAAGTTTCTCTTTGAGAACATTATTACAAGATTTGGTTGTCAATAGAGCACATACACCAAGTTTCATCTCATTTAGGCATATGAACTAAGTATTGAAGAAGTTTTAATCTTTCCAGGAAAGTTTTTGGAAAACAGTGGTGATAAGGTGCAATTTTGATATCCGAATTTTGTTGTGAGAACTTGTGGATGTTGTACACATCAGGGGACACCTAAGAAAGAAACAAGAACTCATTTGATTACTTAGACATCATACCCATATGATGTCTGAGAGGCTAGATTCTGGGTTAAAAGGCACTTTTTTGTGAACCATTGTGTTTCAAAGCATCTAAGGAGTAAAGAGGCCAAGTCCCATTGACTTTGAAGCTATGTAAGGCTAATAGAAACCAAGAGATGGATTTGAGCAAAGTAAAGTCTTGATTTGACCATATCTAGCGCAATAGGTGTTGAAATTATATGTTGCAAGTGGCAGTGAGTTTCTTGTGTGGTGGAGATCCTCTGCAGTGAAATTCACTCCATTTTGACCAGATAGAAATCATACATGTATGATGTTTCAAGGGCATATTTAGTGACCATAACTGCCTATAGAGATTATCAAGGTGTTAAACACCTCAAAGCAAGCCTAAGGACCATGTTTTACCCAATTTGGATCCATTTTGACCTAGTTAATCTCTTGGAGAATCCAACAATGACTAATGTCTACATAGAAGAGATTGACCTACCTACAGGGGTTAGAACTTCAAAGTGAGCCTAGATTTGGACTAAAAACATCAAGGAGAATGCATGGTTTAAGTTTTAGTCAATTCTGAGAGATTAGACATCATCCACGTATGATGTCGATCCATAACTTTTCCATTTAGACTAAGAATTAGGAAGTAGGTACATCAAAGATACATCACTTGGCTATTATAACAAAATCTTGAATTGTGCATTCAATTGTTGGTGTCTCCTAGATCCATCACTTGGCCATTCTAGCCAATTCTTAAAGTTAGGTGAATTCAAGTTGGCCATCATAACACTTAGGAAGTATGTGCATCAAAGATCCACCACTTGGCCATTATAACAAAGGATTCAATTGTAGATACAATTGTTGGTGTCACTTAGATCCACCACATGTCCTAAAGCTAGGTGCATTCAGCACTTGGCCATCATAACACTGGTAATTTTACACAATGTCTGTGGGTTCAGTAGATCCTAGATCCACCACTTGGCCATTAGAACGAAGGCTTGAAGTGTGGATCCAATTTTTGGTATCTCCTACATCCACCACTTGGCCATTCTAACCATGTCTTAAAGGTAGGTATATTCGGCACTTGGCCATCATAACACTAGTAATTTTACACAATGTTTGTGGGATGAATAGATCCTAAATCCACCACTTGGCCATTTAGACTCAGAATTGAGAAGTAGGTGAAACAAAGATCCACCACTTGGCCATTCTAACAAAGTCTTGAAATATGGATCCAATTATTCATGTCTTCTAGATCCACCACTTGGCGATTCTAACCATGTCCTAAAGCTAGGTGCATTCAACACTTGGCCATCATAACACTTGTAATTTTACACAATGTTGGTGGGATGAGTAGATCCTAGATCCACCACTTGGCCATTAAGACTAAGAGTTGGAAAGTAGGTGCATCAAAGATCCACCACTTGGCCATTATAAAAAAGGCTTGAAATGTGAATCCAATTGTTGGTGTCTCCTAGATCCACCACTTGGCCATGCTAACCATGTTTTAAAGTTAGGCGCATTTAACACTTGGCCATCATACCACTTGTAATTTTACACAATGTTTGTGGGATGAGTAGATTCTAAATCCACCACATGGCCATTTAGACTAGGAATTGGGAAGTAGGTGCATCCAAAATCCACCACTTGTCCATTATAAAAAAGGCTTGAAATGTGGATCCAATTGTTGGTGTCTCCTAGATCCACCACTTGGCCATTCTAACCATGTCTTAAAGTTAAGTGGATTCAACACTTGGACATCATAACACATGTAATTTTACAAAATGTATGTGGAGTAAGTAGATCCTAGATCCACCACTTGTCCATTTAGAGTAAGAATTGGTAAGTAGGGGCATAAAAGATAAACCACTTGGCTATTATAACAAAGACTTCAACTGTAGATATAATTGTTAGTGTCACCTAGATCCACCACTTGGCCATTCTGATTATGTCCTAAAGTAACATGCATTCAACACTTGGCCATCATAATACTGGTAATTTTACACAATGTCTGTGGAATGAGTAGATCCTAGATCCACCACTTGGACATTTAGACTAAATTTTGGAATTAGATACATCAAAGATCCACCACTTGGCCATTAGAATGAAGAATTCAGGTGTGGATCCAATTTTTGGTATCTCCTAGATCCACCACTTGGCCATTCTAGCCATGTCTTAAAGGTAGGTGCATTAAACACTCGGCCATCATAACACTTGTAATTTACACAATGTTTGTGGGGTGAGTAGATTCTAGATCCACCACTTGGTCATTTAGACTAAGAATTGTGAAGTAGGTGCATGAAAGCTCCACCACTTGGCCATTATAACAAAGGCTTGAAATGTGTATCCAATTGTTGGTATCTCACCACTTGGCTAGTTCCTAGATCCACCACTTGGCTAGTTAGGTGGATTCAACACTGGGCCATCATAACACTTGTAATTTTATACAATGTTTGTGGGATGAGTTGATCCTAGAGCCACCACTTGTCCCTTTCGAGTAAGAATTGGTAAGTAGATGCATCAAGGATCCACCACTTTGGAATTATAAAAAAGTATTGAATTGTAGATACAATTGTTGGTGTCACCTATAACCACCACTCGGCCATTCTAACCCGGTCCTATAGTTAGGTGCATTCAGCACTTGGCCATTATAACACTGGTAGTTTTACACAATGTATGTGGGATGAGTAGATCCTAGATCCACCACTTCGCCATTTAGATTACTATTTAGGAATTAGATACATCAAAGATCCACCACTTGCCTATTAGAACGAAGGCTTGAAGTGTGGATCGAATTTTTGGTATCTCATAGATCCACCACTTGGCCATTCTAGCCATGTATTAAAGGTAGGTGCATTCAACACTTGACCATCATAACAATTGTAATTTTACACAATGTTTGTGGGATGAGTAGATCTTAGATCCACCAATTGGTCATTTAGACTAAGAATTGAGAAGTAGGTGCATCAAAAATCCACCACTTGGGCATTATAACATAGGCTTCAAATGAGGATCCAATTGTTGGTGTGTCCTAGTTCCACCACTTAGCCATTCTAACCATGTCTTAAAGCTAGGTGCATTCAACACTTGGCCATCATAACACTTGTAATTTTACACAATGTTGGTGGGATGAGTAGTTCTTAGATCCGCCACTTGGCCATTTGGACTCAAAATTGGGAAGTAGGTGCATCAAAGATCCACCACTTGGCCATTAAAAGAAAGCTTTGAAATGTGGATCCAATTGTTGGTGTCTCCCAGATTCACCACTTGGCCATTCTAACCATGTCTTAAAACGAGATGCATTCAACACTTGGCCATCATAACACTTGTAATTTTACACAATGTTTGTGGAATGAGTAGATTCTAGATCCACAACTTGGCCACTTGGCCATTTAGACTAAGAATTGGGAAGTAGGTCATTATAACAAAGGCTTGAAATGTGGATCCAATTTTTTGTGTCTCCTAGATCCACAACTTTGCCATTCTACCCATGTATTAAAGTTAGGTGGACTCAACACGTAGCCATAATAACACCTGTAATTTTACACAATGTTAGCGAGATGAATAGATCCTAGATCGACCACTTGTCCATTTAGAGTAAGAATTGAAAAGTAGGTCAATCAACACTTAAATTTGTACACAATGTTGGTGGGATGAGTTGATCTTAGATCCAACAGTTGGCCATTTAGACTAAGAATTGGGAAGTAGGTGCATCAAAGATCCACTACTTGGCCATTATAACAAAGGCTTGAAATGTAAATCCAATTGTTGGTGTCTCCTAGATCCACCACTTGACCATTCTAACCAGCTATTAAATTTAGGTGCATTCAACACTTGGCCACCATAACATTTGTAATTTTACACAATGTTGGTGGGATGAGTAGATCTTAGATCCACCACTTGGCCATTTTGACTAAGAATTTGTAACTAGGTTTATCAAAGATCCACCACTTGGCCATTATAACAAAGGCTTGAAATGTGGATCCAATTGTTGGTGTCTCCTAGATCCACCACATGGCCAGTCTAACAATGTCTTAAACCTAGGTGCATTCAACACTTGGCCATCATAACACTTGTAATTTTATACAATGTTTGTGGGATGAGTAGATTCTAGATCCACCACTTGGCCATTTAAACTACGAATTGGAAAGTAGGTTCATCAAAGATCCACTACTTGGCCATTATAAAAAAGGCTTGAAATGCGGATCCAATTGTTGGTGTCTCCTAGATCCACCACCTGGCCATTCTAGCCATGTCTTAAAGTGAGGTGGATTCAACACTTAGGCATGATAACACTTTTAATTTTACACAATGTTAGTGGGATGAGTAGATCCTAGATCCACCACTTGGCCATTCTAGCCATGTCTTTAAGCTAGGTGCATTCAACACTTGGCCACCATACCACTTGTAATTTTACACAATGTTTGTGGGATGAGTAGATCCTAGATCCACCACATGGCCATTTAGACTAAGAATTGGTAACTAGGTTTATCAAAGATCCACCACTTGGCCATTATAACAAAGGCTTGCAATGTGGATCCAATTGTTGGTGTCTCCTAGATCCACCACTTGGCCAGTCTAACCATGTCTTAAAGCTAGGTGCATTCAACACTTGGCCATCATAACACTTGTAGTTTTACACAGTGTTGGTGGGATGAGTAGTTTCTAGATCCACCACTTGGCCATTTAGACTAAGAATTGGTAACTAGGTTTATCAAAGATCCACCACTTGGTCATTATCACAAAGCCTTGAAATGTGGATAAATTGTTGGTGTCTCCTAGATCCACCACTTGGCCATTCTAACCATGTCTTAAAGGTAGGTGCACTCATAGCACTTGTAATTTTACACAATGTTTGTGGGATGAGTAGATCTTAGATCCACAACTTGGCCATTTAGACTAAGAGTTGGGAAGTAGGTACATAAAAGATCTACCACTTGGCCATTATAACAAAGGCTTGAAATGTTGATTCAATTGTTCATGTCTCCTAGATCCACCAGTTAGCCATTCTAACCATGTCTTAAATGTAGGCGCATTGAACACTTGGCCATCAGAACACTTGTAATTTGACACAATGTTTGTGGGATGAGTAGATTCTACATCCACCACTTGACCATTTAGACTAGGAATTGGGAAGTAGGTGCATCAGAGATCCACCACTTGACCATTATAACAAAGGCTTGAAATGTGTATCCAATTGTTGGTGTGTTATAGATCCACCACCAGGCCATTCTAGCCATGTTTTAAAGTTAAGTGGATTCAACACTTGGCCATTTAGAATAAAATTTGGGAATTAGATTGATCAAAGATCCACCACTTGTCCATTAGAATCGAGGCTTGAAGTGACAATCTAGTTGTTGGTATCAGGCTAGATCCACCACTTGGCCATTCTAGGCATGTCTTAAAGGTAGGTGCATTCAACACTTGGCCATCATAACACTGGTAATTTTACACAATGTTCGTGGGATGAGTAGATTCTAGATCCAACACTTGGCCATTTGGACTACGCATTGGGAAGTAGCTGCATCAAAGATCCACCACTTGGCCATTATAACAAAGGCTTGAGATGTGGATCCAATTGGAGGTGTCTCCTAGATCCACCACTTGGCCAGTTAGGTGGATTCAACAGTTGGCCATCATAACACTTATAATTTTACACAATCTTTGTGCGATGAGTAGATCCTAGATCCACCACTTGTCCATTTTGGAGTAATAATTGGTAAGTAGATGCATCAAAGATCCATCACTTGGCCATTATAACAAAGGCTTGAATTGTAGATACAATTGTTGGTGTCACCTAGATCCACCACTTGGCCATTCTAACCATGTCCTAAAGTTATGTGCATTCAACACTTGGCCATCATAATACTTGTAATTTTACACAATGTTTGTGGAATGAGTAGATCCTACATGCACCACTTGTCCATTTAGAGTAAGAATTGGTAAGTAGGTGCATCAAAGATCCGGTACTTGGCCATTATAACAAAAGTTTGAATTCTAGATACAATTGTTGGTGTCACTAGATCCACCACTTGGCCATTCTAACCATGGCCTAAAGTTAGATGCATTCAACACTTGGACATCATAATACTGGTAATTTTACATAATGTCTGTGGGATGAGTAGATCCTAAGTTAACCACTTGACCATTTAGACTAAAATTTGGTAATTAGATACATCAAAGATCAACCACTTCGCCATTAGAACGAAGGCTTCAAGTGTGGAACCAATTGTTGGTATCTCCTAGATCCACCACTTGGCAATTCTAGCCATGTCTTAAAGGTAGGTGCATTCAACAATTGACCCTGATAACACTTGTATTTTTTATAGAATGTTTGGAGGATGAGTAGTTCCTAGATTCACCACTTTGTCATTTAGACTAAGAATTCGAAAGTAGGTGCATCAAAGATCCACCACCTGGCCATTATAACAAAGGCTTGAAATGTGGATCCAATTGTTGGTGTCTACTAGATCCACCACTTAACCATTCTAACCATGTCTTAAAGTTAGGTGCATTCAACACTTGGCCATCATAACACTTGTAATTTTACACAATGTTGGTGGGATGAGTAGATCCTAGATCCACTACTTGGCCATTTAGACTAAGAATTGGGAAGTAGGTACATCAAAGATCCACCACTTGGCCATTATCACAAAGCCTTGAAATGTGGATTCAATTGTTGGTGTCTCCCAGATCCACCACTTATCCATTCTAACCATGTCTTAAATCTAGGTGCATTTAACGCTTGGCTATCACAACACTTGTAATTTTACACCATATTGGTGGGATGAGTAGATCCTAGATCCATCACTTGGCCATTTACACTAAGAATTGGGAAGTAGGTGCATCAAAGATCCACCAATTGGCCATTATAACAAAGCCTTGAAATTTGGATCCAATTGTTGGTGTCTCCTAGATCCACCACTTGGCCATTCTAACCATGTCTTAAAGTTAGGTGGATTCAACACTTGGCCATCATAACACTTGTAATTTTACACCATGTTTCTGGGATGAGTAGATCCCAGATCCACCACTTGGCCATTTAGACTAAGAATTAAGAAGTAGGTGCATCAAAGATCCACCACTTAAGTGGCCATTATAACAAAGGCCTAAAATGTGGATCCAATTGTTGGTGTCTCCTAGATCCACCACTTGGCCATTCTAACCATGTCTTGAAAATAGGTGCATTCAACACTTGGCCATCATAACACTTGTAATTTTTCACAATTTTGGTGGGATGAGTAGATCTTAGATCAAGCACATGGCCATTTAAACTAAGAATTGGGAAGTAGTTGCATCAAAGATCCACTACTTGGCCATTATAACAAAGGCTTGAAATGTGAATCCAATTGTTGGTGTCTCCTAGATCCACCACATGGCCAGTTACCTAGATTCAAGACTTGGCCTTCATAACACTTGTAATTTTACACAATGTTTGTGGAATGAGTAGATTCTAGATCCACCACTTGTCCATTTAGAGTAAGAATTGGTAAGTAGGTGCATCAAAGATTCACCACTTGGCCATTATAACAAAGGCTTGAATTGTAGATATAATTTTTGGTGTCACCTAGATCCACCATTTGGCCATTCTAATCATGTCTTAAAGTTAGGTGCATTCAACACTTGGCTATCATAACACTTGTAATTTTACACAATGTTGGTGGGATGAGTAGATCCTAGATCCACCACTTGGCCATTTAGACTAAGAATTGGAAAGTAGGTGCATCAAAGATCCACCACTTGGCCATTATAACAAAGCCTTGAAACGTGGATCCAATTGTTGGTGTCTCCCAGATCCACGACTTGGCCATTCTAACCGTGTCTTAAAGCTAGGTGCATTCAACACTTGCCCATCAACACACTTGTAATTTTACACAATTTTTATGGGATGAGTAGATTCTAAATCCACCACTTGGCCATTCATACTAAGATCTGGAAAGTAGGTCCATCAAAGATCCAATATTTGACCATTCTAACAAAGGCTTGTAATGTGGATCCAATTGTTGGTGTCTCCTACGTCCACCACTTGGAGAGTTAGATGGATTCAAGACTTGGCCATCATAGCACTTATAATTTTACACAATGTTTGTGGGATGAGTAGATTATAGATCCACCACTTGTCCATTTAGAGTAAGAATTGGTAAGTAGGTGCATCAAAGATCCACCACTTGGCCATTATAACAAAGGCTTGAATTATAGATGCAATTTTCGGTGTCACCTACATCCACCACTTGGCCATTCTAACCATGTCCTAAAATTTTGTGCATTCAGCACTTGGCCATCATAACACTGGTAATTTTACACAATGTTTGTGGGATGAGTAGATCCTAGATCCACTACTTGGCCATTTAGACTAAAATTGGTGAATAAGATACATCAAAGATCCACCACTTGGCCATCAGATTGAAGGCTTAGAGTGTGGATCCAATTGTTGATATCTCATAGATCCAAGACTTGGCCATTATAGCGATGTCTTAAAGTTAGGTGTAATAAACACTTGGCCATCATAACACTTGTCATTTTACACAACGTTTGTGGGATGAGTAGATTCTAGATTCACCACTCGGCCATTTAGACTAAGAATTTGGAAGTAGGTGCATCAAAGATCCACCACTTGGCCATTATAACAAAGGATTGAAATGCGGATCTAATTGTTCGTGTCTTCTAGATCCACCACTTAGCCATTCTAACGTTGTCTTAAAGTTAGGTGCATTCAACGCTTGGCCATCATAACACTTGTAATTTTACACAATGTTGGTGGGATGATTAGATCCTAGATCCACCACTTGGCCATCTAGACTAAGAATTAAGAAGTAGGTGCATCAAAGATCCACCACTTGGCCATTATAACAAAGACTTGAAATGTGGATCCAATTGTTGGTGTCTTCCAGATCCACCACTTGGCCATTCTAACCATGTCTTAAAGCTAGGTGCATTCAACACTTGGCCATCATAACACTTGTAATTCGACACAATGTTTGTGGCTTGAGTAGATTCTAAGTCCACCACTTGGCCATTTATACTAAGATTTGGGAAGTAGCTGCATCAAGGATCCACCACTTGGCCATTATAACAAAGGCTTGAAATGCGGATCCAATTGTTGGTGTGTCCTAGTTCCACCACTTAGCCATTCTAACCATGTCTTAAAGCTAGCTGCATTCAACACTTGGCCATCATAACACTTGTAATTTTACACAATGTTGGTGGGATGAGTAGTTCTTAGATTCACCACTTGGCCATTTGGACTCAAAATTGGGAAGTAGGTGCATCAAAGATCCACCACTTGGCCATTATAAGAAAGCTTTGAAATGTGGATCCAATTGTTGGTGTCTCCCAGATTCACCACTTGGCCATTCTAACCATGTCTTAAAACTAGATGCATTCAACACTTGGCCATCATAACACTTGTAATTTTACACAATGTTTGTGGAATGAGTAGATTCTAGATCCACCACTTGGCCATTTAGACTAAGAATTGGGAAGTAGGCCATTATAACAAAGGCTTGAAATGTGGATCCAATTTTTTGTGTCTCCTAGATCCACAACTTTGCCATTCTACCCATGTATTAAAAATAGGTGGACTCAACACGTAGCCATAATAACACCTGTAATTTTACACAATGTTAGCGAGATGAATAGATCCTAGATCGACCACTTGTCCATTTAGAGTAAGAATTGAAAAGTAGGTGGAATCAACAGTTGGCCATCATAACACTTGTAATTTTACACAATCTTGGTGGGATGAGTTGATCTTAGATCCAACAGTTGGCCATTTAGACTAAGAATTGGGAAGTAGGTGCATCAAAGATCCACTACTTGGCCATTATAACAAAGGCTTGAAATGTAAATCCAATTGTTGGTGTCTCCTAGATCCACCACTTGACCATTCTATCCAGCTATTAAAGTTAGGTGCATTCAACACTTGGCCACCATAACAGTTGTAATTTTACACAATGTTGGTGGGATGAGTAGATCCTAGATCCACCACTTGGCCATTTAGACTAAGAATTTGTAACTAGGTTTATCAAAGATCCACCACTTGGCCATTATACCAAAGGTTTGAAATGTGGATCCAATTGTTGGTGTCTCCTAGATCCACCACATGGCCAGTCTAACAATGTCTTAAACCTAGGTGCATTCAACACTTGGCCATCATAACACTTGTAATTTTATACAATGTTTGTGGGATGAGTATATTCTAGATCCACCACTTGGCCATTTAAACTACGAATTGGAAAGTAGGTTCATCAAAGATCCACTACTTGGCCATTATAAAAAAGGCTTGAAATGCGGATCCAATTGTTGGTGTCTCTTAGATCCACCACCTGGCCATTCTAGCCATGTCTTAAAGTGAGGTGGATTCAACACTTACACATGATAACACTTTTAATTTTACACAATGTTAGTGGGATGAGTAGATCCTAGATCCACCACTTGGCCATTCTAGCCATGTATTTAAGCTAGGTGCATTCAACACTTGGCCACCATACCACTTGTAATTTTACACAATGTTTGTGGGATGAGTAGATCCTAGATCCACCACTTGGCCATTTAGACTAAGAATTGGTAACTAGGTTTATCAAAGATCCACCACTTGGCCATTATAACAAAGGCTGCAATGTGGATCCAATTGTTGGTGTCTCCTAGATCCACCACTTGGCCAGTCTAACCATGTCTTAAAGCTAGGTGCATTCAACACATGGCCATCATAACACTTGTAATTTTACACAATGTTGGTGGGATGAGTAGTTCCTAGATCCACCACTTGGCCATTTAGACTAAGAATTGGTAACTAGGTTTATCAAAGATCCACCACTTGGTCATTATCACAAAGCCTTGAAATGTGGATAAATTGTTGGTGTCTCCTAGATCCACCACTTGGCCATTCTAACCATGTCTTAAAGGTAGGTGCACTCATAGCACTTGTAATTTTACACCATGTTTGTGGGATGAGTAGATCTTAGATCCACCACTTGGCCATTTAGACTAAGACTTGGGAAGTAGGTACATAAAAGATCTACCACTTGGCCATTATAACAAAGGCTTGAAATGTGGATTCAATTGTTCATGTCTCCTAGATCCACCAGTTAGCCATTCTAACCATGTCTTAAATGTAGGCGCACTGAACACTTGGCCATCAGAACACTTGTAATTTGACACAATGTTTGTGGGATGAGTAGATTCTACATCCACCACTTGACCATTTAGACTAGGAATTGGGAAGTAGGTGCATCAGAGATCCACCACTTGACTATTATAACAAAGGCTTGAAATGTGCATCCAATTTTTGGTGTGTTATAGATCCACCACCAGGCCATTCTAGCCATGTTTTAAAGTTAAGTGGATTCAACACTTGGCCATTTAGAATAAAATTGGGGAATTAGATTGATCAAAGATCCACCACTTGTCCATTAGAATCGAGGCTTGAAGTGAGAATCTAGTTGTTGGTATCAGGCTAGATCCACCACTTGGCCATTCTAGGCATGTCTTAAAGGTAGGTGCATTCAACACTTGGCCATCATAACACTGGTAATTTTACACAATGTTCGTGGGATGAGTAGATTCTAGATCCAACACTTGGCCATTTGGACTACGCATTGGGAAGTAGCTGCATCAAAGATCCACCACTTGGCCATTATAACAAAGGCTTGAGATGTGGATCCAATTGGAGGTGTCTCCTAGATCCACCACTTGGCCAGTTAGGTGGATTCAACAGTTGGCCATCATAACACTTATAATTTTACACAATCTTTGTGCGATGAGTAGATCCTAGATCCACCACTTGTCCATTTTGGAGTAATAATTGGTAAGTAGATGCATCAAAGATCCATCACTTGGCCATTATAACAAAGGCTTGAATTGTAGATACAATTGTTGGTGTCACCTAGATCCACCACTTGGCCATTCTAACCATGTCCTAAAGTTATGTGCATTCAACACTTGGCCATCATAATACTTGTAATTTTACACAATGTTTGTGGAATGAGTAGATCCTACATGCACCACTTGTCCATTTAGAGTAAGAATTGGTAAGTAGGTGCATCAAATATCCGGTACTTGGCCATTATAACAAAAGTTTGAATTCTAGATACAATTGTTGGTGTCACCTAGATCCACCACTTGGCCATTCTAACCATGGCCTAAAGTTAGATGCATTCAACACTTGGACATCATAATACTGGTAATTTTACATAATGTCTGTGGGATGAGTAGATCCTAGGTTAACCACTTGACCATTTAGACTAAAATTTGGTAATTAGATACATCAAAGATCAACCACTTCGCCATTAGAACGAAGGCATCAAGTGTGGAACCAATTGTTGGTATCTCCTAGATCCACCACTTGGCCATTCCTGCCATGTCTTAAAGGTAGGTGCATTCAACACTTGACCCTGATAACACTTGTATTTTTTATAGAATGTTTGGAGGATGAGTAGATCCTAGAGTCACCACTTTGTCATTTAGACTAAGAATTCGAAAGTAGGTGCATCAAAGATCCACCACCTAGCCATTATAACAAAGGCTTGAAATGTGGATCCAATTGTTGGTGTCTACTAGATCCACCACTTAACCATTCTAACCATGTCTTAAAGTTAGGTGCATTCAACACTTGGCCATCATAACACTTGTAATTTTACACAATGTTGGTGGGATGAGTAGATCCTAGATCCACTACTTGGCCATTTAGACTAAGAATTGGGAAGTAGGTACATCAAAGATCCACCACTTGGCCATTATCACAAAGCCTTGAAATGTGGATTCAATTGTTGGTGTCTCCCAGATCCACCACTTATCCATTCTAACCATGTCTTAAATCTAGGTGCATTTAACGCTTGGCTATCACAACACTTGTAATTTTACACCATATTGGTGGGATGAGTAGATCCTAGATCCATCACTTGGCCATTTACACTAAGAATTGGGAAGTAGGTGCATCAAAGATCCACCAATTGGCCATTATAACAAAGGCTTGAAATGCGGATCCAATTGTTGGTGTGTCCTAGTTCCACCACTTAGCCATTCTAACCATGTCTTAAAGCTAGCTGCATTCAACACTTGGCCATCATAACACTTGTAATTTTACACAATGTTGGTGGGATGAGTAGTTCTTAGATCCACCACTTGGCCATCAGATTGAAGGCTTAGAGTGTGGATCCAATTGTTGATATCTCATAGATCCAAGACTTGGCCATTATAGCGATGTCTTAAAGTTAGGTGTAATAAACACTTGGCCATCATAACACTTGTCATTTTACACAACGTTTGTGGGATGAGTAGATTCTAGATTCACCACTCGGCCATTTAGACTAAGAATTTGGAAGTAGGTGCATCAAAGATCCACCACTTGGCCATTATAACAAAGGATTGAAATGCGGATCTAATTGTTCGTGTCTTCTAGATCCACCACTTAGCCATTCTAACGTTGTCTTAAAGTTAGGTGCATTCAACGCTTGGCCATCATAACACTTGTAATTTTACACAATGTTGGTGGGATGATTAGATCCTAGATCCACCACTTGGCCATCTAGACTAAGAATTAAGAAGTAGGTGCATCAAAGATCCACCACTTGGCCATTATAACAAAGACTTGAAATGTGGATCCAATTGTTGGTGTCTTCCAGATCCACCACTTGGCCATTCTAACCATGTCTTAAAGCTAGGTGCATTCAACACTTGGCCATCATAACACTTGTAATTCGACACAATGTTTGTGGCTTGAGTAGATTCTAAGTCCACCACTTGGCCATTTATACTAAGATTTGGGAAGTAGCTGCATCAAGGATCCACCACTTGGCCATTATAACAAAGGCTTGAAATGCGGATCCAATTGTTGGTGTGTCCTAGTTCCACCACTTAGCCATTCTAACCATGTCTTAAAGCTAGCTGCATTCAACACTTGGCCATCATAACACTTGTAATTTTACACAATGTTGGTGGGATGAGTAGTTCTTAGATTCACCACTTGGCCATTTGGACTCAAAATTGGGAAGTAGGTGCATCAAAGATCCACCACTTGGCCATTATAAGAAAGCTTTGAAATGTGGATCCAATTGTTGGTGTCTCCCAGATTCACCACTTGGCCATTCTAACCATGTCTTAAAACTAGATGCATTCAACACTTGGCCATCATAACACTTGTAATTTTACACAATGTTTGTGGAATGAGTAGATTCTAGATCCACCACTTGGCCATTTAGACTAAGAATTGGGAAGTAGGCCATTATAACAAAGGCTTGAAATGTGGATCCAATTTTTTGTGTCTCCTAGATCCACAACTTTGCCATTCTACCCATGTATTAAAAATAGGTGGACTCAACACGTAGCCATAATAACACCTGTAATTTTACACAATGTTAGCGAGATGAATAGATCCTAGATCGACCACTTGTCCATTTAGAGTAAGAATTGAAAAGTAGGTGGAATCAACAGTTGGCCATCATAACACTTGTAATTTTACACAATCTTGGTGGGATGAGTTGATCTTAGATCCAACAGTTGGCCATTTAGACTAAGAATTGGGAAGTAGGTGCATCAAAGATCCACTACTTGGCCATTATAACAAAGGCTTGAAATGTAAATCCAATTGTTGGTGTCTCCTAGATCCACCACTTGACCATTCTATCCAGCTATTAAAGTTAGGTGCATTCAACACTTGGCCACCATAACAGTTGTAATTTTACACAATGTTGGTGGGATGAGTAGATCCTAGATCCACCACTTGGCCATTTAGACTAAGAATTTGTAACTAGGTTTATCAAAGATCCACCACTTGGCCATTATACCAAAGGTTTGAAATGTGGATCCAATTGTTGGTGTCTCCTAGATCCACCACATGGCCAGTCTAACAATGTCTTAAACCTAGGTGCATTCAACACTTGGCCATCATAACACTTGTAATTTTATACAATGTTTGTGGGATGAGTATATTCTAGATCCACCACTTGGCCATTTAAACTACGAATTGGAAAGTAGGTTCATCAAAGATCCACTACTTGGCCATTATAAAAAAGGCTTGAAATGCGGATCCAATTGTTGGTGTCTCTTAGATCCACCACCTGGCCATTCTAGCCATGTCTTAAAGTGAGGTGGATTCAACACTTACACATGATAACACTTTTAATTTTACACAATGTTAGTGGGATGAGTAGATCCTAGATCCACCACTTGGCCATTCTAGCCATGTATTTAAGCTAGGTGCATTCAACACTTGGCCACCATACCACTTGTAATTTTACACAATGTTTGTGGGATGAGTAGATCCTAGATCCACCACTTGGCCATTTAGACTAAGAATTGGTAACTAGGTTTATCAAAGATCCACCACTTGGCCATTATAACAAAGGCTGCAATGTGGATCCAATTGTTGGTGTCTCCTAGATCCACCACTTGGCCAGTCTAACCATGTCTTAAAGCTAGGTGCATTCAACACATGGCCATCATAACACTTGTAATTTTACACAATGTTGGTGGGATGAGTAGTTCCTAGATCCACCACTTGGCCATTTAGACTAAGAATTGGTAACTAGGTTTATCAAAGATCCACCACTTGGTCATTATCACAAAGCCTTGAAATGTGGATAAATTGTTGGTGTCTCCTAGATCCACCACTTGGCCATTCTAACCATGTCTTAAAGGTAGGTGCACTCATAGCACTTGTAATTTTACACCATGTTTGTGGGATGAGTAGATCTTAGATCCACCACTTGGCCATTTAGACTAAGACTTGGGAAGTAGGTACATAAAAGATCTACCACTTGGCCATTATAACAAAGGCTTGAAATGTGGATTCAATTGTTCATGTCTCCTAGATCCACCAGTTAGCCATTCTAACCATGTCTTAAATGTAGGCGCACTGAACACTTGGCCATCAGAACACTTGTAATTTGACACAATGTTTGTGGGATGAGTAGATTCTACATCCACCACTTGACCATTTAGACTAGGAATTGGGAAGTAGGTGCATCAGAGATCCACCACTTGACTATTATAACAAAGGCTTGAAATGTGCATCCAATTTTTGGTGTGTTATAGATCCACCACCAGGCCATTCTAGCCATGTTTTAAAGTTAAGTGGATTCAACACTTGGCCATTTAGAATAAAATTGGGGAATTAGATTGATCAAAGATCCACCACTTGTCCATTAGAATCGAGGCTTGAAGTGAGAATCTAGTTGTTGGTATCAGGCTAGATCCACCACTTGGCCATTCTAGGCATGTCTTAAAGGTAGGTGCATTCAACACTTGGCCATCATAACACTGGTAATTTTACACAATGTTCGTGGGATGAGTAGATTCTAGATCCAACACTTGGCCATTTGGACTACGCATTGGGAAGTAGCTGCATCAAAGATCCACCACTTGGCCATTATAACAAAGGCTTGAGATGTGGATCCAATTGGAGGTGTCTCCTAGATCCACCACTTGGCCAGTTAGGTGGATTCAACAGTTGGCCATCATAACACTTATAATTTTACACAATCTTTGTGCGATGAGTAGATCCTAGATCCACCACTTGTCCATTTTGGAGTAATAATTGGTAAGTAGATGCATCAAAGATCCATCACTTGGCCATTATAACAAAGGCTTGAATTGTAGATACAATTGTTGGTGTCACCTAGATCCACCACTTGGCCATTCTAACCATGTCCTAAAGTTATGTGCATTCAACACTTGGCCATCATAATACTTGTAATTTTACACAATGTTTGTGGAATGAGTAGATCCTACATGCACCACTTGTCCATTTAGAGTAAGAATTGGTAAGTAGGTGCATCAAAGATCCGGTACTTGGCCATTATAACAAAAGTTTGAATTCTAGATACAATTGTTGGTGTCACCTAGATCCACCACTTGGCCATTCTAACCATGGCCTAAAGTTAGATGCATTCAACACTTGGACATCATAATACTGGTAATTTTACATAATGTCTGTGGGATGAGTAGATCCTAAGTTAACCACTTGACCATTTAGACTAAAATTTGGTAATTAGATACATCAAAGATCAACCACTTCGCCATTAGAACGAAGGCTTCAAGTGTGGAACCAATTGTTGGTATCTCCTAGATCCACCACTTGGCAATTCTAGCCATGTCTTAAAGGTAGGTGCATTCAACACTTGACCCTGATAACACTTGTATTTTTTATAGAATGTTTGGAGGATGAGTAGTTCCTAGATTCACCACTTTGTCATTTAGACTAAGAATTCGAAAGTAGGTGCATCAAAGATCCACCACCTGGCCATTATAACAAAGGCTTGAAATGTGGATCCAATTGTTGGTGTCTACTAGATCCACCACTTAACCATTCTAACCATGTCTTAAAGTTAGGTGCATTCAACACTTGGCCATCATAACACTTGTAATTTTACACAATGTTGGTGGGATGAGTAGATCCTAGATCCACCACTTGGCCATTTAGACTAAGAATTGGGAAGTAGGTACATCAAAGATCCACCACTTGGCCATTATCACAAAGCCTTGAAATGTGGACTCAATTGTTGGTGTCTCCCAGATCCACCTCTTATCCATTCTAACCATGTCTTAAATCTAGGTGCATTTAACGCTTGGCTATCACAACACTTGTAATTTTACACCATATTGGTGGGATGAGTAGATCCTAGATCCATCACTTGGCCATTTAGACTAAGAATTGGGAAGTAGGTGCATCAAAGATCCACCAATTGGCCATTATTAGAAAGCCTTGAAATTTGGATCCAATTGTTGGTGTCTCCTAGATCCACCACTTGGCCATTCTAACCATGTCTTAAAGTTAGGTGGATTCAACACTTGGCCATCATAACACTTGTAATTTTACACCATGTTTCTGGGATGAGTAGATCCCAGATCCACCACTTGGCCATTTAGACTAAGAATTAAGAAGTAGGTGCATCAAAGATCCACCACTTAAGTGGCCATTATAACAAAGGCCTAAAATGTGGATCCAATTGTTGGTGTCTCCTAGATCCACCACTTGGCCATTCTAACCATGTCTTGAAAATAGGTGCATTCAACACTTGGCCATCATAACACTTGTAATTTTTCACAATTTTGGTGGGATGAGTAGATCTTAGATCAAGCACATGGCCATTTAAACTAAGAATTGGGAAGTAGTTGCATCAAAGATCCACTACTTGGCCATTATAACAAAGGCTTGAAATGTGAATCCAATTGTTGGTGTCTCCTAGATCCACCACATGGCCAGTTACCTAGATTCAAGACTTGGCCTTCATAACACTTGTAATTTTACACAATGTTTGTGGAATGAGTAGATTCTAGATCCACCACTTGTCCATTTAGAGTAAGAATTGGTAAGTAGGTGCATCAAAGATTCACCACTTGGCCATTATAACAAAGGCTTGAATTGTAGATATAATTTTTGGTGTCACCTAGATCCACCATTTGGCCATTCTAATCATGTCTTAAAGTTAGGTGCATTCAACACTTGGCTATCATAACACTTGTAATTTTACACAATGTTGGTGGGATGAGTAGATCCTAGATCCACCACTTGGCCATTTAGACTAAGAATTGGAAAGTAGGTGCATCAAAGATCCACCACTTGGCCATTATAACAAAGCCTTGAAACGTGGATCCAATTGTTGGTGTCTCCCAGATCCACGACTTGGCCATTCTAACCGTGTCTTAAAGCTAGGTGCATTCAACACTTGCCCATCAACACACTTGTAATTTTACACAATTTTTATGGGATGAGTAGATTTCTAATCCACCACTTGGCCATTCATACTAAGATCTGGAAAGTAGGTCCATCAAAGATCCAATATTTGACCATTCTAACAAAGGCTTGTAATGTGGATCCAATTGTTGGTGTCTCCTACGTCCACCACTTGGAGAGTTAGATGGATTCAAGACTTGGCCATCATAGCACTTATAATTTTACACAATGTTTGTGGGATGAGTAGATTATAGATCCACCACTTGTCCATTTAGAGTAAGAATTGGTAAGTAGGTGCATCAAAGATCCACCACTTGGCCATTATAACAAAGGCTTGAATTATAGATGCAATTTTCGGTGTCACCTACATCCACCACTTGGCCATTCTAACCATGTCCTAAAATTTTGTGCATTCAGCACTTGGCCATCATAACACTGGTAATTTTACACAATGTTTGTGGGATGAGTAGATCCTAGATCCACTACTTGGCCATTTAGACTAAAATTGGTGAATAAGATACATCAAAGATCCACCACTTGGCCATCAGATTGAAGGCTTAGAGTGTGGATCCAATTGTTGATATCTCATAGATCCAAGACTTGGCCATTATAGCGATGTCTTAAAGTTAGGTGTAATAAACACTTGGCCATCATAACACTTGTCATTTTACACAACGTTTGTGGGATGAGTAGATTCTAGATTCACCACTCGGCCATTTAGACTAAGAATTTGGAAGTAGGTGCATCAAAGATCCACCACTTGGCCATTATAACAAAGGATTGAAATGCGGATCTAATTGTTCGTGTCTTCTAGATCCACCACTTAGCCATTCTAACGTTGTCTTAAAGTTAGGTGCATTCAACGCTTGGCCATCATAACACTTGTAATTTTACACAATGTTGGTGGGATGATTAGATCCTAGATCCACCACTTGGCCATCTAGACTAAGAATTAAGAAGTAGGTGCATCAAAGATCCACCACTTGGCCATTATAACAAAGACTTGAAATGTGGATCCAATTGTTGGTGTCTTCCAGATCCACCACTTGGCCATTCTAACCATGTCTTAAAGCTAGGTGCATTCAACACTTGGCCATCATAACACTTGTAATTCGACACAATGTTTGTGGCTTGAGTAGATTCTAAGTCCACCACTTGGCCATTTATACTAAGATTTGGGAAGTAGCTGCATCAAGGATCCACCACTTGGCCATTATAACAAAGGCTTGAAATGCGGATCCAATTGTTGGTGTGTCCTAGTTCCACCACTTAGCCATTCTAACCATGTCTTAAAGCTAGCTGCATTCAACACTTGGCCATCATAACACTTGTAATTTTACACAATGTTGGTGGGATGAGTAGTTCTTAGATTCACCACTTGGCCATTTGGACTCAAAATTGGGAAGTAGGTGCATCAAAGATCCACCACTTGGCCATTATAAGAAAGCTTTGAAATGTGGATCCAATTGTTGGTGTCTCCCAGATTCACCACTTGGCCATTCTAACCATGTCTTAAAACTAGATGCATTCAACACTTGGCCATCATAACACTTGTAATTTTACACAATGTTTGTGGAATGAGTAGATTCTAGATCCACCACTTGGCCATTTAGACTAAGAATTGGGAAGTAGGCCATTATAACAAAGGCTTGAAATGTGGATCCAATTTTTTGTGTCTCCTAGATCCACAACTTTGCCATTCTACCCATGTATTAAAAATAGGTGGACTCAACACGTAGCCATAATAACACCTGTAATTTTACACAATGTTAGCGAGATGAATAGATCCTAGATCGACCACTTGTCCATTTAGAGTAAGAATTGAAAAGTAGGTGGAATCAACAGTTGGCCATCATAACACTTGTAATTTTACACAATCTTGGTGGGATGAGTTGATCTTAGATCCAACAGTTGGCCATTTAGACTAAGAATTGGGAAGTAGGTGCATCAAAGATCCACTACTTGGCCATTATAACAAAGGCTTGAAATGTAAATCCAATTGTTGGTGTCTCCTAGATCCACCACTTGACCATTCTATCCAGCTATTAAAGTTAGGTGCATTCAACACTTGGCCACCATAACAGTTGTAATTTTACACAATGTTGGTGGGATGAGTAGATCCTAGATCCACCACTTGGCCATTTAGACTAAGAATTTGTAACTAGGTTTATCAAAGATCCACCACTTGGCCATTATACCAAAGGTTTGAAATGTGGATCCAATTGTTGGTGTCTCCTAGATCCACCACATGGCCAGTCTAACAATGTCTTAAACCTAGGTGCATTCAACACTTGGCCATCATAACACTTGTAATTTTATACAATGTTTGTGGGATGAGTATATTCTAGATCCACCACTTGGCCATTTAAACTACGAATTGGAAAGTAGGTTCATCAAAGATCCACTACTTGGCCATTATAAAAAAGGCTTGAAATGCGGATCCAATTGTTGGTGTCTCTTAGATCCACCACCTGGCCATTCTAGCCATGTCTTAAAGTGAGGTGGATTCAACACTTACACATGATAACACTTTTAATTTTACACAATGTTAGTGGGATGAGTAGATCCTAGATCCACCACTTGGCCATTCTAGCCATGTATTTAAGCTAGGTGCATTCAACACTTGGCCACCATACCACTTGTAATTTTACACAATGTTTGTGGGATGAGTAGATCCTAGATCCACCACTTGGCCATTTAGACTAAGAATTGGTAACTAGGTTTATCAAAGATCCACCACTTGGCCATTATAACAAAGGCTGCAATGTGGATCCAATTGTTGGTGTCTCCTAGATCCACCACTTGGCCAGTCTAACCATGTCTTAAAGCTAGGTGCATTCAACACATGGCCATCATAACACTTGTAATTTTACACAATGTTGGTGGGATGAGTAGTTCCTAGATCCACCACTTGGCCATTTAGACTAAGAATTGGTAACTAGGTTTATCAAAGATCCACCACTTGGTCATTATCACAAAGCCTTGAAATGTGGATAAATTGTTGGTGTCTCCTAGATCCACCACTTGGCCATTCTAACCATGTCTTAAAGGTAGGTGCACTCATAGCACTTGTAATTTTACACCATGTTTGGGATGAGTAGATCTTAGATCCACCACTTGGCCATTTAGACTAAGACTTGGGAAGTAGGTACATAAAAGATCTACCACTTGGCCATTATAACAAAGGCTTGAAATGTGGATTCAATTGTTCATGTCTCCTAGATCCACCAGTTAGCCATTCTAACCATGTCTTAAATGTAGGCGCACTGAACACTTGGCCATCAGAACACTTGTAATTTGACACAATGTTTGTGGGATGAGTAGATTCTACATCCACCACTTGACCATTTAGACTAGGAATTGGGAAGTAGGTGCATCAGAGATCCACCACTTGACTATTATAACAAAGGCTTGAAATGTGCATCCAATTTTTGGTGTGTTATAGATCCACCACCAGGCCATTCTAGCCATGTTTTAAAGTTAAGTGGATTCAACACTTGGCCATTTAGAATAAAATTGGGGAATTAGATTGATCAAAGATCCACCACTTGTCCATTAGAATCGAGGCTTGAAGTGAGAATCTAGTTGTTGGTATCAGGCTAGATCCACCACTTGGCCATTCTAGGCATGTCTTAAAGGTAGGTGCATTCAACACTTGGCCATCATAACACTGGTAATTTTACACAATGTTCGTGGGATGAGTAGATTCTAGATCCAACACTTGGCCATTTGGACTACGCATTGGGAAGTAGCTGCATCAAAGATCCACCACTTGGCCATTATAACAAAGGCTTGAGATGTGGATCCAATTGGAGGTGTCTCCTAGATCCACCACTTGGCCAGTTAGGTGGATTCAACAGTTGGCCATCATAACACTTATAATTTTACACAATCTTTGTGCGATGAGTAGATCCTAGATCCACCACTTGTCCATTTTGGAGTAATAATTGGTAAGTAGATGCATCAAAGATCCATCACTTGGCCATTATAACAAAGGCTTGAATTGTAGATACAATTGTTGGTGTCACCTAGATCCACCACTTGGCCATTCTAACCATGTCCTAAAGTTATGTGCATTCAACACTTGGCCATCATAATACTTGTAATTTTACACAATGTTTGTGGAATGAGTAGATCCTACATGCACCACTTGTCCATTTAGAGTAAGAATTGGTAAGTAGGTGCATCAAATATCCGGTACTTGGCCATTATAACAAAAGTTTGAATTCTAGATACAATTGTTGGTGTCACCTAGATCCACCACTTGGCCATTCTAACCATGGCCTAAAGTTAGATGCATTCAACACTTGGACATCATAATACTGGTAATTTTACATAATGTCTGTGGGATGAGTAGATCCTAGGTTAACCACTTGACCATTTAGACTAAAATTTGGTAATTAGATACATCAAAGATCAACCACTTCGCCATTAGAACGAAGGCATCAAGTGTGGAACCAATTGTTGGTATCTCCTAGATCCACCACTTGGCCATTCCTGCCATGTCTTAAAGGTAGGTGCATTCAACACTTGACCCTGATAACACTTGTATTTTTTATAGAATGTTTGGAGGATGAGTAGATCCTAGAGTCACCACTTTGTCATTTAGACTAAGAATTCGAAAGTAGGTGCATCAAAGATCCACCACCTAGCCATTATAACAAAGGCTTGAAATGTGGATCCAATTGTTGGTGTCTACTAGATCCACCACTTAACCATTCTAACCATGTCTTAAAGTTAGGTGCATTCAACACTTGGCCATCATAACACTTGTAATTTTACACAATGTTGGTGGGATGAGTAGATCCTAGATCCACTACTTGGCCATTTAGACTAAGAATTGGGAAGTAGGTACATCAAAGATCCACCACTTGGCCATTATCACAAAGCCTTGAAATGTGGATTCAATTGTTGGTGTCTCCCAGATCCACCACTTATCCATTCTAACCATGTCTTAAATCTAGGTGCATTTAACGCTTGGCTATCACAACACTTGTAATTTTACACCATATTGGTGGGATGAGTAGATCCTAGATCCATCACTTGGCCATTTACACTAAGAATTGGGAAGTAGGTGCATCAAAGATCCACCAATTGGCCATTATAACAAAGGCTTGAAATGCGGATCCAATTGTTGGTGTGTCCTAGTTCCACCACTTAGCCATTCTAACCATGTCTTAAAGCTAGCTGCATTCAACACTTGGCCATCATAACACTTGTAATTTTACACAATGTTGGTGGGATGAGTAGTTCTTAGATCCACCACTTGGCCATCAGATTGAAGGCTTAGAGTGTGGATCCAATTGTTGATATCTCATAGATCCAAGACTTGGCCATTATAGCGATGTCTTAAAGTTAGGTGTAATAAACACTTGGCCATCATAACACTTGTCATTTTACACAACGTTTGTGGGATGAGTAGATTCTAGATTCACCACTCGGCCATTTAGACTAAGAATTTGGAAGTAGGTGCATCAAAGATCCACCACTTGGCCATTATAACAAAGGATTGAAATGCGGATCTAATTGTTCGTGTCTTCTAGATCCACCACTTAGCCATTCTAACGTTGTCTTAAAGTTAGGTGCATTCAACGCTTGGCCATCATAACACTTGTAATTTTACACAATGTTGGTGGGATGAGTAGATCTTAGATCCACCACTTGGCCATCTAGACTAAGAATTAAGAAGTAGGTGCATCAAAGATCCACCACTTGGCCATTATAACAAAGACTTGAAATGTGGATCCAATTGTTGGTGTCTTCCAGATCCACCACTTGGCCATTCTAACCATGTCTTAAAGCTAGGTGCATTCAACACTTGGCCATCATAACACTTGTAATTCGACACAATGTTTGTGGCTTGAGTAGATTCTAAGTCCACCACTTGGCCATTTATACTAAGATTTGGGAAGTAGCTGCATCAAGGATCCACCACTTGGCCATTATAACAAAGGCTTGAAATGCGGATCCAATTGTTGGTGTGTCCTAGTTCCACCACTTAGCCATTCTAACCATGTCTTAAAGCTAGCTGCATTCAACACTTGGCCATCATAACACTTGTAATTTTACACAATGTTGGTGGGATGAGTAGTTCTTAGATCCACCACTTGGCCATTTGGACTCAAAATTGGGAAGTAGGTGCATCAAAGATCCACCACTTGGCCATTATAAGAAAGCTTTGAAATGTGGATCCAATTGTTGGTGTCTCCCAGATTCACCACTTGGCCATTCTAACCATGTCTTAAAACTAGATGCATTCAACACTTGGCCATCATAACACTTGTAATTTTACACAATGTTTGTGGAATGAGTAGATTCTAGATCCGACACTTGGCCATTTAGACTAAGAATTGGGAAGTAGGTGCCAATTATAACAAAGGCTTGAAATGTGGATCCAATTGTTGGTGTCTCCTAAATCCACCACTTGGCCATTCTAACCATGTCTTAAAGTTAGGTGGATTCAAGACTTGGCCATCATAACACTTGTAATTTTACACAATGTTTGTGGGATGACTAGATGCTAAATCCACCACTTGTGCATTTAGAGTAAAAATGGGTAAGTAGGGGCATCAATGATCCACCACTTGGCCTATATAACAAAGGCTTGAATTGTAGATACAATTATTGGTGTCACCTACATCCTCCACTTTGCCATTCTAACCATGTCCTAAACTTAGGTGAATTCAGCACTTGGCCATCAGAGTCTTACCAAACGGCGAGCGAACATTCTCGAGCAAAGACAAAACCGAGCTACTTTCTCACAAACATTGAGCTTTGTTATATGCAGCATCTCATGTGGCATTCTATCAATATTGCAGTCACAAAATATTTTATTTGAGTTTTTTGGGCTTTTTTCCCTTGGAGAATTTATAAAACTAGAGTTAAATTGTAAAAAATGCCGATTAATGGGAAAACTTTCCTATGCTAGAATCTACCATAAAGTGAAATTTGTATGATTTTCCCTGGGAACATTGATGACAACTCTCTAGACCAATCAAGTGGATGGATCAACAATCACATGGATGGATCCACTTCCATACCAGAATATAAAAACCTTAAATTATACCATTAGCGACGTCTCCAAAAGACATTAGAACTACCATGGAATCTAACCATGACCCCAAACCACCTATCCTACCATGAAGCTCTCTGCTTTCTATAGTACAAAGTCGCAACAAGGTAAAAAATTCCTCATTATTTGCATGAGCCTAGACACGGGTTCTTTATCATCACTCCACAGCTCTGACTTGTCTTCATTCCCATGAAGATATTGCCAGGTGTCCTTCTCCCGCTTCTTCAAAATAATGTTAGTCCAAGTAGGCCTAACAATGACACTACATTTCTCAGGTACGATAGCTTTACACAGACACAACACACCCACACAATAATCACCCAGGCGATAATACTTGCCATCAATATTATGGACCTTCAACTCCAAGGATCTTGCCTTAAAATCCACATCAACGTCAATTTTCTCCTTGGAGGCCCCCTTGAAGAGAGAAATCTAGATTTATTACTTTTCAACATCCTGATCCTAGCTAAAACTAGACAAGCTTTGTAATGAGTTCATGATCTTTGACTTTTTGAGGTGTGAAGTAATGTGGCCTTCCCTTGATATTGCGCAGACAAGGTTGCTACCATTTCTAATGTCTATATCTCAGAGGATATAAGACTCTACACATGAGGTCCCCGACGACGTCACGTAGCTTGGTCAAGTTGATCTTTAAGCTCTACCACGTTCTCTGAAATATCGGCAGCCATTGCAAGCTCTCTCTCTCTCTCTCTCTCTCTCTCTCTCTCTCTCTCTCTCTCTCTCTCGATTAAAAAACAACTATTGAGAACAGTCCGCGCTGGCACGGACTATTTTTAGTAGTTTCTCTCTCTCTCTCTCTCTCTCTCTCTCTCTCTCTCTCTGCGCCGACATAGGACAAGAAGGGCGGACACCACTGGAGCTCTTGAGCGCAGAGCCCAAAGATGCGGACAGCTGCTTGATGCAGCCGCAGGCGGTGACGCGGTCCACCCTCACACCCTTCGTGAGGGAGTACAATGACTTTACCCCGCCACAGCACGTCGATGTCGATGAAGGTGTGGATTTGGTTCCTATAAGGTAGCCTACACACGAAAACAGCTTGCTTTGCACTGGGCCGCACGAGATTGCCGCCTCCTCCTTCTCGGCAAGAGTACCTGCCACCACCAAACATTTCCAAAAAAATATTCATGCACAGATGGTAACAGGTACAACACTCTCAACCTTAGAGCATATATCAAGGAGTTGAACTAAATAAACCCTTGACTAGCTATAGCTGTTGAATCTGATCACACAATTGCATTTGCAGCACTTGCAATCCTTGGCCACAAGTTTGCGTACTCCTTACCAATAGGAGCAGTAATTGCAGATCCTTTCATCTCGCCCTTAGGGTTTACTAGTATGGCAGCGTCAATTAGAGGGAAATATCCGTTCTCTCTTAGAATTTTTTTTTTTAGGGGTGCACGTGTCCTCTCTTTATCGGTAGTGCAGGTAACACCCTCCCACGAACTCCTCAGACACGTGGTTTTGCAGCAAAACGAGCGAGGGCAAGCCTCCTCTGCCGTTGCAAGACCACAGAGGCTGCGTGTATGTGTGTGAGAGACGCTTTTCTGAACAGCATCTCTCTCTCTCTCTCTCTCTCTCTCTCTCTCTCTCTCTCTCTCAATGGGTGTCAACAGTGCCGTGCTTTCGGCACCTTGGTAGTGCTGTAGAGTTGAAAAGGAGCAAGCCAAAAGCTCACAAGCCCCATATGTTCTCCTTGCAGACCGCCCATGCAAAGATTCCTCGAACAAGCTCTTGTTTGCCTTGCTTCAAGCTTGCCATCAGAAAGAGGAAGCTTTGCACGTCTGCATAGCATAGAGGCTCTGTTCTTCAAGTTGAAGGGGAGCAAGGGAAGTGCAAGAAGGCAGTGGGGGAAGGAGTTGGACATGCGTGCACTCGCGACAGTCAAGTCTGGGAGTTTTTTGGTGGGATGGGAGTCCGGGAATAAAGGGGAGGAATTGACTTTCTTTTTGAGTGAGATAGTATGACGACAAGCATCACTTTCTTACGGAGATCAGGCTCCTTTCTTAACAGTGGCCATCACCATGTCTCCCACACGCCCTTGACGGAGATAACATACAGGTTCTTAGATCCTGTGTTGTCTGCACAATTGCAACTGCTCCTACAGGAAGACCGACGAATTGAGCTAGGTGGCAAGCACACTCTGTTGCACAAACTTGTTTCCTGACGACCCTCTGCACCCTCGCTTCGACATGGTCGCTGCGGCACCAGAAAGAACAAGAGAGTCGACGACCTTCCGCGCCCTCGCTTCGACATGGTCGCTGCGGCACCAGAAAGAAGTCTCTCTCTCTCTCTCTACACTAAAAGTTTAAAAAAAAGCTGCTGAAACCAGTCCGCGCCGGAGAGAGAGAGACTTCTTGGCTCTCAAGCTACGTGTTACGCGTTATGTACGTGATCGAGATAGAGAGAGAGACGTGATGAGCGTCCGTATGGTAGCTAGAGACGCAGCCTATTATCAAGAGGATGCATGTTGGAACCAGTCCGCACCGACGCGGACTGGTTCTGACATGTTTCGCAAGGGCAAAGACTACTGAGAGAGAGAGCCAGATGGAGCCACAACGTGTCATACAAATGTAAGTAGTGGCCTACAATTGTTACCGCCAGGCGGCTGCCCCTTGCAAGGACCACGAGGTCATGAGACAATGTTCGGGAAAAATCATTTTTCCAAATATAAAAAATTCCTTTCCTTGTTTATTGCAAGAGGAAATTTCAAAAAATTAGGCTATCTTTTTAGATTTTTACACTATTTTTGTCTATTCTTGGGCGGCATTTTTCCTTTTTCCCGTGCCCTCAACCGGCATTTTTGAAATTGAAAATTGCACGATATTAAGCTGAGACACATTTTTCCCGAACACTGTTCTGTGAGAGAGAGAGAGAGAGAGAGAGAGAGAAGAGAGAGAGAGAGAGAGAGAGAACCTATACCCATGATATGCCATTAGCCTTTTACTTAATGGACGTAACCCATCATCAGGATGGGAGGATGCATGCTGGAACGAGTGATCCGCGCAGGCGAGACGGGTTTTGGCACGTTCCACAATGGTGGAGACACGGGAAGGGTGGTGGCTACATCCCATGCTACACAGTAGAGGATAACTTGGAAGCAGTAATAGCGCGTGTCTCTGATTACTTTGCGGTCAAGTAGCATGTGATGTCTCATTACTCCACATTCAAGTATTGATCACTAATATTTTTACTCCATAACGACTCCATCTAGTACGTTGCTCATTTTCTTTGACCATCTTCTCCGAAAGGCATGTGGTATATGCTCCTTTTGTGTCCAAAATTTTGGCTTTGGCGTGATGATGACACTGGTCACCCTTTTTCCATGGAAGCAGCTCTCCTTCACAATGCATCATCCCTGTCATGCATAGCGCAAGCTTGAGCTCCATCGCCCCATCTCCAGCTACCCAATGCATTTTGCTTCCACCCTCGTCTCACTAGCATTGTATTCTTCGCCTAATGATGGATTGCATGATCAACGATTTTCTACTGCACACATAGCTATCATGTCAACATTTGGGTAATGATTGATATCTGTATTGGAGTGTTCATTGTGCTCATCTTTGTCGCTATGTTGGCTCAACTCTAGAAGCAAATCTAGGAAAATAGAAAAAACTCTCTCTCTCTTGATTCCCATTGTAGGAATACCAGCCGGAATTCCTCAAAGAGGCCTCGGCCATCCATTCGATGGTGCACCAGTTCATACTGACAATTTTGTTTAAACAAATGGTGCTTCAGGCAAGTCCGAAAATATCGAAAAGGATGTGGAAGATTGGATACTAGAGTAAATCATGCAATTAGTTGGGCCTCAGAGTCTCCTTTCTTTGGTAGCTTGTTGGTAGAGAGGTAACATGAATGTTGGGATGACTTATCTATGCCATCATAGAAAAATTCAACGAGAAAGCATGAGAGCTCATAGACGCCTACATTTCGCAACAAAAAAGAACATGCCTATTAGCCTCATAAGAAGGTCCTTCATGTCAACCCCTAAAGACTTTGTACTTCTATAAGGTTCTAACATGCAATGCTTTTTGTTGGTCGGTATGCACGTTTTTTTCCACTTAATGCAAGGAAAGAATTTCAAGATTAGCCAAGCGTCGGTTGATGAGGAAAGGAATTTGAAATGAGAGGGCGGGAGACCTTAGCTATCTATGGTAGAACTATTGCTTTGGGCCAAAGACTGGAGACACATTATTGCGAGGTCCTTTCACTTTGTCAGGAGAGCATGGAAAGCTTTGGCACATAGAAAATAATATGGGAGAGCATGTTTATGCTATTTATCATGAGGTTTCTTAGTTCTACAAGGTTGTTATATCTACTTCTCCAATATAGAGCAATGTGTGTTCCAAGATCTCACCAGTATTTATCGAAGAGGATCTCCAAGACAACATCCATCACTAGATAAGTCTAGTTGATATCATTAGATGCCTACCATTGCATACCAACATTACCATCGTGCTTAGTCAACCTCAAGAAATACAACATTTTTGTGAGCTTCCATTACAATATGATGGATATATTGCTTTTGAGATGCCACCACAATGTGACAACTCAAGTATGTATGGTAAAGAACAACAATTTGAGGGAACTCTTGGACAAAATATGTGACTTGCAGTAGGGACTTATTTAAAGGTGTGATATGCTTTAATAGGTGTTGGGTATCCTTTTGAGTTGAGGTGTTGGGTGGTGGAGTCCAACAAGTCATGATTATTTTCTTCAATATAGCTTGCGCTTGCATCAATTTGTCAAGGGTGTTTCTCATATTTTCTAAGAAATTAGCTTTGCTCGTTGATTGGAAACCCTCAGCCATCATAGCAGTGGTATTTTACACAATGTCTGTGGAATGAGTAGATCCTAGATCCACCACTTGGCCATTTAAACTAAACTTTGATAATTAGATACATCAAAGATTCACCACTTGGCCATTAGAATCAAGGCTTGAAGTGTGGATCTAATTGTTGGTATCTCCTAGATCCACCACTTGGCCATTCTAACCATGTCTTAAAGGTAGGTGCATTCAATATTTGGCCATTCTAGCCATGTCTTAAAGGTAGGTGCATTCAACATTTGGCCATCATAGCACTAGTAATTTTACACAATGTTTGTGGGGATGAGTAGATTCTAGATTCAGCACTTGGCCATTTAAACTAAGAATTGGGAAGTAGTTGCATCAAAGATCCACCACTTGGCCATTATAACAAAGGCTTGAAATGTGGATCCAATTGTTGGTGTCTCCTAGATCCACCACTTGGCTAGTTAGCTGGATTCAACAGTTGGTCATCATAACACTTGTAATTTTACACAATTTTTGTGGAATGAGTAGATCCTAGATCCACCATTTGTCCATTTAAAGTAAGGATTGGTAAGTAGGCGCATCAAAGATCCACCACTTGGACATTATAACTAAGGCTTGAATTGTAGATACAATTATTGGTGTCACCTAGATCCACCACTTGCCCATTCTAACCATGTCCTAAAGTTAGGTGCATTTAGCATTTGTGGCCATCAGAACACTGGTAATTGTACACAATGTCTGTGTGATGACTAGATTGTAGATCCATCACTTGGCCATTTAGACGGGAATTAGATACATCAAACATCCACCACTTGGCCATTAGAACGAAGATTTGAAGTCTGCATCCAATTGCTGGTATCTCATAGATCCACCACTTCGCCATTCTAACAATGTCTTAAAGGTAGGTACATTCAACACTTGGCCATCATAACAGTTGTAATTTTACAGAATGTTTGTGGGATGAGTAGATCCTAGATCCACCACTTGGCCACTTAGACTAAGATTTGGGAAGTAGGTTCATCAAAGATCGACCACTTGACCATTATAACAAAGGCTTGAAATGTGGATCCAATTGTTGGTGTCTCCGAGATCCACCACTTCGCCATTCTAACCTTGTCTTAAAGTTAGGTGGATTCAACACTTGTCCATCATATCACTTGTAATTTTACACAATGTTTGTGGGATAAGTAGATCTTAGGTTTACCACTTGGCCATTTAGATCTTAGGTCCACCACTTGGCCATTTAGACTAAGAATTGGGAAGTGGGTGCATCAAAGATCCACAACTTGGCCATTATAACAAAGACTTGAAATGTGTTGGTATCTCCTAGATCTACCACTTGGCCATTCTAAACATGTCTTAAAGTTAGGTGCATTCAATACTTGACCATCATAACACTTGTAATTTTACATAATGTTGGTAAGATGAGTAGATCTTAGATCCACCACTTGGTCATTTAGACTAAGAATTTGGAAATAGGTGCATCAAAGATCCAATATCTGACCATTATAACAAAGGCTTGAAATTTGAAGCCAATTGTGGGTGTCTCCTAGATCCACCACATGGCGAGTAAGGTGGATTCAAGACTTAGCCATCATAACACTTGTACTTTACACAATGTTTGTGGGATCAGTAGATTCTAGATCCACGAGTTGTCCATTTAGAGTAAGAATTGGTAAGTAGGTGCATCAAAGATCCACCACTTGGCCGTTATAACAAAAGCTTGAATTGTAGATACAATTTTTGGTGTCACTTAGATCCACCACTTGGCCATTCTAACCATGTCCTAAATTTATGTGAATTCAACACTTGCATTAGGCAAAATTTGGAATCACAAAGATGCCCTTTAAGGAGTTTGACTTTACCTCTCTCTACCAAAACGGGCGCATGGATAAATTTCTGCAAACAAACTCCAAAGTTGGCGGAGGTTTGATAGTTAGAATGTCCTCTTCAAGCTCTATCTACTGATATATAGCATGCCATGAGATTCCTCATATTTTAGAAGATTCTCTTTTTGATTCATCTACGATGTGACAACTCTGTCGGAATCTAAGTGAATCAAAAAAAGAATCTTCCAAAATATGAGGAATCTCATGGAGTGCTATATATTAGTAGATAGAGCTTGAAGAGGACATTCTAACTATCAAACCTCCGCCATCTTTGGAGTTTGTTTGCAAAAATTTATCCATGTGCTCGTTTTGGTACAGAGAGAGGTAAAGTCAAACTCCCTAAAGGGCCCCTTTGTCAGCCCAAATTTTGCCTAATGGCCATCATAACACTGGTAATTTTACACAATGTTTGTGGGATGAGTAGATCCTAGATCCACTAGTTGGCCATCTAGACTAAAATTTGGGAATTAGATACATCAAAGATCCACCACTTGGCCATTAGAACGAAGGCTTGAAGTGTGGATCCAATTGTTGATGTCTCCTAGATCCACCACTTGGCCATTCTAGCCATGTCTTAAAGGTAGGTGTATTCAACACTTGGCCATCATAACACTTGTCATTTTACACAATGTTTGTGGGATGACTAGATTCTATATCCACCACTTGGCCATTTAGACTAAGAGTTGGGAACTAGATGCATCAAAGATCCACCACTTGGGCATTATAACAAAGCCTTGAAATGTGGATCCAATTGTTGGTGTCTCATAGATCGACCACTTGGCCATTCTAACCATTTCTTAAAGTTAGGTGCATTCAACACTTGGCCATCATAAGATTTGTAATTTTACATAATGTTGGTGGGATGAGTAGATCTGAGATCCACCACTTGGCCATTTGAACTAAGAATTGGGATGTAGGTGCATCAGAGATCCACTACTTGGCCATTATAACAAAGGCTTGAAATGTGAATTCAATGGTTGGTGTCTCCTAGATCCACCACTTGGCCAGTTGGGTAGATTCAACACTTGGCCATCGTAACACTTGTAATTTCCAACAAGGTTTGCGGGATGAGTAGATCCTAGATCTACCACTTGTCCATTTAGAGTAAGAATTGGTAAGTAGCTATATCAAAGATCCACCACTTGCCCATTATAACAAAGGCTTGAATTGTAGATACAATTTTAGGTGTCACCTAAATCCACCACTTGGCCAATCTAACCATGTACTAAAGTTATATGCATTCAGCACTTGGCCATCATAACACTGATAATTATACACAATGTATGTGGGATGACTAGATTCTAGATTCACCACTTGGCCATTTAGACTAAAATTTGAGAATTAGATACATCAAAGATCCACCACTTGGCCATTAGAACGAAGGCTTGAAGTGTCGATGCAATTGTTGGTATCTCCTAGATCCATCACTTGGCCATTCTAGCCATGTTTTAAAGGTAGGTGCAAACAACACTTGTCCATCATAACACTTGTAATTGTACACAATGTTTGTGGGATGAGTAGATCTTAGATCCACCACTTGGCCATTTAGACTAAGATTTGGGAAGTAGGTTCATCAAAGATCTACCACTTGGCCATTATAACAAAGTCTTGAAATGTGGATCCAATTGTTGGTGTCTCTTAGATTCACCACTTGGCCATTCTAACCATGTCTTAAAGTTCGGTGCACAAAACACTTGGCCATCATAACACTTGTAATTTTACACAATGTTTGTGAGATGAGTAGATTCAAGATCCACCACTTGGCCATTTAGAATAAAATTTGGGGATTAGATACATCAAAGATCCACCACTTGGCCATTAGAATCAAGGCTTGAAGTGTGGATTTAATTGTTGCTATATCCTAGATCCACCACTTGGCCATTCTAGCCATGTTTTAAAGGGAGATACGTTCAACACTTGGCCATTATAACACTTGTAATTTTACACAATGTTTGTGGGATGAGTGAATTCTAGATCCACCACTTGGCCATTTAGTCTAAGAATTGGAAGGTAGATACATCAAAGATCCACCACTTGGCCATTATAACAAAGGCTTGAAATGTGGCTCCATTGTTGGTGTCTCCTAGATCCACCACTTGGCCAGTTAGGTGGATTCAACACTTGGCCATGATAACACTTGTAATTTTACACAATGTTTGTGGGATGAGTAGATCCTAGATCCACCACTTGTCCATTTAGAGTAAGAATTGGTAAGTAGGTGCATCAAAGAGCCACTAGTTGGCCATTATAACAAAGGCTTGAATTGTAGATACAATTATTGTTGTCACCTAGATCCACCCTTGTCCATTCTAACCATGTCCCAAAGTTAGGTGCATTCAACATTTGACCATCGTAACACTGGTATTTTACACAATGTGTGTGGGATGACTAGATCTTAGATCCAGAACTTAGCCTTTTAGACTAAAATGTGGGAATGAGATACATCAAAGATCCACCACTTGTCCATTCGAACGAAGGATTGAAGTGTGGATCCAATTGTTGGTATCTCCTAGATCTACCACTTGGCATTCTAGCCATGTCTTAAAGGTAGGTGCATTCAACACATGGAATTCTAGCCATGTCTTAAAGGTAGGTGCATTCAACACATGGCCATCATAATACTTGTAAGTTGACACATTGTTTGTGGGATGCGTAGATCCTAGATCCACCACTTGGCCATTTAGACTAAGATTTGGGAAGTAGGTTCATCAAAGATCTACCACTTGGCCATTATAACGAAGGCTTGAAATGTGGATCCATTTGTTGGTGTCTCCTAGATTCACCACTTGGCCATTCTAACCATGTCTTAAAGTTAGGTGCACTCAACACTTGGCCATCATAACACTTGTAATTTTACACAATGTTTGTGGGATGAGTAGATCTCAAATCCACCACTTGGCCATTTAGACTAAGATTTGGGAACTAGGTTCATCAAAGATCTACCACTTGGCCATTATAACAAAGGCTTGAAATGTGGATCCAATTGTTGGTGTCTCCTAGATTCACCACTTGGCCATTCTAACCATGTCTTAAAGCTAGGTGCACTCAACACTTGGCCATCATAACACTTGTAATTTTACAGAATGTTTGTGGGATGAGTAGATTCTAGATCCACCACTTGGCCATTTTGAATAAAATTTGGGGATTATATACATCAAAGATCCACCACTTGGCCATTAGAATCAAGGCTTGAAGTGTGGATTTAATTGTTGCTGTCTCCTAGATCCACCACTTGGCCATTCTAGCCATGTCTTAAAGGGAGATACGTTCAACACTTGGCCATTATAACACTTGTAATTTTACACAATGTTTGTGGGATGAGTAGATTCTATATCCACCACTTGGCCATTTAGTCTAAGAATTGGGAAGAAGATGCATCAAAGATCCACCACTTGGCCATTATAACAAAGGCTTGAAATGTATCTCCATTGTCGGTGTCTCTTAGGTCCAACACTTGGCCATGATAACACTTGTAATTTTACAGAATGTTTGTGGGATAAGTAGATCCTAGATCCACCACTTGTCTATTTAGAGTAAGAATTGGTAAGTAGGTGCATCAAAGAGCCACTAGTTGGCCATTATAACAAAAGCTTGAATTGTAGATACAATTATTGGTGTCACCTAGATCCACCCTTGTCCATTCTAACCATGTCCCAAAGTTAGGTGTGTGGGATGACTAGATCCTAGATTCACAACTTAGTCGTTTAGACTAAAATTTGACACAATGTGTGTGGGATGAGTAGATCTTAGATTCACAACTTAGCCTTTTAAACTAAAATTTGGGAATTAGATACATCAAAGATCCACCACTTGTCCATTAGAATGAAGGCTTGAAGTATGGATCCAATTGTTGGTATCTCCTAGATCCACCACTTGGGCATTCTAGCCATGTCTTAAAGGTAGGTGCATTCAACACATGGCCATCATAATACTTGTAATTTAACACTTGGGCATTCTAGCCATGTCTTAAAGGTAGGTGCATTCAACACATGACCATCATAACACTTGTAATTTGACACAATGTTTGTGGGATGAGTAGATACTAGATCCACCACTTGGCCATTTAGACTAAAATTTGGGAATAAAATAGATCAAAGATCCACCACTTGGCCAATAGAATCAAGGCTTTCAGTGTGGATTTAATTGTTGGTATCTCCTAGATCCACCACTTGGCCATTCTAGCCTTGTTTTAAAGGTAAGTGTGTTCAACACTTGACCATCATAACACTTGTAATTTTACACAATGTTTGTGGGATGAGTAGATTCTAGATCCACCACTTGGCCTTTATAACAAAGGCTTGAAATGTGGCTCCAATTGTTGGTGTCCCTTAGATCCACCACTTGGCCAAATAGGTGGATTGAACACTTGGCCATGATAAAACTTGTAATTTTACACAATGTTTGTGGGATGAGTAGATCCTAGATCCACCACTTGTCCATTTAGAGTAAAAATTGTCAAGTAGGTGCATCAAAGATCCACTAGTTGGCCATTATAACAAAGGCTTGAATTGTAGAAACAATTATTGGTGTCACCTAGATTCACCACTTGGCCATTCTAACCATGTCCCAAAGTTAGGTCCATTGAGCACTTGGCCATCATAACACTGGTATTTTTACACAATGTTTGTGGGATGACTAGATCCTCGATCCAAAGCTTGGTCATTTAGACTAAAATTTGGAAATTAGATACATCAAAGATCCACCACTTGTCCATTATAACTAAAGCTTGAAGTGTGGATCCAATTGTTGGTATCTCCTAGATCCACCACTTGGGCATTCTAGCCATGTCTTAAAGGTAGGCGCATTCAGCACTTGGCCATCATAACACTTGTAATTTGACAGAATGTTTGTGGGATGAGTTAGATCCACCACTTGGCCATTCTAGCCATGTCTTAAAGGTAGGTGCCTTCAACACTTGGCCATCATAACACTTGTAATTTTACACTTGTATGTGCAATGAGTAGATCCTAGATACACCACTTGGCCATTTAAACTAGAATTTGGAAATAAGATACATCAAAGATCCACCACTTGGCAATTAGAATCAAGGCTTGATGTGTGGCCCATCTAATTGTTTGTATCTCCTAGATCCACCACTTGGCCATTCTAGCCATGTCTTAAAGGTAGGTGCATTCAACATTTGGCCATCATAACACTTGTAATTTTACACAATGTTTGTGGGATGAGTAGATCCCACCTCCACCACTTGTCCATTTAGAGTAAGAATTGGTAAGTAGGGGTATCAAAGATCTATCACTTGGCCATTATAACAAAGGCTTGAATTGTAGATACAATTGTTGGTGTCACCTAGATCCACCACTTGGCCATTCTATCCATGTCCTAAAGTTAGGTGCATTTAGCACTTGGCCATCATAACACTGGTAATTTTACACAATGTTTATGGAAGTAGAAGATGCTAGATCCCCCACTTCGCCATTTAGACTAAAATTTGGGAATTAGATACATCAAAGATACACCACTTGGCCATTAGAATCAAGGCTTGAAGGGTGGATCTAATTGTGGGTATCGCCTAGATCCACCACTTGGCCATTCTAGCCGTGTCTTAAAGGTAGGTGCATTCAACACTTGGCCATCATAACACTTGTAATTTTACACAATGTTTGTGAGATGAGTAGATTCTAGATCCACCACTTGGCCATTTAGACTAACATTGGGAAGTAGGTGCATCAAAGATCCACCACTTGGCCATTATAACAAAGTCTTGAAATGTGGATCCAATTCTTGGTGTCTCCTAGATCCTCTACTTGGCGAGTTAGGTGGATTCAACACTTGCCCATGATAACACTTTTAATTTTACACAATGTTTGTGGGATGAGTAGATCCTAGATCCACCACTTGTCCATTTAGAGTACAAATTGGTAAGTAGGTGCATCAAAGATCCACCACTTAGCCATTATAAGAAAGGTTTGAATTGTAGTGACAATTGTTGGTGTCACCTAGATCCACCACTTGGCCATTCTAACCATGTACTAAAGTTAGGTGCATTCAGCACTTGGCCATCATAACATTGGTAACTTTACACAATGTCTGTGGGATGACTAGATCCTAGATCCACCACTTGGTCATTCTAGCTATGTCTTAAAGATAGGTGCATTCTACACTTGGCCATCATAACACTTTTAATTTTACACAATGTTTATGGGATGAGTAGATCTTAGATCCACCACTTGGCCATTTAGACTAATAATTGGGAAGTAGGTGCATCAAAGGTCCACCACTTGGCCATTATAACAAAGGCTTGAAATAAGGATCCAATTGCTGATATCTCCTAGATCCACCACTTGGTCATTCTAGCCATGTCTTAAAGGTAGGTCCACAATCTAATTTAAGCATGAAAAATGGATGCAAGGTTCCACCACTTGTCTAGGAAAAGTCCCATTAAAGCGTAAAAAGAAACAAGGTCTATGAATTATCCAATCTAAGGTCCAATCAAGAATTGAGAGATGCAAGGTCCATAGTCTAAGTTAGCATGGTAGAAAAATGCATGGGTCCAAGCCCCATCAAAGCATAGAGAGCCACCAGATCCACCACTTGTTCAAGCTAAGCTCATTTGAACAATACAGATCCATAATATCCTTGGTCTAAGCTGAAATGATGCAAGGTCTATCATTGAAGGCAAAATCTATCATTGAAGTAAAAAGAGTGACCATATTAGAAACTTCTGCAAGCTAAACTCTATTATTGACACACAGATAGCCACAAGGTCCACCACTTGTCCACGCTAAGATTCATTAAATTATATACAACCACAAGGTCTACAATCTAAGCTAGGCATGGGGAATTGATACAAGGTCCACCACTTGTCCAATCTAAGCTCCATTGGAGCATAGAGAGCCACAAGGATCATAGTCTAAGCTAAGCATGGAGAATCGATGCAAGGTCCACCACATTTACAACCTATCATTGAGTATTATGTCTAGCAGCATGGCTTGCTTGGTTTCTAGATCCTCCACTTGTCCGACCTAAATTAAAAGTTTCCCGCTTGGATTTTAATTTTCCCGCTTGTATTCAAAATTCAAACTTTCTTGCCTAAATTAAAAATTTCCCGCTTCAATTCAAAATTTGCTACTTGAGGGATATGTTATAGCATTAGAGAAAGGTCCACCACTTGTCCAACCTCAATCTATAACCTTCTTTATATTGAGAACCTATCTATTTCATCCCAATAGTAGGTAAATTTTCATTTCATGTATTATCTATGAGCCTCTCCTAGTTTTAACTATCATGTTCATTAGAAACCTCAGTAAGCTACGTTACCTTTGTTGAGAAATTCAAGAAGGAATCACATTTACAGAGGCGTAGATAGAAAGCAGTAAAATATCAAAGAAAGCAACTTCACTGGAAGACACAAGTAAGTCAACTACTGAAATTTACATGCTTATGTACGAATATAAATGTTGTGTATATGTATGTATGTCATGTATCCATACTGTGTCATGTACAAGCATATGTATTTGTATGTTTTGTATGTATATCACCATGAGATAGTATACATTTCTACCACACATATACATAAACATATGTACCTACATACATAGGCAAAGCAAACACACTACCAATCATATTCACAACATGCATACACTACATTATTACCGATGGATGCACATACAGAAGTAGACCAAATAGAGCAAGAATTAAAAATTTGTATTTTGTGTATATGTATGTGTGAGAGAGATAGAGAGAGATACAGTAACTATGTAAATATGTGTGATTTGGTGTGTATGTGGGTCTTTATGGGAGCAAGGAAGGTGAAAAACGTGAAGAAAAGGAGTTTTCATCATGTTTATGTGTGGGTTGTGTGTGTGGGCAAAACATCCATGTATATGTGTGTGTAAGAAAGCAGCACAGAGAAAGAGAACTGTTTTGGTTTCTTGGAGAGGAAAACATAAAGACAGAAACCTGATCTAGATGGAGAGAGAGAGAGAGTGTGTGTGTGTGTGTGTGTGTGAGAGAGAGAGAGAGAGAGAGAGAGAGAGAGAGAGAGAGAGAGAGAGAGAGAGAGAGAGATGAAATGCACCTTGTCAAATGCTTTTGATTTACATAGTCCCCATTTTTTGCTTTCTGTGATGTCGAAGTCTTGATTGTGATTTCCTTTGTTGTCCCTCTTTTGAAGGCGATGTCACCCCTATAGTGTTGTGCACAACCTGTTTTGCATGCGCTATGGTTTCCTTGTGTGCGGGTCCAAGAAATCCCTCTCTGCCATGCAAGAATGAATCTCTCCTGTTTCATTTGTGTTTTGCTTGGTTCGCTGTGTGTTTTTGTGGTAGGGTTATCTAAAATGCCACGTGTACTTTAAAACTTAAAACTCACTAGACCTTTTGAGCGATTTGCTTTTGTTTTGAGAAAATTTGGCATAATGTACAAGTAAAAATTCATGCCCCACGGGGGCTGCCGCCCCTTGACCCGGCTCGGGGCGTTGCCCCTAAGCCCACAGGGGCTTCCTCCCCTTGACCCTGCTTGGGATGCTGCCCCAAACCCCACGGGACCCAGCTTGGGGTGCTACACCAAACCCCAATCTAAAATCTTGTTGCACCACCCTATTCCACTTTTTCAATACGGTCGTCTAGCTTAGATAATCTTTGTATCTAGAACCTAGTCTCTTTCCTTGATTCACAACTCACCAAGGACAATCAACACAAATAAGTGGTGGAGAATGACTCTATTTTGGAGCTCAGAACTCAAAATTTTCCTAGAACATTGACCATATCCACAACATGCCTAAACCATGCTCAAAGCTATTCTCACCATAGAAAGCTTGGGTTTATTTTTTCAAATTTCACCAGCTGTCAATTCTTTGCCACTTGTCCTTGTTGAAGCAAGTACTTATTTGACTTTAGGAAGCTACTAGCTCATCTAGTAATTCACCTTCAGCATTGGCCATTAACACTACGTCCATCACTTCTCCAAGCTTCCAATGCAGAAAGCAAGGGTTACTCGGACATTGAGAAGAAAGGCCCTACTATCAACCTTGTTCCATTGAAAAAAGAAAGGGCTACTTGCACATTGGGAAGTAAAGCCTTGAAATTGTCTTATGTTTTTCATTAGAACTTGGAGGTCCACCACTTGTCCAAGCTATACTCTATTATAGTTGGACCAACTGCTTGTAGTTCACCTTGAACCTTGGCCATTAAAACTAGGTCCACCCTCAAATAAATCACGGGGGTTTTTGTTTCAAGATCCACCACTGCTCCATTTTTTTTCCATTAAAATATTCAAGGGGCTACTTGGACATCGAGAAGCAAGGCCCTACAATATTCACCTTGGACATTGGTCATTAAAACTAGGTACTCCACTTGTCCAACCTTTACTCTCATTTAGAAAGGGACTTTTGGTTTCAAGATCCATCACTTCTCCAGCCTTACTTGCATTGAAAGAAGCAAGAGATACCTGGACATTGAGAACCAAGATCCTACACCACCTTGGACACTGGCCATCAAAACTAGGTCCACCACTTGTCCAACCTTTACTCTCATATATAAAAGGGATCCATGTTTTTTCAAGCTCTACGACTTGTCCAACCTTACTTACATTAAAAGAATCAAGGGCTACTATGACATTGAGAACCAAGGAAAGCTACAAAAGAATAATTGGAGACAACATTTTGCAAGTTGCCAGAGAACTTGTTACTACAATTGGATAATTGTGCAGGGAAAAACAAAAATCGATACTTATCTACCTATTTGTCAATGCTTTTTGCAAGGGGTGTTTTCAAAACCATCCACCAACAAGGATTTTTGATGGTTGGGCATACACATGAGGACATAGGTGCCATGTTCAATAAGTTTTCAGAAAAATTGAGAGTTACACAAACATATACTTTGCCACACTTGATGGATACATTACGAATTATTTCATCTTCATCTTCGGCCCCATTTTTGCTTGAAAAGGTCCCCAATTTCAAGTAACATTGTGATGGTTATCTTTGTGATGGACAAGACATACTTGTTGGACAATCCAAACCACTTCAATTTAGGTTTTTTATGCAAGATGAGACACTGTTGAGCCAGCAGAGGATCACACCCGCATTTTTGCTCACACCCATCATTTTGTAACCATTGATTGTAATAAATGTCTTTCCGACATTAATTTTGATTTGAGCCATTCACTAAGTAACGGGACTCAATTGAGTTTCCAGTCTGTAATCCCGACGTAATTTCACCTGCTGATGTACATAATTAGAGATGTTCTCACCTCCAAGGCTGAGGTATATAAGCCAAAGTTTTGTAACCTAAGGGGGATTCAATTATTAATCAAAGAGAGTTTTGGAGAGCCGTGACTGTGTCTGAGAGAGAGAGAGAGAGAGTGAGAGAGAGTCTTATCTTCTTGCTACGCGAGCTACGGGGCCGCCATTGGAGAAGCGACACCACCATTGTGTTAGCAACGGTGAGAGCTACGCACAGATACCAAGAGTGTGAGCTATCGACTTCTATGTGAGGTAAGTTCCTACGAGCTTCGGTGTGAGTTTTCTTCCAACTCGTGTGTCGGAATAGAGCGTGCAGCATATCTATAGAACCACAACGAGTAGAGCTACACATTCGTACCATCGGGGTCAAGTTTCGGTCACCTGTAATTTTCGGCCTGTCTTCATACGCGTTTACCGCACGGAGTGGTTATAGGTTGATTTTGCAGTTCAAGTCTTTAGGGTGTTGTTCTTACCTAGTGTATAGACTTCCCCTTGAGTTTGAGATCGATTCGATGATTCTAGATCCTGTTTCGTATAGCATTCGTTCGTAGTACGGATTTCAGTCACTTGCGTATTTTAGAACTTAGATTTGATTTCCTTGGTAGTGATTGTCATTAGAAGGTCGAGTAGGTGATTTGACACCCACCTAGTTGTTTCCATGCGCCTGCGGGTCAAGCTTCGTCCTCGTCTGACAAATTCTGTTGTTGGTTGAGTTCTCGCTATTTAGCTTCCGCTAGCGGCGTAACCGCCTTAACATTTGGCGCCGCTGCCGGGGACGAGAGCCCTAAGTAGGTGACCTTAGACTAATCCTACGAGGTGAGTCGTATAAACTACTTTGTATACTTTAGTTAGAAAAGATCTAGGAGTGGTGGACTCCGAAGATCTCGAGAGATACTAGGAAGTGGGGTATTCCTGGGTCTTCCGTGTTGACAGTATTTTTAGTTTAGCTTAGATTAGATTGTTTTTTGATGGTGTTTAAGTGGTTGTTGACATAAAAAGCATTTGCTACTCCTTGTGTGGTAGTAAATCTCTTTATATTTTCAATTGCAAAAAATCCATTTTATGATTAGAAGTAGCTTAGGTAGGGCCTGATTTGATCCTGATCTAGAGCTATCAATTGGTGTTCTATTTGCTTGATGTGTTTGATTGCATGTTAGATCACTGAAAAAGTCGCTTTGGTAGTGAAATATGCAATAAACAAAGTTCAGAAAAATTTTCTGTGTAACTGATTGTTGCTGAGCACTTAAAAGAGCTATTGGAAGAGTTCTGTGCTGAAAAACTGGAAATCTGCAACTTTAGACATCATACGCGTATGATGTCTTAGGACCTAAACAGAGACTAAAATTGAAAATTTGACATTGCCAGAGTGTTTAGAAGGGGGGTTTTACCCTAAGATCAACTTAAAACAAGGGCATTAACACTCAAAGAAACCCAAAAAAAGACAAGTCGGAGTCCAAGAAACGCAAAGAACAAGAAATTTTGGATTCAGATCTTGTTTTTACATTCAAACCTGACAAAAACACCTGAAACTCAATTATAAACATTGGAGAAGGCTTAAAACCAAAAATAGTCAAAATCTGGGAAAAAAGACATCATACGCGTATAATGTCTTTTTGCACTTCCATTGCTTATTTTTGAAATCTGACCTGACAAGATTGTTACAAACACTGTAGAAAGCATAAATATCAAGTTTGGACCCAAATTGATGAAAAAGACATCATACGCGTATGATGTCTTTGACCTAATTTTGGACATATTTTGATACTTTGCCAACACAGATCCATTGTAATAGCTGTCTAGAGGTTATATTTCAAGTTTCATCCCATTTGGATCACAATTGAGCCAGAAAACAAGTCAAAAGCGGAAAATTGCCAAGAAAAGCCTAAATTAGCCATAACTTGCTCAAACAGAGTTCAAACTGAATTTTGTGAGTGAACAGAGCATAAAGGGGCCATTGAGAGTGAGCATAACCAAAATAGTCAAAATCTGGGAAAAAAGACATCATACGCGTATAATGTCTTTTTCAGCATAACTGCAACAAAATTCTCACTTGATGAAACAGAAGTTGTCCAACTGACAAAATTAAACAGTTGACCAAGTATCAATCAGTTTGGATCAATTCTGACCACAAAAACTTGGGAAAACAAATTGCTTAGACGGAAAAGCTACAGTCCTTTAGGGGAATTGATGAATTTGAGATCGGGCAGGAATCTCCGGAATAATCAACCAAAACAAGGGGAACCAGCAAGTGTCATATCAACCGAGGGAAGTGTAAACCAAAGTTGGGTGCAACCATTAGAGCCGATCTTTGAAGGAAGTATCTCTGATACTTCTTCGGAGAGATCTTACGAAATTTTCACCGAAAACTTGGAACACTTGAACCTGAACAACAGAGAAAATATGGCAGCAGGATCATCAAACCCTTCCGCCACCATGAAGCTATTGTTCATAAAATACCAGTACGACAATGAGCAAGGTGCAAAGATCTACAAAGATGGAATGGACCGCTATTGTGTAAAGATAGAAGAAAGACCTAGTGAGTTCAAGGACTTAGTGCCTGTGAGCTATAGCGGAGATAGATATCTAGATGACGAGGGTACCATGTACTTGGTAGTCCTAAACCCTAACATTGTGGACAAGTGGGGATTGATGGGCACCAAAGCCAAAATAGATGAAGAACTTGAGGAGAAAGCACCAATAATGAACTTCCCTAATGCGAGGTTAAGAAGAGAGAATGAAACTACAAGGGTCAACACTGATAACATCTATGTGGGGCTGTACAAATATAATAATGGGGAGCAAGATCTCTATTATAGATGTGAAGAACCCTACACCGGAGAGTTGACAGACAAAAAAAGACTCTATGTCTTTACCTACACAGAGGGATCGGAAGTGAAAATTGCCGCTTACGATAAGTATGGCAGGCAATACTCAACAATGGGCAAGAAAGAATTAGAAGGATATACATACTTTGGGGGACCTCTACATCAGTATTATGTTACTTCTAGCTCACATAGACCAGCACCAACAACTGGAGTGCAAAACTCAATGACAACAGGAGGACAAAGAACTCAGGTCGCTGACTCTTTCAGTCAACCTTGGGACTCGAAGCTCGGACCAATGGGATCATTACATTCCAGAGAGTCAATGGAGACGAATCGAGGTAGTGCAGTTCCAATCCCCACCTATACCACTCCAGGTCCAAGGTTTGAAGCGGAACCATCACATTTACCTCCCAGTAGTAGATTCAGGGCAGAGGAACCGACAAGGGTAACCCATGAAGTCCATGGTGCTAGAGAAAGCTTTAGCCGAGACACAGGAGCAATGAGATTGGTAGCAGATCATAGACGTATGAGACCATCTCAAGTAGCCAAGTGTGTGCAAAGAAGTATGGTGGTTCAGGAGATCCGTATGCACATGTGTCACTCTTTAAGCAAGTCTTAAGAGCTGAGCAGATAACCGATTTCCATACACAATACGAGGGATTTGGTCTTACTCTAGAAGGTACTGCATTGACATGGTTTCAACCAATGAACATTGGGGGATTCCATGACATTGACCATTTGCTAAGAGAGTTTGCTGAGGAATTCTCAAAACGAGGGATTAAGCACAATACGGTCTCACAAATATATGCTTTTAAACAGAGAGAACACGAAAAAGTGAAGGAAGCTTCACTTCGCTTCAAACAATACATTGAGAGATGTCCAGTACGTGAACGACCACAAGATGACAGACTATCTGTTCTCTTTATCGAGGGACTGAGGAACGACACTCTCAAGAAAGACTTGCACTTGAAAGCTTGTACAAGTTTCGAGCAAGTAACAAGAGAGGCATTGTACTTAGTGGATAACTGTACGGTTTATGGAGAGGTGTCAGCGGATACAGATTTTGCATCCAGTAGCTCCTCCTCCGTGGCGAGCGAGACTACCACTAAAAAGAATGTTCAAACAACAACCATGCCAAATGTAGAGCAAATGATAGAAGATGCTCTAAAAAGGATGGCACCATACCAAAAACCATTGCCAAAAACACTGAAATGGTGTGCTATCGAACAAAAATGGACAAATCATCCAACAGAGGAGTGCTATTACAACAAAGGGTATGTAAGGGAGCGCCAGTACGCACCTCCTGCTCAATTAGCACCACCTCAAGTACATCCAGTACCTCGATACCCAACGGGAAATGTACCAGGACCTATGGGGATAGAAAGACCTCAACCGGTATTGGGACAACAACCACCTTTACCAGGAGCAAGGCCAGTGGGCATTAGATATGCACCAACTTTAGAGAATCAGGAAGAACAAGCCTTAGTGCCTGTTCAATCCTATTACGAAGAATCGGGTGCACACATGTCCCCGACAGTGTATTACCCACCAGAAGAACCTAAACAACCAGAACCATGGGGCATGATGGGGAATGTTGGAACACCAACGGTTACAAGTGCTTCTGATGAAGAGAGATACAATTTGGACGCAAGAACCTTGATGTTCATAGCTCATGGAGGGTTAACAGGACAAAGACCATCATATCCACAAAGGACGAATCAAGGGGGACCAAGACCAGCACTAGGACCCTGTTACAAGTGTGGAGGTGACCATCTGATGAATGTTTGCCCACATACGGAAATCATTAGAATTAACGCTTATTGCACTGAGTGTGGGGTTACTCACTTCATTGAGGATTGTTCAAAGAATCCAAACAAAGTGCAAAAGACGACATTGAATATGTTAGAAACTATTCCTACCAGCAGTGGGTCTGAAAATGAAACTCTGATACCAACGCAAGTTGTTACTAGAGCTCAAGCTAAGAAAACCACTAGAGAACCTGAGAATGGAAAGTTAGCGACTGAAGTGGTTAATCAAGGACCGCGGAGTCAGAAAAACACATGGAAAGCTAGGAAAGCACGCATGAAGTTGAGAAAAGAACGTGAAGACGCTATTCTAGCTGAGGAACTAAAGCAAACTAAAGCTAGATTAGAAAAACTTGAGAGTCAAAACGGGAAACGAGAGATGAGCCCGGAAAGGACGAAACAAAAGAGTATCAAAGAAACAACGAGCTTAAGCTCCGGGGGATCAGTGCTAGTCGACAAAGTACACGAACCATTAGACGCACTGATGAGAGCTTATGAAGCTAGGTTAAAGAACAACCAAACACAAGAACAGAGGTGGATGACATACCCAAACGCGGAATTGGAAAAGCAGAGACTTGAAATGTGCCAGAGAATGATCGAGACTGCACAAGCTTTATTAGAACCACCAAAAGAAACAATGAATTGTGGGAAGGAAAACCCAATTCAGCAAGAGACTATTGTTTCACGGGTAGCTGAAAGGACTCCCAGTGCACAAAAGCCTGAAGATACACGAAAGGATGACCGCATAGTGTTGAACACAACCGATCAGGAGGTCGAGAGTTTTCATCCAGTCATACAGAGGTCTTACGGACAAGATGAGGATTACAATGAATTTTGGAAACAAGTGAGAGAGGCAAACTTTGCAAACGAGCTAAGTTGCCAAGCTAATCAGACAAATTGGGAAAAGGACATCAGGAATCCTCCCATAGTGGAATTTGAGGCAGGATCTCAAGTGGACTTGGATCTGCAATCTTACTGGGGAGATGGGGGCTCTGTTAGAACAATGGAGAGCAAACCTCATTCACTGAAAACCTTACCTTCATACTTAGGAGAGTATGAAGCAAAATCCGAGATTAGAGCACTTCCCTCACGAAAAATCTCATCAGAAAAAGTCATGGACTCGCAAGGATTGATAGAGATTTTGTCAACACCAGTGACATGCACTATCACTCTAGCTGAGCTTCTGAGGCTAAGACCACATATGTGGACCACTGTAGGAAAATGCTTGGAGAAATTCGGGATAAAAGATCCAACATCGAGATTGCAAGAGAGCATTGAGGAGCTGAGCAAGCCACAAAAGAACGCTAAGCCTGTACCCTTAAACAAGGTTGGAGAGTATTGCGAAGGTGAAGAGGGGAATACAACCTTACCAGTTGAATTCCAAGGAGTGAACACAATGGCAATACTAGATAGCGGAGCTGGGGTAGCCATAGCTACAAAAGAAATCTGGAAAAAATGGGGGAAACCAGCAATAAGGAAGACTAGGTTGAAACTCCAATTAGCAGATGGACACATGGAGAAACCTATGGGGTTATTAGAGAAAGTTGTAGTGACTTCTTGCGGCATTGAATACGAACATACTTTCGCTATTGTCGATTTTGGCAAGGAGAATAACTATGATATCATATTGGGAAGACCATTCATGAGACAGTTGAAAATAGTCCAGGATTGGGGCTACGATCACATATACCTGAGAAATATGGAAACCACTACACGTGTGAACCTGAAAGACCATAGCTACAAAGATGTGAACCGAACACCGGTAGAGGAATTTGATTCAGCTACTTTGGCGGGATCCGAATTTCCAGCTTGGTTAGGTAAACCCAAGGAGTTATGGATGTGTGGAGCTTCGAAATGTGGAAGTCTGAAACAAGAAGAATGTGTTTTAGAAAGGGCTATCGAAGACGAAACTTATGTAAGAGAACCCTTTCCAGAGGACACGTTTGAACCATTAGAATGGACACACATTCTAGCAACCCTAGATGTTTGTGCAATTCCGGATGGTCCCACAACGAAATTTTGCGACAAGGACGGGTACGACGTGGTTCCGTATTTCATGTTGAGAACTGTGCTCAAAAATGAAACTGAAAAAAATGATACACTGGAAAAAGAAGATGAAGAAGAGGTGTTTCACGACATTCCCAATCATCCAGAGTGGGAAAATGAAGCAGACAACGAGTCAACGGACAATTCAAGCGGAAACGAAGAAACTATAACGGATGTCCGATTTTATGATTTTCCGAACCAAACTAAACAACGCCAAAAACACTATAGAGCAAAGAAAAAAACAAAAGGGGTTAGAACCAATCCGATGCCTAGAATAAGAGGAAAAAATCAATTCCTAATGCTAGTAAAGGCTGGAGATTGTGTTAAGGATAAAGTTTCTGGAAGAATGAGAGGCAGTGATCAAAAGAGCTTACGAAAAGACAAAAGAGGCTCAAGAAATCAAGTTCAAAATAATGGAACGAAAACTGAAACAGAAAAATCAGAAAAGAACAAGCGCAACAGAGAATACACGGAGTCCAAGTTAGAACGTAGAAACAAGTACAGAGAGCTCAAGAAAACTCTGAAGGAGGTTTGGACAACTGAAATTGAGAGTGGAGAGGACGAAAACGTCAAAATCAAGGAAGACATGGATGTTCCCTCTCACTATAGGAAATTCACAATAGAGGATAGGAAGGTGATATTAACCCCACCTATTCGAGAGAGGAAGGAGAACGAATCTTATGACGGACCGGAGGATGCAAAAAAAGTTGATTTAGCAGCTCCAGGTGAGACGCCTAGACCGGTGTACATAGCCACAGATTTGTCTCCAGGCGAGGAAGAGAGACTTTTGAGTCTTCTCAGAGAGTATAGGGATGTGTTTGCATGGTCTTATAAGGACTTAAAGGGAGTTGACCCATCGATATGCCAACACTCAATCCCACTGAAACAAGACGCAAAGCCTAGCAGACAGAGACCATACACATATAATGATACTTTTGCTAAGCGAATCAAGGAGGAGATAGATAAGCTAATGGAAGCTGAATTCATATACGAGATTGAACACACTGATTGGGTATCTCCGATTGTGGTAGTACCTAAGAAGAACGGAAAACTCCGAGTGTGTGTCAACTTAAAGAAAGTAAATGCTGCAACAATCAGGGACAATTATCCCCTGCCGATAACTGATCATGTTCTAGAGCGTGTATCAGGGAAAACAGCATACTCCTTTCTTGATGGTTTTTCAGGATATAACCAGCTAGCCATAGCACTAGAAGATCAACATAAAACAGCTTTTGCAACGGAGTGGGGAATTTATGCTTATCGGGTTATGCCTTTTGGTCTAACCAATGCTCCCGCAACCTTCCAGAGGCTGATGACGCATGCTTTCAAAGAATACTTAAGGCTGTTTCTAGAAATCTACATGGATGACTTATGTGTACATTCTCTTTTGAGAGATGAGCATTTAGAACACCTAAGAAAAGTATTTGAGAAATGTAGGACATATCGCATTTGTCTCAATCCTGAGAAATGTGTGTTTATGGTCCGACAGGGCAGAATTCTGGGACATATTGTCTCACAAAACGGAATATCCACGGATTTAGAGAAGATAAAAGTTATAGTGGATATGCCTAGACCAACCAATGCGAAACAAGTACAGAGCTTTATGGGACATTGTGGATATTATAGACGATTCATTTACATGTACGCTATAATAGGCCAACCACTTTACAGGCTAATAGTGAACTTTGAATGGACAGAGGAGTGTGAGGAATCGTTCAAGAAATTGAAAGAGGCACTCATTACTGCTCCAGTCTTGAAATCACCAGATTGGGAGAAGATATTCCATGTGCATATAGATGCTTCTGCATATGCAATAGGATGCATTCTGGCTCAGCCAGAAGAAGGAAACATGGATTTTCCTATCTGTTACGCCAGTCGACAGCTCAACCATGCAGAGAAGAATTACACCACAACAGAGCGAGAAGGATTAGGGATGATATATGCTGTGAAGAAATTTCGGCATTATCTTCTAGCCAACAAGTTTGTGTTTTTTACGGATCACCAAGCCTTGCTCTACCTAGTGAATAAACCATGCAATACCGGGAGAATAGTGAGATGGTTCATTATCTTACTGGAATTCGACTTCACGGTAGTAGTAAAGAAAGGAAAAACACATCTTAGAGCTGATCATCTTTCGCGATTGACAAATGGAGAAGACCCTATAGGAGTAGATGACGACATGCCAGACGCGTACTTGTTTAACATAGAAATGATACCGAGGTGGTCTCAAAATGTCGTTAACCTATTAACCTATGGAGGGGAGTTCGATAGAAGAGAATACAACTTGAAACATATTGCTATTCAGCAATCCAAGAATCTTCAATTGATTGCAGGAAGGTTGTATCAATTGGGAAATGATCATGTTTTACGACTATGCATCAATCCTGAGGAATATAGTATATATCTGCTCGAAGCACATGTTCAGGAATGTGCATTTCATTGTTCAAGAAGGAACACATATAGGAATTTGTTACAATTGGGAGTCTATTGGCCAGGAATGAAAGAAAGCGTACATGAATATGTCACTGTATGTATTGTATGTTCATCAAAACCGCCAGCCGAGTATTCGACATTATATCAGATAATGATCGCTCCAGAATGGAGTCAGTATATTGTTGAATATCTCACAAATAGAACTTTCCCAGAAGGAACGTCAAAAGCTCGTCAGAAATCTGTAGAGACAGAAGCTAGAGATTACGCTTTATTAGGACATCAACTCTATAAGAGAGGTAAAGACAACCAGCTCAGGATTTGCGCATCAGAGTCTGAGTATGTGATAATCCTGGAGCAAGCTCATGGAGGAGTAGGTGGAGGTCATTTCTCAGGTGATAAGACAGCAAAACTTGTCTTAGCCGCAGGAATATGGTGGCCAACATTACATATGGACGCTGAGGAATACGTTAAAAGGTGTGATGACTGTCAGCGGACCAAAGTACCACTTAAAAGAGATGATATGCCGCTTAGACCAATGATGGGAGCAAGGGCTTTTGCAAAATGGGGGATTGATTATGTTGGACCCATTTCGCCTCCTGCATATAAGACTCATGCACAATACATCATTGTGGCTACAGACTATCTAACAAAGTGGGTCGAAGCAAAGGCAACTCAAAAAGCAGATGCCAGGACCACGGCACAATTTCTGTATGAATACGTCTTTGTACGATATGGATTGCCAATAGAAATTGTGAGTGATCGAGGCACACATTTCATAAATGAAGTGATAGAGATCCTTCTAGATGAATTCATGGTAATCCATAGGAAATCAGCCCCGTATCATCCACAAGCAAACGGACAAGCTGAAGCAACAAACAAAACCATATGTACGGTCCTCACGAAGATTGTATCTGAGTCGAGAACTGACTGGGACCAAAAGTTACATTCAACATTATGGGCATATAGGGTGGCGTATAAAACATCCATAGGAACGACCCCATATAACATGGTTTTTGGACTAAATGCTATCTTGCCAATAGAATTCTTGATTTCAACCTTAAGGGTGGCTAAGGATCTAGAGTGGACAGGGCACGAGCTCTCTGATAGAATAGATGACCTGGAAAAGCTAGATGAGCTTCGCCTAAAAGCAGTAGCTTCCATCTACGCTCAAAAAAGGCGACAAAAGGAATTTTTTGATAAGCATGTGCGGACTAAAGAGTTTAAGGTTGGGGACTATGTCCTAGTTTACACTCTGAAACAGCATGCTAAAAAGCTTAAAAAGCGAGGGATGGGACCTCTGGTGATTAAAGATCTATCACCAAGTGGAGCCGTCAAGCTTGCTACATTAGACGGAGAGGAAATGCCCAATTGGATTAGTGGATGCAGAGTGAAAAAGTATCTTTTGCCGCTAACCCAAGACATGCTTCTCAAAATACATCAAGAAAAGTTGCGTGTCCAGAAAAAGAAAAAGATTGAGGAGGAAGCGCAAGCCGAGGCGAAGGAAAGAATGGAGAAAAGAAGACTACTGCGTCAGAAACAGCGCAATGAAGGAGCAATACGAATAAACGCAGTTAGTATAACAGAAATGGGGAATGACAAAGAAGAACCCATCATTGAATGCAAAGTAGGAACCAACCAAATCAAAGCCAGAGCACTAGTGGATTCAGGAGCTCAAGCTAACCTACTGTCACTCAGTTTGTATAGACAATTGACAAATGACACTAAACTACAAACTGCCAAGCAAGAGTTAACAAGTTACTCTGAGAATTCGATCAAAACTGTCGGATGCACAGTTTTACATATACAGATTAACCAATATGTGTATCCTCATATGTTTTACGTGGTTGAAGACCAAGCTACACAACATCCATTATTGCTAGGACAACCATGGCAGAAGCAATACAATGCAATGATTGACTGGAGTTCTAAATCAGTGCTTATCAAATACGAAGGTGAAAGTCAATCAGTTAAGTTCACCAAGGGAGCAGAGCCAACTCCAAAGGAAGAATCCACGGACAAGGGCAAACAACAAACAGAGGAAAAGAAGAGGCAATGGCAACCAAAAGTTTCTATACAACCGGATTACTCTTCGACGAGGAATTCTCAACAGTGGATAAGGAAGACAAGCAATATTATAACAGCTCAACCTTGGAAAAAAACGGAGTCAAAGATGGTATGGAGACCAAAAAAGGTGGTGCCAGAAAACACAAACAGAGTCTTCAATACCAGACAACAGAGTGATCCCCGACAATCAAGGACAGTGAAACAGATCTGGATTCCAAAGCAGTTCATGACGGCACAAAGCTATAGCAAGCAAATTTGGATCCCAAAGAATTGTAAAAAGGAACTCCCTTCAATACAATCAACGGAAACTCCTAGGTATTTCAAGGCGAGGAAATCAACACACAGAACAAAGCAGGTTTGGGTCGCAAAGAGTTTGTGGCAAGCACAAGCAAAGCGGAAGCAGATTTGGATTGTGAAAAATGACAACAAGGTAACGAAGAATCCATCTACTGATTCTACTACCGAGGTGCCAAAACCAACCCAAAACCCGACCACCAATCCTTCAATCAAACAAAGAGCAGCTTTATTGGAAAGACTGTTGTATCATCGCTCTACAATTGCATTGGGAAATAATGACCAAAACAACTACAATGCTTCACCCACAGACACTTCATAGTCGTCCGGGAGGACTCAGACTAGGAGGGGGGGAGGTATACAGGAGTTACAAAGCAACTACAAGTGGGAAAAAAAAAAAAAAAAAACAAAGAAAAACAAAAATTATATTACAAGGGCAGTGTCTTACATGATTTTGCAATTTTTATGTTTGATTGCGGATATTGATAATATTTATGCCCTTATATACCTTGTTTTGCAACAAGAAGAGATCGAATGATGAATTTGGGTCTCTAGATGTGTAAATATCACTAAATAAGAGTGTTTTTGGAGCTAAAAAGTGGAAAAAGTGGTAATCCAAGTCCAAAAATCACAAAGAAGTGTATATTCATATACACAGGGTTACCAGCTATTTATCGTGTATGTTTGGAATTTTTTGGCTTCAATTTACTATTTTCCTTTATTTTTTATGATTTTCTTAATAAAAATAAAAGAAAAATAAAAAAGCAGGTGAAATGAGATCGGAAAAAAGAAAAGAATAGACGGTGATGATCCTAATGACAAGGGCAACCCATGGTAAAAATGGGGTACAATTCTGAAAAAGTTGCGGAAAGCCCGAAATGACAGAATTTTGGCAAAGTGGACAAATTTCTCAGAAACAGGTCAAACGGAGTCCAAATTGAGAAATTTCAAATCCTAAAGTGCATTTCACGACGAGATAAGAGCACATGTCAAATTTGGTAACAAGTGATCCGGGAAGCCCGAAGTTAAGTATTTTTCACTTCACTATCAAGATCATTTCCACTATTACCTTCTTGGAGAGAGCAAAGAGCACACAGGAGCATCTGACCTTCTACCGCCTTTTACGACTGCTACGAGAGCTCAGAGGACACCAGACATGAGAGGTAGACTCGTTGCCATAAGCTTTTGATGCTTATCGTTAACTTTTGTCGCGAAAACTCACCAAAACCAAGAAACAAGAGCAGACGGGGAATGGGAAAGAACGATAGGTAGGGGCACAACCGCCTAACCAAACTTTGCAAGAACTTAGAGGTGGGTTACCCTAACATAGAAGATGAGTTTCTAGCACTCAAAGCTCGAGAAAGAACGACTGGAAAAACCCTAGGTCAACAGAGCCTGCAAGAGGCAAACAGAAAAAAGTTGTCGGAACGACACAAAACTTCTCAGGAAGCTTAACAACATCGAGGGCAATGCAACCATGGAGTATCTCCGGGTTTGGATCACCAAAAGTAGGTCGGAACAACCGATTCGGCTGCGGACACACAAAGCGTCATTTTGGCATAACAGCTAAAATTGACGACCAAATGACATGAAACTTCACAAGCAGTTTCAACTATACATGGATGACTTATGTTTGCAAGCAAAACCCAAAAGAAAGCTGATTCACTTACCGATGGTGAAAAAGACGCTTTCGAGCAACCAAATGGATAAAGATGGAGAACGGGGAGCCAAAGTCAAGTCCAACCAACTGGATGGTTTCGCAACATATCAAATGAGCTGGAAATGCAACTCTCAAGAAGAAAAGTTGAAGAAATTCAACTCCAAGGCAAAAAGACGACTTCGGAGACTGAAATGCCTATAAGGGGGCTTTTTAGCTAAACTGATGACTTTTTAAGTTGAAAACTAGTTAGCAGGGCTTAGGGCACTAGCACAAAGCATTCTTTGCACAAAAAGACCAACATTTCAAGAAAAGACATCATACGCGTATGATGTCTCACAGCATGATTTTCACATCCATTTCAACATTTGAGTGCATAGCCTCATTCCACGTGTTAATCACATCCTATGAACCAAGTATCATGAGAATTGGAGTTAGAAAACCCAAGGAAAACCAAAAAGACGCAAATTAGGCCATAAAATTGATTTTTGGTCCTAATTTTGTCAAAATAACTCCAAACTCATTGAAACTTTGTAGGATTGTTGATTAACACATCTACAAGCTATCTGGAACCAAAAAGCACCATTTTGACACAAAAGACATCATACGCGTATGATGTCTATTTGCACTTACAGAGCCAAAAATGCTCATTTGTCATCATACATCCATTATATATATCTAATACATGCTACATATGAAGTTTGGAACCATTTGGTCAAGTGGATCACCCCATTAGCCAATTAAGAGAAAATCCTTCATACAAAGCCTATTTTTGTCCCAATTCCAACATATTCAAGTCCAAACCCAGATTTGAGTATAAACAGTCCTTCACTAGCACATGGAGAGTCCACAGAACCAATCCCATAAAAAATTGATGAAAAAGACATCATACGCGTATGATGTCTCCAGAGCCATTTTTAGCCCAAATTCTATCCAAACTTGATAAATCCACTGAATAAGCCTATCTAAAGCCAAATCCAAGCTTATAGAGAAAATTGGTCCAAAAATGCACTAAAAGACATTATAAGCGTATGATGTCTCACTATGTGATTTTGGCATCTAAGGGCTTCAACCACCAAACATAAGTGTTCTACATGCCATTTGAAAGTAATCTACCAAGTTTTACCCAATTTGGATCATAAAATCCATTTCCCTTTCAAAATTTTGCCAAGAGCCTGAACTGGACTAAACTGGCCAAAACTTGACCAAATGGGATCCAAACTCAAATCCAAGCATATGACACTCATGAAAACACTATCAGCTACAAGCACAACCAATATGAAGTCATTCTGACACAAAAGACATCATACGCGTATGATGTCTCAAGCATGTTTTTGAGCCCAGTTTGCATATTTTTTCACCTACATTGCATCCTTAGGCCCTGAATAGCTCATGTTTCAATTTTCAAGTCATTTGAATAGTTAAAAGCTTCATTTCGGCTTTCAGTACTACTAAAAAGACGCTAACTTCTATGATTGGAGTTACAGGATCCATGGATTCCGCTAAGTCATCGGCAAATAAGAGAAAAAGACCAACCATCAAGGATGCTCTTGCAGACGCAGAACCTTTTGATATTCCAACGGAAACCCTCAAGCCAACCAAGACTTGGATGGAGGAAGCAGTACTAGAAAAAGAGGGTATAAAGATCTACCAAGGGACTTTCAGAGATCCTCAAGGGCAATCGATCGATGTACCTATGATCCCACGAGAATTAGTGGATTATAGCAGAACAGAGAACATAAGCAAATACCTGGAAAAGGCTGACTTACACAGGTTCTTCACCTCGAGACCATCAGGTGTAGACACAAGAAGAGTGTATGAGTTGGCAACATCCATTCAGAAGGATGGGAAAGCCACGTTGACAGCCATGGATGGAGAAACAGTTGAAGTACAGATCACTCCACAGCTCATTGCAGATGCATTGAAGCTGCACAACAAAGGGAGTTCTGTCAGAGAAAGAAGGGAAGCCATAGAGGTCTATGGATCAAAGAAACAAAATACAACCTACGGAGATATGGCAGATCAACGAGCGGCAACCCTTTGCCGATTATACAACCAATTTTTCCATGTGTGTAGTAAAAGACCGCAGAAGTATACTACACCACCCCATGCCATTGCGACAACCATCACATGGGCATTGAAAAGCAACATGCCAAAAGAGGTGAATTATGCTCAATACATCCACGAGCAAGTAATCGCCATGCACAACCAGAAGCCAAAGTACATAGGAGGAGGAGAAATCCTAACAAGAATAGCTTATGAAGCTATTGGAACTAGGGATCAAGGGCCCCAGATTCCCTCCCAGAATGAGTGGCTTAGAGAAGCCGATAAAGAGGAAGAACAACAAGAAGTATCCAAGAGGGCATCCACAAGAGCACGCCGAAAACTAGAAATAGTTTCAGAACCTGAGGAGGCCGTGGACGAGCCGCTCAAGAAGAAAGTGAAGAAGAAGGCCGATCCCAAGCAAACCAAAAGTCAAAAAGCCGCAAGAATGGAAAGGCTGGTGGAGCAGTTTAGAGCGGAAAGAGCTCTAAAGGGGGACTTTGAAGAAATGTGGGTGCCAGACCCCAGTAAAGTCGGAACCAGCTCAGCCAGGCCACATGTTGATCAATACGATCAATATATTAGAGCTTATGAGGAGTCGGAGGCCATACTGGAGCAACAACCTGTCGAGCCTTATACTGAAGAGGAAGTACAGCTTTTAAAAGCTGAGCTGCAAAAGGACGACAAGGGGAAGAAGAAAGTAGATGAGTCTACTGAACCTCAAAAGAAAGACGGGCAAGCAAACAAAGGGAAAGCCAAGATGACTGAGGACAATCAGCCCTCTTTTACTGTTGTACCCAGCCCGAAGAAAATGGAAATTATTGTGGAGGAAACCCCAATAGAAATAGAAACAGAAGTTATGGAAAAGCCGGAGGCCGGGACCAAGGAAAAGGAGATAGATCCAGTTAAGCAAAAGAAAGATGATTATGAGGATCTGGTCGCTATCGGATACAGTGAAGAAGAGGCCCTGGAGGCAGTTTATGGGATATCCCTACGGAAGCAAGATGATCGGAAAGGGACGAAAGAAAAGACAAAGGGTACAATGGAGAGTGAAGAAAAAATGGACGAGCCGAAGCCATTGGAGGCGGTGGCAGAAAGAGCTGTCAAGTTGACAGATGATGATGAAAAAGACATGCACATGGTGCATGAACTGCTCAGCAAGATTAAAGAAAGATCCAGAGCAAAAGAAGTAGCACTTGAGACAGCAAAACAAAAGGAAGCAGATTTGCAGAAGCAGTTAGAGAATGCTATGACTGAATCTGAAAGTCATAAAGCATCACTCTACGACGCAGAAAATGAGAGAGACGGCTTGATACTCCAACTAGCCGAAGCTTCAAGAGAGGTAACAAGTTCACAGGAAGCAAAGGAGCGAATAGAAGATGAGCTGGAGGCAGCCAAGGATGAGCTCATTGAGCTAAGGGAAAGAGTCGAACTTCAAGAACGGACAATCATGAGACTCAGGACCACCCCTAGAGCTGGCAGAGCAGGAACAGAACAAGAGGGAGCCCTCGTACCAGCTCTGGAAGAGCAGGTCAGAAGTTTGCAAAGAGAGCTGAGGTTAGAGCAAGTACAAAGATTGCACATGGCGGAGGGATCATTGGCTGCAGAGGAGAGGCTCACATCAGAAAACCAAACACTAAGGACAGAAAATGAGGCCCTCCGCAAACAGCTCCAAGACCTCCAAGAGCAACAAAGAAGAGAAACAGAGACACCACAAGAAGAAGCAGGGAGAGCAGCCATAGAGCTACCAGAAACTGGAGAGGCAACCACAATTGAAGATCCAGCCCCAGTTCAAGAAGTGGCCTCAACTTCAGGAATCTCTGAAGAAGAAGAACAAAAGCTCCAGGACCAAATAGAAAAGTCAACAGAGGAAAGTGCCAAGGCGGAAATGGAATGGGAAAGGAGACTCCTCATCTCCATTAGACTTCAAGGTTTAGACACAAAAGTGCTCCATGAAGAGTGGATGCAACCAAGCCTGCCTTTCCCTCTGATGAAATTTGAAGTGATAAAGACGAAAAAGAGAATAGAGGAGGAGCAGTATGTCGCTCTTTACGAAGGCGACATCACAAAGGATGAACAATCAAAGAAGATTGTAGATTCTCAACCTAGATGGAGGAAAGGTTGGCTGAACAAATACCAAGCCTACCTCATCTACTTGGTAGAGGCTCCAAAGGAGATTCGGGAGGATGCAACCTTCTGCCCGGTGCCAAGAGTCAGAAGCTGGAAAGAGCATGGCAGGATTGCAGAAAAGAAGCCAAATTGGCTTAATTACCCAAGGATGCCAGGACCAAAGGAAGGAGAGAGAATAGGTAAAGCCTACATGGTGAAAACCCTAACGGGCACCATCAAACTCTTTACTGGCTCTCCTGACCTTTCGTGTCAGATGCTAAAGAAAATCTGCAAGACTCTCTTAGCATGCATTGAAGTGTTCGCGCCAGATAAAGCTACGACCTCAAGTCTACTATCGACGGCCGACACAGTGACGGATATGATGTATGATCTTTCATTGCAGCCCTCACCAAAGGTGTTACATCTCTTATACCAAAGAATTATGTTTTTGCCTAGCTTCCACATGCAAACATTCGAAGAAGCTTTCTACACCGGCTTTTTCACTCACGAAAGCAAAATATTCGGCCCAACCTTGACCATCGGCAACCTACGCTACGAATCACATTTGCAGATGCTCAAGACGACAGGACTCTATTGACCAAGCCAAAAGTCATGTCAGGGACGACATGAACGCGGAGGGGGGGAGTGTTGAGCCAGCAGAGGATCACACCCGCATTTTTGCTCACACCCATCATTTTGTAACCATTGATTGTAATAAATGTCTTTCCGACATTAATTTTGATTTGAGCCATTCACTAAGTAACGGGACTCAATTGAGTTTCCAGTCTGTAATCCCGACGTAATTTCACCTGCTGATGTACATAATTAGAGATGTTCTCACCTCCAAGGCTGAGGTATATAAGCCAAAGTTTTGTAACCTAAGGGGGATTCAATTATTAATCAAAGAGAGTTTTGGAGAGCCGTGACTGTGTCTGAGAGAGAGAGAGAGAGAGTGAGAGAGAGTCTTATCTTCTTGCTACGCGAGCTACGGGGCCGCCATTGGAGAAGCGACACCACCATTGTGTTAGCAACGGTGAGAGCTACGCACAGATACCAAGAGTGTGAGCTATCGACTTCTATGTGAGGTAAGTTCCTACGAGCTTCGGTGTGAGTTTTCTTCCAACTCGTGTGTCGGAATAGAGCGTGCAGCATATCTATAGAACCACAACGAGTAGAGCTACACATTCGTACCATCGGGGTCAAGTTTCGGTCACCTGTAATTTTCGGCCTGTCTTCATACGCGTTTACCGCACGGAGTGGTTATAGGTTGATTTTGCAGTTCAAGTCTTTAGGGTGTTGTTCTTACCTAGTGTATAGACTTCCCCTTGAGTTTGAGATCGATTCGATGATTCTAGATCCTGTTTCGTATAGCATTCGTTCGTAGTACGGATTTCAGTCACTTGCGTATTTTAGAACTTAGATTTGATTTCCTTGGTAGTGATTGTCATTAGAAGGTCGAGTAGGTGATTTGACACCCACCTAGTTGTTTCCATGCGCCTGCGGGTCAAGCTTCGTCCTCGTCTGACAAATTCTGTTGTTGGTTGAGTTCTCGCTATTTAGCTTCCGCTAGCGGCGTAACCGCCTTAACAGACACCAATGATGCAGTATAAGGCACATGTAGGTGTATCAAGCTGGAATGGAAGCATTTGCCTTTGGAAAACTGACATAGAAGGCAATCCAATGTTGCCACATGGAGATCCACCTTTGGTGCCAATGGCAAAACATGTCAAGGCTCACGAAGAAGTGATTCTAGGGTTGAAGAACTATATTAAGTTTTGGCAAAATCTAGGGAATGATTCAAATGTGCCACGATATTATAGACCTGTGATAGATTACTGGAGTAAGGTGATTGACGAGCTTGGAAAATCAACCATATCAAAGAGAGGCTTGAATGAAAATTTTTGGCCAACAACTCAGGACTCTTGTCACCTACAATCCAGTACAATGAGCTTATAACAAGGAGCAGAAAGATTCCTAGGCCTTGAAGAGTTGAATGATCATTTTTGTGGTCCTCAACGAGATAGACCAAGGGAAGAGTTTGACCCTATGTCTGATGTGCACCAAGGTGACTTTGTTATGCTAGCTCCAAGTGACATGGAAATCTATCCGGTTTGGCTCGCAATGGCTTTATCAGATATTTATAATGAGCCTACAACGCCAAACTACAAAAAGAATTTGATTCAATATTGGGCACCTTGTGCAAGAAAGAGTGGGATGACGGATACTCAAGCTTACATTAATTGCTGGAAGGGTTTTTGGGCTATCAACTGCAAGGACCCACAAGTGTGGGAAACGGTAGATGCAATTGTTTGGTCATGGAGACTTTTGCAAAGAAGGACCATTTTCTAGAATTAAGATTCCAGGAAGGCATGCTCTAAAAGCTAAAGCAAGTCTTGCTCATGCACATCAACCACGCTTGGATCAAAATTTGGATATGGCATCAAATTTGGAGTAGATTATGCAGAGCTTCTATTGTGACTATACGAGTCAATTTTGTAAACAAGATCTCTAGCTGTATCAACCTTTATTTTCTTCAAATTCATGCTTTGTTCATCCTCTTGACTTTTGGTGTTTATCAACACCACAATCCAATAAGATTTTCACTCTATCATATCAACAAGTTTGTCTCCTTTTTCCCCACTTTAAGTTGGAAACTCCCAAATTACATGAATTTGGTCAATTTGGATATTCCCATAATGCAGGATTTCTACCATAATACCTAATATGGTCTTACTTTGACAAGAAGAACAATTTCAACATCATACTTGGATGACCATTTATGCGACAACTTAAGATGGTTCAAGATTGGGAATATGATCATATATACCTCAGACACGTGGAAACCACAATGCACATAAACCTTAAAGACCATAGCTACAACAACATGAATCAAACCCAATGGAGGAGTTTGATTCAGCTACAATTGAAGGATTCGAGCTTCCAGCTTGGCTAGGAAAGGATATTTGGAAGGTTCTCTAAAGCTCAAGATCCAATAATAAGAGAGACCATAAAGGACTTGCAAAAACAACCTAGAAAGTCAGAATCTTAAACAAAATCCAGACAGAAAAAAGAGCCAACATTAAACGAGTCTGGAGAAACTAATGGACCAAGGTGAAGAGAAAGAAGAATTACCAAGATCTTAAGAAGACTCTTAGGGAGGTATGGAAAATGGAAGTAGAAAGTGGGGAGAGAGAGGACGATAAAAATGAGTGTGCCATCTCACTACATAATGTTGGGGTATAAAGCCCAATGTGGTCGCCCAGGTAAGTGGGCGGCCCGCCAGGTATTTACACATATTTTTTTGTTAAAACCTAATAAAAACTCACTATGGTCTACACATTACAGTAGAGCGAGTTCACCATATTGTCGTGCTCTTCTTCTCGCACTCTCTCTCGTGTCGCACTTCCGCTCGTACTCCTTCAACTGGTATCAGAGCTCAGATCGAGGCTCGGGGCAGCATTTGCAGGTAGCCAGAGTCACCTACTCAGATTGGAGTGAGATTCGAGAGGCAAAGACACGGCCCCAAATCCTGAGGTCATCTAGGCCACCGTTCGGCTTCGACAAAGCTCTGCGCATACCATTTTTGACTACGTGGTCTTGGCGGGTGCACATCCGACTCTGCAAATTTGGGGTTTTGGCCTATGACTGCAAGTGCTGAGGATATCTGCACTTCCAGAGTGCTGATTTGTGGTTGTCTACACAACGAAGGATGGCTCACAGTTCTTGGAGGTGTGCCACATACGACACGGGCGCACCTACACACAGACTGTAGGCAACATCCACTAGTTCATCAGGTAGCTTGTGTTTGTTGCTTGATATTCCAGATTTTATCCTGACATTACAGGTACTTCCACATGGGATGTATTGTCAGAGATGATGTATGTCTGTTGAGGGTTTTCTGGCTGTGAGTCACACAGCAAACAACCGCCGTAGCGGTTACAACATACAGTTGAAATTTGTGGATGTATGACTTTGTGGGAAGTCTATGTACTGTCAGATTTACTGCAGCCTTTGTTGAGGGTTGAGTGAGGTTTTATTGAGCTGGGGGATTCTTGAATGTTGAGATCCTTTTGGTGATACAGGTCTTGGAGCGATCCCTCGAGCACCCTTAGATAGGAAGCTAGGATGTACTGACTGTGAGTTAGACAGTTGGGATTGCATCTTTGCTTTACTGCCGTTGAGGCATTGTCGCAGTCTATGTTTATAGGACAGTGAGAGTCAGTACAGGTGCAGGATAGGTTTACCCGCAGCTTACAGTGTTAGAGAGACAGTGTTTTTTGAGCTGTTTTTGGTCTGTTTTTTAGTACACCACAGCCATTTTACAAAGGAGACTCTGCTGAAATTTCTATGGAATTTGAAGCTTTCTTGGTTCATTTGACAGGTTGATATTGGTTCAAAGGTCAGTTTACATGGGAAACTCTGCCAAATTTTTCCCAGGAAAGTAAACTACTGTGAAGCGTAGCTATGGCTAGATCATTGGACACTGCTCTTTACAATATCAAGAAGCTGGATGGAACCAATTTCCCATTATGGAAGAAGCAGATTTGGTATGTGTTGGTACAAAAGAAGCAGATAAAACCTATAAAGCTCAAGGGGATAAAACCAGAAGATATGGACGAAGATTAATGGAGCGAAATGGATGAATTGGCACTTTCTACCATTATGCTGACTTTGGCAGAAAGTGTTTAGTTCAATGTAGCAGGCGAGATGTCGGCTTATGAAGCATGGACAAAGTTGAGTGATCTTTATGAGAATCAGACTGCAACTTCAGAGGTATACTGGCTTAAGAAGCTTGTTGACTTGAAGATGAAAGAAGGGACACCTATGTCCAATCATCTGAATGAATTCAACACCATCTACAGTTAGTTGTCATCTCAAGGTGTCAAGTTTCATGAACCTGTTAGAGCTATGTTCTTGTTGATCACATTGTCGAAAAGTTGGGACACTTTTCTCACAGCTTTGAGTAATTCTGCACCTCCAGATGGTTTGACCATAGCAGGTGTAGAAGGCAGTCTGCTTACTGAAGAAACCAATAGAAAGGCAATGGACAAAGGCAAAGGAACAACCTTAGTTGTCAGTGGAAGGACCAAAGAAAATAACAAAGGTGGAAAGAGGAATCAGTCTCATAGCAAGTCCCGCAGTGCTAAAGGCAAGAGTGACATAGAATGCTACCATTGTGGCAAGAAGGATCACATGAAAGAAGACTGCAGAGGATGGAAAGCAAAAAAAGGCAAAGAGAAATCTAAGACCATGGTGAGAAGAACAAGTCCTCAGTGAAGATTCAAGAAATAAATGTGACAAACACTGTTGCAGAGGATGACACTCTAGTGTCAGGAGACATCTACTTCTTGAAGAATACAATGGACTCAGCTCTTCTTACAACATCTAATGGAAATGCACTGAGTGACTGGATTATAGACTCAGAGGCATCACTTCACGTGTCTCCAAACAAGGAGTGGTTTACCTCTTATGTGACCACTAAAGATCATGTTCAGCTAGGCAATGGGCAGACATGTGAAATCTTAGGTGTTGGAGATGTTCAATTGAAGTTTCAGAATGGCTCTTCTTTCACGTTGAAAATGTGAGACATGTTCCTGCAATTACAAAGAGCTTGATCAGCACAGGTTTACTTGATGATGCTAGCTACGTCACCACTTTTGGACAGAACATGTGGAAGATATCCAAGTGTTCTATGACAGTAGCACATGGAGTAAAGTCTGAAAGAATTTACATGATTTATGTATCAAATGTCTCTAAAAATGTAATCAATGTAACCGAGCAGCTAAACGTTTCTTTGTGGCATAGCCGGTCAGGACATATGTCCAAGAAGGGAATGGAAATCTTGTCTCGTTCTGGTTATTTGCCTGGATTTTCATTTAATGATTTTGAATTCTGTGAACATTGTCTGTATGGTAAGCAAACACAGCAGCCACATAAGCATAGAAGCAGTAGAAGAGATACACAGTTGGCACTTGTTCATAGTGATTTGTGTGGACCTATGCCTAACCTATCTCTAGGGGGAGCTTCTTACTTTATGACATTTATAGATGATTACTCGAGGAAAGTATGGGTTTACTTTCTCAAGCACAAGGATGAGCGTTTACTGTTTTCAAAACGTTTGTGACACTTGTGGAGAATCAGAGTGGCAAGAAGCTTAAATGCTTACGCACTGACAATGGTGGAGAGTATGTTTCAAAGGCTTTTCGGGACTTTTGTGAGTCAAAAGGTATAAAATGTGAACTTACTGCTCCTTACAATCCTCCTCAAAATGGTGTTGCTGAGAGGATGAATAGGACCATACAAGAGAAGGTCAGAAGTATGTTGTCTAATGCACAACTGCCAAATGGGTTTTGGGCTAAAGCTATATCAACAGCTGTTCATCTTATAAATAGATCTCCTAGCAAGGTTTTGCAGAAGGATTCAGTGTGGCAGAGATGGTATGGTCAGGCAAAATTCCCTCATACAAGCGAGTCTCAGAGTCTTTGGCTGTGAGGCATATACTCATGTTCCAAAGGAATTTAGGAACAAACTTGAGCCAAAGAGTAGAAAGTGCATCTTTCTAGGCTATGGTAATTCTGGTGAGATGGGGTACAGACTTTGGGATCCCGAATCCAGAAAGGTTATCCGCAACAATGATGTTCACTTTAATGAAGCCAAATATCATTCTAAACCAGAGAGGGTTGAGGAGATTAGAAGAGTTGTCTTCCAAGAAGATGGACTTGCAGGTGCAAGACAAAATGTCAGAACTCAAGAGGAGCAAGGACGGGATAGAGTGGAACCACAGGTTGTGGCTGAGCCTCAGCCACCTATTTTGCGTAAATCGGGATGCATCTCACGACCTCTTGATCGGTTTGTTCCATCTATGAACTATGTCATGTTGACTGATTGCAATGAGCCTTCATGTTACAAGGAAGCAATGCAAATGAAGGACTCCGGAAATTGGCAATTGGCAAAATCGTTTGACATGAAAGACATGGGTGAGGCAAGTCATATTCTTGGTATGTGCATTGAGAGAGACAAATCAAAGAAGTTGATTTGGTTATCTCAAACAGAGTATATTGACAAGGTTTTGCTAAGTTTCACATATGGTGGCAGTGGAACACTCAATGCCTTTCCCTTCTCCATATTGAAACGTTGCAAAACCTTGTCAATATACTCTGTTTGAGATAACCAAATCAACTTCTTTGATCTGTCTCTCTCAATGCGCATACCAAGAATATGACTTGCCTCACCCATGTCTTTCATGTCAAACGATTTTGCCATCTTTGACTTCAAATCTGAAATTTCTTCCAAGTGCTTGCCAGCAATCAACATGTCATCCACATACAAAATAAGGATCAGCCAACTGCCATCCTTAGCCTTCTTTGTATATAGACAGTGATCGAACTCACTATGTTTATAGCCTTGATAAAGCATAAACTTGTGGAACTTATGGTACCATGCCCTCGGTGATTGTTTTAAGCCATAAAGACTCTTTAACAACTAGCATACTAAATCTTCCTTGCCTTTCTCAACAAACCCTTCTAGCTGCTGCATGTAAATTTCCACATCTAAATCACCATGCAAGAACGCTGTCTTGACATCCATTTGGTGCAACACCAAATCTAATATGGCAACCAATGCAAGAAAGCATCTCAATGTAGGCATCTTGACCACCGGAGAGAAGACTTCATCAAAGTCAATGCATTGTTCTTGCTTAAAGCCCTTGGAAAAAAGCCTTGCTTTGTACTTTGGCTGACTATCATGAGTGGTGATCTTATACCTGTAAACCCATTTACAAGGTAGAGCCTTTTTGCCCTGTGGTAATTTAACTAGCTTCCATGTCTGGTTTTTATGCAGAGCTGTCATCTCTGACTGCATGGCGAATTGCCAATTCCCGGAGTCCTTCATTTGCACTGCTTCCTTGTAACATGAAGGCTCATTGCAATCAATCAGCATTCTTGCATGGTGATTTAGATGTGGAAATTTACATGCAGCAGCCAGAAGGGTTTGTTGAGAAAGGCAAGGAAGATTTGGTATGCCAGTTGTTAAAGAGTCTTTATGGCTTAAAACAATCACCGAGGGCATGGTACCATAAGTCCACAAGTTTATGCTTCCTCAAGGCTACAAACGTAGTGAGTTCGATCACTGTCTATATACAAAGAAGGCTAAGGATGGCAGTTGGCTGATCCTTATTTTGTATGTGGATGACATGTTGATTGCTGGCAAGCACTTGGAAGAAATTTCAGCTTTGAAGTCAAAGGTGGCAAAATTGTTTGACATGAAAGACATGGGTGAGGCAAGTCATATTCTTTGTGTGCACATTGAGAGAGACAGATCAAAGAAGTTGATTTGGTTATCTCAAACGGAGTATATTGACAAGGTTAATTTTGCAACGTTTCAATATGGAGAAGGGAAAGGCATTGAGTGTTCCACTACCACCATATGTGAAACTTAGCAAACAAGATTGTCTCGTGTCTGAGAAAGAACAGGTTGAAATGGATAAGATTACATATGCATTTGCAATGGGTAGTTTGATGTATGCAATGATTGCTACTTGCCCAGAAATTGTATTTGCAGTGGGAGTAGTAAGTCGATACATGTCAAACCCAGGCAAGAAACATTGGGAGGCAATGAAAGGAATATTGAGATACCTGAAAGCTACAAAGAGTATGCGTATATGCTATGGGAGTCAGGAGCTAAGTGTAAAGGGTTTTACAGACTCAGATTATGCAGGTGACTTAGACAACCAAAGGTCTACGTTAGGGTATGTCTTTACATTGGCTGGTGGAGCAATATCATGGCGTTCTAGATTACAAGATTGTGTTACTCAGTCTACTATAGAGGCTGAATATGTTGCAGCATCAGAGGCATGCAAAGAATCAATTTGGCTTAATCGACTAGTAACAGATTTGGGAATCAAAGAAGAGATGCTTGTGTTATATTGTGATAGTCAAAGTGCTATACAATTAGCTCGCAATCCAATTTATCACTCAAAGACAAAGCATGTGAATGTGAAATATCAATTCATCAGGGAAATGATCGAGGATAAGCAAATTTATCTTGTCAAAGTTCACACCACAGAAAATTTTGCTGATCTACTTACAAAAGGACTTCCCTCAGAGAGCTTTGCGCATTTTCGCAAGCAGTTAGGTGTAGGGTAGTACATCACTTCTCTACATTTCTTGTATATTAGCTTGTATAGTAGATTCTCTCACACTTAAAGTGCCACATTGGAATTTAAGTGGGAGGTTTTTGGGGTATAAAGCCCAATGTGGTCGCCCAGGTAAGTGGGCGGGCCACCAGGTATGTACACATATTCTTTTGTTAAAACCTAATAAGAACTCACTATGCTCTACACATTACGGTAGAGCGAGTTCACCATATCGTCATGCTCTTCTTCTCGCACTCTCTCTCGCGTCTCACTTCCACTCGTACTCCTTCACATAAAGTTCACTATCCAAGAGCCAAAGATAGTTCTGACGCAACCTCTACAAGAACGAAAGGACAAGGAGTCATACGATGGGCCTGAGGATGCAAAGAAGATGGACTTTCCAATCTACATAGCAACAAATCTAAATTTGGAAGAGGAGGAGAAGCTGATAAGTCTTCTCAAGGAATACAAGGCCATGTTTTCTTGGTCATATAAAGACTTGAAGGGAGTAGATATTATGATATGTCAACACACGATCCCATTAAAACCCGATGCAAAGCCTAGATGATAGATACCTTACACGTACTTTGATATGTTTGCTAAGCGTATCAAGGAGGAGATCAATACATTAAAAGAGGCCGAGTTTACCTATGCAACAGAACACACCAATTGGGTATCTCCCATTGTGGTAGTGCCTAAGAATAATGGAAAGCTACATGTGTGTGTGTGTGTGTGTGAACCTAAAGAAGGTTAATGCCTCCATGATAAGGGATAATCATCCCTTACCTATTACTTACCATGTCATTGAATGAGTGGCAGGTAAGCAAGAAAACTCCTTTTTAGATGGATTCTGAGGATATAACCAACTTGCCAACCATTGCTCTTGAAGATCAATACAAGACACTCTTTGCCACAAAATGGGGTATATATGCATATAGGGTGATGCCTCTGGGCCTCACAAGTGGCCCATCTACCTTCTAGAGATTGATGGCACATGCCTAAAAGATTACTCAAGGATGTTCTTGAAAACATACATGTATGACTTATGTGTGCACTCTCACTTGAGAGATGAACATACATGGAACGTGAGAAAAGTATTCGAGATGTGCAGGACTTATAAGATCTATCTTAACCCTAAAAAGTTCATATTTATGGTTAGACAAGGCAGAATCCTGGGACATATTATCTTGAAGAATGGCATATCTACCGATTTTAGACAAGATTAAATTAATTATAGAGTTGCCTATGCCAAAAAACACAAAGAAATTACAATGCTTTATGGGACAGTGTGGTTACTACAAGAGGTTTATACACATGTACATTGTCATACCCAACTCCTGTACAAACTTATAGTAGCCTTTGTATGGACAAATGAATGTAAAGAATCCTTCAAAAAATTGAACAAAGCACTTATACCTACTTCAAGATTGAAAGCACCGGATTGGAAAAAGGTCTTTCATGTTCATATCAATGCTTCAACATTTGCTGTTGGATGCATCTTTGCCCAGCCAAGATAAGGAAATATGGATTATCTAGTTTGCTATGCCAGCAAGCAGCTTAACAGTGCTGAAAATAACTACAAAACCACAAGAGAGAGAGAGAGGGTCTAGGGATGATATATGATGTTAAATTTTTTTCACATTATCTTATTGCAAATAGATTTGTATTTTTCACCAATCATCAAGCCCTCTTATACCTAATAAATAAACCATGCAATACCAAAAGAATTGTACAATGGTTTTTCATATTGCTAGAGTTTGATTTTACTGTCATGGTCAAAAAAGGAAAGATGCATCTACAAGCAGATCACCTTTCTTGATTGCCAAATGGAGAATCTCCAAAAAGGGTAGAGGATGACATCTTGATGCATTTCTTTTCAACGTTGAACGGATACCAAAATGGTCTCAAGAGATAGTCAGTTTACTATCCTATGGAGGTGAGTTAAATAGAATGGGATAGGAAAGTAAAACATGAACAAACACCATTTTAGATGAAATGGGAAAATCCCACAACTTTGGGACTAATTTCAACGCCTATGGATTCCTATTTCCCATTAAATTTGGAAAAATTTCATTTAATTTGGGAATGTGACAAAGAGATAGATTCTCAAGGAAATGGTGGTGTTGAGAAACACCTTTTAAAATTTTTATTTTTATGTGGGTGTTTCAAAACACTTCATAAAAGAGATAGATTCTCAAGAAAATGGTGGTGTTAAGAAGCACCTTTTAAAATTTTTATTTTTATGTGGGTGTTTCAAAACACTTCATAAAAGAGATAGATTCTCAAGAAAATGGTGGTGTTGAGAAACACCTTTTAAAATTTTTATTTTTATGTGGGTGTTTCAAAACACTTCATAAAAGAGATAGATTCCCAAGAAAATGGTGGTGTTGAGAAACACCTTTTAGAATTTTTATCTTTATGTGGGTGTTTAAAAATACTTCATAAAATCATACATAAGTTGGGGAAATAAAACAATGAGCAATATATGAAATGCTATTCAATTTCTCCTATTAAGCTAGCCTGTGCCTTCTCCATGACATTTGATGGGATCTTGATTTTTTTCGCAATTCTTCCACCCCTTGGAGTCCATGACCATACAATTGTATCAACAGACTCCCAACGCTTTGGGTCAGCAAGATTGCAACACCAACTCTTTTTCCAACAATCCTCATACTGTTCTTGGATTGTGCGATTTAGTTTTCGATGTTTTGGTGCCCAATATTGAATTAGAACTTTCTTGTAGTTAGGAGATGATTTGTCTACATCAACGTTTGACTCTACCACTCCTAGCCATATCGGATATTCAGGATCTACGGGTCTCACAAGAACAAGATCCCCTTTTCTTACATCAATTTGAGGCCTAAAGGCCTCTTGTGGCCTTGAACTTTGAGGACCAACATAGTGATCATTCAATTCTTCATATCCTTGAAACTTTGAATGTTGCATCTTACCCAAAATACAGCTTTCACAATCATGTTTGACAGGTGCTTCAAGAGGCGGCAAAGAAGCATTCATATCAAATTTCTTCAAACGTAGCAAACTGGCAAAATTCAGATGACCGAAACGTGCAGGCCAAAGTTTTGCATTTGAAATAGCCCTTGAATCTGCAACTGCATTTGCAAAATTTTGTCCACACTTGTCATACAAAGTGAGCTTATACAACCCATGGCACAAAAGCCCAGATGCAACAATTTCATCACCAAAATTGAGATCATGAACTGTACATCTTTCATCCACAAATTTGACTACAAGTCCAAGTCTAGCAATCGCATATACAGACAAAAGATTCTTCTTGATCCCAGGTACATAAAGTGCATCAACAAGTGTGAAAGAACTGCCATTTGTAGTAGTAAGCAAAATCTTTCCAACTCCTTGAACCAGATAAGAGGCATTGTTGGCACAAGTGACTGAGTTCCTATGAGGGACAGACTCAACAGAGGTGAACAATTCACGATGTGAGGTAATGTGCTTTGTAGCACCACTGTTAAAATACCACACATGTGAATCTGCAGCAACTGACATGCACGCATTATGGAAAGCAGGGTTGTAAGTGCACTCTACACTAAAAGCCCATTCTGCATTGACATTAGCATCACAATCTCCTCTCACAGAAGACTCAACAATCCTTGCATTTGTAGTGGAACCAGCATTTGCAGTGGAACCACCCTCTTTCTTCTTAGCCTTTTTGGCCTTCAACTTAGGACACTGCTTGATCAAATGATCATTAACTTTACAATAATGGAAAAACACATATTCTTTTTTCCCTTATCACCAGAATTTCCAGACGAAGTGCTGCGAGCAGAAGCATTGGGAACAGAAGTTTGCCACTCGCAGCAGAACCATAAGAAGTGGCTACGTTGATGTTACTACCCTTTCTTTGAGAAGCAATAAAAGCATGTTCAACTGCACGTTGTTTAGTCCTATTTTTTTTGGAAAGTGACTCTTGCATTTAGCAATGTGCATAATGCATCAAACTTGACAACTTCAAGATTTCCTTGGGTCATAAGTCTCCAAGTACTAGCAAAAGTCTAATAAGAATCTGGTAAGGCATCAAGAACATTCTGCACAAGGGAACTGTCTAAAATGACTACCTGCAAAAATAAGTTTCTCATTGATATCCTTAACAGCAGCCAAGAAAGTGTCCATATCATCCTCGTCATGCATAATCTTTGACTCTATCTCTTTACGCAACAAAGCAATTTTAGCCTCATTGAGACTTGCATAAAGACCAACCAAAATATCCCAAGACTGTTTTTCATATTGTGTTGAACGAATGTGAGGAACAATGGTGCACTTCACAGAGAATGCAATCAATGCATAAGCATGTGCATCCTTTACATACCAATAAGCTTGTTCTGCCATAGGCAAAACAACTCTAATAGCAACAATCCTTGTAGCAAGACCTGCAACATCCTCAACACCGCCTACATCCTCGAAACCAAGACATTATCAATGCCCTGCACAATGTTCTAGACGCCCTTTGACACAAGAACATGTTGCATCATATAAGCCCACATAGGGTAATTGTCCCCATCCAACCTGTCCTCAGCAGAAAACATCTTGAACACATATGTGTTGTTGTCAGTCATGGTAAATGTTGCACCTGATGTGAGAACTGCCCAAAAAGAGGAGAAACGGAGCCGGAACAACATGTGCTATATAGCACAAACCGTAGAAAACTGTAAGGCACCTGCTATGCAAAAAATGGCACTGACAAAAATTTTGCACAAAATGACAAAATTGCATGTGCATACCTGCCTCTAGTGGAAACAGAGGCCAAAATGAGCCCAAATCAGACATCTGAGCGAACGCTCGCCAAACCTTTCCAAATTTGAGGTCGACAATATTTGTCGACCTGCGAACGCTCACCAAACCTCACTAAAATTGCAGAAAGTGAGCAGGCACATGATGGAGCAGCTGGCAACTAATCCCGGGGGGACACAACCTGCTCTGATACCAATTGTTGGAATTAGGGTTGCAGAGAAACGCACATAGCTTGGAGAAGACGAAGGAAGCTCAAGGCACACAATAGAGAGTGTGTTACTTAGTGTGCAATGGAAAGATAGATAACCCTAGAATGAATGGGCGTATATACCATTCACAGGGGGGAAAACCTCCTAAAGAGGTAAAAAATGCCCCGGTGGTCCTAGTGTGTTCACACACATCACTACCACATGTATATGGTAACAATTGGGAAGATGGAAGATGGAAGATGGAATGTATATGGAAACAATTGTGAAGATGGAATGTCCAAAAAACCCCATATGATGCGCTTGGCACCTTGTACATCTCTCGCTCTATAAATAAGCCACATTTTTTATATTGCAAGCGTCTCTTGCAATGTTTTATCTCTAGTCTATCTATGGTATGCAAGTGTCACCAACATTTTTAGCCTAAATTTAGTTCCATCACAACAACTACTTAAATATACGACATTTTCTTATATTTAACATTTACAAACTACCTAAAGAGTAGATCGTTGTGAGTGGCAAAATGAAATGTTGTATCCTAGAAGAGATGCCAAGAAGTTTCTCACCTCAATAAGTATGGATTATAGCAAAACCCATGCTTGTTGCAATGATTGTATCCTATTCTGTAAGGAGTATCAACATATGCAAGAGTTTCCAAAGTGCAAAGAAAAGTGGTACATAGAGGATGTGCTAGGTGAGACAATGTCTATATAAGTACTTTAGCACTTTCCAATTGACAATTTCCCATTTTCGCTCGTTGATCTTGCAGTATTACATGTATGGAGTGCTTTGGTCAAGAGGATAGAGAGATTTTAATTTTTTTCTATTGACACAAAATGTTCTCCACTTTGCAAATGTTCTTGTTTACTTATCATGTATTCATTTTGTATACTTAGGTATCCGCTATAGTTACTATAAGTTGATGGTAATTTTGAACATTTCTATCAATGATGATATGGTGATATGGTTCTTCGTCCAGAGAGTAAATTGTATATTCCATTGAGATATGTATAGTTTCATAGTTTTTGTACGTTGTGGTTATGTTTTGTCTATTTAAACGAATCAAATTATTGTTTATGGTGGGATATGGTTTGCATGGAAAGTTTTGGCACACTTTTCTTTTGTATTAGTTTGTAAAAACATTATGGTTATTATATTTTAAATCAAATTGTTGGTAAACCTATTTATAGTAACACATTGTTATGGCTTTAAAATTTTGATTGGTTTGGAAGAGAAGTTGTGACTGCTAATTAACAAGATGTTTATGGCTTATTCTTGTTACAATGCCATAAGTATCAAGTTAGTGAGAGCAGGGAAATTCAAACTCTGAGCAAACCTCTCCAAGCAACCAAAAAGGCAAGAAAAACCTAGCAAAATGCATGTATAAGTTGACCTACAACAACACCTCCATGCCTTGTCTCTTCTTGGTTTTTCCCCATGTGATTATTCCTCGCTTGTGTTACGTGGTGGTATGTCTTGTAGAATCTTCACTATGAATAATCTCAGTTGCATCCACCTTAGCATCCCATAGGTTACTTTCCTTAAGTCTTTTTTGTTTCATATGTTGTTTGGTGGATACAGGCATATACAGGTGAATGTACATAAAACCGTGTAAACACTCTATTTTTTTGAAGAAAGCCATGTAATTCAGCCTAGGATGAGTCAAGCGCTTATGGAACCATCAATTCCTACGGCTCCAAAAACTGAGGTACTAATCCGAGAAAAGATTCAGGAGTTAGAGGGGCGGGGAATTGAAAAAAATAATCTACCAAATCCTGTAGCTGAAACACCATTGGATACGAGGATGGTAGCCAATACAACAGATGGAACATATTCTCAAGTACCACTGCCGATTCCGGAGGTAGAAGAACAATGGCCTCAAGATCTATGGGAACATATCAGGAATAGAAAAGATGTAAGTGCCACACTTGTGTCAACTCCTATCCCAGAAATCCACCTGGAACATGAGCTCTATCCAAACGACATTAGATCACTATATGGCAATGCAGGTACAGCGATATCGAAAAAGAGTAAACTGTAGTTGTTGAAGACTTTGCCTTCATTTATTGGTAACCATGAAACTCGATCGGAGATAAGGAAAGTACCATCTCAATGGAAAGTCAATCCTAAGATGATGGATACTAGAGCTCTTCACAAGCTGATGTCATCCCCTATCCATTGTACACTGACTCTGTTAGAATAACTGCATATGAGACCGCATCTTTGGGATGAGGTCAGGAAACTTTTGGACAAAATGGTGCTGGTAATTCCTTCACCCAAGGATTCTCCAAACACACTAAAGACACAACCCTCAAAACAAACTAAACTTGAGCCAGTACCAGTAAACAAGGTAGGGGATTATTGTGAATGTGAAGAAGGAAATACTACCCTACCGGTGGAGTACAGAGAGATTAAGTCAATAGCAATCTTGGATAGCGGGGCTAGAATAGCCATAGCTACAAAAGCCATGTGGAAAAAATGGGAAAGACGAGAATGAAACTTCAATTGACAGATGGGTATCTGGAAAGACCCATAGGCATCTTGGAGCAGATTGTGGTAACCTCTTGCGGAATTTCATATGAACACACTTTTGCTATTATGAATTACGATGAGAATAGCAATTTTGACATTATATTGGGCAGACCATTCATGTGTCAGCTCAAAATGGTGCAAGATTGGGGTTACGACTATATCTATCTAAGGAACAAGGATGACACTACGAAAATTAGTGTCACGGGTCATAGCTATAGAGACGTAGAAGGAACCCTAGGAGAAGACTTGCATTCCACAACTGACCAGGAAGGATGAATATTGGCTTGGCTACAGAACAAATCTCACCAGTGGACAGAAGAAGCTTTGGAATGTGGAAATCTAAAAAAGAAAAATTTCATTCTTGATAGGACTACACAAGACGAGGCATACATACCAGAGCCTTTTCCAGAAGAGTTGTTCAAACCTTTTGGATGGCAACAAATACTAGACACTCTTGATGTTTGTGTAAACAAGGTGACCCTCAACAAATTCTATGATGAGAAAGGGTATGCTATCATTCCATTCCAGATGATGGGTGTCAGTCTAACTTCAATGATAGAGGGAGAAGTCCCTGACAAGGACGGGGTTTCCAAGTGCCGACGCATAGTGGATGAAATCTCTGTAAGAGATCTTGAACAAACGGAGGAAGAAGATTTCCAAGACTCTACTAATAAGATGCTAGAGGATAATGCAGACGACGAGTTGTCTAGTAGCTTGATTCAGAGCATCAAACGGAAGGATCGACGGGTGATCTACTATGATTTCCCAAATCAAAATCCTCAAAGACAACATAGATATCAAGATAAACACAGAAACAATTGAGACAAGCACAACAAGGACTCAGTACCTCTATTAACTGACAAAATGCAATACGTAAGATTAGTAGAAGCGACTGACTGCCTCAAGGACAGGATATCAAAGAAATACATGAAACTTGACTCAACCAAAACCAAATCGAAGAAGGCAAACACACATAAACCAGAAAAAGAGAAAAATACCAAAAAAACCATTAACTTGTCCAAAATGGATCACAAAGTCACCGAAATGGAAACTCGTGAGGAATAAAATGATGATAAATTCAATGCACCTTCCCACTATAAGAAGTATACCATTCAAGATAGGAAACTTGTGGTGCAAAAACCCAAATGAGATCCCAAGGAACCAAGAATTTCATATGATGGGCCTAAAAACGCCAAATGCATCAACTTAGCAGTACCAGGTGAGGAGCCTAAATCGGCATACATTGCCACGGACCTTACTGAAGAGGAAGAACAACTTCTAGTCGATACGCTTAGATGATACAAAGATGTCTTTGCATGGTCATACAAAGATCTAAAGGGGATAGATCTTGAGATGTGTCAGCACACGATTCCCTTAAGAGTGATGCCAGACCACGCAAACAACGGCCTTACACGTACATGAAACTTTTGCCAAGAAAATTAAGGAGGAGATAGAAAAACTAAAGGACGTTGAGTTTATCTACGAGATTGAACACACCGATTGGGTGTCCTCAATTGTGGTGGTACCCAAAAAGAATGGCAAATTGTGTGTCTGTGTAAACCTCAAACAAGTAAATGCAGCCAGCATCAGGGATAACTATCCACTGCCAATAACAGATCATGTTATTGAGAGGGTAGCAGGGAAAGAGGCCTATAGTCTCTTGGATGGGTTCTCAGGCTACAACCAGTTGACGATTAAAGCAGAAGATTAGCATAAGACAGCTTTTGCGACAGAGTGGGGTGTATTTTCCTACAGGGTAATGCCTTTTGGCTTGGCCAATGCCCTGGCTACATTTCAAAGACTAATGAGCCACGCATTCAAAGAATATCTCAGACAATTTCTGGAGATCTACATGGATGATTGCCACCCTAAGGCCCTTAGGCCACAAAGTCTCTAGATCGTACATAGAGTACCATGTGATCCTATGGCCATAGTGCCATATATATGTTTTGAAGATCCTATGGCCCTATGGCCATAGGATCTTCAATAGGAACATAGGGAACCCTATGACCCTTGAGATTGTACATTGGCACCCTATGGCCAGATGGACATTGGTCACCCTATAGTACGATGTGAGACCACCCTATGGCCTTATGGTCATAGGGTGCCTTAAGGCCATATGTTACTCTTTAGTATGAGGTGAAACCCTATGTAGCCACACCCTGTCTGCCCTTCTAAAGATTCGATGTCTAGTTTTATTTTAGTGACTACAAATGAATTTAAAGAAACTATATTACACCATATCTTACAAACACATATAGTGTACACTTTCTTTCCCACCTTTTTGTCTCTTTTTTTTTCCCATCCTCATACAACAGCGTGCTCTACTCGTCCTCTTACAACGTGTGTCCAACTCCCCACAACCCAATTACAGGTATCCATAGTTTCAACATTTTCTGTAGTTATTGTCTTTTGTATTTGCAGCTTTATAATTTTTTTTGTAATTAGAGATATTTGCAGTTAGAGTTTTACAGTTTTACAGTATTAGGTCACTTATGAGGAGTTTTTTGTTTTACAGATTTAGGTCCCTAATAAGAGTTTTTCATTTTACAAATTTAGGTCCCTAATTAGTGTCTTCTGTTTTATATTTTTAGGTCTCTAATTAGAGTATTCTGTATTACAGTTTTAGATATCTAATTAGAGATTTTTTGTTTTATAGTTCTAAAGTCTACAGTTTTACAGTTTTAGAGATGTAATTAATGATTTTTGTTTATTGTTTTAGAGAGAGGTGATTCACAACTTAGCTAAAACGTAATTAGATTAAGAACAGTTAAAACCGAATTAAGCAAAAAGATTCGGGTTTCTATAGGTTACCTCTGAGTAAATCTGTGTTTGATGAAAACCGGCTGCAACAGTAGCAAGCAGTCACTTAGGTGTGTTGAGGCCGCGACGATGATGGTAACAGATCTGTGTTTGGGAAGTCACGACATCAGTCCTTCTGTTGAAGGTAGATCTGTGTGTGCGTCGCAACGATGGCGCAGAACTGTATGCGTAGGGAGAGAGGGAGAGAGAGACAGAGAAAGACAAGCTCTGTGCAGGTTTCTGTGTAGGTTTCGAGCAAGAAACGAGAGAGAGAAAGAGAGCGACAGCACGAAAAAATTGTGGTAGAGAGAGAAAGAGAGAGATAAGGTTAGTTAGGTTAGGTTAGAAATTCAGAATTTGAATTTTGAATGTAGGGGTTGTTCTCACGGGTTTGCAGTCGAGATTACTAGAGTTCTAGGCTTTGTGCAAAAATGAGACATAGCTCGTCGGCTCCGAAATTGAAAGAGCTTTTCAGGAAAAAAAAAAAGAGTATGGAAAAAAAAAGTTGGTGCAAGGCTTTGTCAATGTCCATATCTTTGTAGTACAAGTGGAACGACACCCATGAAGCAAAATTTGACTCCAGAATCAAAATCTGCATAGTAAAAAATACACTAAAAATAGATAATTTTTTAAAAAATTATCCCAAAAATTGTGCACTATTTTTTTTCCAATATCAATAAGTGTATTTGAAAACCCATTATGACAAAGTTTGTCGTAGCGTTTAAAAAAAAAAAAAAAGTTTTTTTTATTTTTTTAAATTATTTTTTAAATTTATGACACTTGCGGATATCCCTTGAATGGCCGAAATTATTATGAAGACACCTCAACCACCCCTGGGCTCACACCATAGGATGACAATGTTGGAGGTCAAGGATCAAAGCGTGCACTCAGTTCCATTTGAAAATCCTATGTCCTAGGGTTTTCTTCTTCTATGTTGTGAGATCCTTGTGGCCCTACGGTGGCAATGTGAAAGCTTGTGGACCTAGGGCCATAGGGTGGCAATGTATAAGCTCAAGAGCCATAAGTTGCCCTATATTCCATTTGGAACTCCTATGGCCCTAGGGTTTAGGGGCGACAATGGATAAGCTCCAATACATAGCCCTATGTTCCAGTTGCAGATCCTATGGCCCTAGGTCCACGACAATGTATAAGCTCAAGAGCCATACGTTGCCCTACTTTCTAGTTGGAGATCCTATGGCCCTACGGTCATGGGATGGCAATATGTAAGCTCAAGGGCCATAGGGTGCCACATGTCCCATATGGAGATCCTACGGCCCTAGGGCCATGGGGTGGCAATGTATAAGCTCAATGGCCATACATTGCCTATGTTCCATTCGGAAATCCTATGGCCTTAGGGTAATGGGGTGGCAATGTATAAGCTCAAGGGCCATACATTGCCTATGTTCCATTTGGAAATCCTATGGCCCTAGGGTAAATGGGTGGAAATGTATAAGCTCAAGGTCCATAGGGTGCCAAATGTCCCATATAGAGATCCTATGGCCCTAGGGCCATGGGGCTGCATTGATATCTTGGCCACCCTTGAACCTACACCCTTGAGCTTAGGGGCCTTAGGTTCTCTTATTGTATGTTGTGAGATCTTGTGGCCCTAGGGCCATAGGGTGGCAATGTATAAGCTCAAGGGCCATAGGGTGCCACATGTCCCATATGGAGATCCTACGGCCCTAGGGCCATGGGGTGGCAATGTATAAGCTCAATGTCCATACATTACCTATGTTCCATTCGAAAATCCTATGTCCCTGGGGTAATGGGGTGGCAATGTATAAGCTCAAGGTCCATACATTGGCTATGTTCCATTTGGAAATCCTATGACCCTAGGGTAATGGGGTGGCATTGTATAAGCTAAAGGTCCATAGGGTGCCACATGTCCCATATAGAGATCCTATGGCCCTAGGGCCATGGGGCTACATTGATATCTTGGACACCCTTGAACCCGCACCCTTGAGCTTAGGGGCCTTAGGTTCTCTTATTGTATGTTGTGAGATCTTGTGGCCTTAGGGCCATAGGGTGGCAATGTATAAGCTCAAGGGCCATACATTGACTATGTTCCATTTGGAAATCCTATGGCCCTAGGGTCATGGGGTGGCAATGTATAAGCTCAAGGGCCATAGGGTGCCACATGTTCCATACAGAGATCCTATGGCCCTAGGGTCATGGGGTTGCATTGATATCTTGGCCACCTTTGACATCTTGGCCATAGGTTTTCTTTTTGTATGTTTTGAAGTCTTGTGGCCCTAGGGCCATAGGGTGTCAATGTATAAGCTCAAGGGCCATACGTTGTCCTATGTTCCATTTGGAAATCCTATGGCCACAGGGCCATGGTGCTACATTGACATCTTGGCCACCCTTGAACTCACACCCTTGGGCTTAGGGCCATAGGTTGTCTTTTTGTATGTTTTGAAGTCTTGCAGCCCTAGGGCCATAGGGTGTCAATGTATAATCTCAAGGGCCATACGTTTTCCTATGTTCCATTTGGAAATCCTATGGCCACAGGGCCATGGGGCTGCATTGACATCTTGGCCACCGTTGAACTCACACCCTTGGGCTTAGGGCCATAGGTTGTCTTTTTTAATGTTTTGAAGTCTTGTGGCCCTAGGGCAATAGGGTGTCAATGTATAAGCTCAAGGGCCATACGTTGCCCTATGTTCCATTTGGAAATCCTATAGCCCTAGGGTCATGGGGTTGCAATGTATAAGCTCAAGGGCCATACATTGCCGTATGTTTCATATGCTGATCCTATGGCCCTAGGGTCATGGGGTTGCAATGTATAAGCTCAAGGGCCATACATTGCCGTATGTTTCATTTGGAGATCTTATGGCCCTAGGGTCATGGGGTGCCATAGGATGTATATATACTTGACATGAAACTCCCTATGGCCCTAAGGCCATAGGATGTATATATACTTGACATGAAACTCCGTGAGGTGATCTTGAGGACAACCCTATGGCCTTCAAGCCTTAGGGAGCTAATATAGAGCAAATATGCTTTAAACTGGCATAGAGAGCTATGGCCCTGGGGCCATAGCAAACAATGAGGGTTTTTTGGAAACAATGAGGGCGCCTTGTGGTCTAGGGGCCATAGGAAGTCAATATAGATCATAGAGCATAGATGATAGAGCATACAGCACAAAGAGATTCTTAGTAGCATAGAGGGAACCCTATGACCTTCAGGCCACAGGGTGCTTCTCATGAAACACCTACATACATACTTGTTATGCTTTATTCTACGTAAATCAATATACTCTGCAAGCAGTTTGTTTAACAATTATTCTTGCAAATCTTCTTGCAGGTATGGATAATTTCAATCATGGTGATAGAGTGTGCATGTTTGTGGTGACACAAAAGGTTTCCATTGGGACTGTATTTGAAATAAATCCAAGTGCATATTGTTCTGGCATGCTTATTGGGGAAGACAATGTATCGGTGTCAGTTGATTTGTGTTTTGAAAAGAAAGCACTCATCCCTTTTCCAACAATGGATGCATTGATAGTGGGAGATGCTTTTCATAGTATTGTGAAATGGAGTAGTGGGTTGTTGCAACATATAAATGAGATGCAGTACAAAGGGGCTTCTATGCATGAGGCTGACAAAGCAGAAGGAGCATTGGATGCACAATGTAATGGAATGAGCTACAGAGAGGTTTGGAAGGATAAAAGGGTTCAACTTTGGGATGAAATCAAAACACATGTAGTAGCCGAAGGGGTTGTCATGTATGTGTGTCCGTTTGACTCTGTAAACTTTGGTGAGCTAGGTGAAGATAACATTGGTATTGGTATCGAAACATCCTATGCAGATGAGGCTACTATTTCTGCAGAAGCTAGTGTATGCAACATTAATCTAGTTTTTTGGCCTATTAAGAGACGGTGACAACTATGGATGGAAAATAATTGTTATGCTACGAGGATCTACATGCTATGCATGCGTTACAAGACACATGCATTGAATCAGCTTATTTGGTAGAGCCTATTTCAAAAAAGCAGAAATATTGCTTTGTAAATAGGAAGCCAAAAATGTCAGTGAAAGCTTCTAAGAGATCCAATCAAGCATCTCTAGCATCTGTCCAGCTTATTTCAACCATAGATTGTTGTTTCAAAAGGTGTTGTCAATATGCCAATCGAGATAAGGTCATGGCTATGCGCAATGAATTTTTGGGATAGAGTTTGCAAAATAGAACAAACTATGTGTATGATACAATGTTGACTGCATGGCGTGAGAACAAAACAACTACAAAGACATGCTATTTTCTTTTAATGGCAGTGAGGTTTGCAGTAGAGCTTGGTACGAAATTCATGGCATTCCAAAAACTTCATTTTATTGTTACCGTGAACATTTTGAGAATGGGGTTAGACGCTCAGTGCATGGTAATGATGGTGTCATGAGAAAAGGAAGAGACCATACAGAAATGGGAAGGGCATTGATGCGCTCTTTTGTTGATGAAAACTTGGAGAGAATGCCACATAAGAGTAGAACCATAGAAGATGGTACTAGGGAAACTTTGCTCGCAATACCAAACACGTACAAGCAAGTAGAAATTTTACATGATGTCAATAAAACACTTGACAGTATGAGTCTAAAGACAATGTCTAGCACGACATTCAATAGGATTTGGAATACAGAGTTTTCTAATGTGACATTGTCAAAAACAAGTGAGTTCTCCAAATGTGTTGTGTGTAGTCGTATAAAGTCTCAAACTAGAGTCAACAAAGGATGAGGAGATGATTGCACGTTTGAAGGATGAACGTTCAGATTACACGTTTGAAGGTTGCAACAACAAAGTTGTAGGAATATGTACTACACCTGGCGTAAGTTCTCCCAGTTGCAAAAGGATAAGTATTTATGCATTATACATGATAAAATGGATCAAAAAAAGACAGCAATACCTAGGTTGCGTGTGAACTCAAAAGATTATGTGAATGCATATCAATTGCAAGTATCATTAACAGGTATGATAACACATGGACATGATCATGGAATGTATGGTCACTTCTCACTTAATGGTCTATGGCCTTCAGATCCCAATGCTACAATTGGTTCCCTTGCATTATGCTTACAGAATCTGGAAAGAATAGAAAACCATGGACTAGGAGATTTATGCCATGACGGTATGCCATGCAGCAATGTAACGTTATTCAATGCATTGAACTCAAGGAGAGCTCTAGACCTCCAAAACAAAATGAAGCAAGAGCGTGAGAGGAATGCATCAACAATGACACCACCATTGTCCATCCAAGGATGTAATGAAGAGATTGTACACATACAATCAACTTCCTCTCAATGTGTTGTGGATACCATATCCACTCCTATATTTCAAAAATTGCCTAAGAATCTTTTACTACAGCTAGATAATTATGCAGGAGAGAATAAAAATCGATATTTTTTTGCATACTTATCCTTGTTAGTAGCAAAAGGAGTTTTCAAAACCGTGCATTTGGGATTCTTAATGGTGGGTCATACACATGAGTACATAGATGCAATGTTTAGTACGTTCTCAGAAAGATTGCGAACAGGAATGACATTCACTTTTCCACATATGATGGAACATTTTCAAAAATGTGAAAGCTCAGCTCCAGCACCATTTTTGATGACACAAGTTCATGACTTTAAATCCTTTGTGCAAGGGTACATGTGTGACGGACAAGATTCTCTAGTCGGACACTCTAAGCCACTTCAATTTCGTTTCTATATGCAAGGTGAAGTCCCAGTAATGATGGTTCACTCCGGGCCACATGCAGGTTGCAGCTTGTGCATAGTGATGTTTGTGGGCCCATGCAAACTCTTTCCTTGGGTTCTTTATGTAGATAATTTGCTGATCACTGGACCAAATGAGATACATATTTCTGAATTTAAGGCTGATTTGAATGCTACTTTCAAGATGAAAGATTTGGGACTGTTGAATCATTACTTGGGTATACAGTTTAAGTAGTGTGATGATGGTATTGCCTTGTGTCAGAAAAGTTACATAGAGACATTGCTATGTAAGTTAGGACTTGAGGATTGCAAACCTATTGCCACTCCCATGGAAACAGGTTTGAAGTTATTCTACATGATGCTAGTAATCCTGTTGATGTCACTCTTTACCAAACTGTTGTTGGGTGCCTCACTTATGTATGCAACACGAGGCCGGATATTCAAATGCAGGCTCACAGGTTAGCAAATTTATGCATAGACTAGGGTCTAAGCATTGGCAGACTGTCAAGAGGAGTGTTTGATACCTTAGTGGCACTTTACATCTTGGCTTGTTTTATCCCAAGGGGGGATCATTTCCGCCAGACTTACATGCTTTTTTGGACTCAGATTGGGCTGGTTGTTTTGACTTGTGAGTGTCCACAAGTGGTTTTTGTTTCATTCTTGGCAGTTCATGTATATCAGGGTTGAGCAAGAAGCAACCTACTGTGGCCACTTTGAGTTGTGAGGCTGTGTATAGGGCAGTCTTCATAGCTACGGTTGAGTGTATATGGCTCAGACGCCTTATGGCTGATTTGGGTGTTGGACAGGACACTGCCAACACTATCTACACTGACAGTCAAAGCGCATTGGCAGTTGCGAGGAACCCAGTTTTTCATGCTCGCACAAAGAACATTGAGATGCATTACCACTATGTCAGGGAGAGGCTCTCAATAGGAGAGATCAGCTTGGCTTATGTGCCAACACAGGGCAACCTTGCAAATTGTTTCACAAAGGCATTGTCTTGTGAGAAGCTCGAAGCTTTCTGCAAAGATTTGGGCTTACTCCCCTTTGTGGAGCGATAATATCCTCAAGGCATGGAACTTCCCTTTACTCATGTGCCAGCTCTTGTTCATTGCATCACTCCAAGGGGGATTTGTTACCATATACATGTGGTAGTGATGTGTGTGAACACACTAGGATCGCCGGGGCATTTTTCCCTCTTTAGGAGGTTTTTTCCCCCATGCATTGTATATATGCCCATTCATTCTAGGGCTATCTATCTTTCCATTACACACTAAGTTACACACTCTCTATTGTGTGCCTTGGGCTTCCTTTGTCTTCTCCAAGCTGTGTGCGTTTCTCTGCAACCCTAATTCCAACACCAATTACCTCTACATTGCTCCTTATTTTTCCACTCTTTGTGGTTTGGTTATCATGCATGTTAAGGAATGTGCCAAGCATCTATTCAATGGACTCATCCTCAACATAGTGATCATATATGGTTCCATATGTTGTAGAATAGTGTTTGTTTTGAAAATCCTTGGCCTCTACACGGCTTGTGGGTCTATAATTGGTGTCATGTTAGGAGTCTCAAGTTGATCACTAGCACTTTGTATGACTAGAAAGACCAAATACAAACGAATGATGAATCAATCACACCATATTTATGGATGTGAATGTTACTATATTCATGTGGTAGTGATGTGTGTGAACACACTTAGGACCACCGGGGCCTTTTTCTCCTCACTAGGAGGTTTTTTCTCTTGTGCATTGTATGTATGCCCATCACCCTAGGGATATCTCATATTTCTATTTCACACTAAGTAATACACTCTTTGTTGTGTGCATTAAGATTCCTTTGTCTTGTCCAAGATGTGTGTGTTTCTCCGCAACCCTATTTCCATCAATTCGTATTAAAGCAAGTGGCGTCCTGATGGGTTTAGTTGCTAGATTTTTGCAAATCTGGTGAGCATCACTAGATTAAAAAAAAAAAACATCCGGTAAGCTCGTAGAGCTTAGTCTCCTTAGATTTTCCATTCGAGCTCATTTTGGCCTCCGTTTCCACTACTTGTAGTACTGTGTAGGCAATATGGTCATTTTTGCGAAAATTTCTATCAGTGCTCAGTTATGCATAACATGTCTCTTCTACGGGTTTTCTATATAGCATGTGGTCCTGCTTTGTTTCTCCTCATTTTGGGCACTTTTCACATCAGGTGTAGGCATTTTCCATGACTCATTACAACAGCAAAGATGTGCTCAAGATGTTTGTTGCTGAGGTTAACTTTGATGCAGACAATTATCCAGTGTGGGCTTACATGGTGCATCATGTACTTGTGTCAAATTGAATTTAAAATGTGGTCCTAGGGATTGATGTATGACCAGGTTCTAAGAATGCAAGAAATGTTAAGGATGTTGTAGGTTTTATGGGCAGGGTTGTTTTTGTGGGAGCTGTTTTGCCTACAACTGAACAAAATTGCTGGAAGAGATAAGGAGGCTCATGCATTGATTGCATTTTTTGTGAAGTGCACTATTACTTCTCACATTTGTTCAACAAAATCTACAAAATAGGCTTGGGATATTCTGGTTGGTCTTTATGCAAGCTGCAATGAGGCTGAAATTGCATTGCTGCGTAAAGAGGTGGAGTCAAAGATTATGCATGAGTAAGATGAAATGGACACTTTCCTTGATGGTATCAAGGATACAAATGAGCAAAGTATTTTTGCAAGCGAGGTCATTTCTTGCAAATCCCTTGTGTAGACCGTTCTTGATGATTTGCTAGATTTTTACAAGGCTTTTGCTAGTACTTGGAGACTTATGACTCGAGGAAATCCAGAAGTTGTCAAGTTTGATGTATTATGCACATTGCTATTGCAAGAGTCACTTTCTTGAAAAAATAGGGCTAAACACCGTGAAATTGAACATGCCTTTGTTGATTCTCAAATAAAAGGTGATAATAGAAATATAGCCACTTCTCATGGTTTTTGGGCGAGTAAAATATCATATGTTTTCAATGCTTTTACTGGAAATACCTTGTCTGGGAATTCTAGTGAAAAGTGAAAAACAACTATGTGTTGCCATTATTGTAAATCTAATGATCACTTGATCAAGTAGTGTCCAAAATTGAAGGCTAGAAAGGCTAAAAAGAAAGAAGTTGGCTCCACTAGACTACTCTGATGTGAAAGGAGATTGTGATGATGGTGTTGGTGTAGAATGGGCTTTTAGTTGGTTCTTCAATAGGGCTATCTTATCTTTCTACTCATCACTAAGTAATACACTCTCTGTTTTGTGCCTTGAGTTTCCTTCGTCTTATCCAAGCTGTTGAAGGCCGGTTTTCGAAACCGCGGCCACAAGAACCGATCCCAAATCAAAGAGGGAGCATAATACAAGGGAAAAAAATATTAAAAAAAAGTTTTACATGCACCACCACCCCTTCCATGCTTGCATGCAATGGGCCGCCTCTCAGCTTGGCCACACTCGTCCATTATCACCAGAGACGAGCTCTCTCTCTCTCTCTCTCCAGCTTGCTATCACTCTCTCTCTCTCCTGCTTGGCTCTACCAACCCACTATCACTCTCTCTCTCTCTCTCTCTCTCCCTTGTTCCAAGCCCAATGGCACATAAAACAAGTGTTCTCTCTCTCAAGGGCCACCATACAAAGGGACAAGAGTCTCTCTCTCTCTCTCTCTCTCTCTCTCTCTCTCTTTCTCTCTCTATCTCTTTCATTATTCACACTCACACTCTCACATTCTCTCTCTCTCTCTCTCTCTCTCTCTCTCTCTCTCTCTCTCTCTCTCTCTCTCTCTCTCTCTCTCTCTCTCCCATCTTGTCCACACTCTCTCGTCCTTAGCCAAGCTCTCTCTCTCCTTCTTGTTTGTCAACCAAGGTGGGCAACTCCCCTACTCTCTCTCCCTCTCATCCACCCCCTCACCCCCCTCAACACTCCCTCTCCCTGGTCCACCAACTAGTCTCTCTCTGTCTTTCCCTCGTTTAAACCCATGAAGGTGCAAAAGTCATCTCTCTCTCTCTCTCTCTCTCTCTCTCTCTCTCTCTCTCTCTCTCTCTCTCTCTCTCTCTCTTAACACACCCACCACACTCACACACCCTCTCTCTTCCCAACTCCCTCGCCATCCCCTCTTTCTCGCTCTCACTCACTCTCTCTCTAACCTGTGTCGTGGACCAGCCAACGCAGAGATTTTTCACTCTCTATACACACACACACCAACAAACGCACACAACCCCACCACTTTCTCCATCTCCCCATCTCTCACTCCCTCCCTCTCTATCTCTCTTTCCCCTCGGCCAGCCCGCAGGCGCAGGACAAAATAGTCTCTCTCTCTCTCTCTCTCTCTCTGTCTCTCTCTCTCTCTCTCTCTCTATACACACACACAGAGACGCGCACACACACTCACACACTCACCCCATCCCCTCAGCCCCTTGCCACCCCCCATGCTCACTCATGTCCTCTCTCTTCCCCTCGTTCTGTGTAGCCGAACAAGCCAAGCACGTAAAAAATTATAAAATAAATACTAAATAACTTTTTCTTTCTCTCATTCCCACACACGCTCTTGTCGCACACACACAGACATACTCTCACACACTACCTCTACATACACACACACACACACACACACACACACACCCTCACTCCAACCTCACCCATCTCCCACTCTCTTTTTGTACACACTCACATGCACATACATACACGAGCACACATAATTGTACGCACACATTCAAACACTCATGGGCACATGAACATAAACATACAGTACATGTAGCCATATGCACCCACAAAAGGTTTAAAAAGCGAAGGAATTTGACATAGACACCCAACACAAAAGAAGGAGGATGACCAAATCACGCGATAGCGATGCAAAATCAAGAAGTGATGCCGAAGGCATGTCCCGACCGGCCTGAAACTGGCGAACGTGCTACATCGACGCACCAGTGAGGCCCGCCATTCATCGGCATCTCGTCCATGACGCGTCTCCGTAGTAACATCTGTAGGGTATTATTATTTTCCGGTTTCAAGCCAAAAATCTTGTATACAAAAACCCATTGTAAATTGCCACCTCTTTCTAGGTGATGGTCACAAAGGCCCACCTAGGAGATATGATTTTTAAAATTCTCCTAAAACAAAGCAAGGGTCAACCATCTAGGAACCAATTCCTTGCTTTGTCTCTCCTGATTAGGGTCCTAACCTAATCGAATTATCCTAAACTAATGTAGCATGCACCTATAAAAGGGCACTGAGAGGTCACTATCAGGGAGAGGCACTCGCAACACTTGCATCAAAAGAGAGGGTATTTTTAGGGCAGCATTTTGGGAAGTTAGCACTATGAGAAGGAAGTCATGTCCAGACACTGACTCCAAGGGTTTCCACACATACGCAAGAGTAGAATCTTCGTGCTTATGAAATCACCTCTAAAGAACGCACTATAGGCTCACTATCTCTCTCTATCTCTCTCTATCACCACAGTCGCCATCTCGCCAAAGGAAAGGTTTTTGTAAATATTGCATTGATTCAAGTTTCCCTCACATCCCAAGGGGTTTTCATCACCTACGTCTCTCTCTCTCTCTCTCTCTCTCTATGTATGTGTGTGTGTGTGTCTCTGTGCAGTATTTGTGCTATTTTAAGTCATTGTTGTCCGCATCCTAGCCACTCAAAGCTAGATGGTGCCCACTATTCATTCACCGTGACTAGCTCAACGTGTAGGGTTCTGACGTTGAGGCCATCGGGTTCGTCTTGTTATTTGCGCTCGTCATTGTGTATGTTTCCTTAAAACCCTATTTCAACCAATTGGTATCAAAACAGGTTATGTCCTCCCGGGTTTAGTTACTCATTAGAAAAAAATATGAGCCCCAAAAGGGCCTTGTAAGGATCTCCAATTTTAAGGGATTAAGATTGAAAATGTGTGATTTAGAAGACAAGGCCGTTGAATGAGGGTATTCTCATAGGCTTTTTTTAAAGGCTGTCATAGGCTTTTTATAGGTTGAAATAGAGGCTAGGGAGGGAGGATAGGTACATTATCTCTCTATCCAAAAGATTGGTGGTCCTTATGACAATAACTACCCTCCACCCCTTTCTTTTTCCACATCATCAAGGGCGTCCATAGCTTAGCCCAAAAAAGCACCTTTTCCAAAAAAAATTTAAAAAAAATCACTTTAATCAAAATTTCTCCCCAACCTATATGTTTACCTAAAAATCAAATTTCTCTTTGAAAATCTCACTCTAGGCCTGCAAAATATCAAACTCCCACCTTTTTTTATTTCCCTCCAAAATCACTCCTCTCGCTCTCACTCCTCTCTCTCTCTCTCTTCTATGTCCGACTTTTCAGCACGCACTCTTCCTCCTTCCCTCTCTCACTCCTCCCTCTCTCTCTCTCTCTCTCTCTCTCTCTCTGTCTCTGTCTCTCTCTCTCTCTCTCTCTCTCTCTCTCTCTCTCTTCTCTCTCCTACTTTTTAGCACACACACTTCCTCCTTCCCTCTCTTTTTTGCAGGTCCACTCCATAGCTTTGATACAACTCCCCCCACCATAGCTCTCCACTCCATATCCCTCCTCTCCACTCCATAGCTCTCCTACAACTCTCCACTTCATAGCTCTCCTCTCCACTTCATAGCTCACTGCAGCTCTCCATCCCATTGTTGTTCACTCCATAGCTCACCTCTCCACTCTTCCTTGAGGCCAACTTTACTCCCCTTGCCATTGAGCTAGGCAAAATTACAAACCTCCCACCATCCACAACAAGATAGTCAAGTTCAGAAATAATTTCTCTACATGTTTGGCTGCCAAAGGACTTTGCACCCTCAAAGAATCTACTTGCAAATTGCACAACAATACCGTGGTGTATATCACACCAATGTGGACCTTTGGGTGCATGGTTGCCTCTACCCTAATGATGTAGCCATCAATGTGTATCCAACATTCAATAGCCTTGCTTCATTCTTAAAATATGTAGGTAGAGGGGAGCGAGGTCTTCTTGGATACTACAAGAAATTGTTGTCTATTGGAGCTACTACTGCACAATGTCTTTGCATCAATGTCAACTTCTTTACCATCCCACTAGTGGATTGCATGAAAAGGTCATTCATGCAGAGGAGGAAGTGGAAAGTCTTAAGCTAAAGGTGGAAGAGAAGTATGTTAAGATTGCAAAGCTTGAAGATAAGATTTTGCATCTTAAAAAGACATCCTTAGCTGCAAGGGAACATAAGAAGATCCTCAATGCCATATAGACTTTAGCCCCCAAAGGTGGTGCTAGAAAAAGAAGGGCTATAACTACAAGGTACATTTTGCTACGCTCCAATCCGTGCTTTTGGGGTAATTTTTTTGTCCATTCTTGTAGGAATTTTGTGGTAATGTTTTTGTTCATTCTTGTAGGAATTTTATTCAAGAGCTATGTCCTCCTGGCTACAGCCTGGAGGATCACATCCATTTGTTAAATCCGTGCCTTAAGATATCGGTCGTCGTATCTTAGCACTGATAGCCGTTTTTCGGCTTTCCATAATTGCCATAGTAAGCTACCTCACCCTATCAAATCACTCAAACATTTTGGTTATCCCTACCATTTCACTGTATATAGGTGTGTGTGAGTTAGGGGACTTTTCCCATATCTTCTTAAAAACCCTCAATTAGCTAGTCACTGGGCTAGTTGAGCCAAAAAAAATATAAGTACATTATGGCCCATTTGTGTGTAAATATTTCATTGTATATAGGGCCTAAATAAAATGAATTTTCATAATTATTTTGGTATTTATTTAAATATTTATACTTAGGTGTGTGTTATTTATGCTATGTACATTAACTCATCATTACCATATTTTTTCTTACCATTTTGCATACTCTTTATTCCATATAAAAATAATTTCATGCAAGCTTCTCTTATTTTTGGTGTAACTCCATCCCAACAAAAATCCAAAAAAAAAACTAGTCTTATTTATGTGTATATTTTTTCACTATTGTGATTTTTTTCTTCCTACATCTATTCTTTATTACTCTTTTAAATTAAACCACAAAAAATATTCATCTTTTTATGGTAGACTTATAATGAGAGAGATTTATTTTGATCCCTTTATAATTTTTTCACCTATATTATTTATATTTGACATGTACATATGTTTTAGACCCCTCAATATTTGATTTTCTTAGTTGTACTATTCACTTATATCATGATCTCAACAATATCTTCAATTATAGACCTACCAAATAAGGTCAAGGGTATGTGGCATGCATGCATGTACCATGGGGAGCTCACTCTTGGAGGTATTCAAAAAAATCATCCAAAGAAGGACCTCACAAGGACCTTGTTCAGTGGAAAAAACAGTCGGTTTTGCTGGATTTTTAAATATCACATGCTCCCCGAATTTGAAAAGGTGATACAAATAAAAGTTGTAGCTCGTGAGCTGAACTTTCACCTCAATTTTTTTTATATTTTTTTGAGCTACGAGTTGTGAGCTATGATTTTATTGGTGGACCCCAGTTTGCCCATGCTATGCAGACACACTCCCTCTTCCACTTTATCATTTTCCTCTTTCACACACACTCCTCCCTCTCCTTCCCACTCCCAAACCTGCAACTCTCATATCCTAATTCACCCTCTTCACCATTGCCACATCTCTCACACCTCCATAGCCTTCATCATCCAATTCTACACCCTATGTGTCCCCCTTTCTCTCTACACATATGTCCATATTACCATACTCTCTTCAACTTTGTAAAGAACTTCAAAAAAATCAGCAAAAATCCAAAGATAATCTCTACAAATGAAGGCTTTTATCATGAATTTTCCAAGGTTTGAAGATAACGTAGCTTCATCGACACGCGTTACTTTGCCATGCCGACTACTTCTTCTTCCGGTGCTGTAAAGAGGTGAACGTCAACTTCTCTAAAGCTTCAACCTCTCTTTACAAGCTTATCCCTTCTCTAACTTTTCTCATCATATATCTCACCATTTGGTGAATGATTTTGTAAAACGTTTTTAGTGATAATTACTAACTACTAACCATTAACCTTATTGTAAAATGCACCCTCTACTACAGTAGGCACTCCCAAATTATTCACTCAATCCTCTCTCCTTTCATCCTCAAAAATTCTCTTTCCTTGAGGCCACATCCATGTGACTCAAAGGACAAGAGAGACCCACCCTCATTAAAATAAAAAATAAAATATGCATAATCTTTTATTCCTTCAAATAAACTTGATTAGTCCTAGTCCTAATCGGGGCTTCTAAAACCTATAAATAGAGCCCTTCTCTCCCTTGTAAATGAACACATGATCACACTACACCACACCATTTTCAACACATAACACACCACTCTTCAAGCGTAGTTGTGTAGAGTGTGTGCATCGTGAGTGCTCTATTCCATCACTACACATAGGTGCATGGAGAAGCTTGAAGTTAGTTATGCCATCTAGAGGAGTGGAGTGATACTATACTCTGCAATCACACTTGTAGCGTACTCTTGTCCATAAATAAGATTCATAGTTTTGGGTGCAATTGTATGCTGCAACTACGACTCTTCTCTCCAAATTGACTTGATAAGTTGGCTCATCAGGTGGTTGAAGGTATATTGTCCTTGAAGTTTGTTGTGCCATTTCATGCTTGGTGGTTTGAGGGCTTGTTGAATTGTTTGCCAAAACTTTGAGTTGTAAGAGGGTGCTTGGTGAGAGGTCTCCCGTGACCCTAAGACAATTTGTGTATTGGCAACAAGGTCAAGTTTTGTGTTGTCTCTCTATTTCTCATCAAGCTTTGTGTGCATCTAGTATTTAAGGCTAAGACTGAGTTGCTCAAGTTTATTTGTGCACTTTACCTCTATCTGGCGTGGTGAATGTTTGTGTTTGGTGTGTGTGGCTATCTTGCATTCCCCTCTCTTTGTGCGTTTGAGTACAAGGAGATATCACGTGCGTCCTAGTTCGCATCTACAACTAGGTGGTGGCTCTTTTCTTGTTTGGTTTCTAGATGTGGGTTTTTGTTGTCTCTGATTGTGCTTGCCCCAGCTCCAATTGAGCAGCACGGGAGCCTCGAAGGGTGTTTAGAGGCCGCTCTTCTTGTTTCCCGCCCCGGACCGCCTCAAATTGGTGCCCCCACTGAGGACTGACTTTGTGCTTAGTGTTGTTGTATTGCATGAATGCTTGAATTTCAACATAATCAAGTAGATTATATGAATCATGAAAACTTGTATGACCGAGTTTAATTTCAAGGCAACAAAAATTGATCTAGAATATGGTTTGGATTAGCATAACATAAGAAAGGAAAAAAATATTTTCACATAAGAATCTAGAATTCATGCTAAAAGACCTTTCAAAACTTTGTGTAGTTAGTTGATGTCATGAGAGAAAATGATTGTTAGGAACTAATCTTTGTGTGGTTCTAGCATTGAGAAACTATAACACGCTATACCTTTGATGATATGCCAATCTTCTTCGGAAATCTAGAAGAAGATGTTGATGATTTTCTTGCTGATTTTAGAATGGTTTGTCATATCCTTGGTAAAAGGGATGACATTGAAAAAGGGGATTTTCTATTGCTATGCCTTAGAGGCAATGCTGAGCAATGGTTTTGGAGTATCTATTCTCAAATTGAAGATGGATATACCCAGATTTCCAAAGCTTTGAAGACCAGATTCTCTAAATTTCCAACAACAGAGAAAGCATGGGCTTCATTAGGGAGACTTCAACAACATGGTGAAGACTACTATGCTTATGAGGATATTTTTTATCGTCAATGGGGAGGATGTGGGTTTAGTTCTACATTTCCAGATTATGTAAAAATGGAGCAATTTATTTCGGGTTTGTCTCCTTTCCTAAAGACTAAGGTTACTTGTAGTGGACCCTCTACCTTTGAAGAAGTGGTCACTATTGCCCGAAGGAAGTTTCACAAGTACTTCTACATCAAAAATGGTTTCCATCATGCTGGAAGAACCAACCATCATGAAAGTGTTTCTATCAAGGAGTCATCTCCTTTGCCATACTTGTCTCCTTCTACTCTGACAAATGTTGAAGAAGTTACTTACAGGCCAACTGATTATTCAAGTGCTAAAGTGTGTGGCCAGGATTCAAATGTGGAATCTCTTTCTTCTACCTTTTGCAAAAATCGACACAAGATATCTCAAATGGCATTGATGATTCAATAATGGATACATCCAACCTTTTGGCAGAGGATCAATTTCTAGTCCGAGCAGACGAAGCTTTTGTGCAACATGACTCTATGGAGAATGAAGACCTTGAAGGTAATCTTGATCTTATGGAATGTTCTGAGAGTGTATCTTGTCTAAAAGAAGAGAGTGAAGAAGAAGATGAAATCATAGGTGGGGAGATCATAGACCACATTGATCATAAAGAGATGATTGTGTACATGGAATGACAACTCCAAAACAAAGTAGAAGAGTGTGAGTTGAATCCATGTGAGGATAATCTTCAAGAAGTGTTTGTGGATGTGGAAAAGCATTGGTATGACCCATGTATATTAAGCATGGAGGAACCTATCATGCAAGAAGCCAAAGTTTTCACAAAATCAAACAGTAATCCATCAACCTTTGAGGTGGTACAATGTGAGGAGTTACAACCTTGCCAAAGGGGGGGCTTAGAAGCGGATGAAGAACATGGGAGAGTAGTAAAAAATAAAATCATAAAAGGAAACTGTCAGAAGGGTATCATTCTCTCCAGTGGTGTTTTAGTGGGTGGCTCTTCATTCATGGGACAATCTCTTAGCAAGAAAATCCAAGCTTTTGAAGCCCAAATCATCTTCACATTGGGTTTCACCTCTTCAAAGTCAACTTCTCCTCTCTTCACATATACCTTTCATCCGGGGCACCATACCTTCTTAAGTGGAAGAGGACATGAATAGTTGGTGATGAACAGATGTTTCCAAACCTTCTACTTTTGGTTCTTTGGTGTATGAAGGTCGCACATTGTGATGCTTCTGGTCTTCATCATAGATGAAAAACTTGTTGATTGCTACATGTGGATATTTCATCAATCAGTACCAAAATCTATTCTCTTCCAATGTGTTGGAAGCAATAGAAACCTTCATCTATTATCTACTTATATGGTAAACTATTTGCAATATCTTCCAAAAGCAGTTGGAAGCATGGATCAAGCTTTCCTAAATCATGAAGGTCATAGAATATTTGACTTGATGAGCCTACCCAGGTTGAATGAATTTTATGAGCTATAGTTCAGGAATTTTTTCATACAAGCTCTTGAAGATCGTAGCAGATATATCAACTTTACACAGGAGGAAGAGTAACCAATCTTTTATATCACATTCATAGTGATAGATGCAATGATGGACAACAATAGAATCTACAAGTTTCTTCAACCGAAATCAGTAAGTGATTCCATACCATACATCTCTCTTTGGGAAAGATATTTCAAGATCTTTGATCCTGGGGGGTGCTTATGGAAACTTTCTCAATAGAGGAGGTTTACTACGTCACTTCATTACATCCTACTATTTTCTCTGAGAACCTTTCATATCACACAAGGTTTTTTAATCATACAACAAAGGTTCTTCAAAGATGAGAGCAGACAAAGACAGACGTTACACAATCTACATGTTGTATGGTCGGATAAATGGTACATGAATGTACCATTATCTAAGGGGGGGGCTAATGATAGTCGTTTTTCGGATTTCCATAATTGCCATAGTGAGCTACCTCACCCTATCAAATCACTCAAACATTTTGGTTATCCCTACCATTTCACTGTATATAGGTGTGTGTGAGTCAGGGGACTTTTCCCATATCTTCTTAAAAACCCTCAATTAGCTAGTCACTGGGCTAGTTGAGCCAAAAAAATATAAGTATATTATGGCCCATTTGTGTGTAAATATTTCATTGTATATAGGGCCTAAATAAAATGAATTTTCATAATTATTTTGGTATTTATTTAAATATTTATACTTAGGTGTGTGTTATTTATGCTATGTACATTAACTCATCATTACCATATTTTTTCTTACCATTTTGCATACTCTTTATTCCATATAAAAATAATTTCATGCAAGCTTCTCTTATTTTTGGTGTAACACCATCCCAACAAAACTCCAAAAAAAAACTAGTTTTATTTATGTGTATATTTTTTCACTATTGTGATTTTTTTCTTCCTACATCTATTCTTTATTACTCTCATAAATTAAACCACAAAAAATATTATTATTTTTATGGTAGACTTATAATGAGAGAGATTTATTTTGATCCCTTTATATTTTTTTCACCTAGATTATTTATATTTGACATGTACATATTTTTTAGACCCCTCAATATTTGATTTTCTTAGTTGTACTATTCACTTATATCATGATCTCAACAACATTTTCAATTATTGACCTACCAAATAAGGTCAAGGGTATGTGGCATGCATGCATGCACCATGGGGAGCTCACTCGTGGAGGTATTCAAAAGAATCATCCCAAGAAGGACCTCACAAGGACCTTGTTCAATGGAAAAAACAGTCGATTTTGCTGAATTTTTAAAGATCACATGCTCCCCGAATTTGAAAAGGTGATACAAACAAAAGTTGTAGCTCATGAGCTGAACTTTCACCTCAATTTTTTTCATATTTTTTTTGAGCTACGAGCTGTGAGTTATAATTTTATTGGTGGACCCCAGTTTGCCCATGCTATGCAGCCACACTCCCTCTTCCACTTTATCATTTTCCTCTTTCACACACACTCCTCCCTCTCCTTCCCACTCCCAAACGTGCAACTCCCATGTCCTAATTCACCCTCTTCACCATTGCCACATCTTTCACACCTCCATAGCCTTCATCCTCCATTTCTACACCCTATGTGTCCCCCTTTCTCTCTACATATATGTGCATATTACCATACTCTCTTCAACTTTGTAAAGAACTTCAAAAAAATTAGCAAAAATCCAAAGATAACCTCTGAAAATTAAGGCTTTTATCATGAATTTTCCAAGGTTTGAAGATAACGTAGCTTCATCGACACACGTTACTTTGCTATGTCGACTGCTTCTTCTTCCGGTGCTGTAAAGAGGTGAATGTCAACTTCTCCAAAGCTTCAACCTCTCTTTACAAGCTCATCCCTTCTCTAACTTTTCTCATCATATATCTCAGCATTTGGTGAATGATTTTGTAAATATGTTTTAGTGATAATTACTAACTACTAACCACTAACCTTATTGTAAAATGCACCCTCTACTAGAGTAGGCACTCCCAAATTATTCACTCAATCCTCACTCCTTTCATCCTCAAACATTCTCTTCCCTTGAGCCCACATCCATGTGACTCAAAGGACAAGAGAGACCCACCCTCATTAAAATAAAAAATAAAATATGCATAATCTTTTATTCCTTCAAATAAACTTGATTAGGCCTAATCCTAATCGGGGCTTCTAAAACCTATAAATAGAGCCCTTCTCTCCCTTGTAAATGAACACATGATCACACTACACCACACCATTCTCAACACATAACTGTTGAGAGGCACATGTTAGAAACTGACTCTGAATAGCTAAGTCGGATTTTGACTTATCGGATATTTACTGAGCTGTATTTTGCCAAGTCGGATGTAACTGTCTTTCAGTTGCAGTCTGCTGAATGTCTTGAGACTGGGTAGTTAAGTCGGATTTATCTATATAAGTGGGGAATGTATCTGCGCACGATGTATCTGTTCTCTGATATGAATGTGATGATGATGGTGCAATGCAGCAACTATTCAGTGTATTGCTCTGCTTACTCTGATATTCTTTGAGTAGTTATGTTTACTGTGTCTGAATTGTTGTTGATGAAGCATGGTGGAGTAGATTGTCATTCTTGTTGTGCTTGATGTTCATGTGTTGACCTAACCCACAACACATTAGGCGATCCTGCTGGGTTAACGTTTATTTTCAAGTAATGATGCATGTCAGAGGGAGATAGGAGAGTAGGAAGAGTGTACTACACAAGGGCTCAAGCACAGGCTGGAAACATTGATCCATTTAACTATGATCATGACAATCAGCAATCACCCGATTCTCAGGGGCAGCAACCTGTAGACCAAGGAGGGGTAGGATCAGGAGCAGCAGGAGAAGAGAGAGTGAGGCAATTTATTGGAGCTTTATTCCTGGCAGGAAGAACCACCAGGAGAAGGATCCAGTTTGACCCACTTCAGGGGGCTACCAGGCAAAGACCTAGGAGACCACCACAACCCATTCCAATGGCTCAACCACCACCCAACCCAAAGGTCAAGGCAGCCAAGTTTAGAGCAGGGAGTAAGGAAGATTCTGACTGTCATGTGGCACAGTTTGAAACTAAGTGGCAGGCAAGTGGCTATCAGGTGATGTATGCTGATGGATTTAAGATGGAACAGTTTGCTGCCACATTGGAAGGAAAGGCCATGAGTTGGTTCAGCCAATATGGCATTGCACATTTTGCTACTTATAATGCTTTGAAGCAGGCATTTCTGCAGAGATTTAGAAAGGAGAAGACTCCGACTGATGTCCTGAGAAAACTCAGAGACATTAAGCAAAATAAGATGCTAGTTGAAGACTATGCACAGAAGTTCAGAATTTTAGTAGAAAGATTGCAGGGGAATGAAAGACCCACTAATGAAATGTTAGCAGGTTATTTTTTGAAAGGATTGAGAAGCAGCTTAAAGGGAGCAGTAGCTAGCATTGATATTGCTGGAGGTCTAGATGACCTTGTTACTGCTGCTGCAAGGGTGGAGAAGAGACTTGGCATGACCAAGGCAAAAGGAAAAGAAGACAGTGACTCAGATTCAGATGAAGCATCTGAAGACACAGATTCCAGTGGGAACTCAGATTCAGACTCACCATCAGACAGTGATGAGGAAACAGAAAAAAGAAAGAAGGAACAGAGCAGTAAGAAGAAGAAAGTCAAGCAAAAGCAGAGCATTGAGCAAGATTTGGTAGGCAAACTTAAAAAGTTTGGTTATTCTGTTGTAGCACCTAAAGAAAAAGTGTATTGTCACATTTGTGAAAGGGATGGACATAGCACTGCTAGCTGTTGGTATAATCCAAAGAATAGAGGGCAGACAGCACCTAACATAGGAAGAGGAAGACCAGAAGTTGGAGCCAATCAAGCAGTACCATTTAGGGGAAGACCACCATTTCAGAGGGCAAGACCTCCTAGACCTCCTTGGAGAGAGCAGGAGAACAATAATAATAGGAGACCCTGTGTGTACTGTGGTGCACCAAATCACTGGGTAGGTCCCAATTGTGCTTTATGGGTGAAGCATAGGGAAGAAAGGGGAATGCCCATTGTGAGATATAATCAGCCCAATCAACCTGGAAATCAGCAACAGCAACAGCAGCAGCAGCAAAACCAGCCAGCAGCTCAGGCAAATGTAATCTTGTTTGATGTGTTTTCTCCGGATGAGCAGATTCAAGATACTGACCAAGAACAGGAGCAGCAAGGGAATGAAGAGGAACATCAATGGGCTTGTGACGGCAACCAATGTGTGCAGGAGGATCATGTTGAAGTTCTAGCAGTGACTAGGTCTAAGGATAAAGCACCTTTGGATTGGAAGGAGCAAAAAGGGGTAAGAGACTAGGTTACAAAAAGGATTGCCAAACACCAGGCAAAGCAGGTGGATATTGAGGATGACCCAAAAGAGAAGGAAGAGCAGAATAATGGGAGCAAGGAGGTGGAGAATAAATAGGATAAGGATTGGTTTGAAATACTTATTAGCTCACCTCTTCAATTATCTTTGGATCAGTTGTTGCAATTGGTTCCAGCTTTCAAAGACAGATTGTTCAGAAAGCTGCAGAACCTGAATGGACTTGGCACAATGGACAGGCAGTTTTCTCCAGCAGCAGTAAATAGAATTGATCCAGCAGATGTGGACTTTGTGGTACCAATTATTAAAGTACACTTTCTTGGAGAAAATTTTGATGATGTGTTATTGGATGGAGGCTCTGGGGTGAATATTTTACCAGAGGCAGTGTACAAAAGAATGGAGTTGGGAGCTCTGGCTCCAGCACCTTTTCAGGTGAAAATGGCAGACCAATCTAGGGTACAACCTTTGGGAATTCTCAAAGCACAGGAAATTCAGGTGTCAGGATTATCCTTTTTTGTTAATTTTGTTGTACTCAGAATGTCAGACTCAGCAGCTGCATATGAAATGCTGTTAGGAAGACCTTGGTTCAGATTGGCTAAAGTAAGACAGGACTGGGGAGAAAATGTTGTCATATTGAAGAAAGGGAAGAAGAAAGTAACCATACCTATGAGGGGAAGGAAGATGGTTCCATTAAGTGAGAAACCACTGTTTGCTCAGACTATTAATTTTGCTGATGAGGTCACAGATGACCAAGAGGAAGAGTTCTTGAAGGCCAATCCAACTGTTGTACCTGTGTTTGAAGTAGATGTGGAAAGCATGTTACAGCAAGGTAAGGAACATGATGAGCCATATACAGGTTTAGCACCAGGACAGACAGTGCAGGGTAAGGAACTGTTACAGTTGGTGGACCAGAAATATGCTATGTCTGATAAGGAACAGATTCAGCAGGAAGAAAAGGAGGCCAGGGATATGGCTGAGAAAATTTATGAAAAGAAGTTTGGGGCATCTAGTAGGGTAGAAAAGGATGAACTTCAGGAGCTGAATTTAGGAACAGAGGCAGAACCAAGAATGGTCAAAGTGAGTGCACACATTCAAGGGGAATTTTTGGCACAGCTGTTGCAATTATTGGTTGATTATAAGGATGTGTTTGCTTGGGATTATTCTCAGGTGAGAGGTATTGACCCAGCACTACATCAGCATAGGATTAATTTGAAAGAGGGTGCAAAACCAATTGTGCAGCAAAGATATAGAATGAATCCTAACTTTGCCAAACAGGTGAAGGAGGAGCTTGATAAGCTCCTGGCAGTAGGGTTCATTAAACCTGTACATTAAGTATCATGGTTGTCTCCCATACTGGTTGTGCCAAAGAAAAATGGAGCCTTAAGAGTATGTGTGGATTATAGAAAATTGAATGCAGCAACCATTACCGATCCCTTTCCTATGCCATTTTGTGATGCTGTGTTGGATGCAGTAGCTGGTCATGAAATGTACAGCTTTCTGGATGGTTTTTCTGGTTATAATCAGATTAGTGTTGCTGAGTCGGATCAGCATAAAACAGCTTTTATAACTGAATGGGGAGCCTTTGCCTACATAGTGATGAGTTTTGGGTTAACCAATGGACCACCTTCATTTAATTTTGTTGCTCATAAGGTGTTTGAACCTTACTTACAGGACTTTATGAGAGTCTTTGTGGATGATTTCTCAGTGTTTGGAAAGAAGGATAAACATCTGCTACATCTGAAGCTCTGTTTTGAAAGATGCAGACAATTCAGGATGGCTCTGAACCCTTATAAAAGTGTACTTGCTGTGAGGAGTGGAATACTTTTAGGACATGTGGTGTCAGAAGCAGGAATGGCCATAGATGTCAAGAAAATAGAAGCCATTCAAGCAGCACCAGTTCCTACCAATGTTAAAGAGTTAATGAGGTTTGTTGGACAGATAAAGTGGCACTCCAGATATTTGAGGTATTTGTCTAATGTATGCTTGCCATTAACTCAATTAACAAAGAAGGATGTGGCATTTGTATGGGATGAGCCTCAACAGAAATCATTTCAGATGTTGAAGAAAATGATATCAGTAGCACCAATTTTGGAGCCACTTGATTGGTCATTGCCTTTTCATGTGTTTGTTGATGCCTCGGATATAGCAATAGGAGCTGTACTGATGCAGGAGAAGGAGAAGGGATGGTTCAGACCTGTGTATTATGCAAGCAGGGTTCTCACAGGTGCAAAAAGAAACTATCCTGTGACAGAAAGAGAAGCTTTAGGGATGGTATATGCATTGAATAAGTTCAGGCATTACTTGTTGGGGAACAAGATAGTTTTTCATGTTGATCATCAGGCCTTGTTGTATTTGATCAAGAAGCAACTTCTTACTGGAAGGCTTGCAAGATGGATGTTGTTGTTGCAGGAGTTTGACTTTCAGATTGAGCATACTCCTGGGAAGGAGCATGTAATTGCAGATTATCTAAGCAGGATTGAAACAGGTGAAGCACCTACTGGGGTAGATGATGCACTTCCTGATGCTCAGCTGTTTGATGTGCAGACTGCTGTGACTGATTCTTGGTATGATCAGTTGCTGATGTTTTTGACTGATGGAACTATACCAAGGGAGTTCAATGCTGATCAGAGAAGAAAATTTGCACTGAAAACCAGACCCTATTTAGTTATTGCAGGGGCACTATATAAGAAAGGAATTGATCAAGTGATAAGAAGATGTGTGCCAGAATTTGAGCAAAGTGCAGTCTTGCAGGAAGCACATTCAGGCACAGCAGGAGGGCATTTCTCTGGAGATATTACAGGGAAGAAGATTTTGCAGGCTGGATTATGGTGGCCCACAGTTTTAAAGGATGCACATGATTATGCCAAAAGATGTGTAATTTGTCAGAAAACAGGTCAACCTGATTCAAACAGGGATAGGATGGGGGATCATCCTATTTTGCCTTTGGAACCTTTTCAAAAGTGGGGTTTGGGCTTTGTAGGACCTGTCAAACCAACTTCCAAGAGGGGATGCAGATACATTTTAGTGGCTACAGATTATTGCACTAAGTGGGTAGAAGCAGTAGCATTGAAGGATAATAAAGCTTCAAGTGTGGCCAGATTTCCTTATCATAACATTATGACCAGGTTTGGGTGTCCAGTGGAGCTGGTAAGTGACAGAGGAACTCATTTTCTGAATGAAGTAATTTCAGAGCTAACAAGGACACATATGATTATGCACAAGAAGTCTACAGCATATCATCCACAGGCTAATGGTCAGGCTGAGACCTCCAACAAAACACTGATAAGGATTTTGAAAAAGATTGTGACAGAGAATCAGAAGGATTGGGATGATAAGTTGGATTCTTCCTTATGGTCCTTTAGAACAGCTTTCAAAGTCACTACTGGTATGACACCATTCAAGCTGGTGTATGGGCTGGAAGCTGTGGTGCCTATGGAGTTTGTGGTACCAAGTTTAAGAGTCTCAGCAGAGAAGCAGTCTCCAAAGTTGTCAGTACTACACAGGAACAAATATCTGATGCAGCTGGAGGAGGATAGGTTGGTAAGCTCTTACATTACTGAAGTCATACAAAGAAGAAGACAAGCATGGGTGACCAAGAATGTGAAGTTCAAGATCTTTCAGGTTGGAGATTGGGTAATGTTGTACAACTCTAAGCTGGGACCACATCCTGGTAAATTGTCATTGAGATATCAGGGACCATATCAGATTGTGCAGGATAAAGGACAAGGGACATTCATCATAGCTGATGTGTTTGGTACAAGAGTGGAAAAGGCAGTTAATGGTTTCAGGCTGAAGAAATTTCAGGGAAAGCCACCTCATTTGGACTGGCCAAGTGTAGCCTGTATGACTGTAATACCTCTACAGCCAGGAGATTCAGAATCAGCAAAAGGAAAAGGCAAAATGCTGGCTTGCATGGATTTTAGGAGGTCTTTTCATAGTATCCCATATAATTCACAGGTTGGAGGAAGCAGGCAGTTCCAAAGTGCACATCCGATTCAGCATTGCAGATGTTGGAAGAGTACCTGTGTCGGAACTGACCAAGTCGGAATTTTTAATAAAAAATTATTAGGCCCGATTAATAGCCTCGGGGAGCGTGCTGAAAAGAAGTTTCGTAGCACTTCAAGGATACCGAGTGGAGATATGTGTGCATGGTGCAGCGAGTATAATCATACATGTAACAAAAGTTCAGTACGTCCAGTTCACATGCAGCAGCGCAGAGGATTCGGGTTTTCTCTTGAAGAAGTCTTATTCAGTCCTGCCATGCCGAAAGCAAAGCAATTGATGGCCATGCAACCACAGCCTGATGAGGAGCAGACCGAAGGTTCGGGGCGACGTTTGAGAAGCAAAGCTTTGCCTATGTGGCTTGACGTTAGCAGTGCAGACGAAAATAGTGACTCTGCAGAAGAGGAAACGCCAACGCCGACTCCTGTGTCAGAAGGTAAGGTGATGCAAGCATTAATGGACCCTTTTATGGACTTCAAAGTTGACATAGATTGTCAGGCAGAGCGCAACGCCATATGGTTGCAGCAGGTAGGATTGTATGAGTTTGCGATTTTGCCTTGGGAAGAATGTAGAAACAATGTGTATGCAAAGTCTCAGTTGGAAATACTTAGGAAGACTAAGGGGAGAGTGTCACCGCATGTGATACTCAGTGTGGAGTTGGTGTCTGAGGTGTTCAAGCTGTCTTTGCATCCTAATACACCTATTCCAAAGTGTTCAGAGGAAGCACTGAAAAAGGAGTTTGGTCCAAGAGAAGGAGGCAGGCAGTATTCCATGTTAAAGAATGTGGCATATGCTAGGAGAGAGCAGCTTAAGTGGTACTTGGAGAGGCTATGCTTTATTGTGAAGTTTGACTATATGTCAAAAGAAAACTTTGCTCCATGGAGCTATGCAGAGCAGGGAGGAGAAGTGAGCTGGGCCCACTGGGTGTATGAAAAGTTGGCAGCAGAGATTCATTCTTCAGACAGAAGGAAGACACAGGCAAATAGTAGGTTATGTGGTTACTTGTCAGCATTGTTCTTTTTTGCACAGAGAGTACAGAGTGGTGAAGCAAGGTGGCCTGTGAAAGCAGAAAAACTGGTGCAGGAGAAGCAGCAGCCAGTTCAGATTGAGCAGCCTATCATGGTGCATTATGAAAAGTTAGGATTTGTGAAGTTTAATGCTAAGCATATGGAGGCTTATGAGGATTTGGTGAAAGACAAATATACTCCAGGAGAGGCCTTTGAAGAAATCACAGCAAAAATGCAGTTTGCAGAATTTGGCACCATGGATGTTGATTCACCAATGTAGGTAAAAGCAGAGGAAACACCAATAAAGCTTGGTAAGGCTTTCACACTATCCAACAAGAGAAAGAAGTCTGAACCAGTCAGCAGAGTGTTTTCCAGATTAGACTTTAGTGCTGAGGAAGTCTCTAGAGTATCAGTAGATACTGGGAAATTGGACAGTGATAAAGTAGTTCAGATGCTGCAGCAGGTGCAGGAATTTGTGAGGCAGCAGAATAATATGCTGAAGGTTCAGAGTATGCAAGCTGAAAGGAATGCAGAAAAGTTGATGGAGTTTAAAGGACAGGTGTCACAGGTGAAAGAGTTTGAAGAGCAGATAGCTATGATGAAAGTAAAGTATGAGCAGGATATGGAGGAAACAGTGGGGAAACCGAAGATGGAGTTAGCAAAAGTGAAGAGATCATTGGGGGAGTTTAAGCAATGGACTGAGAAAGTGGAGGCAGCTGTTGCTTTGGAGTTGGAAGACATGGCAAAGAGGAATGCAGAGTTACAAGTCACTGTGGAGATGCAGAGGTTGAGATTGGAACCTTTGTAGATACTAGAGCAACAGATGTTGGCACAGGAGGAAATTAGCTTGAGTGCAGTATTAATGAAAGAAGGAGAAGTGTCTATCCTCAAGCAGCAGTTAGCTTTGGTTGCACAGGAGATGTGGCAAAAGACCAAGGAGAGAATGAGATTTGTCATTAAGTATCCATATGAGGTGATAAAGGCAGGGTTAGTGCATGAGGTAGAAGCACAATTGTTGAAGTGGAGGAATTGCAAAACGAGAGAGACTGTTTGAAGCAGCAGGTTCAGCAGATGGAAGAGAATCAGAGACAGCTGCTTGCAGAGGCAGAAAAGAAAGAGGAGAATTTTACTAATAGTTTTTTGATGCAGGATGTAGTTGAGGAGAAAGTTGCAGAAGAGCAGATTGATACTGTGATTGCAGATATAGCACAAGAGGTGGAAATGGGAAAAGTTGATGCAGCAGAGTCAGATGCAGTAAAGGAAGCAGAGCTGGTGGATCATAAAGTGAATGCTGAGGACCAGAGTAAGGAAGAAGCTGTGCAGCAGAGGGTGGATTCCTGATCAAGGGATCTGTGGATCCGGGTCAGATTTCTGTGAAATCTACCACCGGGACGTGCCATGTGTTGAGAGGCACACGTTAGAAACTGACTCTGAATAGCTAAGTCGGATTTTGACTTATCGGATATTTACTGAGCTGTATTTTGCCAAGTCGGATGTAACTGTCTTTCAGTTGCAGTCTGCTGAATGTCTTGAGACTGGGTAGTTAAGTCGGATTTATCTATATAAGTGGGGAATGTATCTGCGCACGATGTATCTGTTCTCTGATATGAATGTGATGATGATGGTGCAGTGCAGCAACTATTCAGTGTATTGTCTCTGCTTACTCTGATATTCTTTGAGTAGTTATGTTTACTGTGTCTGAATTGTTGTTGATGAAGCATGGTGGAGTAGATTGTCATTCTTGTTGTGCTTGATGTTCATGTGTTGACCTAACCCACAACAATAACACACCACTCTTCAAGTCTAGTTGTGTAAAGTGTGTGCATCGTGAGTGCTCTATTCCATCACTACACATAGGTGCATGGAGAAGCTTGAAGTTAGTTATGCCATCTAGAGGAGTGGAGTGATACTATACTCTGTAATCACACTTGTAGCCTACTCTTGTCCATAAATAAGATTCATAGTTTTGGGTGTAATTGTATGCTACAACTACGACTCTTCTCTCCAAATTGACTTGATAAGTTGGCTCATCAGGTGGTTGAAGGTATATTGTCCTTGAAGTTTGTTGTGCCATTTCATGCTTGGTGGTTTGAGGGCTTGTTGAATTGTTTGCCAAAACTTTCAATTGTAGGAGGGTGCTCGGTGAGAGGGCTCCCGTGACCCTAAGACAATTTGTGTATTGGCAACAAGGTCAAGTTTTGTGTTGTCTCTCTATTTCTCATCAAGCTTTGTGTGCATCTAGTATTTAAGGCTAAGACTGAGTTGCTTAAGTTGATTTGTGCGCTTTACCTCTCTCTGGCGTGGTGAATGTTTGTGTTTGGTGTGTGTGGCTATCTTGCATTCCCCTCTCTTTGTGCGTTCGAGTACAAGGAGATATCACGTGCGTCCTAGTTCGCATCTACAACTAGGTGGTGGCTCTTTTCTTGTTTGGTTTCTAGATGTGGGTTTTTGTTGTCTCTGATTGTGCTTGCCCCAGCTCCAATTGAGCAGCACGGGAGCCTCGAAGGGTGTTTAGAGGCTGCTCTTCTTGTTGCCCGCCCCGGACCGCCTCAGCACCAAACGTAGAACATTTAAACAATGTTGTCACAAAGGAGGTGATGTAAAAGTTTTCAAATCTTGTGAGCAATGTTGACGTACAAAAGGCTTGTAATGAAGTTGGAACTAGTACTAAGGGATACATTGCCTTATATGGTCTCCTTAAGGATGCTTTAAGGGAAAGAGGAATTACTGAGAATGTTTTTCCTATATCATTTAAGGTCAATCTTGCTAAAAAGGCCTCGAACGAGGATGCTTACTTTTAAATAGGAGGCTATTTGCACGTAGAGGAGATAATGCCTTCATCCATCTTTACCAAGCGGTCAAAATGAGTTAAGAAACGTGCCAATGCAAGCGTAGCTGCAGAGAGGGTGGACAAGGGAATTCCTTACTCAATCTCAAATAATATTTTTGTTGATTTGAAAAGGCTTCAAATGGAAATGATACATTTTTATGGTGTACCACCTAATGGTGAGGCTACAATAATGCAATCTTTTTTGTTTCAAATTATGGTTTTCCTTATGCTATTTTGGACATTTTGCAGTGCTAGGTTAAAAGTTGATGTTTGTGTTCAAGCTAGACGAGTGTCAAATTGTGAAGAAACAAAGACTAGAAAGGATGAGTGTTACTCTCATGAACGAGGCATTATTTCATGCAAAACGTACAACTATGAATGAGAATCGTGCACCATATTTTAGTGTGCAGTTGGAGAAAGAAATTTGGTGGCTTGGTGATATTGAGGTTCGCAAGGAAACCATGGAGTGCTTGCTTGGTTTTTTGAACGCATGTCATGGATCACAGGTGTCATTAAGGCAGAGCTGGTTGGGAAAAAACTCCAAATAGATGGTGCATAGGGAAGTTTGAAATTGACTAGCACTTAGATGGAAATTTGAAAACAATCAGGTGTATTATAGGGTGCAAACAAGGGGATGGAGCTCTGTATCCTTGTCCATTCTGCATTGGGGCTATAAGGGGAATGCATACAAAATTGCAGTAGTCAACAAAACAGAGGAAGGTGACAATTCACAACTTATATGTGTGTGGGAGAATTTGGTGCTACAATGTCCTATGCTAGAGGAGCCCAATCGTGCCACACAAGACAGTGAATGGAACCCTATAATTAACTTCCCTCTAAAAAATGTGCATTTTCCAAAAGTGGAAGGGCTCTTAAATTCAATAGGTTGTCATGGACCAACGCCTCCATTGTTGTGCAGAAGAACAATGCAAGCGCTCAGGCAATGGAACAACCAGTGTCCATGATTGGACTAAAGGCAAGGAACTTTTTGAATAGGGTTCAGTCTAAGGAAAGTAGTGCTACTGCCGGAACATCAACATTTGAAGGTGGATGGGAGTTGTGGAAGGATCTTTCCAAGTATACAATGGACAATGTTAACAATGCAAGTGTTGTGCTCAGCCAACAACATGTTTGGGTGGTATTCGACAAGATGATGAACATACTACAGCTTGCAAGCACAACCAGTGAGCAACAACAAGAATTCCAAAATTTGGTGGTGGAGTTCACTGTTAAGTATGGAGCCTGATTTACCCTTGTAATTTTCTGTGGTAAAAGCGCACATTTGTAAGGCCCCCATTATGAGGAGAATCCATCATGCGTAAAGGAAAATCACTCGCCGGAAACCAAAAATTTCTACACACATTTCATAGTGTGAAGTTGATGCAACAAGGTGAGTGTGAGGTGGTGAGAATGAAGCAAGGCGGGAGCTCCATTAAGGGTATAATCCCTTTGTAAACTACTTCATGTTTTGAAGTACTAAAGCCATTTAGTGGCTACTTTCTCGTGGACGTAGCCCACATTGGGTGAACCACGTATATCGTGTGTACTCTCTCTCTCTCTCTACTCTATAATATCGTGTATGTAAATCTGTCTCTCTCCATTAAGTAATCTACTCAATTATCTATTTAGCTACGTCTTATTTCCTAGCAACTGGTATCAGAGAAAGGTTTTCTCGTAGCTAAATTATCTCAAGGAAAGGATTCCTTGAATTGAGTGGGAGTTATGGCGGAGGAAGGGAAGCTCAAGATTGAGAAGTTCAATGGCAAAAACTACCAACATTGGAAGATGCAGATTGAAGACTATCTCTACCAGAAGGACCTCTATTTGCCACTAGGCGGTCTTGCGAAGAAGCCCGCAACAATGGCAGATGAAGCATGGATTGTCCTTGATCGAAAGGCACTGGGAACAATCCGGTTAAGCTTGGCGTCAACGGTGGCCTTCAATGTTTCGGAGATGAAGACCACGGAGGACTTGATGAAGTCACTTGACGACTTCTACGAGAAACCATCGGCATCCAATAAGGTATTTCTTATGAAGCGCTTGTTCAATCTAAAGATGGCAGAGAATGGTTCAGTTGCAGAACACCTAAATGACTTTAACACAAACATAAGTCAACTTCGATCGGTGAAAATCAATTTCGATGACGAAGTGCGAGCTCTCTTTATACTATCATCTCTACCGGATAGTTGGGACAGCCTTGTGATGGCTGTAAGTAATTCTATTTCTGGCACAAATACTCTTAAGTTTGATGATGTTGTGGGTGTTCTCCTAAGCGAGGAAATACGAAGGAGAAGCACAGGAGAATCATCAAGTGCTGCACTGTCAGTAGAAACAAGAGGAAGGCCTAAGGAGAGGTTCAAAAACCAAAAGGGTCGTGATCGCTCAAGGCGGAGCAAGTCACGCACAAAGTCAATTCTTGAATTTTGGAACTGCGGCAAGAAGGGCCACGTCAAGAAGGATTGCAGGTCCAAGAAGAAGTAGGAGACAGAGTCTCAAGACAACAAGCCAACATCGGAGGCCAATGTGGCAGGTAAAGTAGAGCAAGATGCTCTAATTCTCTCATTAGACAATGTGTCTAATTCCTGGATAGTAGATTCCGGGGCTTCATTCCATGTGACACCACACAAGCAACATTTCCAAGACTACACCAAAGGTAATTTTGGGTATGTATACTTGGGAGATGATGAAGCTTGTGAGATTGTCGGCAAAGGTACAGTTTCTGTCAAAACTGCTAACAGAAATGAATGGAAGCTTAAAGATGTTAGGCATGTTCCCTCTCTTCGCAAAAATTTAATCTCTACAGAAAAATTGGACGATGAAGGTCACAACATTGCATTCAGAAACAAACGGTGGAAGATCTCAAAGGGATCTTTGGTGGTTGCCAAGGGAGAAAAGGTCGGTACACTTTACTTGTGTACTGTTAGCATGCAACCTTCAGCTTGTGCAACAACTACAGAAGTTGATAGTGCAATGTGGCACTACCAGCTTGGGCATATGAGTGCCAAAGGAATGCAAATCCTTCAAACAAAGAAGCTTCTACCAGGTTTGAAAGAAGTGGACTTAGAGTTCTGTGAAGATTGTGTTTATGGTAAACAAAAGAGGGTAAAATTTCAAAAATCAAGAAATGAAAGAAAAAATTAAAAACTTGAGTTGGTTCATTCTGATGTTTGGGGTCCTGCAAGTACACCATCACTTGGTGGCTCATTGTACTATGTAACATTCATAGACGATGCGACTAGAAAAACATGGGTTTATGTCATGAAGAATAAATCCGATGTATTTTCCATATTTCAAAGGTGGAAAGCCTTTGTGGAGAATGAAACAGGTACCAAGGTTAAATGACTTAGATCCGACAATGGAGGTGAATATTGCAGCCAAGCTTTTGTGCTAGCAATGGAATTCAAAGGCAAAGGACAACCCCAAGGACACCTCAACAAAATGGTATTTCGGAAAGGATAAACAGAACAATCATGGAGCGAGTACGAAGCATGCGGCTACATGCAGGCCTACCACTTGAGCTTTGGGCAGAAGCTGTAAGTACGTCTGTGTACTTAATCAACCGGTCACCCTCAATGGCATTGGATGGGGGAGTTCCAGAAGAGGCATGGACAGGTAAACCGGTGAATTATGCATTTCTCAAAGTGTTTGGGTGTGAGGCTTTCATGCACATAGATAGAAGCCTAAGATCAAAGCTAGATGCAAAGTCCAAAAAGTGTTTCTTCATTGGCTATGGAGAAGGTGGCTTTGGGTATCGCCTATGGAATCCTGAAGATGGTAAAATCTTAAGGAGTAGGGATGTAATTTTTAACGAACAAAATATGTACAAAGATTACTTGGAAAGAAATCAAACAAAAGAAACAAGTGATGAGTACATGGAGCTTGAGGACGGTGAAGACTCAAGGACTGCAAACGGTGACAATGTGCAATAACGTCAACCAAATGAGGAGCCTCAACCTATTCCCCGAAGATCTACAAGAGCAAGTAGACCTCCAGAAAGGTTTGTTCCTTCCTTCAACCATCTCTTGATCTCAGATTCTGGAGAGCCGGAATCATACGAAGAAGCTATGCAACATGAATCCAAAGAAGAATGGATGAAGAACATGCAAGTGGAGATGGACTCACTATATCGCAACCAAACATGGGAATTGGTTGAGTTTCCTAAAGGTAAGTGGGCACTTCAAAACAAATGGGTGTACAAGGTGAAGGAAGAAGAAGGTGGGAAGAAAAGGTACAAGTCTAGGCTTGTGGTAAAAGGTTTTTCTCAAAAGAAAGGTACTGACTTCAATGAAATATTTTCTCCTGTTGTAAAAATGAACTCAATTAGGCTTGTCTTAAGCCTTGTGGTTTCTCATGATCTAAATCTGGAGCAAATGGATGTAAATACGGCATTCCCTCACGGTGACTTAGAGGAGGAAATCTACATGCTTCAACCAAAGGGGTATGAAGTAAAAGGTAAGGAGAAAATGGTTTGCAGATTAAAGAAGAGCTTGTATGGTTTAGCGCTAGGTTGGTAATGGGACACTTTTAAGTCCTGTGACACTTTTATGTCCTATTAAGTGACCATTTTCCTTGAATTATGTCAAGAGTTTCAAAATGTATTTTGAGGTGCTATCTATCTAGAAAGTTGTCTCATGAGCTAAAAAAAACTCGACATTTTTTTGGAATATCAATTCCATCTTTAACCTTGTCCTTGCACAACATTTCACAACCTAAACTGTGTGAAAAAAAGGGTCCTGTTTTTGGCTTTTTTCAACTTTTTGTCACTATACCACTCTAGAATTCATGTTTGTGAGGTTTATAATGCTAGAGAACTATCTTTAGTAGTCCTCAACATGTCGTGATGCTTCTAGGGAGAAATAAATGTTAAAGTTGTAAGTTATGACCAAATTACAAAAAATGTCAAATCCTATTTTTTAGCCAATTTTAGCTCTTCTATGATTTTTTTGGTGGCTTTCATGATATCCAAATGCAGTTTTGATTTTCTATGTCGCATATTGTAACATAAAGCTAATATTCCTTGAGTTTTCGGGCACCTAATACCCTATTGTGCATAGTACACAATGATGGTTGATTTTTTCAATTATAGAAGAAAACGAAACATTCTAGTATATCAAGTATAGCTTTTTCAATATTGCTAGTTTCTTGTGACAACTATATGCATTTTGTAGGTAGTAACCATATCTAGTCATAAGGATCAAATTTGGCTAGATATTGGATAGTTTCTATGGGATTCTACAACTCATAATGTTGAACCCAATTTTTTCATGTTTGTTGTATTTAGCACTTCATCTTTGTCCCCAAGATTCCCCTTGGTAAGAAATGTATTATTATTTTGGCATGATACATGGCTCCTTATAACCTAAAGGACAAAAGGGAACTAAGAAAACATGCATATATTATTTGTATTGAGCGTGGCTATAGAAATTTTCATGATAGGTTTGCAGAATGGTAAAAATTCATTTTTTTTGTACCTATTTCTTTTGGCAAAACAAAAAATAGTGAGTGAGAAGCAATCATATGTTCTGATCACCAACCCATTGAAGTTAACTAGGGAATTTATCTCAAGTCCTACAAAAATCCCTAATCTTATTTTTATGCAACAAAACATAAGAAATGACTGTTTTGATGAAAATGTACTGGTCCATCAACTTTGGAGGCTTGGTGTGACCAAAAGATGAGAAATTTTACAAGTTTCTTATTTTTTCCATGTGTAGTAGGCCTTGAACTATAACCTCATGAAAGGATTTTACAAAATGAGTGGATCTACTATGGTTTTGGAGGTTTTTTTCAAAACCCTGAAAGGACACTTTTATGTCCTGTTAGGTTACCAACCTAGTGTTAACACTAGAATGGTAACAGGACACTTTTATGTCCTTGGACACTTTTGTGTCCTATTAAGTGACCATTTTTCTTGAATTATTTGAAGAGTATGAAAATGAATTTTTAGGTGCTATATATCCACAAAGTTGCCTTATGAGCTGAAAAAAACTTAGCATTTTTTTTTTAGTATCGATCTCACCATTAACCTTACTCTTGCACAACATTTTTGAACCTAAACTGTGTGAAAAAACGGGTCTTGTTTTTGGCTTTTTTTCAATTTTTGGCAACTATACCACTCTAAACTTCATGTTTGTGAGGTTTAGATGGCTAGAGGTTAGGCCTTCATAGTTCTCAACATGTTTTGATGCTTGTAGAGAGAGCTAAGTGTTAAAATTGAAAGTTATCACCAATTTACAAGAATTGCATAATCCTGTTTTTTGGTCAAAATTAGCACTTTTATGATTTTTTTGGTGGCTTTCTTGGTATCCAAATTCAATTTTGATTGTGTAAGTGTAATGTATAACATAAAGCTAATCTTCCTTGAGTTTTGGGGGACCTAATATGCTATATAGCATAGTATATGATGATGGTTGAGTTTTTTGGTTGCTGAAGAATACGATACATTTTAGAGTAGCAAGTATAACTTTCTCAATATTGCTAGTTTCTTAGGCCAATTGTGTGTATTTTGTAGGTAGTAACCATATCTAATCATAGACTACAAACTTGGCTAGATATTGAGTAGTTTCTATGGGTTTCTAGAGGTCATAATGCTAAACCCAGTTTTTTCATGTTTGCTGTATTTAGCACTTTATCATTGCCCCCAAGGTTCCAATTGTAAGAGATCCATTATCCTTTTGACATGCTCCATGGCTCCTTTTGAATCCAGAGGCCCAAAGGGAACTAAGAAAACATGTATATAGTATCTGTATTGAGCGTGACTATAGAAACTTTGATGATAGGTCCGCAGAATGGCAAAAATGCAACTTTTTTGTACCTATTTTTTTTGCCCAAAAAAACATTAGTGAGGTAAAAGCAACCATATGTTTTGGTCACCAACCCATTGAAGTTAATGGAGCATTTTATCTCATGTCCTACAAAAATCTCCACTCTTATTTATATGCAATCAACCGTAAGAAATTGCTGTTTTGGGCAAAATGCACTGGTCCATCAACTTTGGAGGCTTGTATTAACCAAGGGATGAGAAAAATTACAAGTTTCTCATTTTTTCCATATGTAGTAGTTATTGAACTATAAGCTCGTGAGAGGATTTTTCAAAATGAGTGGATCTACTATGGTTTTGGAATTTTTTCCCAAAACCCTGAAAGGACACTTTTATGTCCTGTTAGGTTACCATTCTAGTGTTAAAGCAAGCATCAAGACAATGGTACTTGAAGTTTGATCGATGGATGTTGGATCATGGATTCATAAGATGCAACTCAGATCACTGCGTCTACATGAAGAATTTGGGAGATGGGAAATTCATCATCCTAATGTTATATGTTGATGACATGTTGATTGCAAGTGCTAACATGCAGGACATCAAAGACCTAAAAGAGGATCTGTCTAAATCTTTTTCAATGAAAGATTTAGGTGCTCCAAAGAGGATACTTGGTATGAAAATATCAAGGGACAGAACGAAGAAGACAATAAAGCTCTCTCAAGAAGATTACATCAAGAAGGTACTAGAAAGGTTTGCAATGCAAAATGCAAAACCAGTTTCTACACCTTTGGCTGGTCACTTTAAACTAACGAAGGATATGTGTCCAAAGACACAAGAGAAGATAGACTATATGTCTAAAGTTCCATATGCTGTAGCGGTAGGTTCTCTAATGTATGCTATGGTTTGGACAAGGCCAAACATTGCACATGCAGTGGGAGTTGTGAGTAGGTTCATGGACAACCCAGGTAAAGAGCATTGGCAAGATGTGAAGTGGATACTTAGGTATCTAAAAGGGACAACAACAAATGCTTTGTATTTTGGAGGAACTAATATTTTTCTAGAAGGGTATGTTGATGCAGATATGGCAGGTGACAAAGATACTCGAAGGAGCACTACTGGCTATGTGTTCACGGTTGGAGGCACAGCAGTAAGCTGGGCTTCAAAGCTGCAGAAAGTGGTTTCACTTTCTACCACGGAAGCAGAGTATGTAGCAATGACGGAGGCAAGCAAAGAAATTCTGTGGCTTCACAGATTCTTAGAAGAGCTTGGATTCAAACAAGACAATTGTGTCTTGTACAGTGATAGCCAAAGTGCTATCCATCTTGCGAAGAACTCAGCCTTTCATTCAAGGACAAAGCACATTGAGGTGAGATATCACTTCATACGCACTCTTTTGGAAGAGGGACAACTAAAGCTAGGAAAGGTGCATACAAGTGAAAATCCTGCAGACATGTTCACAAAGGTGGTCAACACGGAGAAGTTGAGCTTTTGCTCATCTTCAATCGGCATTCAAGGATAAGAAGCCACAATGGAAAGCAGTCACAGGTTTGGTTTGGAGATTAGTCTCCAAGTGGGAGATTGTTAAGTATGGAGCCTAATTTACCCTTGTAATTTTCTGTGGTAAAAGCACACATTTGTAAGGCCCCCATTATGAGGAGAATCCATCGTGCGTAAAGGAAAATCACTCGCCGGAAACCAAAAATTTCACGACCAAAAATCAAGGGCAACTTTAGGGGCCTCGGGGGCGGAAGCCACCAAGACTTTTTTCCCCCCTCGCCTGAATATTCCTTTTCTCCGGAATATTATGGCCGGACGATGGCCGGAAAGTGGTCGGAAAACAACCGTCAGTTGGCCGGTGGTCGGAAGTCAATGGCCGGTGGCCGGTGGCCGAATTCAAAAGCGGATTTGTCTACACAAGGGTGGCCACACATGGGTGGATTGGAGGGTCCAATTTGGACTTATTCGCACAAGAGCGGCTACACATGGCTGCCTCTCATAAGAGAGGGTAGCCTTTTTGGCCTATAAAAGGAGAGTATGTTCAACACATAGTATAAAGGCCATTCATTCAATTTGGACAAGTTTGAGCAAGATTGCGACCACTTGGAGTCCAAAAATGAAAAATTATGGCCTAGGGAACTATCTATGGCCTCAAAACATTGAATCGTCTCCAAATCAAAATTTGAGATGATGAGAGGGTTACCCATTACCTGAGAATACTACAGATCATGTTTGGGTCAAAGTCTCAACAAAAAAATCATACACGTATGATGTCTCCAGAGTCCAAAATGACCAATTTTTGTTAGCCCTGAGCTCAAAATCCATCAAGTTTTGATTCTTTATACACATCTAAACCCAGGTTTTGGAACTTTGAATCTCTAGACCTAAAATTTGGCTTCAAACACATGAGAGAAATTCCAATTTAAAATTTAATACCATAGAAGTCTATGCTATTCTAAAGCCCAACTTTAGTACAAGGTTGAGCCCATTTGGACAAAGTAGACATCATACCTATATGATTTATCACTAGTCTGAAAATGAACTTGGGAGCTAACTTGACCCCTTTCAAGCCTTCATCACATGATTATGAGAGTATCTACTAGGTTTCACCCCATTTGAACCTCATCTCCTTAAAACTAAGCCAGAATCCAACTTCAAATTCTGATTGGAGTTCTGATGGTCACAGCTTTTCCAAATGACATCCAAATTGAAATCCAAGCATAAATACATGATGTACATGCTATGAGCTATGCACATATGAAAAATAAATTCCTTTTGAGCACTTATATATCATACATGTATGATGTCTCACATCATGATTCTGCACCCAAAATGCATTTCTGACCACATCCATAGCACAGTTAGGTCCTAATTAGCTTTTGTTTCAAATTTGAAGTCATTTGGATAGCTATAAACTGAGAAAATGCCAAATTTTGTGAGCAACAAGAACTTTTGCACTTGGAGTGCCCACAGTATCAATGGAAGCTAGAAAATCACCACAAAGAAGAAGAGGTTTTCCTTCAAGGATATCATTGCATCCATCAAACCCAACACAATTTACCCAAAGAGACATTGATTCCATTCAAGACTTGAGTGGATGAAGGTACATTTGAAAGAGAAGGATTGGCAGTGTACCAAGGTACATCAGAGACCCACAAGGAAATACAGTGGAAGACCATCAAGTGTGGACACACAGAGAGTCTATCAGCTAGCCAGATCCATTCAAAAAGATAGAAAAGTAGTGATTACTGCCTTGGATGGCCAGAATACTAAGTTGATGATTATTCCTCAAATTATCGCAGACGCTCTAGAACTCCACATTAATGGAAGCTCTGTTATATAAATAAACGATGATGTGAAGGTCTACTCTTCAAAAAAGACCAATCCCACATTTGAAGACCAAGAGAATCCGATGGTTGCAAAAAAATTTCAAGCTTTACAAAACCAATACTTTCATGTTTGCAATAAACGGCCACAAAAGTACACAACATTACCACATGAAGAAGCAACCACAATCACATGGACATTGAGAAGCAATGTGCCCAAAGAGGTTAGCTATGCCGAGTATCTGCATGAGCAAGTGCTTGGAATGGGCATGGAAAAGCCAAAATACATCAGGGGTGGAGAGATTTTTACAAGGATTTCATATGAGGCTATCGGAGCTAGAGAAAGATGGACACACCCACATACACAAAACGAGTGGCTACGACTAAAAGAGGATGTAGTTGATGAACCACCAGTGGCACCACCCGCAATGACACGGTGTCAAGAAGTAGGCGGTCTTGCCAGGAAGGCACCGGGACTCTTGCTGTGAGAGTTTGTGAGGAATATCAAGGGTTATGAGGAGCTAAGATATAGATAACATAGCTTCTAGAGCTAAAGAAGAAATGTAGCCAAAGAAGCCGCTCATTTTTCCTCACAAACACACACGTGATGGAGAGAACTCATGAAAGATAGTCAGAACAAAACAAAAATGAAAACATCGAGATTACGATCATATCGTATCATGGGTATGATAAAAGGGTTAATGGATGAGTTAATGATATTTAATCTTTGTTGTCCAAATAAGCTGCGGATTGCTCTTTGGAACTGTAGCTTTGTGCTTACTATAAAATATATGTTTTGTCTAGCGATTGGGATTAGTTGTGAGTACAAATCCTCTTGATTCATAATAAAATAAACACATTCACATCAAAAGAGAAGTCATAGTCAATAATAGGTAGTATGATGGGATCTGGTGAGAGAAGTATTTCGTTGAGCCTTTCAGGACCAAAATAGAAACACTATGCGTTGTTGAAAGTGAATCTTTCGACTAATCCAAATGTTGACCCTAATAGATTGCACTGAATGGAATTGAAAGAAATTACCTCTATGTGGATTATGGTTATTCATCAATGATATACTTAGTATGTTCAAAGACAAAGGTGTGAAAGAAGTGAAAGGAGAAGAAGAAGAGAGTTTCTCTCCCAAGCCCTATTGTTGCCCTTAGGCAATAAGGATACTGCGGGGAGAGAAGTACCTGTATCAAGGAGATTCTAGAGTTTGTGGAAGAGAATGAGAACCTTAAGAGAGAGAGATGCTTGTGAAAGATGAAGATATGGTGACTAACCTTGTGCATATAATTGTTTCCTGCAAGAAGGTTGTACCCATTACATTGACAAGGTTGCTGCTTGAATACCTTCCAATGAAACAATTAGGACACAACAAGAGAGATCGAAGGAGGATTAAGATATAGATCTAAGTGTGGTGGTGGTATTAAAGATAGATAATGAGAGATAGAGATAGAGTTAGAGACAAGTATTGGACTCGATATGCAAATGAAAGTAAAACTAGCAACATATATCTTACATGAGAGCAATCGCCACCACCTTAATGGAGAGAGAAGATGAGGCAAGACTTCAGCCTTTCTTCAAGAGAAAGTGTGGCACTAAGATGAGTGTGTCAGTATGGAATTGAGCTATTCTCCCTCACTCATAACTTACTTCAATGAAGAGAAGGTTGCCCTTTTTATAGGTGAGGGAGCCATGTTTTACATAATCATTTGATTAGGCTAAAGAGTTAGCCCAAATCAAATGTTCTTTGGATATTTCTTAAAATGGGAAATATTAGGACTCAAAATATCATGAAATTCATCATTTTTGGTCGTTGAGGCTCCATGTGGGTGCATGATGTATGTGGGCCCCACCTAGGCATCTTCTGTGTGGCTCCAGTAGGGGGTCCCAACTTGTGTGTCATGTCCTTCAAGGCATCTTGGAGGTGTCACATTCACATGATTATGTATTTTATCCTCCAAATATCTTATTTTATGGAAAAAGACCAAGATTATCTCTTTTCACTTGATTCACCTGTTTACCATCTCTTCTTGCAGTGTAGTTGTGAGAGGGTTTTTCACTGGTTTCCTTGTAGCTTTTGACCTGTAACTCGGATTGACATGCTTCAAAAGGAAAAATTGGCCTACTAAAAGATCTTGAATTGGTTTTTGCCTTTTCTCCACGCCCTTAGTTTGGAATTTTCAAATTGGGATGGTCCAAGAAGCTTTGGATCTTCCTTTTCATAAAGTCCTATAGTAGGCCCTTCCCTCTTGTATGTATCCAAGAAGGTATGCATTATTGAAGGGTTATATTATTAAATAAATGTGAAAAGAAGAAAATAATTTATATATGGTAGGGTATAGCTGAGATATTAGAAGAAATATACAAATGCTTTTCCCCCAGACAAAAAGAGGCACAATCATTGATACTTCTCTTGCAGTACTTTCTAATAGTAATGTACATTTATATTACTTCAAAGGTAATACTAAGGTATGGTAGAAAGATTTTATTTATGCATATGAGTATTATATGAAGTATACTTATGCATCAAAAAGTCACAAGATAAATCGTTTAATGCCCGTTCCCACTATGTACGTGCCACAGCATGACATCCACCCCCTCTAAACCTGGACATCCTCCGGTATGTGCCACATTGTCTCTTTGTAAGATCAGACCTCTTGTACATCTTTCTTGCTTTCTTCTTCACTCGATGATTCCAGAGCTTCATGTTCACTTTGATCTTCACCTGTGTTTTGCTTTTCTTCCTCATCAACATCTTCTAGATCATTGTCTCCTCTTCTAGTCTTAAACATTTTAATCCTTTTTCCCGCAATGGGAATCTTTACTTCTATACCATCTAGTTCAGACAAGCTGTAAGTAGCATTTTCATGCACATGATTTACAACATACGGTCCAAAACATCGTTTTGAGAACTTACACATGACTGTGTGCTGGTTATCAAGGCTACTATCATACACTAAAACCCAGTCACCTTTGTCAATTGCTTTGCTCCTGAGTCGATGTCGCTTATCAAAGTAGTCCTTGTTTTTCAACCTTGCATTTTTGAGTCGTTCTTTTGCAGCTTCACTGTCTCCAGGTCTTCTCTCGAGTTGCCTTATACGCAGTGCAAGGAGATCATCCCTGCTAAGCCCCTCTTGCCAAGGTAGTACATTCCATGTGGGAATTGTATCTTCAATCGACATCACTAGCTTTTGACCATACATTAGCTCCGCAGGCATGTAGCCAGTTATTACTGAGCTATGTGTCGTACGATCAGCCCATAAAGCATATGGTAACAGTTTTGGCCACTCACCAACTCTTCCTTCGCAAGCCTTGGCCAAAGCTTTGATGATAGGAGGATTCCCTCTTTCACTCTTTCCATTGCCTTCAAGGTTGTAAGATGTAGTAAGAGAAAGCTTGATTCCTAATCTAGAAAAGAACTCCCTTGCCTCTTCAGCATCTAGATCACCTCTATCTACAATGATTTTTCCCACACAACCATAACAGCAAATCACCTCATCAAGAAGGAATTTGCACACAGCTTCTGTGGTTTTATCTCTTAATGCTCTTCCTTCAACATGATTAGTTAGGTCCTCTCGTGCAAGAACCAAGTATCTCATCTGCCAGAGTCCTAAAGGCATTGTGACTAGATCCACAACCCATTTATAGTGCATGGCTAGTGGATATGTAGGGTGCAATCCATCACGATGTCGAACATTTGAATACATTTGACAAGTTACACATGACTCTACAAAATGAGATACATCTTTATACATACCCTTCCACCAGTATTTTTCTTTCAACTTGGAGAAGGTTGCCCACACACCCCTGTGTCGAGCCCATAGACTCTCATGAAACTCTTGCATGAGCTTTACTTGAGTCTCTTTTTTACATATAACCCGTTGTGGTGTAGCACCCTTTTGTTTAGGATGCTTCCACAAGTAACCATCCCTCAAAAAGTACCCATATGCTTTCCTGCGTATCCTCTTGAATTCTTGTTCAGACCAATCATCCTGTTTTGTTAGAGTACTCAAGTAGCTTCCAATAGAAAGCCAATCACCTTCATAAAGATCTTTCAAGAACAATTCAAGTGAATTAGTCATGCAGACATTGTTACCTTTGACATGAGAGATAGAATAGAACTTTGTACCTACATTATCTCCCTCATCAATCATTTGTGACTCATCTTCATACCTTGCCCTTGATAGCATATCTTCCACTGTATTGTCTTTACCTGCAATGTGCTTAAACTCAAGATTTAAGGACTTAATGTAGACAATCCACCGCAACATAGCAATGTCTGGCATTGAGCAGCTTGTAATCATCCCAAGAAGTGGTAGACAATCTGTTTCTACAACCACACATGAACCAATAAGGTACTCTTTTCCATTTTTCAAGGCTGTAACCATACCCCATAGCTCTCTTTTTATTTGTGGATAATTTCTTTGGCGAGCACTTAGTACCTTTCCTCCAAATCTTACCACATACCTGCGTCCTTCTTCTTCATCTTGCCCTATTGCCCATCCAATCCCTGTAGGACTGGTGTCTATTGTCACAATTACTGGCCTTTGACACTCATAGTCTACCTTTCTCAAAGTTGGTGCTGATTGGAGAAACTCCTTTAGCTTTTTCATGGATTTTACATGTGCTTCTGTCCATTTAAACTTCTGATTCTTTCTAAGAAGCTAATAAAGAGGATCAGCTACATGTGCATAATGTGGAATCCAAATAACATAGAAGACACATGCTCCCAGAAACCTTCTAACCTCAGTGATGCTAGTGCATGTTTCTTTCATTCTTTGGATGGCATCTACCTTTGATTGACAAGGTTTCCTACCATATGGCCCGCACATGTGCCCCACAATGAGCACTTCTTTGATACCAAACATAGACATTTTCCCTGACAATGTAAGATTCACTTCTTCCAACCTAGACAAAATTTTACCACAATTATTTATGTGATTTACCATAAACTTGCGACATCTCTTGAGATCCAAAGCTTCATCTTTGTCACTTTCTTCACATCCTTTGATAGGCAAATCATCAATGAAAGGCATTGTGATTTGAGGAATAAAGTCACGTAAGACCTTATTCATCCCATTCATCATATGTGCAACCGAGTTGGTTGCTCCCTATGGCAAGGTACACATCCTTACCAAACCCAAAGGTGTCCTCATGGTTGTCAAGTCTCTGCTCTCTATTGCAAGCTGAAATTGATCATACCCTGAGTAGAGATCCCCCATTGAGTAGATTGCCCTCCCTACAAACGCCTCTGCAACACAATTGGACATGTGCCTACATTTCTAATTGTCACCTTGTTTACTGGTTGCATATCTTGGATGAAGCGTAGAGAACCATTCTAAGGAACTGTGAACCACATGTTTGACTATGGAGAAAAAGAAGGCTCCAAGATTCCCATTTTGATTTTCTCATTCAATAGCTCTACTAACTTTGGCAAATGAGCCTTTGGAACTGGAATAGGCCGCAGATTCCAAGGCACATGAGGTATTGTGAAAATTACCATAGGAGCTACAATAGAAGGATCAACACATCCTATCTCATGTGGCTCAAATGCAAAAGCCTTACCATGCTTTGAAATCATTTCTTTGAAGCACTTTGTCTTCTCCTGTGTTAGAAACTCCTCGCAACCAATCTGCAACTCTTGAAAAGACTCCTTTGTGAAGGTATGCCCAATCTTTTAAGGATTCCTCAAACTTGGTTGTAAAGAAGCCTGCTCAATCTTTTCCCTATTGTTGGGTGATAAGGGTGAAGCTACTGGTTTCACCTTCTTTTCTACACTCTTGTATTTAGTTTCAACATGGACTTCTGGGCCAACTGTTTTATTTTCTTTAAAGGCTTCTATTACTTGATACATTTCCATAGAGCAAACTTCCACAACTTCATTTTCAAGATGCAAACTAGACCCCATTATAGCATCAAGCTCACCCATAGTATCTACAAAAGAAACTTGTTCACACAAACCCAAAACATTTTTCAGTAGGCTCTAGCAACCCACTCTTTTTCATGCCTATTTGTACATTATGCACATATTGCCTCTCACATCTCTTCAAATCTTCAAGTTTTGTAAAACATACTGATCCATTCCTTGTTACCAAGCAGCTCATTGAGAAAGTTTCACCTATTTTTGGATCAGGTGAGACCCTTTTTCTTTCTGTACCACTGCAATCCCGCTTTACAATGGTACTTGGCCAAAACCCATAATTTCTCTATGATCATGAAACTCTTTGCTTACCTTTGGTAGAGGATGTTCTTTGAGGTTGTCACGATTTCTTTCATGGTTTACACAAACTGTGAGAAACTGGACAGCTCGTTTACCATCTTTGTTGCGTATCCTAGCATATGCTGAACCATCGTCCATTACCTTTGTTTCCATTCGAACTCCCACAATGTAGGGCTGTCCAAGGATGAGATGATATGAAGATGTATCCTGTACAAAGAAATTTTGTCAATCTTTACATCACCTATTGTCACCTTCACACTTGGACATGCTGCATATAATTCACCGGATGAATTGTTTGCCACTTTTACCATCCAGCCATGATCTGTGTCCATCGGCCATTTGCACTTGTTGTAGAGACTCTTTGACATTATGTTTATTTTTGAACCATGGTCAATCAAGGCAACAAATGGCTCTTCAAGATCACCTACCTTGACCAAATTTTCTGTAGTAGCCCTTGCCCAGTGACTCTGTGAATAGTAGCTCCTAGGAATATCTTCAACTTCTTCATCATCATTTGAGAAATGCACTTGCTTCACTCTCCCACTACATTGGTAGCATCCTACCATAGCTCCATCATCCTCCTTATTTTGCAGCTCCATTCCTTGTGTCTTCGAGGTTTCCTCTTCAACCTGTGGACGAGAAACTTCAGCAAGGGTTTGCCTCTTCCTCTTGATGATTTCAATGATCTCCTCGTGGAATTCACGCTTTGCAATGCCAAGAACTTCTCCCAAAGTAAACTCAATCTTGCTATTCAAGATCCTTTCCTCCAAGACTTTCTTTAAATCTGTAGCAACCTCAATATCAGATTGTAGTTTATAAGTTGGGCCTTTTGTCTTACCTTTTGTTGGCTCTTTCTTCTTTCCTGTTGTAGACTCCTCCATGACTACTTCAGGTGGAGATGCTCCTTTTGTTGAGGGTGTTTGAGAAGGCATTGAGTCACTTCTTCCCCCACTTCTAGAAGATCTTTTTGATGGTCCTTCATCATCATTTTCACGTCTGCGCTTCTCTTCTACAATTGCCTCATTTTGTTGGCATTTTGTAATGTAGGCATGCACTGACAATGAGTCCACTGGATCATTCCATCCTGTTTCTAGACATATGCAATCACTTGCTTCATGTAGAATCTCTTTTGTAAGCTTTCCCTTTTTAGCTAATTGCATGACATTTGGCCAAATTTGACCATGATGGTCACTCACCTCTTCATCACAAAAATGTTCAATTTTTACTCCATAAGTAGCTGCCTCAACTGAGGTGGCATGCTTAGTTGCCATATCTTCAACTAAGGTTTGCATTCCCCCCTTCCCAAAGTTAGTTCTCAAGGGTAGACATGTCTCTCTTAAGTGGATTTTATCATCCTTAAAAAAGACAACATCTTTTGACAAAGCATCACTAAAATCATCACAATCCCTTCTTACATGGTCTGTACTATCACACCAAATACATCTATTAACAAACCCTTCTTTGGGCTATTGTCTTTGCCTAGGAAATGGCCCTGATGGTTGGCCTTTTTCTTCAAGCTTTGCAAGCTTCACCTTCAAGTCACGCATTCCCTTCACAAGCACATCTAGCATGGACTCATCAAACTTAGGAGCGATAAAAGTAGGCTTTACTATTTTGTCAGAAGTTGAGGTTGAAGGACTTGTAGTGTTTACTACCATCTTGTCCCTTCTTCTTTGTCGTTTGGCAAGCAACGAGACAGCACCTTCAACTTCATTCCAGTCGGTCTTTAGTCCTTGCTCAGCATCTTTATCTTCAAGAAGAAGCTCCAAATTTTCTTGAAACTCTTTACCTGCAGCTTGTAAGAAAAGATCTGTCTTCTCTGCATCTAGTGTGGCCCTTTTTGTCCTTGTGTATTGTGCATAGCGCTGCTCAAATTCCCTAAGTAGTTCTGTTATTGATAGTCCTTGCTTTGGCTTGACTACCCATTCTAAGAATGTCCTTTTGGTTACTCTCTCAGAGTCCTCCATGAAATATTCCTCCTTTAAAGCTACTTTGAGTTCTTCCCAATTTCTCCCACACCCATCTTTAATTGCCCTAAGATGCTCCCTAATTTCTGGAGCAACAACTAGCTCAAAGCTTTGAATCATCTCACCTTCTGACATGCGATGCAGATCCATCTCCTTCACATACTCGCGTAAGTACTTGGTTACATCTTTGCCATTGAGTTGATCCATTCTATTGACGACTGCTTGTATGGCCTTCGTTGTTGAAATCTCCCTTCTTTCAGTGGCATGTTGTTGTTGCATGAACATTTCAAATGCTTGAAACATTTGCATTGTTGTTGGGTCAAAATGCATACCCTGTTGCTCAACATGAGCACCCATGGTTAAGCACAAACTCTCACCCTAGCAGTTTCGCATCGGGTTCACCAAAAATATGTCAAGAAGTAGGCAATCTTGCCAGGAAGGCACCAGGCCTCTTGCTGTGAGAGTTTGTGAGGAAGCTCAAGGGTTATGAGAAGGAGCTAAGATATAGATAACATAGCTTCTAGAGCTAAAGAAGAAATGTAGCCAAAGAAGCCGCTCACTTTTCCTTACAAACACACACGTGATGGAGAGAACTCGTGAAAGATAGTCAGAACAAAACAAAAATGAAAACATCGAGATTATGGTCATATCGTATCATGGGTAGGATAAAAGGGTTAATGGATGAGTTAATGATATTTAATTTTTGTTGTCCAAATAAGCTGCGGATTGCTCTTTGGAACTGTAGCTTTGTGCTTACTATAAAATATATGTTTTGTCTAGCGATTGGGATTAGTTGTGAGTACAAATCCTCTTGATTCATAATAAAATAACCACATTCACATCAAAAGAGAAGTCATAGTCAATAATAGGTAGTATGATGGGATTTGGTGAGAGAAGTATTTCGTTGAGCCTTTCAGGACCAAATAGAAACACTATGTGTTGTTGAAAGTGAACCTTTCGACTAATCCAAATGTTGACCCTAATAGATTGCACTGAATGGAATTGGAATAAATTACCTCTATGTGGATTATGGTTATTCATCAATGATATACTTAGTATGTTCAAAGACAAAGGTGTGAAAGAAGTGAAAGGAGAAGAAGAAGAGAGTTTCTCTCCCAAGCCCTATTGTTGCCCTTAGGCAATAAGGATACTGCGGGGAGAGAAGTACCTGTATCAAGGAGATTCTAGAGTTTGTGGAAGAGAATGAGAACCTTAAGAGAGAGAGATGCTTGTGAAAGATGAAGATATGGTGACTAACCTTGTGCATATAATTGTTTCCTGCAAGAAGGTTGTACCCATTACATTGACAAGGTTGCTGCTTGAATACCTTCCAATGAAACAATTAGGACACAACAAGAGAGATCGAAGGAGGATTAAGATATAGATCTAAGTGTGGTGGTGGTATTAAAGATAGATAATGAGAGATAGAGATAGAGTTAGAGACAAGTATTGGACTCGATATGCAAATGAAAGTAAAACTAGCAACATATATCTTACATGAGAGCAATCGCCACCACCTTAATGGAGAGAGAAGATGAGGCAAGACTTCAGCCTTTCTTCAAGAGAAAGTGTGGCACTAAGATGAGTGTGTCAATATGGAATTGAGCTATTCTCCCTCACTCATAACTTACCCCAATGAAGAGAAGGTTGCCCTTTTTATAGGTGAGGGAGCCATGTTTTACATAATCACTTGATTAGGCTAAAGAGTTAGCCCAAATCAAATGTTCTTTGGATATTTCTTAAAATGGGCAATATTAGGACTCAAAATATCATGAAATTCATCATTTTTGGTCGTTGAGGCTCCATGTGGGTGCATGATGTATGTGGGCCCCACCTAGGCATCTTCTCTGTGGCTCCAGCAGGGGGTCCCAACTTGTGTGTCTTGTCCTTCAAGGCATCTTTGAGGTGTCACAGTCACATGCTTATGTCTTTTATCCTCAAAATATCTTATTTTATGGAAAAAGACCAAGATTACCTCTTTTCACTTGATTCACCTGTTTACCATCTCTTCTTATAGTGTAGAAAGCTTTTATTTGTGCATATGAGTATTATATGAAGTATACTTATGCATCAAAAAGTCACAAGATAAATCGTTTAATGCCCGTTCCCACTATATACATGCCACAGCACGACAACGGCTTAGGAGAAAGCTAGTGCCAATACAAGAGGGAACATTTGAAGAACTAGCAAAGAAGAAAGCGAAAGTTGCGATGGCAAAGGATAAAAATCCAAAAGAAACAACCAATCAAAGGTCAGCTCAAATTGAGAGATTGATCGAGAAATTCAGAGCCAAATCAGCTCTAAAAGGGGACTTCAAGGAGTATTGGTTGCCAGTTCCAACAAAGATAAGAGGCAGCTCCTCAAGACCACTAGAAGATCAGTTTGATCACTACATTTGAGCATATGGAAAATATGAAATAGTGATCAAACATCAGGATTTTGAACCCTTCACAGTTGAATAAGTCCAAGATATCAAAATAAAGCTGAAAGAGATTCCATAAACATAAGTGAAGGAGAACAAAGAAAGTGAGAAAGGAGGAAGTACCCCACCATCAAAACCTTCCTCGAGACCTACCTATCTACCTCTAAGCCCTAAACCCCCGGTATCTCAATAGAGGGACTTACCAAAGAAGAAAATCAAGGCTGAACTAATGCTTGAAATCAAAGAAACAACCAAGAAATGCACCTATGAAGACCTCCTCAAAGATAGATATTCACCTGAGGATGTGTCTAAGGCTGTGTGTGGCAGCTCTATTTCACCATGGGATGCAAAGAACAAAGACAAGGATGAGTAAAAGCTCAAGGACCAAGATACACCAAGAAGACCATTAGAAGTGCAATCACCATAACCAAGAGTACCAGGGTTGGTACAAGACCCACCACTACCACAATGGAGAGCTTTGGCCAACCCTTGGAGACCTCCTCTCTAGTGGGGGTATTGCTAATCATGGGACACCAAGTTCCATTTTCAAGTCCACTCCCCAAGCCATCGGCAAGAAACATGGTAGTAGATAATGAAGAAGATGCAAGAGATGCTCATCAAATAATAGACATAATTCAAATGCGATCTCTTACACTCACAAAAAATAACATCATTCAATGTACCACAGAGGGAAATATGCAAGAAGAGTATGAAAACCTCACAAGAACTCTCTAAACAACGAGTCAAAGAGTTGAGGTAGCACACTGAGATCTTGAGGCTCTCGCTAAAACACTAAGGGTTGAGAGCGAATGAGACACACTTACGCTTTTGATGGCAGAGGTCTTGGGTGAAGGGAAGAGTTTAAATGAAGAGACAGAATAGATGGAGGATGAGATGGAAGCAACCAAAGATGAGGTAGTGGAGCTAAAAGTCAAGTTAGAGCTCTAGGATATGACAATACAGAGGCTTGAGAAACCCCAAGGGCTACAAGAGCAAGTACAAGAGCAGAAAGACAGTCTATACAAGCCTTGGAAGCCCAAGTCCATTAGGGAAAATTTGGACCCTCAAAGGGGCCCTATAAGGAGGTTTGACTTTGCCTCTCTTGTCCAAAGTGGGCAACCCGATGAAGTACATAAACACTTTGTCCAAACCCTATCAACCAACATATCATTGGAAAGATCTTAGAAAGTAGGTTCTAAATCCCCAAACTACGACAAATTTAGAGTTGATTAGTAGAAGTTATGGCATCTCCACTGAAGCTAAAATGTGGGGAGTGATTCCATTTATAACACAGAGTTGTCACATAAAAAATTAGATCTTTTAGAATATAAAGAATCTAATGGCATGCTATATATCAATGTATACATCTTGATGAGTACATTTTAGATCCAAAAGTTTCAAGAAGTTTTGATTTCATTTGTAAAAAGTTTACCGTGAACCCATTTTGGACAAGAGGAAGAAATTCAAAGTCCTTATAGGGCCCATCTAAGAGTCCAAAATTTCCCTAATGATTGCACTATAGAAGGAAATACACGTGGAGCAAAGACAAAGCATGCATATGGCAGAAGATTCCCTAGCTACAAAAGAGAGATTGATACCAACCCAGAAAGAACTACAAAAAGAGAATCAAGAGCTCAAACTCCAACTAGAAAATATGAAAGATCTGCTAGTAGATCAAACAAAAAAGGCCACAAGGACAACCTGGTGCAACAATAATTATTGAGGCTCCAACAAGAATTAGATGAAGCAAGGCCTAGTGATCTGGGCATCAACGCACAACATGAGCCCATGAAGGTCCCTAAAGGTACAAAAGATCTACAGCACCTAGAGCAGCACTTACACATGCAATGAGAGGAAGAATAACCGCTGACGGCAAAGGAGGAGGCACTCCTCCAAACTTGGATTGGACAAGCCATAGTAGAAGACCATAAGATGGACTTGGAATGGAAAAAGTGGATGATCCACTCGGTTGGAGTCCAAGGGCTGGCCACAAATATGCTTAGGGAAGAGTGGATTCAACCATCACATTCCTATCCTCTCCTAAAGTATGAAATTCTTACCATAAAGAAGAGAGTTGAAGAAGAAGAAACAGAGCTAGTATACGAAGGGGATGTCAAGGACCAAGAGACTACAAAGAGGATTGTGGACTCCCAGCCAAAGTGGAGAAAAGTTTGACTCCTCATGTACCTTAGCTTTCTGAAGTACTTGTAAGAAGCCTCAAAAATCACAAGTGGTGACACTCTGTAATGTTTAGAACCCTATGTACGTATGTGGGAAGACCACTCTAGAATCTCAAAGAAGCATCTCACCTGGCTCAACTACCTATCAATGCTACCACCTAGGGAAAGATAGAGAATAAGTGTTTCTTATATGGTTGTGGGATGAACGTCTAACCTCACCATCCTATCTTATTGCAATATTAGCGAGAACCACGATTAAATTGTCAATCCATGGGATGAATCTGACTCAACTAGTGCATAGAGGCTACAAGAGGTTGTCAATCTCTCGAAAAACAACTAACAACTCGCATCTAACTCAAGCACTCAAGCTACACTCAAGTGACTGAATTCACCAAAAGCCAATCGCTCATCGACAAACAAATCACATCCGTTACAACATCAAATGACATCCAAATATAACAAAACTTCTAGGACATGTTTATAAGACCTAAGCACACATGCTTATGGTCTCAAACCCCACTTTAGGTCAAGTTCCAAAATCGCAATTATTAACAGCAGTGGATTTTTGACCTAGTCGTTTTCGACCCAGAATGCATCTAAATGCTTAGCAATGATGCTCCAATATCTCACCTATGCTTAGTTTTTTATTTGAAAATGTAAATTCCTAGTTATGATGAAATTAGGCCGTGGGTCGACAATGCTAAAAGCTACGAAATATTGTGATGTGTTTACGTCAATGTGTAGAGCTCTTACCTGCGGTTGCAATGCAACAAACACGACTGTAATGTGACAACCGAGGAGGGAGTAGGAAGCACGAGAAGGAGAGGAATGAGCGTTGTTAGCTCACACTGTGTATTTATTATTCAAAACTTACAAAAAACTTACAAAAATTGACTTTTATACCTTAGACAAGGTTTTTGGGTGGTCAAAACTAGTAATTTGGAGTTCTACAAAAGCTGGGTAATGACAGGTTGATACAATCTGGAAGCTTGTAGCTCTGGCTCATTAATTATAGAGTTTATCCGAGAAAATAGGAGTTACAATATTCTCGATTTATCAAAATAATAAGTGTTTTACAAAGAGAACTTTGAAAAATGGTATCCGTGTTAGCTTGCTGCTAACATTCCCCCCTCCTCGCCTATGTCGTCTCTTGACATAGCTTTATAAGCTGAAATAGTCTTTGGGCTGGCGGCTCGTGAGTCGGCCTTTAAGCGCATTCAGTGCCTTTTGGTATCTAATTTTTCTTTCTTTATCTGGCACTTGCAGAAATTGCATGGTCACCCTGTTCTTCAGCTCCACCGCTGAGTAGCCTACAAATCTGGATGTGAGGTTACTAATCACTGGTGCAAATATCTACGTTCGCCAAGTGAAGAATCCCGTGTAGAAGGCTTCCTCAAATTCCAACATATTATGTGATGGCAAGAACATACACCGGGCGTAGAAGCCATAGAGTACTTCTTCGAAAGGCTGACCACTAAGATCATAATAGCATAATCCTTTATTTCTCTCAAGGAATGACATCCACGGGGCGCCTGCTTGCTGTGGCTCATGAAAAACTTCTATAAAAGTGAGTAGCATTTGGCATATCTTATATAACCTTGCGCAGGAGAGATCCGGTAGACTCTTGAAGAAAGACATGGCACCAATTAGGTTTTTCACCATGTATTCCTCTATGGCTTGTCCTTTCTTTGGAGCTGGCAGTCTTGGGTAGTTCAGCTAGGTTGACCGCTTCTTCGTCAGTGCCTCATGCTTTTGCCATGTCCTTACTCTGGGTACAGAACAAAAAGTGGGATCTCTTTGTAGAAAGCTTTGTAACCTTCGAGCCGGTTTTTGCTTTCCGAGGGCTTTGCTTGATTGATTTCACTAAACCAATCATATACATTGTATATGAACCTCGTAGGCAAGCTATCTGTGGAGTCAGATCGGAATTCTGGCATTCGCCAAAAACCTAGCTTTTGGTCGTAGGTCTTCGTGCACTGCTCGATTTCTAGGGTTTTTTAATTTCTAGGGGTTTACACTAGCTACCGACCGTACAAAATGGATCATTGACGAGTAAAGAACTTACCCTTCATGTCTCTTGTGAGACGGCACTAAAAATGGTTAACTGTGGGCTCCGAGAAAGACGCGCGAAAGAGGTCGAAAGCTCTCTCTGCAAAGGCTACAAGTGGAAATGAGGTGGTTTTAGCCTATCTTGGATATCTATACCCGGACTTCCCGAACCAATATTCCCCAGATTCCCCCGTTAGTCCTACTAGGCCGTGAAATCTATGTTAGACTCAAAAATTTCCTTGATCGGATTGCTGTAGCTCATTCTGCAAGAATTTAGCAAAAGTAGGCATGGCCGCCTAATTTAGGCTTCCCGCTTCCATCTTTTGATTTCATTTAAAAAATTTGTGCTTGTCTGCCTTATCTTTCTGATCACCACTGTATCTTTTGTTTTTCCATCTGAGCTTCCCTGCTATTTAATATTAATTTTTGGCCTGTTTATTTGAAAAAATCAAAGAAAATAGCAAAATACTCTAAAAACGTAAAGTGAAAAACCAATAATTAAGAAAATGCATTGAAAAACATAGATTTATTGTTTTTACTAGATTTTTCTGTTTCTAAGTCTCATATTAATAAAAATGATAAAAAATATCCAAAAAGGACCATTTTTTGATGATTTTCTGATAGTATATACACTATTTACACTCATCGGGAATATATTATCAATGAATTTTCCCTTGATGATGAATTATAAGGACATTATTAGGTAATTTTGCAAAAAAATCACACGTTAACATCGAACTTTTTCCTCCCTCTTCAAACATTGCCTTTAATTACTTAGTACTTAGTGCCCTTCCACCGGGACGACTGTGTGCATGGGTTGAACAATCGTGTCTATGCATAGCCGTGGTTGGCTCTACCATGCTTTGAAGATCAATGCGATTCAAACCACTATGCTGTGCAAGAGCTGGGTCTTGAGTAATTAAGTCAAGGGTTTCTTATGTCAAGGTTGGTTGCTGATGTCTTCCAAAGAGCAAATCTTGTATCTTGTGTGCTCTCTGTTTGATTGTATTATCAGGATGCTTCAACACACCGATTGCTTGAGCTGTTGGTAGCACTTTTGACTATTGTCTATCTTTTTCTTGCCATTGGTAGCTTGGTCTGCTTGGTGTTGTATGGTGGAGTCTTTTGAGTCTTAGCTCGCCATTGCTTGATTGGTTTTACAGATTGTGAAGAAGTTAAGTGCTCCTTTTTCTTCCAAACCAATTTCTCTGGAACCTTCTTTTGTTTTTTCGGTGAAGTTTTAGGCACCCAAATTTGGGTTGGCTTATCATTAAGCTGTGCTTTTGGTACCCAAATTTGCCTGACTCCTTGCATGTTACTTGTAGCAGTTTCTTGTCGAGGGGATGGAGAAGATTGACAACTTCCTGACTTGGTCTGTTGATTGCTTCTTTTCCATTCCTCCTTGCTTGGTGCAATTGGAACAATGAGTTGCCCACCTTTAGGTGATAGCTTTAGCTGATTTGTATCCCAATTTGGTACTGCTTTGTATGTGTGCATCCAAGGAATTCCAAGAATCATCGTCTCATTCATATGTTCATTAGGTAAGCATACAAATTGATGAGGACATGAACATCCATGTACTATCACATTCAAGTTGACTACTCCCAATGTTGGGGCTGGGTTCTTGTTGCATCCTTTGATTGTCGCTATTCCTGCCGTCAATGCTTAACTTGTTGCCTTCTTGTATGTGGAATAACTGACTGCATTTACTCTAGCTCCTGTGTCAATCAAAGCATTGGTGCTATGATTGTTGAGTTGTACTTTGATGCGCAGGTCCATTCCGTCTAACCAATCATCATCTATTGAAATTGCATCTTTAGGTAATTCACATTGTCGATCATCTATTTCCAGAGTGTTGATGGGAATCGGTATCTGTTGATTCTTGAGAGTAGCTTTCCGTTTGAGTACCCAAAGCCGAGCTTCCTCTTGGGCTTCATCAATAACCTCCTATCTTTTAATCTTTCTTTGCTTGGCTGCATGCATTCTTTCTAGAAATTCATTGGTTAGCAGCAAATTGTATTTTTTTAAACGACATCCACTAATCCATTTAGCCATTGGTTCACCATCTAGGGTGGACAATTTTACTACTCCACTTGGAGATACATCTTTAATGATAAACGGCCCGTTTCCCTTTTTCTTAAACTTGGGAATGTGTTGCTTAAGGGAATAGAATAAAACTAAGTCCCCTTTCTTGAAGACTTTTGTGATTAAGTGGGAAGCAAAAAACTATTTTTGTTTCCGCTTTTGTGCATAGATGTGAGCTACAGCAGTGACCCTTTGCTCATCTAGCTTTTCCAAATCTTCAAGTCTTTCTGACAATTCATGTCAAGTCCACTCAAGATTTTGTGCTACCCTTAATGTCGGCAATAGACATTCTATTGGCAGTATGGCATCAAGACCATAAACAAGGTTAAAGGGTGTAGCATTTAAAGTTGTTTTGAATGAAACTTGATAAGCCCATAGAGCAGCATGGAGATTCATTTTCCAGTCTGTCCTTCATGAACTAACCACTTTAGTTAGCACCGAGCTAAGAATTTTATTTGCATGCTCAGCTTTTCCGTTTGCTTGTGGGTGATAGAGAGCTGATTTGTTACGGATGACCATAAACTCATTAAGAAAATACTCGATTATCTCATTAAGGTAATGAGTTCCCCGATCACTGACAATTTCTATTGGGAGTCCATATCTCATGAATACATACTCATATAAGAATGCAGCAGTGATTCTGGCATCATTCTTTTGAGTTGCTTTAGCCTTGGCCCACTTGGTCAAATAGTCAGGAGCTACAATGATATATTGAGATTGGGTTCTATAAGCAGGTGGTTGTATTGGTCCAACAAAATCTATTCCCCATTTTGCGAAAGCTCTAGCCTCCATCATTGGTCTCAAGGGCATGCTATCTACATGTGTTGGCATTTTCGCTCGTTGACAAGCATCACACTTTCGAACATATTATTTGGCATTTGCAAAAAATGTTGGCCACCATATGCCTGCCATTAGGATTTCTCTTGCGGTGGTCTCACTAGAAAAGTGACCTCCAACTAATCCAGCATGTGCTTGTTCTATAATCAGAATATAATCGTTTTCATTTGCATAAAGACGCAAATGTTGATCTTTACCTCTCCGATACAATTGGTTTCCAATAAGAGCATAGTCTCTTCCTTCAGTTTCAATTGCTCTTTGACGGCATTTACTCTGGCTCGATAAGTAAGTATCTAGATGGTTACTCCACTTAGGAACATGTGACTTTTGAAACAATGTTATATGAGATATGGGTGTTTTTTTTTTCCATTAAGGGAAATCCTTTACAAAAGATCTAGCATCTCTCCTCATAGTCGGCCAAAATACTCCAAGTCTCAAGATTCGTTGCATAGTTTGGTCTTCCGCAAAGTGAAGTCTACTATGGTAACATGTGCTTGACTTGAGTACTATTATTTTTCTTCAGGATTGATGCATAAAAGCAATATCCCGTCTCAATTTATTTTGTATAGACTACCACGTAGTAATTGATACATACCCGATCGTGATAGGAAGTGGTATTTGTGACTCCATTTGAGCTATTGTCATCACAATGACACAATGTTTTTCAACCATCTAGGTATCATTTCCATGGAGAACAAATAGGCATCTGGTAGATCATCATCTACCCCTTTAGGTGATTCTCCTGAAACAATCCTTGACAAATGATCTGCTCGTTGATGTGTAGTGCCCTTTTTTACAACCACAGTGAAATCAAATTCCAGAATAATGATGAACCATCTCACTATTCTTCCTGTGCTGCATGGCTTGTTGACCAAATACAACAAATCTTGGTGGTCCACAAAGAACACAAGCTTGTTGTTTAATAGGTAATGTCTATACTTTTTAACGACATAGATCATTCCTAATCCTTCCCTTTTGGTGGTGGTGTAATTCTTTTTTGCCATGTTCAATTGTTGACTAGCATAAAAAATAGGAAAGTCAATTTTTCTGTCTCTTGGTTGAGCTAGTATACAACATATAGCAAAATTGGAAGCATCTACATGTACGTGGAATACCTTATTCCAATCTAGTGCTTTCAATTTTGGAGCTAAGGTGAGAGCTTGCTTAAGCTTCATGAAGGATTCTTCACATACCTAGGTCCATTCAAAGTGTGTAATCAAGCTATACATGGGTTTTGCAATTATAGCGTACATGTAGATAAACCGTCGGTAATATCCACAATGCCCCATGAAGGCTTGTACCCCCTTGACTGTTGTTGGTCTAGGCAAATCAACAATGACATGAATCTTCTCAATATCAGTAGCTGTCATTTTTAGACACTATATGTCCAAGAATTTTTCCTTGTCTACCCATGAATGTGTACTTTTCAGGATTTAAGCAAATCCTTTAAGGTCTACATTTTTTAAATACCTTTTTGAGGTGTTCAAAATGATCAGCCCGGATTGATGAATGTACGTATAGATCATCCATATATACTTTTAAGAGTTTCCTAAAATACTCTTTGAAAGCATGGCTCATCAACCTTTGAAATGTGGCTAGAGCATTAGTTAACCCAAACGACATAACCCGATACGCAAATATACCCCATTCTATTGCAAAAGCAGTTTTATGCTAATCTTTTGGGTCAACCAAAAGTTGATTGTATCATGAAAAGAAGTCCAAGAAACTGTAAGATTCATTTCCTGAAACTCATTCTAAAACATGCTCAGTGATTGGAAGAGGAAAGTTGTCTTTAATAGTAGCTGAATTCACCTTTTTGAGATTAACACACACTCGTAATTCTCCATTCTTCTTGGGTACTACCACAATTTGAGACACCCAATCTGTGTGCTCAATTTTGTAAATGAATTTGGATTCCTTTAGTTTTTCAATCTCTTCTTTTATCTTCCTGGCAAATGTTTCATTATACGTGTATGGCCTTTGTCTACTTGGTTTTGCATCATCTCTCATAGGTATGGTATGTTGACAGATTTTTGGATCAACACCCTTGAGATCCTTGTAAGACCAAGCGAATATATCTCGGTATTCTTTTAACAAGCTCAACAAGAGATCTTCTTCTTCTTGTATTAGGTCATTCGCAATGTAAGCAGGTCTAGGCTCTTCTCCTGGTTCAGCCAAGTCTATCCTTTTAGCGTTTTTAGACCCTTCGTAAGACTCGCCCTGTTTCTGTAGTTCCCTAATAGGTTGTTCGACTATGATTTTTTTATGTTGGAGAGTATACTTTTTGTAATGGGATGGAAGGCTCATTACATCCTAACCATTCTCTTCCGTGGTTTTCATTTCGGTCGTGTATATCTCCTTTAGAGCTTTTTTCAACTTTTGATATTTCTTTTTCCACTCGACTTGCATCATGATTGGTTTCTTATCTTGTGGGTTTGCTTGAGTACCCTTCCTTGTTTTTCTTGATGTCTGAGATAATTTTGAATTTCTGCTTGAAGGATATATGCCAGTGATTTTGTCTTCAACACAATCATTTGCATCTATCTCCATCAGGAGTTGTGTTCTACTGGAGACTAATGGCATAGGTTGTGTTTTCACAATTATGGTGTCTCTTTTTCGTCTATACCATTTTTGTCTTCTTGATTTCTGGTTTGGAAAGTCAAAAACTTTTCCTCCCCTTCTTTTAAAAGTAGCTTAGCTCTCATATGTTCTTTTTTTGACCCCGAACCTTCTGAGGTAGCTGAGTGTTCATCTAACTCATCAGTTGCATCATAGTAGAGGTCTAAAAAGACTTGTTGAGCTTTCATTAAGTCCTTGGGTTTCTCATCTTCGTCTACAATGTTGAGGATTGAAATCATTTGGATGGGAATTATGCCGTAGCCATCCTCATTGCAAAATTGAGTAGCCATAAACGTAATCACACATACATCCATTGTCGCTAGAATTTGAGTCCATTCGAATGGCTGAAACAAATGCTCTAGAAAAGATTCAGGTACATAGGCTTTGTCTGTGCAATCCCTTTCTAGGATACATTCTTCTCGTCTTAAGCTTCCATTTTTTGAAGCTTCACACATCCAAACAGGAGTGTCTTTGTTTAACCAGGATGGAAGATTAGTTTCAGTCGAAGAGACTGCATCAAAATCTTGGATGGGTGTTTTCAAGACATCTCTATAAGTGCGATCTTTTAGATTTACTCTTGTTATAGATCCCACTTGCTTCAAGTACAGATAATTGTTTTTACAATCTTGTATAAGTTGTACCTATCGCATGAAAGATCTTCCCATTATGGTTTCATAGTTGAGTTTTTCCCCAAAGTCTACTATGGCAAAAGTGTGTTGATATTCAATTTCACAGGAATTGACTATCACTTTTTCAAGCAACCCTAATGGTCTCTCAATGTGTCGGTCAGTCATCTGCAATTTCATTCGCATTTGTCTAATGGCTGGTTGTCCCCAGGACTCCCATACTGCTTTAGTGGCTATGGCTATGCCAGCTCCACTATTCAGTATTTCCATGGTTTCAATGTCATTATATTTCATTGGGAGGGTGGTGTTTCCTTCTTCCCCTTGGTAATATTCTCCGACCTTGTTCATGGGAACATATCGAATCTCTTTGTTGTCCATTTTATTTTTCAATTTTTCCAATTTTTTTGAGATTAGCCCCTTTATCCCCACCTTCTCTAGGGTTTTCTGTAGATCATTCCATAAGTATGGTCTGAGTTTTAACAGTTCTCTCAAGGTAAGAGTGCATTGGATGGGTGTAGACATGATTGAATTAATGTTGTCTACTTCTAAGGTCTGTACAACTCTTTTTACTTGAATGGTCTTACACACTATGGATTCATCGTTATCTCTCAAGTAAGAAAGTAATGTTTTCAAGGTCAATGGTTTTGACATTTCTGAAGCTTCAAATCCGCAATCCCCGTACAAGGATTGTACATCCATGTTCATGTTAGAAGGTAGGTTATCTAACCAAATTTCCTCTATAGGAGACGACTTTAAAGTTAGGCTCCCATCATTGATCTCTCTAACCTTTTCCCATAAGTTTCCTGGCAAGTCTTCCTCTATGAATGGAATTCCGTCTAAGGCATCTTCGTTGTCAGGCACTATAAGCTCTGGTTCTTTTGTTTCAAGGTGGGGTTCTGTCACCACATTGGAATTTTCTTTAGTGTCTCTTATCACAAGCTCTTTAGGTTTTGCAATACTTTCAAGCTTTGGTTTTTGTTTTTTCAGCATCTCTTGCGTGATTCTTACTAAATTTTGATAAGCTTCAAGCTTAGCTGCTTCCATGTCTGGAGAAGGATAGTTTTTTTCATTTGTTTTCCATGTTTTGGCCTGCTTTAAGTCCTGCTTGGTACGCTTCCAAGGCACCATTAATAGGCTCAAAAATTTTATCAACCAGAATGGATCCTCCAGATTTCACGGTTGGTCCCTTGATTTCACTTTCAATTTCTTTCAACTTTTTCTGGAATAGCTTTTTTGCTTTCTCCTCGATTTCAACCCGTTGTTTTTGTTTTCTCATCTCATATCTTTTGCTTCTGCTCTTTTTGATTCTTTGAGAGGAAACTTTTGTATTTTCAGAATCATCAGAGGAGTTGTGTTTCTTTTTTTGGCTTGGGCTCTAGTGATTACCTTGATTGGAACAATCGGTTCACTCTTTGATGAGCTACTAGGTATCACTGGACTACGTTTATTACTGTTTTACCTTTGTTTAAAGGATTTTTAGGACAATCTTCAGGAAAGTGTCCTCTCTTTTTGCAACATTGTATGCAATAGGCTTCAACTGGTTTGAGGTTTTTGTCAGACTCTGGACATTCATTTTTCCAATGATCATCAGCACCACAGTTATGACAGTTTCCTGTTCTTGGCTTAATCATGGGTCTTACCATGGGAGGTCTGACACCTTGTTAGCTACATAATAGATTGGTGCAAGCTCTGACACCTTATTAGCTACATAATACATTGGTGCAAGCTCTAGTGGAGTATAAGTCACGGTTTCTTCCATTGGTGGATGTGAATTATACCAGTCTCCTTCTACCATTACAGTAGATGGACTAGGCTGTGCATAAGGTGTAGCAAGCACTAATGCTTGTTCATCTATGACTCCTTCAGAGTGCATATACTTTATAGTCACTGCATTATGTCCTGGATATGGAGGTTGTTGTCCCAACACAGGTGGAGGTCTTTCCATACCCATTGGTGGTCTTTGAGCTTGGGCCATATTAGGTTGATATATGTACATGGGTTGTCCTTGTGGCCTCAGGGGCACGTACAGACCCCCTTTCTGGAAACCACAGCCCTGGCGGCCATCCCAATCTGCAGCATCTCAGCCACTTTCCCTTTTGTAGTTCTTTGAACCTCCTCAGGTTGCCCTCTATTTTTGTACATGGCCTTGCTCAACATTTGCCTCCCTTCATACCATTCTCTGTTAAACCACCCACCAAACCTTTTGCCCCTTTCCGGAAAAAGCACCCTCCTAGACGTGCTGATCAAGCCTTGTAGATTTCTTCCCTTTTTTTAAAAATTTGCATGCCTCCTATATTGGTGACCAGCTGTAGAAGCTCCTCTCTAGCCTTCAGCAGGCGGACCCCCTCCTCTTGAAAATAGAGCCACCCTCCTCCTTCTACCTTGGAGGTATTGATCCTACCTTGCCGCTTCTCTTTCCAGAAAGTTGGCGGCCCTTCAACTCCTTGTGCTCACGGCCTCCAACCTGCAGTCACTACCCAGTACCTGTTGCGGCCTCCTTTTTATACCATTGGAATCCTTTAAATCCTCATGCATCCCATTCATGTCCATTAGCGCACCCCTTCAAGCTATTCTCCTTGAATTCCCTGCAGTGCTCAACACCACTTGGCAACCAACTGGTCAACCAACATATCTCGACACTCTTTCCGACTTCCCAACATCCTCCACAGCCACCCTCACAAATTTGTCTCCCTATAAGCTCCTTTATTTAATCTTCCCATGCAGTCTTACAATGGCCCACAACTCTCCCTCTGCAGCCCCCTAGGTACCCCCTCATGCTCTTGAGATCCCTTGATTGTAAATTCCCTCCATATCCCTCAAACCTAGTCAGCTTCTCGAGTGTCCCCTTTAGCCTTTCTCCATACTTTCTCGCCACCCACTCTCGACCATGGACACCCCCCTACAACCTCACCTTCTGAAGCCTTGGCAGTCCCAACCTGCAGGTTCGATCAGTCCCTGTGCTTGGCATGATCTACTGCTCCTGCTCATGCAACCATACATATGGCCCTACTTTCTTGGCACGCCCCCTTCTCCATCCAGATGGCATCGCCACCCCAATGCAAACTGTAACCATGATATCATAGACGTTTTTAATTTTTTCCAAGCTAAGCTTTAACTTCAAAAAATGTCTTGAGTTTGGCCTGCTTTCATACGCCGTAAATAATCGGCTTGAATCGGTGACATTAAAAAAACTTGTGCTCAGCTTCCTTTTGCATTGCTTGCCTGATGACACTCTTCACCATGGTGAAGAAAAATTCTCCTCCCACCCCAATCGACTTTGCATTACATGATGCCCTAAAAAAATCTCCTCTTGTGTTGTCCACGGTTCTTGGCCGACAATCAAATCAAGCTGTTTGCACAATAGGTATTGGACCAAAAGCACCAGTGACCATACCGAGAGTGGTATGACTATCATGTCACCCAATTAGAGAGTTGCTAAATAGCGTCCTTCAAGCTTACAAAAAGCTTAGAACTCACCGAGCTTTAGCAACCCTTCAACATACACCATGGCACCATTTGAAGGTGACATCCACCAACCCTTAGGACCTTCAACCATCACGCCCTGACAAAGTTTTTGATATGCCTTCGACCAATTAAGAGACGTATTTGGCATACATATCCCAACTACACCTGGCAAAGTTTTTGATATGCCTTCGACCAATTAAGAGACGTATTTGACATACATATCCCAACTACACCTGTTGCAATCTGCTTCTAGCATGTGCTCCAGCCTTCCACCATCATCTTGCTTAGCTTCGTATACCTGCTTTCAGCTTCTTAGTGGGTAGATAGTATTTGGATGCACCATCATTGCCCACCCCCTGGTTGAGCATTTATGCTCAACCACAACATTATTTAGGTAAAATATGAGTGTATAAGATAAAATGGTATATATAATAGCTATACAATGAGATGGTATATATAATAGCTATACAATGAGATGGGTGAATAAAAGGTGATAGAGAGAGAAATATGAGTGATTGTCCATTCCCCTTGAATCAAATGGAAAGCCTTGAGATTCCCCAAGCATAGTTTTGAGTCCACCTGGATCAAATAAAAACCATTGACCAAAGCCATGCATATGAATAACATATGTAGCATGTGCCAGTAATGCACTATAAACCTGCACAAAGAGTATGATAAAATCTCTCCATAACATTCCTCCACTTTAACCTTTATTGAGCAATGGTCTTTGTGTACAAGATAGATATCCCCATATATATGAGAGAATCCTACACAGTCCCAGGCAACCACACCAATATCCATTGACGAGGCCTTCATATCGGAAACTCCTTGCAAAGAGCATAGTAATTGGCATATAACCTGCTGAAAAGAAACTTGCACAAGCATAACCATCAAATGGTGCATACAAACCTCCTTGCATATCCTATTTTGCATAGCATACACAGCCTCATCACCTGCTATCATCAACTTCAAGTCCATAGAGTCACTTTCTTTGACATCTGTACCTATAGATGCTGAGCCAAATTGCCCAACCAATACTTTTTGCATGCACGTTTCTCTGTCTTGATCTTCATGTATGGCATCTACTATCAAATCATTAGGCAAGAGAGAGTGGAGCTCATCACCTACCTCCTTGTCAAGTAGGAGAGAATTGTCAATTATTTCCTTGAGATAAACTGAGTCTGTATCTACATCTTTAGTCTCCTTCCAATTGAGGTATCGAAGAACTCCACCCAAGCTATTAATGATTGTGCTCTATTGTTTGTTGTTTGGAAGATTCCATCTGCACCATTGACCAAACCATCAAGCACATTGATATTGCTAGCACAAAGTTCGACTATCATTCCTGGCTTTAGCTCAAGAATGGAGGATAATCCAGCAGTTACTTGAGGGTTGTTTGGAATGACTAGGTTCTTTGAGCATGTTTTGTGGAATTTGTCATGAGCCTTGATGATGTATGGTGTCTCTTGCAAGTTCTCAAAGACCGTTTGGTTGTGCTTGGCCCTTAGTTTATTTGTGAAGAAAAGATGAGGTGTTGTAAAAATGTCGAAGTTGTTGTTTGCAAATGTGTCATTGATAAATGCCAAGTCTCTTTGTGTTTGCTCTGCAACACGTATCCTATTTAAGACCTCTATAAACAATTCATTTGATTGACGCATTGGTGTTGTTAGCTCAGTGCATGTGATATGTGTGTTCCAGCTCGATGGTGTGAGGATGTCAAGTGTATTGCTTGTGTCACTGAATATCCAGCGATCACGGACAGGGCTTGCTTGGAAAAGATCACCACAAAAGATAACGTCCAGGCCATCGAAGGGTTCATTGTGTTTGTGCTTTATAGATCGGAGTCTTGTGTCAATAATACGTAGCAGCCTGTTGCCTATCAAGGAAGCCTCGTCAAAAACAACTAGTTTGAGGTTTTCATTTGCCTGGGATAGGTCATTGAGGGTGTCATTGGAAAGAGGGACCATCTCAGTTAGCATCAATGGAAGGCGCAACGCAGAGTGTATTGTTGTGCCACTAAGGTTGAATACTGCTTTGCATGTATATGCCATCAACAATGTTGTTGGAAGCTCAATATTTCCTTCTATCTCAATATTTCCTTCTATCGAAGGTGCATAGTGTCGAACCAAGCCTTGGATGATTGCACGCAAAGTAAACGTTTTCCCCGTGCCGGCGCCTCCTGTTAAAAAAAGGTGGATTTTGTCATTTGGACATACTCTCTTTCGTGTCATAATATCATCGTAAAGATGTCTTTGCTCTATATTCAAACTCATGACAATTGAGTGATATTCTTCATTTGGCATTCCAAGGAATCTGGATGATGTTGGTAGTTGAGTGGTATGATGCCTTGTGGTTGGTAGGTCGAGATCAAGCTTATAAGTGAATTGTTCTTGTTGAGTTTCTTGTGAGGAGGTTGAGCAAGATGTTGATGATTCTTGATTGTTGATTTCTAATTTTGTGAAAGGCTCCATGTTTTGTGCAATTATAGCAATATTAGACTCATATCTCTCTCTCCAAGTTGATGTCAAAGCATCGAACGTGGATTGATTGCTTGTGAACGGTAGAAACAACAAACATAGTTGGTGGTAATGTCTCTCACTGTCCATCTCCTTGCTGAAGCTTGTATATCTGATGATCCGAGGATTTTTGCACTTGTGGTGTGTCCCTTGTGAGATAGTGTATTTGCTTGCATACTCTGCCAAACAAAGATTTTGTATGCTAGTTGGTCTTTTTGTATACTTTGTTACGAGATCATCAAAGAATATGTCTGTGTCATCAGGATGAAGTGCTTGCAAGGAAGTCTTCCTCTTTAACAATAGTGTTCTTTGGGTTTGATAGTCTGCATTGATGAAGATAAATTACCTGGTTGTGCTCTGCAATGGAAGAGATAGTGAAATGTATGTTGCTTGTTGAGCTATGATTTCTTGAGCATTGATCAAGGCACCTCCAATTTTCTTAAGACTCTCCAATGTGGGAAGACTCTCCTTCTTGCATTTCTCAAGGATTTTGTTGATTGCTTTGCTTGTGGTCGAATCTGTTTTTGTCATATATGATGAGCAGTATGTAGCAGCTCCATGAGGATTGAAAATAAACTGAATATCAAGATTGCCATCCCACAATGTGCACTTTGTTTTTTTGAAATTGTTTGTGTATATATCTTTTGGTTTTCTTTTGAGCAAAAGTGTTGGTTCTGAGAGAGAAATTGAGAGTGTCTCAAGGTACATGTCTTCATCCATGCTTAAAGAGGATAACCAATCATCAAAACTCATTTCAGGGCAATGTGGCAAAGCTGCAAGTTGACTTTCGACTTGTGTCTTGTTCGCAAGAAGAATGGATTCCCGTTCTTCACTTGGTCGTATTGGATGCAAGATAGTTGTTTGCTGTGCAGGCGGTCTTGGAAATCCAAAACGGCAATGCTTCTTTCTTTTTTTGCAAGTTCTACTATGGGAATGGATTTGTACTTTTTGTAAGTCAACAGGTAATTCATCTTTGTCACTTGAGATGTATTTATCAACAAAAGCAATCACTTCTTTGTCATAAAAAATCCCAAGTTTCAGAGAATTGTCAATCCAAATTAATCCATGATCATGTTGGCTTCCCCTATGCTGAAATTCTGTGACAAAGAAAAAATCCATGAGTTGGCCAAGTATTTTTGAATTTTGTTTCAACTCTTTCTTAAGTGCGTTGAATCTATGAACATAGTACCGAGCTGTGGTGATAGGATCTGCACGAACCAATGCACGGATATAATGTGCATTGGATTGGAAATTAGATTCATCGATTCGTGGAATGGCTTCCATCTCTGCTCTGCACATGATAGAGTGACAAAAAAGGTAGGTTGTCCTATTTGTCGTATCATGGCGAAGACATTGCGCTTGAGTTTGGCCTTGTAATTTGCTGATGTTCGCAGAGATTCAAAGTCATGATAGCCTAGCTGGGATATTGATAGTATTCGATCAATGTTAGTATTGTTCTGAACATCTTTTGCACATAGTTGCATGCCTTGTAATTTTCCCTTGCGCAGACGTACCCATATAGAACCAAGCACCTTGCCAATGATAATCTTCATCACTTTGAAGAACAAATTTTCAATGTCTAATGCAAAGCGTCTATCCTTGTTTTTGAGCTACCATTGTGCGATCTTTAAGTAATTTTTTTTCGCAAGATTTGCATAGGTTCTTCTTTTTCCAAAGAACAAAGCTGGAAATGACAATTCCTCACAATTGGTATCATCAAATAGGCTCAGTGGGGAAAATCCTTCACATGGAGCGACTCTATGGACATGTGCACTGTGATCGATGACTTGTTGTGAAGAATAGATACCATGGACAAGGGTGTCGGAATGTTCATTCACTAGCTCATCAACCTCATCTTCTTCATACAACACTACATCTGGACTCATGTGAAAAGTAGAAACCCAAGCTTCATTAATAGAGGCTTTGTGCTCTATGTATAAAGGGGTGCTAGTCAAATATTTCAGTGCTTGGAGCACATAAAAGGGACGTACACCACCACTAAGGTATGCATGGGCATACTCAAGTTTACACTTAATCTCCACAAGGATTGTAGCGTGCTCATCACTAAAAAGCGGCAAGATTGCTTGAATTCTTGTCAAGTCTGCCATGACATTAACAACACTGCCTCGCAGGCCGAACTGACCCTCATAATTGAGCTCTCGTATTTGGGTGAAAGGAATGCGAAGTGATACAAGGCGCTTCTCGATTGCATTTAACAATGCAATGCTTCCAATACTTTCATTGAGGAGAGAATGTGGATGTATGCAAAAGAGTGGCTTCCTTTGAGATTTCAAGCTTAACTTACAAGAGAAACAAACTCTTTTGTCTAGAGCAGAGTTAAATATTTGCAATCCCATCAAGGTCTGGAGAAAAGATGCTTCGAGCACACTCAAACAATGCAAATTCTTTTTGAACAAAAGACTACCACAGCTTAAACATCCATATGCAGGAGTGTCTTGAATTTCCACTAGATATTTTTGTTTCCTAGATCGTTTATTAGATTGAGGCACAACATTGTCTTTATGCAACATTTTTGATATTGAGTAAACTTTCTTTTGAATTTGTTTCAAAGTGTAAGAAGAACAAACCTGTGTTCGAAATCGAGAAGCTATCTGCAGTGCTGTCTCATTTGGAAAACTCTTCACAACATCCACCAATCTAGCGGCAAGATCTTTAGGCCAGGAGCAACGCTTACGTTTCTTGGTGGAAGATGATTGTGGAAAAACAAACAATCCATCTTGACAAATAAAGATGAACAAGCCATGATCAGAGGAAGAAGATGCAACACAAGGATTAACGTTAAAAGAATGTTGATGAATTTGTTCTTGAAAGACATGAACAACACATTGAAACTCCAACACATGGCAAGCTAGATTGATCAAATTGATTGAAAGCAAAGGAGAATTTTCTCTTGTGCCCATACGTTGGAAAACTAGAGTTTCAAGAGTTTTGTCGTTGACATTACAAGCAACACGCTCATCATTCCACAGTTTCAGCCACACACTTGTGATCTCCAAGTCGTGAGAACGAAATCTTGCAACAATATGCTTGGACAAAATATTCTCTAATGAATTGACAGAGATATCTACCCCACACATAAACAATAATGCCCTCAAAACATCTTGATTACAAGGAGATGATGTCCAAAATGTTGAGTCGATTGAACATTGGAAACCATCTATACAAAAAACAGTTTTATCATCAAGAGATAATCCCGCCATAATGCCTAGATACAAAAGGATATTCAGCAGAATATAGGCTTACTACACGAGTGCAAGGCACATTAGATAGACAACATCTCCCTATTCAGACTTAAAGCTTGTTACATACCCATGTGCATCAATTGAGAAATGCCCAACTCTTTTCATTCCCACCAAGGAAGCTTTCAAAGTCACTAGATCAGTTTCATACAAATGCAAAAAAGAAGAGGGTAAGCAAAGGACTTGGTCAACGATCTTTCCGTGCAAGGTGATAGAAATGCCTTTGCCGTCACGAGGAACCAGCTTTTCTTGAAGAGCAGGAACTTTCCATATTTCAACAACTTTGATGCAAGCAAAACAATGAGGATTAGATATTTGGCGGTTGACCTGGGCAGATTTGCAAACTCCACATAAATACTCCAATCCAACGCTGTTGACATTAACAACCTCAAGGGAACCGAACACCTGAAATTACCATAAAGGGATCACACAATGCACAATGAATACAATGAACCTACCAAGAGGAACTCACCGTTTTTCCGAATCCCATACTTGCAATCTGCTTATCATGGATATCTTTGAAAACCAACTTCAATTGAGAGGGCAATGGCAGCAAGATAGTGTAGTCCACGACAGATAATGTGTTAGAGAATTTTTTGAAGACATTTATGTTGTGGGACACACAATCATAAAATCCATTCTCTTTGAATTTATTGGATATGTTATAAAAATCAGCCTTTCGAGAAGGTACAAACAAAAGATGCAGCAATAACAAACAATTAAAACACGATCAAGAACACTTAGAGCTGTGTATAGAAGCTTATCGTTGCTCTATCAACATCAGCAAGGACATCAGCAACAATAATCCTACTTCCACTACTCCCATCACTTTTCGCCATGTTTTCCACCTTGATAACAGTAAATGCTACAGTAGGCACACCATCTTCAATTGAGGAAGTCCATGATGAGACAAGATCTTTAATCTTGTGCTCAGGAAAGAGAGTTAGCACAAAGTCGAATGAAGGAGCCTTCACAATAGATGTAGTTTCATCAGCATAGAGAGCAAGTTGGCAAGTGCCTCCATCACTAGGATTCTTTTTCCTCACAACAGGGCCCTCAATACGTATAAAATCACCCACCGCGAATGAGTTGACAAACTGTTCAATATAATTTTCTACCACAACAAAAGTGATAGTATGATGTGAAACCTTGTCCACAAGATCAGACTTCAAAAATCTGCTGTAGTTTTCTTTTTGGATTTTATATGTGCCATATTTTGCAAGAACCTTGCCAATGAAGACAAAACGGAAGTTAATAGCATGAGCAAGCTCTAAAATAAGAAGCTCGGGCGTAGATTGGCTCAATGCCAAGTGAGATTCAAAAGAGTCAACAATAGGCTTTGGCTCTTCTTTAATAGATGCTAAGCCCAACGAACGACTCACACCAACAAAGGGGGTAGCAATCCCGTAAATGTTAAGCGATGTTCGCCCTACATCACATGACACACAATACTATTATTACCGATTACAGATTGGTAAGCCATAGAAATTTAAACAAAGCTAACCTCTCACAGTGGCCATTCCCCTTGCAATACTAAGGGCTTTTTGAATAGATTTTGGAGATTTCTTTAACTTGGCCTTGGGACTAAGCCTTTTAAACGCTGAGTTTGGAGAACCTACTAAGCTACTTGACGATCCAAGGCCCCCACTTTCAGACACAACTTCATGCAAGTTTTCAGTTCTAGGAGATGTGCTCAAAGTCTCAAAGTAATCATTGCTTGAGTTTGTAGTGAAAGCATCTATAATCAAGAGCAAATTCAAGACAGTTTTCAAGATAAGCAAGAAAACAAGAGGAATTGAAATGCATAGGTGTATTACCATCCATATTCGAATCCATGGCGCCTTGGTATAGAGAGTGATGCTATGCTTTGATAATAGATGTGGCTATAAGGATTAAAAGACTGTACTATAGAGGAGGTTAAACTCTCAACAAGAGCAATCTCACAATAAGAGGCTTGTAAAACATGATAGTTCTTCAAAATACCTTTGGATTTTATATACTAACAACTCAAAGAGTGAAACTTGATGGATAATCTTGAGCACTTCAAGAAAGATAGTTTAGAAGTTCCACTCAAAGGTTAGCAATAAATGCAGATTTTTACAATTGTTCCCATCTATCATTATATTATAGTGGATCACGACCTATACACTCCATCAAAAGAGAGAGAGAGAGAGAGAGAGAGAGAGAGAGAGAGAGAGAGAGAAGAGTGAGCTCTTTTAATTAACTCTACTTCGTTTTTTGCAATAACATTAAAAGCTAGAAATAACTCAACTATTACTAGAGAGAAGAGAGAAGGAAAGATAGGTGCATCCTAAATATTAGAGAGAGGAGAGAAGAAAAGTGCAAGGCTGCAAATGAGATGAAAACTACAACTAACTAAATTTAAAAATATAAAAGATAAAAACAAATATGATTTTAAATCATCACATCAAAACGGATTTATTTTCTCACTTTACAATATTAACAATGAACCTTAAGACAATCATATTTAATAATGAGAGTTAAATCATTTGTTTACATTGAAATAATAACCTCACAACCATAAATTTTCAATGGCAAATCCCAAAACCCTAACCACATACTCAGCCAGTCCAAATAATCCATCAATAGGATTAAATCATGGACCAAAATTGCATCACGGAATGTGGAGCCAGTCGTATTTAATTAAAAGCATCTTGCCACACCCCAATAAAAATTATAGAAAAAAAAAGCATGGAGTCCATCAACAACAATCAAACAAAGTTCGGGATATAATTAACTTCAAAACATTAGACAACATCAAACTTCATTGACACCAAAAAGTTGGCTACTATTATAGTATTCAAGTTATTTAGCACATAACATGGTGTGCTTGACCTCGACATACATTAAGCAACCCAATCTATCCAATCCCGCCAACGATTCCGCACGACCCTGCAGAAACACAAACTGTCAAACAACAAATCAACCGGTATAGAGCAAGATCAAACAAAATAACTCTTTAAAAATTATCCAAAATTAACCCAAAAAATCTATTTAAAACATACCAAAAATTAACACAGCAGAACGCCCCGATCCACCACAGATCGACGGAGAAGACGACAATGTAGCACGACAACACCCGAAATAGCAGCAGCAGAACAGATCGGCATCCAGTCCATCACAGGCCGACGGAGGAGACGTCCTAACAGAGCAGCAAAACCCCGATACATAGAGCAGCACGGCACAGTACAGAATGACCCAATCCACCACAGACCGACGAAGAGGACAGTAATGCAACACGACATAACCAAAAACAGCAGAAGCACCACAGATCGGCATCCAAGATCCACCATAGATCGACGAAGGAGATGTCCAAACAAAGCAGCACGGCCCGAATCCACAGAGCAGCACGACACCACATGTTCAAGTGCCACTTCAGATCGGCGAAGGAGATGAGAAAAAAGAGCAGCACAACCCCGAGACACAGAGCAACACAACACCAAGGCACGACCCCAATCCACCATAGACCAGTGAACCCAGAACACGAGGCACTTTCATAGAAGCACAGCAGAGCACAAGCGCAGCCAAAATCCACCACAGATCGGCGAGCAGGACGACAAACCACAACAACGCATGACTGCGGAGAGGCAAGGCACTGAAACACGCCCAACAGTGCCATAGACCAGCGAAAAGAACCACGCCACACAAGCCAACATGTTCTCAACAACCCTATGCAAGCAGGGTAGCACTACAGGAGCAGAGCAGGACAACAGAGCAGGAGCGCGGCCCAGAACTACCACAGGCCCCGACGAGCAGGGCGATAGGCCCCCATGCTGTCATGCGCGAACCACAGCACCACGGGAGCGGAGCAGGACGACAGAGCAAGAGCACGGCTCAGAAGCGCCATAGGACGGCAAACAGGACAATAGAGAGCACCAAGATAAGCAGCAGAGACACCCCATGCGCAGCGCAAAACCACGACCAAGAACCGCCATTGACTAGACTTAGGGCACGCCTACCCTACTAAGGGGCTCATGAGCCCTAACCCTAAGGAGACCTCCACGAGGCTCCGCTCCAAAAGAGGGATGAATGATAAGCAAGACACTCATTATAAGGCCCTCCTACCAACCCCACTTTAAGACTGGCAGTTCCAGCTTGCACCCAACGTCCACCATTCGGAATCCAATGCACCCATCTTCTCAAGAACGACTCAAAACAACACACTTTAATTTTTATTTTCCACACTTATTTATAAAACCCATCTCATATTTTTCCCTAAGAAAAAATGCAAGCCACCACTATGGCCTTAGCCCTTTGGGCAGGCCAAAAAGTAGTACTCTATTTACATTTATCTATACTCTTTATAATGCTGCTTTAAATTTTGAAGGAAGGAGAGAGAATCCACATGTCACACTCTGGTTTATTTCAAAGAAAACCTTTGGAAACATTTCATTTGAAATGCAAAAGTGAAGAGTTAAGTACTTAGATGGTAAAAAATGAAAAGACTTTGTGATTGATTGATTTCCGATAATGTAAAGTCAAAAGATTAGAACTTAGTCTTGGTAGTTCAAAGTCAAAAAAGTAGTACTCTATCTACATTTATATTATTTACAGTTCTTGGTAAGGCCATGGAGTTTCACTTCTGTCCTCAAATGTCAAGGGTGACCACCCTCATCACTATATCACACGGGCATGGTCAAATGGGATCAATGGTGGAGGAGGAAAAGACGATGTGCGTCAATTATGGACCGTCAGATCTGAAGTTGCCCCAAATTTACCAATTTGGACGAATTTACAAATTTATCCTGAATTTACTAATCAGTCCACATTTACAATATGACATCCTCGAATTGCCTATATTTCAACGTACGCATGAGGGCGTAGTGGTTATTGCACATGGCTCGTGGTAGGAAGGTCGGGGGTTTGAGACATGGGGTGCGGATTGACCCGAATTTACAAGCCTGCCCGAATTTACTTTTCTTCTCGAATTTACCAAACGCCCCGAATTTACCAAATGTGCATCCGACGGCCCAAATCACCTCAGTCGGTCGTCGATCCCATTTGAGCATGTCCGTGCGAGATAGTGTGGAGGGGTGACCACTGACTACTTCCTTTCTGAAATCCATTTGAAGAGTAGCTCTTCTTTGCATTTTGAAGGCCATGAAGAACTCCCCTCTACGTGTCGCCCAATTAACCTCTCTCAACATGCTTGCACAATGAATTTCTCTCAACACGCTTTTTCACAATGAACCTTCCATGCGGTAAATGATCTTCGATCTCGGCACATCCGTGTTAGTGTGTGTGTGTGTGTGTGTGTGTGTGTGAGAGAGAGAGAGAGAGAGAGAGAGAGAGAGAGAGAGAGAGACCCGTTGCAGGTGTGTGTATGAGAGATAGAGTTGGCATGCCATTTGTTACGGTATTGGAGCGTTGTGGAGGTCTTCCACATTTGCATTGCATTAATGAAGTGCAATCAGCTCGACAATTCATCCATGGGAGTATAATAATTTGTTGTGGATGTCTTAGACACATTGTGTGTGTACATGTGCATGTGCGTGCGTGTGTGTGTGTGTGTGTGTGTGTGTGTGTGTGTGTGTGTGTGTACATGTGCATGTGCGTGCGTGCACATGTGTGCGTGCGTGCGTGTGTCTGTGTGTAAGAGAGAGAGAGAGAGAGAGAGAGAGAGAGAGAGAGAGAGAGAGAGAGAGAAAGAGAGAGAGAGAGAGAGAAAGAAAGAGAACCATTCTATACTTTCATGTGTGGATGAGTGCGCTGAGAAATAGAGAATGTTCCATGCGAATCAAGCTGTGTGTGTGCGTGTGCGTGTGTGTGGGAGAAAGAGAGAGAGAGAGAGAGAGAGAGAGAAAGAGAGAGAGAGAGATAGATAGATAGATTTTATTATCGTCCTCGGAGGTCAAATATGACCTATGGGACCAAAGTTACATGTGATGTAGTATGTGTATGGCTGATGAGTGACTCTCGATGCTCCAAAATTGTAGTGATGAGAGTCGCAATGGAGAGCCCACACTTTGGCTGGGAGAGGAAAGTGTGTAGGTCTAAGTTATGGCTGAAAATGTGAGAGAAGCAAGTTCGGATGTGATCAAAAGCTGAGCACTCTAGTAGTGTGTGGTACTCAGACTCTCGAACTTGCAGTGAGCATAATGTGCACAATCGATTTGACTCTTCTCCATTGCCCCAACGCCCTATCTCGCATCGAAGGAAATGGGAGCTAAGCCGAATTGCTGCGATAGTGCGTATCGCGGACAAGGGAATAGGCTCAAGCATGTAAGTGTGAGTACGGTTTCCTCTCTCAGCGAAGAACATGGTTTTGTAGTTGGGGGCAATATAGGTGGTGTAATGTATGAAGCGTGACCCACCGGATTTCTCCCAAGTCGTAATACATTGGCGTTGTAGAAAAGCTTCATTCACTTGAGAGTCAATTGAAGCATCATGTAGCAAGTGTAATGCATCCCATCTCCCAAACCACTTCTTTATGTCTTGCATCCATCCCGTGCTCAAGATCTTGCTTTTATGCGTCTTTTGAACTTTTTTGCTTGCTTCCCATGCAATTGTAGGAAGTCGATGTGAGGGGTTTTGACGCATCTTTATCATGTACTCCACAACCCTTTCCATGCCCATAACCTCAATTGGAAGAGATCCCGACTCAAGAAGTAGGAGCATATATGGTGTTTGTGTCTTAACTTGGAGAAAGTTTGTAAGAAAACGCTTTTGGGCATTCTCAAACTCTTTCCAAATAGACTTTGAGATGCTCCCGCCCCACACTTCAACTCCGTAAAGAAGAACCGGTGTCACCAATGCATCAAAAAGATACTTCTTGAGAACCCAACACTTGATGTTTCCCGCATTACACATGTTCTCAAGTGCATAATATGCTCTCTTTCCCGCTTCCAAACGACGCATAGCACATTCATGCCACTTGTGATTGGATGGAACCTCAAGGCCAAGGTACTTAAAGCTCTCAACAACTTCAAGTGTCTCGTTGTTGTACACAATGCATGGCTTCTCCTTATGGTTGGTTTTCACAAGCATAATCTTTGTTTTGGATTCATTTACAATCAGCCCACTATGCAAGCAAAAGTTCTCAAGGACAACCATAAGCTTTTGTGCATCTTCTAAAGTGTGTGCTAGAAGCACTACATCATCCGCATACAACAAAAGCATGATTACCGCATTGCAAATAGTGACCTCTTCAATGCCTTCTTCTTGCATAAAGTCAAGTACCATTTGTTCCAATTGATCGATGCATAGACCAAAGAGAGTTGGTGACAATGGACATCCTTGTTTAACCCCAATAGTGCTTACAAAAATTTCTGAAATTTCTCTTCCCATGCGCAATTGACAAATCACCTTCTCATAGATTCGAGAAACCGCAAGCATAAACTCACTTGGCACTTGGAGTTCTTCCATCCTTCTCCACAAATTGTTACGTGGAATCATATCAAAGGCTTTCTTAAAGTCCACAAAACAACAATACAATCTCTTGCCTTTCAACCGACTTTCCTCCATGAGAACACGAAGAGTGACAAGATGATCAATGGTGCTATGGCATCGACGAAAACCCGCTTGTCCCTTTGCACGCTTGTCATTCTCTTCAGCCCAATCACTCAATTTCATCTCTATTATGCACCCAAACAACTTTGCCATAAGAGACCCAATCATTATAGTCCGGTAGTTGCTTACATTCTTTACATCCCCTCCTTTATGCAAAGGCTTAACCCAATTAGTACTCTAATCATAAGGCATACTATGTTGAAGTGCAAGGTTGAACATATCACACATCCACTCATGGGTAAAATCTTCCGTCCATTTGATCATCTCCGGCTTGATACCTTGAAGATCTCCCGCTTTGCGAGTGGCCAACTTTTCAAGCCCACCACATACATCCTCAATAGTAAAAAAAGACGGCATACATGGGAGTGAACCATAAAATGGCATTTTTTCAGTATTTGCTTGCTCATATAATTGCCTACAATGTGTGTACATATCCACTAGACTCAAGTTACCAAAATTCTCAACCCGCTTGCCTCTCAAGTTTCTCCAAAATCTTCCACATGCATGTGCCTTTTCTTGGACTTGAAATTCTTGTTGCTTTACTTCCCATCTTCTTCTCTTCTTTTGAATCAATGCCTTGTATGTATGCAAATGACTTTGATAGTTGTCTTTGTCCATAGTTGCATCAAGCTTTATCAAGGACTTTCGCGCATCTTGACATTCTTTATCAAACCACCTTTTGCGTGATCTATCTTTGTTGATACCATGGAGATGCTTTATGGCAAAGCATTCTCCCGCACAAGAACAAATAGCTTTCTTGAAAGCTTCCCATTTAGTTTCCAATGGTGCATCACATTGAACCTTTGTCATCCATAATTTTTGCTCAACCATTTCAATGTACATTGGTGCCCGTTTGAAATCCATACATAGTGATAACTTCTCTTTCCTTTGGCTGAGATTATCATGCTTAGTTGCTTCTCCACATGAAAGGTCAATACATAAGGTGCGATTGTCGGATTCCAAGGTCCATTGACCAAACATAAAACTCTTTTTGGGATACATGATGGATTCAGAGAGTAGCATATAGTCAAGTCTTCAACTTAAAAGAATTGAGAAATGGAGGAAAGAAGGTGATAAAAGAGATATCAAAGACCTACTTGTGATTCATAGGACTACTATTCCATTGTGTGTGTGTGTGTGTGTGTGTGTGTGTGTGTGTGTGAGAGAGAGAGAGAGAGAGAGAGAGAGAGAGAGAGAGAGATCCAATTACCATGCTTTTCTAGAAAAATAGAAAGATAGAGAGAAGGCATACATATACCTTGTTATCGTTCTATAGTGATTCCAAGGACTACGTTTCCATTGTGTGTGTGTGTGTGTATGAGAGAGATAGAGAGAGAGAGAGAGAGAGAGAGAGAGAGAGAGAGAGAGAGAGAGAGAGAGAGATCCAATTTCCATGCTTTTCTTGGCCGCAGCAACGTGCGGGTCACATACTAGTTACCATTGGAAGAAGAGATTATAAATCCTTGAGAGAGAGAGAGTGACTTCTCGTCTAAAATCTTTAGAGAGACAAAGTAAAATTCTAGAGTTGTATATCACATAACAACGAGAAAATGTAAACCAAAAAAATCACCATTCCACAACTAATGTCATCAGAGTCAAATACGTTCGCAGCGCACATCATCAGAGTCAAATAAGTCCACATCATATATATATGCGGTAAAGTCAAAAATCATGCCCAATAGAGACAATACTATTTCCCCAAGATTGAGCTTTTTGATACAATGTAAGTTTGAGGATGTAAGGACATTCACTTAACTACCACAGGATAGGACCAAAATTAGAGTACAAAAAAGTTAGAAAATCCATAAGTGTAATGGTCACTCTAAAAGAAAAGTAAATTTCTCCCAAAATAGCTTGCAAGTTTCTTTTGTCTTTTGCTTGAAATTTGGAATCCTGTGTTGCATAAACAATGTTTTTCTAGTGATAAATAATCACACAAGTGAAATAAACTAAAATAAATGCAAAAAAACACTTTAATATCATAGAACAAATATATAGTTTAGTGAAAGATGCATATCCAACCAGCAGTAATTAAATGGGGGAAGAAATCATCCTTGGTTGTCCAAGAATAAAAGCGATGTCCATTGGTGAGAGGGTTGGCTGATGAATAATCATGTGCTTTTTAGGTTCAAGTTCAAGCACTTTTGTGTACACATAGTACATATGTTTGCATGCCAAAAAGGATTTGTTTGTCTTCTCTTGCTTTTGAAAATCTGGACACGTGCATGTTGGACTCCCTTTTATATGAATCTCATAACTATTTTCAGTGAGAACTCAAAAAATTACATGCTCTTGAGACCTTTTCACTTCATCCGAAAATAAAACTGTCATACTATTACATGCTTCCAATTTCTTCATGGCCTCTTTAGAAATTCCATGCCTCCACTTTTTCTTCCGCGAGCTGCCACCACCTTCTTCGCAGTCGCCAGCTGATTGTGTATTTACCAATGCATTCTCTGTCCTAAATCCACTCTGATGCAGTGCTGCAAGTTCCTGTGTTGTGATATCTATCCCTCTTGCTATTGTGGCCAAACATTTGGAGCAGGAGGTAAATATTTGACTTTTTTTATTGATCGAGTATGCAAAATATCATGATTACAAAACCATGACCATTGCTAAATTGTTTTACCCTTGAACATTCTTTTGAACCATATACATTGAGCAACAAGACCAATAGAGTAACTATGCAAGAGATTGTCACTATTTTTTCTCCCTACTATTCCAAAACACTTCCTTTGACTTTGAATGGGCATTTTCCTCAGGGCCCACTGAGTGCGTGGCACATCACTCTCAAACACACTGTTTCTTTGAGATGACAAAGGTGTGGTTGTTTCTTTTTGAGATCCAATATCATCATCAATATCACTAATTTGCAGTGAATGTTAGAAATACCTGGTCCTTAAATATCAAACCTAATTTTTTTGGGCCCATAGTGATGGTTTTGTTGCCTATATTTCATCAAATATTCTAGGCGATGGGAGCTACTTGTTCATGTTCTACCCCTCTTTTTGCGTTGTACTATTTCTTTGTCTCCATGAAAAATTGGTTGCGCGTACATTGGATTCCCTGCAACAGCCTCGTGTAAGAGATGGGCCACATTGGTCGAAGTTGGAGTTTGTTGAGATTCAACTCAAGAAAGCAAGGTCTCCATTGTGGGGCCCGTTCCTATATAACGCCCAATAGTATATCCCAAACGCTTTGCACATTGAATATATGAGTTTATAACATCTGTTACACAGGCATTATAGAAGGATATTTTTCTCTTTCCACCTTCACCCGCCAACCAATTGTCATGCACACTTTTTGATACATTAACATTGGGAGTCTGTCCCCGCTCCCACGGACTTAGACTAGCCTATCAAATTCAAACAAACATGCATAAAAATTTATAAATTTCATGTATGCAAAGTTTATAAATTTTGCTAAAAATATAAATTGTCATAAAAGTACTTACATCTGTTCCAATTCCTCCCGAGTGTGGAATTTGTTGCTCCCACCATTTAAACCATCTGCTCACTCTTGTGATGCTCTCTAGTGTAGGTAGATGTTGTCTCCACCATTTTTGAATTGAGAGTGCTTTTTGAGATGCAAGCACAATGGTCTTACAAGCTCTCCATTCCTCACACATATCAATGTGTTGATTTGTTAGATGTTGAGCTATCCACTTTATAGCATATTTGTGCACACTCTGCTCCCAATGAAATAGGAATGACCGTTCACGTCCCTCCATGATATTATCTAGCCCGCCATTGAAAACTATTCGAATAGCATTCCAATTTTCACTAGCCTCGTCAGACATAAAACCTGCAAAGTCAGTTGAACCATGTCTGTACTTTTCCATTGTTGAATTAAGGTTCTCCCAAAAAATAAATTGAGTCTTTGCATACTCCTCTTTAGTTTCACATATAGCAATTATCTGTAGTGATCGTATGCTGCAAGAAATTCAACTTAAACATTTTCACACATATCTTCTCATATTTAATGATGAAAAAAAATATGAGATATTTAAATACTTAAAGATTACCTTGGATCATAAATTGAGCATGACATTATTGCCCATCCATCTATTCTATGGGTAAAATCAAAATGCACCCACGCATTTCTTAAGTCACCAGTTTCAGTTCTTTTCATCCGATTAACTAGATCAATCCCAGAACGTGGTCCCTTCGTGGACATTTTAAATAGGAAGCACTTGTCATCCTCTTGGCCCTGTCTAAGAAATCTACTCCCATGGAAAAAAGAAAACATGCACTTTTTTGAAGCAATAAAATACTATCATATCCATCCCCAATAACAACACCTTGACTCTTCCTCTCCTTTGAAACAATTGAAGAAAACCTACATGATTCATCCCAAGAAAGTTATATCAATAATAGTTAAAAATTTAACAAATTCAAGGAACAAAGATGAGTTTCTCATACCCTTTGGTTTGAACAAGTGGCATCATTTCTTCCAAAAAATCATTGAATTGTCCATCGGATGTAACTTCCGCTTCCTCACCAATCAAGGAGTTAAGCACAAGTTGTTACACCACCAACATTTGAATTTTTCTTGAGCCACCCTTTTTAAGTTTTAGTACTGCACCTATCAGTTTTTGCACTCTTGAAATAGTAGCCGTGAAGGTTCCTGCCTTAACATTATGACAATGTTTACCAACATGTATTGCCAGTCACGACATTGTACCATCTGTAGGTAAAACATAATAGATTTTGTAGGGACAAGCAACAACACAAGTAAAAACCTTCTGACAATAATGACAAGTTATTGTTGTTTTCTCTTCCATTGCAAGGTATTCCTTCTTGACTTGTCTATCCAAATATCCATGAAAATATCTAGTATTAAATTTTTGTTCTTTAATATAATGAGGAAATGTTGAATAATTGCATTGCTGCATGCATCCCAAACAATGGCTGAGATGAACTATGCATGCTATCGCCCTGGTTGTAACAGATGGGCGAGTCCACAAGTGACCATCAAAGCATTATTCCATCCTTGACATTTGTTTTGTTTTATCCTGAGTTGCAGACAACTCAAAGCACAAATTTCCATTGTAATGTTATGGAAGTTCAACATCTTGCAAAGGAGCTCCACATAATGTTAATAGATCCTTTAAATTTTTTTCCCTTGGATTTTGTTGAATCCAAATGACGATTGACTAAGTTTTGAGATGTCCTATATCGTCACCACTACTTTCAAGATGCACAATGCTTAAAACCTCTTCAAATATCTCTTTATCATTTTCTTTCTCACTATCAGATACTTGTATAGATGTGTCTGAATGAAGCAACTCAAAACAAGCTCGACAAAGATCCATCTATTAAGAAATGCTAATGACCTTCAACATCCCACTGTGGTTGCAATAAGACTTTTTTTAGGACACAATCACTTTCAATAAGAGCAGTTAGTGATTGAAAATTTCAAGATGGAGGCAACAAGCTCTACAAATAGTAAGCACTAAGCAACAATGAGTTTCCCCTCAACTGAATGTCGTGGTTGACTATCTGACCACCAACCTTCCAAGTTATTTTCACTTTCATGTTGGACATATTATCTCAAGCAAAAGATTACAAGGTGGAGACACGAGAAAACTGTGGTGGGTTAAGTCAAGATGGTGGAGGTTAATGAAAGTGAAAGATGAAGTGAAGGTTAATGAATGTGGAGAAGGTTAATGAAAGTGAAAGATTGGTAGGTAGACAAAAAGACCCATGGATTTTGTGTATAAGACAAGTGCATAAGATATTGTGCATTAACACAGACGGCTCAAAGAATAATGAAAAACATAATTGAAGAAGTGCACTTAAACTGGCTAGTATGTCATTTAATATATGACGGTTGTGAATGTATGTGAATTCAAACTCGTAAATTATAATTTTTAAATATGTAAAATCTATAATTTTGTGCTTTCTAGTTTGTCATCAAATTTGACGGGCCATTTAATTTCTAAATGGTGGTTCAAGGACTGCATTTAATGCAGTTCAATAGTGCCTCCATCTTGTGTGTGTGTGTGTGTGTGTGTGTATGACTATGTGTGTATGTAAACAACGTAGCATTTTTTATGTGACTCCATCTTGTGTGTGTGTGTGTGTGTGTAAAAAACACAACATTTTTTTTTATAAAGTTATATATATACCTCCATCTTGTGTGTGTGTGTGGGTGTGTGTGTGTACATATGACTGTTTGTGTACACGTTAACAACGTTATATTTTTTAAGTTAAGTTATTAAGTGAGGGATTATGCTTTGCATATGTGTGGGGGCATGTCACCAGAATATTTGAATTGGCTACACACTTTGCCTAATTGACATGAGCTTTCCAAAAAAGTTTCTGATTTTTTGTTAATATGTATATGTATGTGACTGTTTGCGTGTGTGTTTGTGTGTGTGTGTGTGTGTGTGTGTGTGTGTGTGTGTGTGTGTGTGTGTGTGTATATATGTGTGTGTGTGTGTGTGTGTGTGTATAAGTGTGGTGTGTGTTTAAGTTACATATACAACGTTGATTTAATATTATATTCTATAAATATCTCAAATTTAAATTGAAATGAAAGTGAAGGAAAGTGGAGTGAAGTGAAGTGAAGTGAAAATGAAAGAGATTGTTTTGCTATGAAGAAGAAGAAGGATTAGAAGAAGAAGAGGTACTCATGCATCCATCTTTTGTGGGTGTGTTGGTGTGTGTATGTGTGTGTGTGCACACTTTCTACTCACGCAGGTGTATCTGTGTGTGTGTGTGTGTGTGTGTGTGTGTGTTGTCATGCACACATGTTTGATCCACTGGAGGAGCTCCTAATGGTGCTCCCCCATGGCTTGAAAGGCATGGTGAGAAGGAAGCACATGCGCTGCCCTCTTACCATGCCTTTCAAGGCATGGAGGAGCTCCATTGTAACTCCTAGTGGAGCTCCCCCATACCTTTCAAGGCATGGAGGAGCTCCATTAGGAGCTCCATTGGGCCTCCATTGGAGCTCCCCCATGCCTTGAAAGGCATGGAGGAGTGGAGCTCCTCCGGGCAAACATACATGCACACACACACACACACACACACACACCCACATACTTGCATTCACACACACACCCACACACTTGCGCGCGCGCACACACACACACACACACACACATTATACTTGCATACGGACACACACACACAATGACAATCATGCATACACACGCACACACACATTACACTTGCATACAAACGCACACAGTAACAATCATTCATACACACACACACACACACTAACAATCATGCATACACACGCACACACACACACACACATACACACTTGCATTCACACACATCAACACACTTACACACATGGCACAAACACACACATAATCATGCACAAACACACACATAATCATGCACACACACACACACACATTACACTTTCATACAAAACACGTACACTAACAATCATGCACACACACACACATACACACTTGCATTCACACACTTACAATGATGCATTTGCATAGGATACACATTAAGGTCTGGCACTACAGGACATAGGGCGAATGTACGATCTTCCATTGCTTCTTCCAATGTCCGTCAGAAGGAGGATATATTGGGTGATGTGCATGAAGAAGAGGAGCTCATAGATATTCATTCTACGCAAGGTGGAGTGGTGGCCCAAAGTGTGTCTGAAGCAAGGACAATTGTTGCTAAACCTGCCGATCATACTACAGTGTTTGGAAATGATGTTCATGTCACATATTGGAGGAGATTGTAGAGGGTTTTATTGTAAAGATAGGTGGGGAACCTCCTTATATTCCTCTCTATAGATTGATGGAAAACAAATCCATTAGAGTAGTGGGTCCAAGCACTCAGGGCTTGGTAAAAAGGTTTGGGATGTCTGGATATAGTGTGCTTGGAGCTCCATTTCTTGTGTCACTTAAGAAGCCTAGCCATGATCAACATTATGTTTCCGACTTAGACAAAGAACAATGGGGGCCTATTTGGCGCGAAATAAGCGACGACTTTGATAATTCTCTTTCTCTTGAGTGGGAAGACTTAAGGGGAAAAAAATTCATTGTTTAGGATGGCAATCACCGCTTGAAAACTTGGATGCGCTTGATAAAAACGTGTAATTAGGTGAATTTTTTTTTGTTTAATATAAGGTTGTCTTATATTACTCCATGCTTTCTAATTTTCCCTTCTCTTGTTGTATAATTTTTAATGATAAGGTGGAGACATTGTTCTATCAAGTGTCAATTTGTCTATGTTGATAGAAGTGCAGAGGGGGAGCTTATACTAGCTCTACGCTCTCAAAATGAGTAGGCTCATTTGTTGTTTTTAAATATATTGCTATTACTTTATCGATGTCATTCTCTTGCCATTTAATTCAAGATATATTGGTTTAGGGGCAATGCTCATATGCAAGGTGTACTTTTTTTACCTTAAAAGTATACTTTTTATGTAATTTCTAAAGCTAGGCATAATTTTGTTAAATCCTTTTTTTTCTACTTGCTCTACAAAAGGAAGAGTTTGGCATGTCTCTTATCAAAGAGATGCAAGATATCAATGATCCATCGATTTCAATGCCAAAAAAGAAAATGGTTGCTCAAGGAAGAGTAGGAAAAATATACAAAGAAAGAGCTTATAAGGTAAACGCTTTATCTTCTCACCATTCATGTTTGAATTTCTACAAAATTGTAAGTTGACATCTCATTTGGATTGGATTTATTGGATTGCAAAATTGATTTTATTTTATTTTGTGCAAATACAACATAGATGTTGGCCATTGCCAACCCTGCCCATGGCCAAGGGTTCTTCTCTTTGTTATTTAACTTCAACTGGATAAGAGAAAAGGATCAGGTGGGCCTTACAAGAGACAAGGTCCACTCTTTGGAAACTTCTAAAATATCACCAGAGAGGTAATAATGCTTGGCTCAAAAATGCACAAGAAATCATCAAATGAATCAATGCATTTATGGTTTGTTTATTGTTTTCTCTTTAGGGAAAAGGAAATATTGCACTCTTTGATGCATTGTCGTGTAGATGATGTTACTTCTGAGTGCTATATTAGTGTAATGAAATTTAGGATGTACTTGCATAAAGAATGGTATTGGGGAAGTATTTTGAAGAAATTCTTAAGGATCAAAGGAAAAATGATTGATGAAATTTTGGAGGGCTTTGAAGCATGGTTTCATCACCGGTTGAGGGAGCACATTGAAAAAGCTTTTGTGGAGATTTGGAGTAAGCTCAACACAAAAGAGTCGGATGAAAAAATTCCAGAGCTCGTGGAATCTTTGAGGAGAGTATTATTTAGTAATACAATTGATATCTTTATTGTTGATATTCTATTTTTCATTTAGAGTTTGTATAATAAATAAGTCAGTCGATAATGGAGCTCAAAGAAAGTTAAATGCATTTTATATAGATGGCTAATTCAGCTTGAGGATCAAACTTTGTTGGAGAAGTTGTCAATTGTTGTTGAAAGTTGGAGGGACCTCTCTTGTGAGGAGTGTATGTATCCACTATGGATGAGAGATTATGGTTTTCTTGCTTAATTGAGTATTGCCCTTGGTGGCTAGATTACACTCGAGGAACCCACCCACGTGACGAAGAGAACTTATATAAAGGTTATTTTTTGGCATTTAGAAAAGGTACAAAATTGTTAAAGTGCTCATACTATTTAGACTATGTTTGTGAGAGAAATTTATTTTTGTTTGCTTTAGAGCACGTTCTTGAAAGAAATGAAGAGGGTATTGAGGAGATTGGCTCGGCTTCCAAGAAAGCCACCTCTTCAAAAAGAGTAAACACTAGTACAATCTTCCTCTTTCTTCCCCAAAGCAAGGCAGTACATTATTTCTTTACATTCAGGGTCAGTAGCATACTCTACTATCATAGAAGATAGATCATTGTGAGTTGCTATAGACACCACATTAACTTTTGATCATCGTGAAAGTGCATCAGCCATTGGATTGTGCTTAGTACCTCCAGCAATGTGAGCTATATGAAAATACAATTGTGAAAAAAAAATTTCCCACCTCATTTATTTGTAGGAAAGCTTGGTTTGCTTCATGAAGTACTTGAGACTTTAATGATGGTCTCCCTCATGGGTATTGAGCCTTTGGCTCTCATATGTTATGGCATGCCCTTCTTGAAGCAAAATTGCTCCAAGGCAATCACCACAAGCATCACATTGGACCTCAAATGGTTTCAAACGATCCGGAAGCATAAGGACTGGTTGGGAGGTAAGCTTCTCTTTGAACTTGTCAAAATAATTTTTCTTCTTAGCAATCCATGAGTACTTAGAGTTCTTCTTTGTTAAGTCATGTAATGGTCCATGTATAGAGTTTTGCTATGCAGCATCTTTAGTATGCACACATACCAATAAAGCTTCTTAGCTCATGTAGATTCCTTGGGTTAGGCCATGATTTTACTACCTCCAACTTTGATGGATCCATATAGACACCATCTTGAGAAATAATAGACCTAAGTTGAATCTCTTGAAGGAAAAAATTGCTTTTATGTGATTGATAAAAAGCTTGTTCTTCCTCAATGCTTGAAAAAACACCTGAAGATGTTTCTTGTGTTCCTCCAAGGACTTGAAGTAGATGATGATATCATCAAAGAACACTCCAATGAATTTGCGGTAGGGTGTAAATATTTTCTCCATTAAATGATTGAACGTGGTTGGTGCATTAGTCATGCCCGGCAAAAGGCATGACTAGATATTCATAACGACCAAATGTTGTACAAGACGCGGTCTTTAGGATATCTTCATTCACTATCCTTATTTGATGATAGCAACTTTTAAGGTCAATCCTACTAAAGTAGGTAGAGTGTTGTAGCTTATCAAACAAATCTTCTACCCGAGGGACAAGAAAATTGTTTTTGATATAGTGATATGGTTTAGTGCTTGATAGTCCATGCACATGCCCTATATACCATCTTTCTTTTGCACTAAAAGGACTGGAGAACAAAAGGGAGAGGAGCTAGGCCTCACCATGGTGCCCCTATGATAACATCCTCATGCTGGAGAGGAGAGATGAAAAAGTCTTCTTTGTCAATGTAGCTTTGGACATGAAGCCTCAACATCCCAATCAAGGGAGTAATGGAGGCTTGTTGTCCCTTGAAAGATCCATCGACAATTACAATATTTCCCATTTCGAAAGCTTGAATGCCCAATTTGGTGGACAACTCCATTGATATGAAGTTCTGAGTAGAGCTAGGGTCAAATAAGATGAAGGCATCATGCTCCCTTACCTTTCTCCAAGCATAGGAGAGAGGTGATCCTTTGCAATGAGAATCCTCTTTTGGAGCTTTGATAGTAGGATCTCTTGGAGTCTCATTGTGAGCATTTCTCTTAGGGAAAGAACGATAGCTTGCTCCCCACGCTTAAAAAATTTGTGGTCCTTGCAAAAAGCTTCAAGCTCTTCAGGAGAGAGTTTATTTTTACCTTTGTAAACTCCGTTCTCCTTGCACTGATTGTTGTTGTTGTTGCTATTGGAATTGCCTTGCGAAGAATTTTGGGCATTGGTTTTCACCTCTGCATCACCTTTGCCTTTTCTTTCCATGGGCTTGGCATTCCTTCTAGCCCCTTGTTGAAAATTGATACGCGAAGCAACCATAGTGTGGTAGATTACTTCGGTGATAGAACCAAGCCTTTGGGAGTTGACATACTCGGCCATCTCTTGAGATAATCCCACACAGAATTGTTGCACACAGAATTGTTTCTTTTGCTTGGAAAATTCTACCTTTGAAAAGACGTTATCCTTGAGATGTAAATCCCAACCTTGTCCACATATTTGTGGATAGCCTCGTGGAAGAGAAGCTTCAAACTTTTCCATTTGATAAGCACTTTGTTCTTTGCGTCGCTTGCAAGGAATTTCTTCATGATGGAAACTTGTAGAGTTTTCCATGTCTTTGGGGATTCACTATTGCCACAAAGGCTAGCCCACCATTGATGGGAAGATTTTTGAAAGTGCATAGCTACATGGTGTATCTTGGAGGACTTCCGTGAAGCCCTCATCTCCAAGGCCGCATCAAGTTGATGGATGAAGGCCAATACTTTGTTGGTAGCACCAAAGGTGCTATCATAGATGAGAAAAGAGATACTCTTTCCTCCCTCTTTAAACTTATTGATCTTTTGGGACCTTTGCAATGTAAGATGAGATTTGCGATGTCCTCCCCTCTTGTATTCTCTAGGAGAATAGCTATTGCTTTCTTCGGAAGATGAGGAAGGTGAAGAAGAAGGAGAACATGGTGACCTCTTTCTTACCCTTTTATTCCTTTTTCTCATCTCTTCCCTTTCAGAGTGACAAGGAGAAGGACTCTCGGTTGACCATTTCCTCTTTTGAGGAGTTGGCAATCGTCTAGACTGCCTTCCTTGTGGAGCCACATCTTTAAAGGAACTTTGGGATTTGCTTCTTTCTCATTCTTTGGATTCCTCCTCTCTTATGGGAGAGAGTCTTCTTTTGAAGTTCTCATCAAGAGGACTCCTAAGATCTCTCTCTCTCCTCTTGGAGAGGAAGGGAAATCTCATAAGCACAAAGTTGTTGAGTAGCTTCAGCTTGCAAAGGAGGGTTTCCCCTAGATTTCTTCAAGCTAGTAACAAGATAACTGACAAACATGGGAGCATCATCATTAGCACCTTCATGTGAAAAATCAAAGTTATCAATGTTCATTCTACTCTCTTGGTTATTGTCCAGCAGTCATGCTAATTAAACTTATATATAGATTACTTTGTGCTTCGATACCCTCAAAAACCTTAGTCTCTACTCTTTTTTACCTTTGAAAATTAGTTCTCAAGCAGCCACACCCATGGTTTAGACATTGTTGATTGCAAAGACTAGTGGAGAGGGTCTAGGCTCCATTATTAAGGCTACAACTCCCTAGGGTGTGCCTCAAACTAAGTCCTTCTCAACCAAGATAATAGATCCATGTCCCACTTACCCTATTGCAATGAACATGCCCAACATTTCATGGACAACTTAAAGACAACTCTTATTAAGCAAGAAAAAAAAATTCAATAGCTCTGATACTAATGTAGTGGAAATGGCCTATGAACTTTGAGAATAGTGGAATTAAGATAATTAGAGTGACCATTTTTGTAAGACTACTTTGAGAACATAGAATGTGAACTTAGTTAGCGGTAGCAACATAACCATAGTACTTAGTTAACTTGGCATGAACAATACTTTTGCAAGAGAGAGAGAGTTTAGATAACTTGACAAGAGTAGAGGACCGGATTTATGTGGAGCTGGTATCCCCTCTAATAGGCTTTTGTATTATAGATTATCCCATCAAGAGAGACTTGGTACAATAAAATATTTGTGTTCCTTGTGACCTAAGTGATGCAATGAAGATGTAAAGATTCATGCATCACACGCATAACATAGACTTTGTAGAAATCATTAACCATCCCGAGACCTCAGTCCCAAGGCCTCAAACACCTTTAAAGGTGGAGAGAGCTAGGAGGTAATGAGGGTAGGAAAGAGGAAGAAGAACCATTCATAGGATAAATAAATAGCTCCTCACTTATCATCACTCTTCTTGCTTAGCATACATAATAGCATAGTAATGAAGATGGAGAAGATGGCAAGCTTAAGCATTGGAGCATGGCTCTTGGTTGGATTTCCATTCCATAGCCAAGAGTGTTGGTGAGGCTCTCAACTTCTCTACAAGCTTGGAGAGGGAGATGGATCTCTTGCACGTTGCACTTCACACAATGAGATTGTGTGTGTGTGTGTGTGTGTGTGTGTGTGTGTGTGTGTGTGTGTGTGTGTGTGTACCCCCAAGCTAGTCCCCTCCTTGCCTTGGTTGACCTTGTCTTCTAGCACTAGATTGTACTTGATTGGACCTCCTCAAGCTTGGCCAATCACATGATTAGTGCATATCAAGCAACAAGGGTAGCCTTGGGAAGTGTCCCCCCTTTCCCTTTTGAGAGAGATTACTTGCTAAATGTAAAATCAATTAACTAAATTGTCATTGGATCCCTTGGAGGCCAAACAATAGGCTTTAGGCACACTATGAGGGAAACATGAAGAGGATCTTGACAAAGTGTCCTATTTTCTTTCTTTGTACCAAGATTTCCTTGTGTGAGGGTGTGTGTGTTCTCTTTTTAGCTCCTACAAAGAGGGATTGCCCCCTCATGAGTAGGTATTATGTTGACTTTGTGGAACACCTCAATCGCCTCAAGAACCTTGGTCATGGATCAACTTAGCACCTTAGTAATTAAGCACCTTAGTCAACAAGCACGACAAGCACCTTAAGCTTTGGCTGGGTTCCCACCTCAAGCACAACCCTAGCTTGCCTAAATTCAAAGTACTTTTAACACTAACCATTGGAGGTCTTTTATGAATTTAGCCCTCAGATCTTTAAGCTCCATTAGCTAGCCTTGCTCTTTGACACATCACATTAGGAGAAAGTTGGACTCACTTTTGGGCCCTGTAAGAAGTGCCACGTCGGCTTAGAGAGAGAAAATGAAAATGTTAAATTGTGCATTTTATGTGATACTTTTCTGCGCAACAAAAAGCCAAAATGACATTCTTTGGTAGGTAGCCACCGTCTGATCATTCTTATCCTTCGTTCTCTTGTCAGGAATCCAACTAACCGTATGACTAATGATTTGAAATGCCAACTTACAAGCGTTCCCTCCAGAAACATAAGCCACACGAACTCTATCAACTCTAAACTTGAGAATATGGCTTTCCCTCCAAAAACCTGAGACATTTCTCCGTCTTCTTCTCTATCAACTCTAGGAATGGAGAACGCATCTTTTCTTGATGAAAACACTAATTTTAGCTTACAATCCTCAGCCCCTTCATCTTTAACACTTTACCCAAAGAAAGAACACACATCATCTTCATGTTGATGTATTGCAAGAGTACGCACCATTACAGAAATGTAGGAGGGAGTCTTTCTTATCTCAACGGGAGAAAGAACTTAGAAGGACAAACAAGGAACATCATTTGGATTTTTGGACCGATGGGTCTATTTATCCAAAGGATCCTACGACAAATGGGCCACCTCCCTTTCCTAATATCAATAACCTCTTACATTTCATAGGCGATGGCAAGGATGGGCTATTGGGATACACCGAACATTTGGAAATGAGAGGATTGAATGCGGAAAGGCAAAGAAACTTCCTGGTGATGGAGAACATGTAGCTGAAGAAACTTAATGAAGCATGTTCCCAAAAGATTTCATCAAATAGAGAGACAATCCAAGGCCTTGAGAAGAAGATCACAAGTTTGCGAGAGAAAGACACCGTGCTTGGTAGTCGGAAAAGAAAACAAGATCTGTGCAACATTGAGAACATGAAGGTTGGTAGTGGTGGCCTGAAAAAATGAATATGAGCTTTAAGATAACTCGAAGTTTGTTTCTTCAATGTGCTTCATTAAGAAATGGATACACTTACTTTCCTATACATGATCATAACACATTGTGTTTTCTTGGTAGGTCTTTATTGCATCCAAACTCGAACGGTGTAGGCCTCAATGCCGGAGTGCATTACAGCCATCTAGTTCCAAAAGAAGTAGGTGAAGAGATGATAACTCAGAAAAAATTTCATAAGTTGAAAGGGAGGCTACTTACCTCCTTCATGAATGAGAATCAGCTGGAACCAATGGAAGTGCAAGCAATACTTGATGAGAGTGGCATCTCGCAGATGGGATACAGGGCACTCTTCAAAGCATTAGCTAAAAAAGTCTCAAAATAAACTACAGAGAGGATCATTGTGCCAAAGCCATCACATGTAAAGGCTGCTCGCCGGCACGTAAAAGATGAGGTGTTTGAGAAACTTGGGTCACTGTTCCATATTGAAGCAACGTTCTTAGGCAAGGGCAGCAGAGAGGTACAGTTTAACGAGCACAACAACCTCTTCATTGATTTTGAAGCATTGCAAAGGTATGTAGTTCACTTCTTTGACATGAGTCAAGACGAGTGTGGTGGGTTTCTCAAGTTCGTTTTGAAGCTCGACGAGTGCGAGGTCCTGAAGAACAAGAAGTTGGAGAGAGTCACCATTACCCTCATGAACAAAGCTCTGGATCCATCAATAACAAAAGAGGATCCACGATACTTCAGCGTGCAATCAAAAAACAACATTCTAACTCTAGGATCATTTCAGGTATACTTCGTTCACTCTATGATAACAAAAATATTGATTATTTGGTTGTTGATTTTGTGTTTTCATTTTTCACTGGTGCAGGTTGATAAGGAAAATTTTGAAATCCTCGATTGGGTTTTTAGTCAAACCCAAATTCCTTATATCATGAGTGAACAAAGAAATGGAGACGTTCTTTCAGTGAAAGGATTTGGTGACTACACAATGGACTGGCACATGGAAGGTAACTTAAAGACTCTTAAGTGTATGTACAACATAACACATGGAGCAGCTGTGGCAAATCCATGCTTATATTGCATGGCTGATGCACAATCACTTGGGAGTGTGCAATGGATTAGAGCTCCCAACAGACATCTTCGAGATAAAACTTTTAAACCAATGCTTGAGATTCCTCTGAGTAGAGTTCACGTATGTACACTTCATGCACTTTGTCGAATAATTGAAAAGTTGGTTCATTTGTACATATGTTTTGCATGGACATTAAATCCAGAGAGTGAGTCAAAAAGAGTGATCAAAGAAATAGAGGGAGTGCTCTCAGACATTGGTTTGCATGGAGGCAATGTCAAAATTGAAGAGGACCCTAAGATGTCTCAAAGTTGGAACAAGGTACCGAGGAACGCATCGATAGGCGGAGTGAAGGCAAGAAGGTTTCTTGGGTTTAGCCTCAAAGATTCAGATAGAGAAGAAAGGAGAAACCTATTCAACAAATGGAAACATTTACATAAAGTGGTTAAAGACAATTGTGGTGGTGGGGCAATCCAGAATCACAAGGCGAACGTGTAAAAATCACTAGATAAAATTTTCCATTACGTTGAGCAGCATTCTTCGGACCAAAGTAAGCTCACATCATTTCAAGCAGCCTTGTTGGATTGGAAAAAGGCTTACCTTACAGGGTGGGGTGGGCAACATATCACACATTACATGGTGGGTTCGCATTCTACGTATACAAAACAAAATTTTAAATTGTACTCTACTGACCATTTTTTTTTATTTCAATGCAGCACATACTGTTCAACCATGGTCCATATTTTTCCAAGACATACGGCTCACTATCAATATGGTCCACACAAGGCATGGAAAAAACCCACTACATGGCAAGAACGTGTTATTTTAAGCACACTCGACATGGGGGAGGAAAAGAAAAGGCCAATATCCAATTAGAATTACACCAATGGACTTATAGAAGACTAATTCATAGAGCAAGGCAGAAGGAACTTCTTAAGAGTTCAGAAATTACACGGTCTTTACAACACATCTGCAAAGAGAAGAAACAGATCGCTTGGGGAGCTTCAAATGTGACGGAGCGCCATGTGAGGTGGCGACGGTCACGAGTTAGGAGCGGGAGAAGATGGACCTGAGCCCGTCATTTTTATCCTCTTCGATGCACCTCCTTGTTCCTCACTTTGTACCTCTTCGATGTGCAAGCTCTGTAGACGAGCTCATTCCTCTGTTGATGGCAGCATCCCCACGGGCATCAGGCATCTTCTTTCCCTCAGAAACATCCTCTTGTTGTATGGATCTAAGCTTTCCGGGTCTTCAACCCTTGCAGCCAGAGCCTGAGCTGTAGCACATGAATTAAGGGGATCTGAGTGCTTGGCACCCATACCCAATTCCAAATACGCGTAGAGCAAACTGTTTCTCAATCAGAATTAGTCTTTCTGCGTTTAGTGGGAGGGAGTGCCCACCACACAATCTTGTAATAACTTTCATTGCAAACAGTGGGAACTTTGCATTGTCATGGGAGTATTCCTTGTGGTATATTATGATCTACATAAAAATTGCAATGAATTTATGGGCCATAAGTGAGATGAGTGCAATTGCCAAGTACTTGAATTGTTTCTACAAACCTTTTTGTGGTTGAAACGCCCGATGTAGTGAGACAACGCCGCATCCTTGCCTTGGACTCCAGTGACAAGCCCTTGCCGTGAGCCTCCCGCTCTTCTAAGGAAACTATCGTCATACACTAGCACCTGGTAGCAAAAAAAAATGATCATGATATTTTATCACTGGGCTATCTCTAATACCATTTGAATGCATGACAAAAGTTACCATCTGATTCTCATCCATTTCCAGCATCGTCCTTCCCCACAAGTGAATAGTCTGACTATTCATTAGTTGATCTTTGGGTGCCACGTGCCTACCCATGTTTTCCAAGCTGAGTTGTTTTGTTGTTGATTCAAACTGCTCATCTGTTGGAAAATTGGCCTCTCCGTACTTCGCTTCATTGAACGTATCTTTGATCAGTTGTTTGCCACCCTGAAGTGAACTGTGAGTCGCGGACAGCTGTGTCAGCAATAAGATGGTGGTCAACTCCATCATCGTCCACAAACCCCATGTCTGCCTCACAAAAATTCACAATTGCCGCTAGGCAATAGTCCTCCCGTATATTGAGCTCATGCATGATATCTGTGAGCAGAACATAGTGGGTGTCGCCCACCATAGCAAAGCTGGGAGCACAATTCAGAGGCAAAGTCACTTCCTTACTTGGACTTTCTTGCTTGCACCCTATTGCTGCATCCGCAAGAGAAACAAGAGTTAAGCACGCATCAAATGTTTCCTTTAGTGCCTCTACCCTCTCTTCTTCTGTGTCGAATTGCACCTCCACATCCTCTACCTCTTCCTCCAGCGCCAATGGACAACTACCGAAAGTTGTTGACTGTGAAGTCTCTGACTCACCATCCATCTGCAAGTATAAGTAACAGAAAAACCCATGGTAGAATTCCACTAAGCGACACTTTTTGAAGTGCTTCATACACCTGCCTTGAACAAGCAGTGCATTGGAGGGACACTTTTCTAGACAACGATTCATTCTCCTTGAAGCACTCTTATCAGGGTCAAGTTCGGCTGGGTGCACATATCTCATGCCATCAACTGTCATGGAATTGTCACAAGTGACTACCTCATACTGTTGCAAATGGGTTTGTAGGTACTCAAATGAGCAATCTATAATCCTCTGTATAGAAAACTTTGCATTGAACATTCCTGATAGTTATGGCGCACGGGGATGAGCACTGGCGTTATATAAGAATGTGAATAGTTTTTCTTCACATGTATCCTCGCTCACGTCTGTCTCCAGGACTATCATCCCCATGACTGAAAGAAAAATCAAGCCAAAACTATTTGGTGTCATAACCAAGCGAATGTTCAGCCTCTAGTACTCCTCAATGTTTCTTTTTGATTGGTTTTGTCCCGTGCGCTAATGTCATAAGAGGTGACGTTAGTTGAGTCAGAACCAAGTTTTAAGGGCCCCCAATAATTTCTGAAGGGACCTATTCTCTTGGTTCTGTCTTGTGCACTAATGTCATAAGAGTTGATGTTAGTTGAGTCAGAACCAAGCGAGTAGGGGCCCCAAGAATCATCGAAGGGCCCTATTCGCTTGGTTCTGTCCCGTGCGCTAATGTCATAAGAGGTGACGTTAGTTGAGTCAAAACCAAGCGAGTAGGGGGCCCACAAATCACAGAAGGGCCCTATTCACTTGGTTCTGTCCCGTGCGCTAATGTCATAAGAGGTGACATTAGTTGAATCAGAACCAAGCGAGTAGGGGGCCCACGAATCACAAAAGGGCCCTATTTTCTTGGTTCTGTCATGTGACCTAAGCATTCGAAACAGGTGGATAAGAACAGAGCATTTAATGTTATCAGTGATAGATTTATAGGCCTACTCACTCACTATGCCCAAACTCAGGCATGGTCACATAAGGAGTAATTATTCCAACCATGCATGCGTTTTTACCCTAAGGTAGTGGCTTCGGCGCGCACACAATTAACAGCACACAGAAAGGGGAGAGGCAGGGAGAAATAACCTATCTCTGCAATATCGAATGGCGCCGAGTTGCATGGTGATGTCGCAGGCCACCGACAACAAGAACCAGAGTGGGGCGATGGCGATGGCGACGTGGCAGCAAAGGAATCGACCCAGTGGAGGTCACTCAACGCAGGATCACAAAAGGTGGCCAAGTGGAAGAGCGCAGAAAATGCAAAGGCAACGGAAATTTGTTTGTTCTACTTGGACATGGAGATGGGGACTGCAAGGGCGATCGGCGTCTAACTCTCAACGCAGGATCACGAGAAGTGTCCAAGGGGAAGAGCACAAAAAATGCAAAGGGGATGGCGATCTGTTTGTTCTACTTAGAAATGGAGATGGCGAATGCAAGGGCAATCGACATCTGACTCTAAACGCAAGATCACAAGAGCTGGACAAGGGGAAGGGCACAGAAAAGGCAAAGGCAGCGACGATCTGTTTGTTCCACTCGGAGATGGAGATGGCGATGGCGACTGCAAGGGCGATTGGTGTCTGTCTGACCCTAAACCATCACTCAAAAAGGCATCTGGGCTACGCTCTCAAGGAAAACCAGTAATAAATGGTCTCAGATTCCCATGCAGTACGATTTACCAACCACAATCTCGCGCATAAGTGAAGTTGTCACCCTCCCCGAGGTAAGCATTCTAAGTTGAGGCATTACCCCCACCAAACATCTCAAGTTTCAACTACTCTGCCTCTTTTCGCATCCTCTACTGCACATCATTCTAATTAACTCTACCCCCATCGACGCTACGCGGTAAGCAAACTCCATCACCTCTTACTCTCGCGCATCCTCCTTCTCTTACTCTTGTTCTACAGTGCTTCAGTGATGCGGAACTCTACACACAGTGAAGAGGTATGCTACTTACTACCCTTCTGTGAACTTGTATTTTGTGTAGTCAGTACCAGGCGTATAAGGGAAGGTAAATGCTGTTTGATGCACCTGTTCGCTTGGTATAGGTCATCGTCCTTGGTCAGTACCAAGCGAATAAGCTAAGGTCACTTAGTCCGAAGAGCCCTATTCGCTTGGTACTGACCAAAAGAAAAGTTAAGTGATGTCTGCTAGTACACAGGTCAATACTAAGCAAATAAGGGGAAGGTAAACCCAGTTTGTTGTGGATTTAGGGTTTTTGTTTTTGCCAAATACGTGTTTTGATTTTATAAGAAAGAAACAAAATTACAACTGAACACCGGGTTTTGAGTTAGAAAACACTTCAGACTTTACAAAGAGTGGCCTACTAATTTCCGAGGGTTTAGGGTTTTCAATAACCATGTAGTCCTTTTCCTTCACAGCGAGGCTATCTCTTCGCAAAGCTTGTTGGTAAAGTTAATGGCTTCCTCATATTTACTGGCTAGCTCAAGCACTTCATCCTTCATTTCCTGAAGCCAATTAATTGTAGCCTCCATAGAGCCATTCTCATGTCTTCAGGCCTGCTTGCTTCCAGAGAGTCTTTAAGGATTGAGACCCTCTACCTGACGATTAGCATTTGCTGCAGCTTCAGGCTAGCATCCTGCACAGAGCATTTAGCATATGAGCTCTTCAAACTAGGAGCTTCAAAATTGGGAGCAGAAAGCAAAGAATTACCAGCGGCTTACCTCGAGAATTGACTCCCGTGTTGACAGAAGCCACTCCCGAGCTGTGTCGGTCAAGAACATTAAGGGTAACATCGGGGGAGGGCCAAGGGGGGACCTCATGAGGAGGGCCCAAGTGCGGTGTTGTTGGCGCTGCGGGAGTATACCTTGTAAAGGCATCACCACTATCCTAAGCTTCTTGTAGTTAAACTGCGAAACCCTGAGGGAGGTTCTGAAACAACTGCTGCTTAAATAGACTTTTGGACATGCCTAGAAAGTAGAGCGTGGGTTCTGGCTTATGAGTGAGTGGTCTGTGAGGGTGGTACCACCATGTGGTTTCATGAGATGTGGATGTGGGAGAGAGAATAAATGGTACCATCCCCCCAAGATTAGAGGAGGTGATGGGAGGGAACGACATGACAGTCAGGAATGCATCGATTTAAACATCTCCTTCACATTGGTATTTTGTTGCAGCACATGCAAACCTATTCGCTTGCTTGTACACTTTTTTGAGGTCACTACCCAACGAATAAGGTATTTTGTTGCAGGGGATGCAAACCTGTTCGCTTGGTAGTGACCTCAGAAAATGTAAGTGATGTCTGCTATTACTATTTTCTGAGGTCACTAACGAGCGAATAAGGCAAGGAAAACTCTTTCCTATGCACCTATTTGCTCGGTAGTGACCTAAGAAAATATAAGTCATGTATGCTCAGTTGCTATTGAGGTCACTACCGAGCGAATAAGGCAAGGCAAACTCTTTCCTATGCACCTATTCGCTCGGTAGTTAACTCAGAAAATATAAGTCATGCCTGCTATTACTATTTTCTGAGGTCACTACCAAGCGAATAAGGCAAGGCAAACTCTTTCCTATGCACCTATTCGCTTGGTAGTGACCTCAAAAAATATAAGTCATGTCTACTATTACTATTTTTTGAGGTCACTACCGAGCGAATAAGGCAAGGCAAACTCTTTCCTATGCACCTATTCGCTCAGTAGTGACCTCAGAAAATATAAGTCATCCGTGCTATTACTATTTTCTGAGGTCACTACCGAGCGAATAAGGCAAGGCAACTCTTTCCTATGCACCTATTCGCTTGGTACTAACCTTTTCTGAAATCTGAAGTCCCTTGTGCTGACAAATGAATTGTCTTTTGGTGTTATGCTATTTGTAGAGATGCCTCGTGTAAAGGCTTGCGCTAGGAGGGCAACAGGTGAATCTTTGAATGCTCAAGCAAGAAGACGCCGATATGAGGCACATAGAGGTGTACTGCAACAGCTGCACAAGATAGAACGACACGTTCAACCTGCTATTCTATGTCTCCCTTTCCAGCAAGTAGTGCAGGAAATTTGCAAGCAGTGGAGAGTTGGCATGCGATGGGCCAGCAGTGCACTACTCTGCCTTCAAGAAATTGCTGAAGGCTACCTCGTGGAATTCTTCAGCGATGGATATATCCTGGCTACCCATGCACACCGCGCCACTATCATGCCGCGCGATTTTGATACTCTTCGTAAGCTTCGTTTCCGCTATGATGGGCTGCTTCAGCCAGTGCCTATCCGGGATAGTAGAACCATGGATATTCTCAGCATCCCCCCTCTCCATCCTCGTGCACGACAGACAGAGCGGTCTAGGGCTGAAACAAACAGCAGAAGGACCCGATCACGGGTCGAGAGAAATGACACAGATGGGCAGGCTGAGATAGCCACAGAGGGGGAAGAGCAAGCCAGAGTGGACCCCGAGGCAGTCATGGAAGAAACAGAGAGACAGTTATCGAGGAGCCAGCTAGACACCAAAATGAGCAAGTCATGGAGGATCCGCAGCCCATCGTGGATGATGAGGGACAAGAGCAGGTTAGGGTGGAGCCTTAGGCATCTATGGAGCAACCAATATTTAAGGAAAATGATTCAGAGCCTGAGGAGCCTGAGGCTATTAGGGAGGAGCCTGAGGCAGCTAGGGAGCCAGCTCAAGAAAGTCAAGGGCAAGGCTCTGCATCACAAGGGCCATCCAACGTATCAGATGAGTCAATTATTTTAGAGCAAATGAATGAAGAGAATGAAGAGGAGTTGAGAATTTTGTTGAGCTCGGCGCCTCTGCATGCGCACATACAGCTACCTGAAAGGTCAGAAGAGGCTTGTATTTTCAACCTCAATAATGTAGAATTCGTGTGCATGCGCAGTTTCACCGACTTGCTCGCAACGAATGAGGTCATCAATGTTGCTTTTTGGTAATTCTCATGCTCATTAAATGGGTCTCTACCAAGACATGGGTCAATACCAAGTGAGACAGTGGCTAATGAAATTGGATATTGGTACTACTCGCTCGGTATTGACCCATGTCTTTGCGGCAGTCACCAAGTTTTTCTTTATAATGGCTCACTACCTTAAAGACATGGGTCAATACCAAGCGAGTCAGTGGCTTATGGAATTGGAATCCGCCACTAACTTGCTCGGTATTGACCCATGTCTTTGCGGCAGTCGTCAAGTTCTTCTTTATAAAGGCTCATTTCCTCTAAGACATGGGTCAATACCAAGCAAGTTAGTGGCGGATGGAATTCGGTAGCTGCCCCACTTGCTCGGTATTGACTCACTTGATGTTCATGTCTAATCTCTGCCATTTGTTCATGTTAGCCACGCTATCTCGCTTCTGCCCCCTGAGGTTCAAGAGAAATTATATGTAATAGATCCGCTGATATCGCCTTATCTACAGAACAACTCAGTTTCCTTTTTGAGTCTGATGAACTGGTTTAGCAGAGTCAACTTTGATCTAGCGTGCTTTCTGGTCACTGCGTACAATCAATCGTTAGTATTTTCTTGCCTTGTAAAAAAAATCTTGCATTGAGAATCTCTCCTCATCTTTGATGGTGTCTCTGTAGTGATCACTGGAGTCTGATGTTATTTGACATGGAAGCTAAGATTTTTTACTACAAACTCCAGGCAAAGCAGGGCATTTCACGATCGTGTAAAAACGTAAGGTCCATTTGGGTACATTTGGAAAGCAGTGTCTCTTTGTAATGTGTTGATGACTCAAGTGGTTATGTATGTAGTGCAGTGAAAAAACTTATATGCTGTGTAGAGCATCTTTTGTTAGAACATGATCTAGGAAATGTAGTCCGGCACGAACGGGTAACCGTGCCCACGTAGACTGATGACTATAGCTGTGGCTGGAGAACTTGTTTGAATGCCCTGTTGCTCATTAGTCAAACTATGGATATACCAAATGTAAGTAATCTGCTGTTTTATTGTTTGCTGCAATGTATGTATGAAGCAAAAAATGTCTGTATCAGCAAGCAAAAAATGTATGTATCACGCTTCTATAGGAACTTCGATTACATAACTACACCAACAACGATGTGCGACATTTTTCTGTAATGGACATCTAGCATATTATAATCTCGGTAAACAGACGCACAAGAGAGGAATCGGCGAGAGCTGAGGAGTTTGAAGAGGCTCGCATTAACAAAATGACGCAACGCCACAATCAGACTCAAGAAGAAGTTCAAAATATGCAAGAAGCAATAAACCAATATTATGCGGACGTCGCAGAAGTAGAGGAATGGGCTACACGTCGACGGCAAGAGCAAGAACAATGGAAAGTTTCATTGGTGCAAGAAGCATGGGAAGCCATGGAAGAGGCCCATGATTTCGAGCGACGTGAAAGGATGCCCGAGACCAGCGTCCCCAGAGGCAGAGGTAGAAGCAACCGGATCAGAGGGCAGGGGAGCAACCGGAGCAAAGGGCAAGGGACGAGTCGCACAAACCGGGGGAGAGGACAGGGGACAAGTGGCACAAACCAAGGGAGAGGACAATAGCAAGGAAAGGGAGCAAATTACTTGTATAAATCTTGACAGAAACAACACAATATGTAAAGTTTGGAAACATTGAAAATGTACATTTTTGAAACATTGTTTGACCACCAAAAAATGTCTCTGCATTAGTCATTTTGAAGAGTACATCATGGTTTGCATGGCATCAAAGCTCTTTGCGTGCACAAGGTATGTGACCTAGCTTCTAGTGGAAGCAATTAAGTGAAGTGTATTTGTTAGTGACTCCTTGCACAATGTTGTTTTCTCCTTGCGCCTTGGAATCTGAAAAGAAGAAAAAGTTAGATTCAATCATAGTGTATTAAATACAATCAAAATTTATCGATTTAGTAAGCACCTTTCTATTGTTGAGACTGAATGCATACAATTCTGACAAAAGTGGAAGTTCTTCACATGTAAGATCTATCCTGAGCTGTGCAAGAGTTGTGCTTGACATTGTGTCCATCACAGTAAGTAGGTTGTCTCAAAAGTAGAGCTCCATCGATAAAGGTTTGTTCTCGAGGCTGTTCTCTGTATCTTGGTCGAGTGGAATAAGCTGCCCACTAAGAAGATGATATCTAATATAGTAAAACAATACTAAGATTTTGAGAGCTTATAATGAACTTGCAAATTATGGACTTCTTTTGCAAAATACAGATTTTGTTCTGTGATTGTTTCCTATCCCAGTTAGCATCTAAAAATTCCAAACAGCTCTCAGACTTGCAAATGAACATTGTTGCGGTAGTTCTTATTTGCTCATCAAAGAAAAAATCTACAAACACTTCAAGAGGCATAAATAGTGCAAGATGAACTATTTTTGTGGCAATTGAATACTTGAGGGACTTTTGTATATCCTGAAAAAACTTATTCCTGAAGCTTTCACTAGTTTGCGAAGCAAGCAGGGACCAATCCTTGTTGTCAAAGGATAGAAGTGACAAAGGAGCTACACGACCCCAACCAATGGAAGTTCTCGGTTCCACATATGACATATCATAAAAGAAAATTCCATTATCTACAAGTTCCTTGTGTTGTCTTCCTCAGTACATTTGCTGGGCCAATATTCGCATGGAAAGCATCAAAATTCCCAACTATGCTCTCAACTGGTTGCCAATCTGTCCTATTCAATGGATAAATATCTGAAACATACCAAAGATGATATCCACCACTTAATATTCGAATATAATCATGCACTAAGCGAGATGCTAAAATAACTTACAGTTGGGTCGATGCCTTGGAAAACTTGGAGGAGATGTTTGCAACCTTAAGTCTGCATGCTGGAAAGCATGTTGTATGAGGACCTCTTTCACCCGCTTGCTTTGTGCACACACTTTAAACTCTTTGACTTGACCCTTGAAAGCCTCCACAAAATTATTGCGTTGCCTCCTCTTCCTCCTCCTAGTTTGCACTAGAACCCAACTTCCGACAGTTATTCGAGATGGAATCCATGCTTGATCGTCTGTAGTATAACTGTTAAAAATTCTAATAGAGTCAATGGTAGTGCTAGGCCTTCGAGAAGTAGACATGGTGTGCAGTAGAATGAATACACAGAAAGGTTAGCGCAAATATGAAAAAATGAAGAAGTTTTGAGAGGGAAGTAGAGCTACTCAAAGTCATATTTGGGCGGGAACAAAGATACTAGATAGAGTCTTCAATGAAAGTTCTGAAATTCCTCGATACATAGTTAATACGACTTACGGCATTTATGCCTTGAAAGCGTGAAATTGTGCAATTTGATGAACCAAAATAATATTTCATCCCTTTTTTTTAAAGATCTTGACTCCAAAATGTCAATTTTCAACGTAACGTTAGCCTCTTCCTCATTGGTCGAGCACCACTCTCTCTCTAGAACTGAAAGGCTCCGGATTTCTTTGGGTCATAAGTTTCCAAGTACTAGCAATAGTCTGGTTAGAATATGGCCAATCATCAAGGACTATTTGCACAAGGGAACTACCAAAAATTACCTCGCCTACAAAAATACTTTGCTCATTTATATCCTTGATACCAGCAAGTAAAGTGTCTATTTCATCTTAATCATGCATAATCTTTGACTCCAGCTCTTTACGCAACAATGTAATTTTAGCCTCATTCCAACTTGCATAAAGACCAACAAGAATATCCCAAGCCTATTTCGTAGATTTTTTTGAACAAATGTGAGGAGTAATAGTGAACTTCACAAAAAATCCAATCAATGCATGAGCTTGCTTATCTCTTCCGGTGATCTTGTTCAGCCTGTGAGGAGTAATAGTGAACTTCACAAAAGTCCAATCAATGCATGAGCTTGCTTATCTCTTCCGGTGATCTTGTTCAGCCGTAGGAAAAACAGCTCCGGCAACAACAAGCCTACCCATAAAACCTGCAACATCCTCAACATTTCTTACATCCTTAGAACCTGGGCATACCTCAATCCCTAGCAAAACATTCCAAATTCCCTTTAATACAAGTACATGTTGCACCATATAAGCCCACATGGGATAATTGTCCGCATAAAATTTATCCTTAGCAACAAACATCTTGAACACATATGTGTTGTTGTCAGTCATGGTAAATGCCTACACCTGATGTGAAAAGTTCCCAAGAAGAGGATAAATTAAATAAAGCGGGACCAACACATGCTATATAGCACAACCCGTAGAAGAGACATGTTATGCATAAAATAGCACTAACAAAAATGTTTCACAAAATGATTATACTGTCTATACAATACTACAAGTAGTGGAACGGAAAGTATGAGTAGACTAATCTCTATGAGCTTACCTGAGGTATTTTTTGATACAGTGATGCTCACCAAATCTACAAAATTTTGATACTGTGAGCAGACATATGTGTTGGTGATGCTAGCGGCTAAATACAAGAGGATGCAACTTGCTCTAGTATCACTTGTTAGAAATAGGGTTGCAGGGAAACACACACATCTTGGAGAAGATGAAGGAAACTCAAAGCACACAATATAGAGTGTATTACTTAGTGTGGAATACAAAGATGAGATAGCCCTAGGGTGATCGGAATATATACAATGCACGAGGGAAAAAACCTCCTAGTGACAGGAAAAAGGCCCCAACGGTCCTAAGTGTATTCACACACATCACTACCACATGAGTATGGTTACATTCACATCCATAAATATAGTATGTTTGATGCATTCTTGGTTTGTATCTTGTCTTCTAGTCATACAAAGTGCTAGTGATCAACTTGAACCTCCTAGCATAACACCAATTATAGATCCATGAGTCGTGTAGAGGAGAAGAATTTCCAAACCAAACAATATTCTACAAAATATGGAACCATGTATGAGAACTATGTTGAGGATGAACCCATTGAATAGATGCTTGGAAGATTCCTTAACATGCATGGTAACCAAACCACAAAGAGTGGAAAAATTAGGAGCAACGTAGAGGTAATTCGAAAGATGCAATGTCCAAAAAACCCCAGATGATGTTATTGGCACCTTGTACATCTCTCACTCTAGAACAAAGCCATAAATTTGGTATTGCAAGCATCTCTTGCAATGCTTAATATCCAGTCTATCTATGGTATGCAAGTGTCACAACAACTACTTAAATATCTGACAATTTCTTATATGTAACATCTACAAACTACTTTAAGAGTAGATCGTTGTGAGTGGCAATGAAATGCTGCATCCTAGAGGAGACACAAAGAAATTGCTCACCTCAATAAGTATGGATTACAGCAAAACCCGCCTCATTATAGCTTTGTCCCCTAGAAAGAGAGAGAGGGGGGGGGGGCCTTGCCCTCCATTTTCATGGGCTTCCATAAAGTAACCCTAAAATTTCAACAAAAAAAAAACTCTAAATCTCACTTTTCACTCTCCGAAAGATCTCCTAACCAAATACATGGTCAAAAAACTATTTTCTTTGACCAAAATCTGCATTTCTTAGTAGTACTTTCTATTCTATCTCTTCTCTCTCCCCTTTTGCCTCCAAGATTTCCATAGCTGCAGCACATAAGGAAGCTTCCCATAGCTGCACCACTTGTCTCCCCCTTTCATCCACACCATCCCTTTGAGCTACTTCTTCTCCCCTTGCTCCACATTGAACCACTTCTCCCCCTCTCTCCAAGATTTCCATAGTTGCAGCACAAATGGAAGCTTTCCATGGCTGCACCACTTGTCTCCCCTTTTCATCCACACCATCCATTTGAACTACTTCTTCTCCCCTTGTTTCCCATTCAACCACTCCTCCTCACTTCATTCCTGAAGCAATAGGCCTCTCTAACACCACAACTCTTCTTCTTCTGTTGTTACCATGTCAACCCCCTCCACTTCAAGGAAGCCAAAGGATGAGATAGAGGCGGTTTTCTTGCATAACACTATAGATTTTGGTGGGAAATGCATTTTGCAAGTGTTTTCTAAAGTATCTTGGGTCTTCATGCAACCTACAGCTATCGGGCCTGATCGAGCTCAAAACCGTGGCAACCTTGACGAACATTGAAAGGGGAGACTTCTTGGTTTCAAGAACCATAGAGTCAATGGCACAGTGTCCATTGTTCAACACATGTACTCTTGGTGTTCCAAGTGCTTTAGTAATGAAATATCAAGAGATTTTGCAATACATTGTAAGTTGTAAAACTTTGTTGGTTGTGAATTGTAAATGCTTTTTTATTTGTTTTTGACATCATATTTTTTGGTGTTGTCATAGGTATTGATAGCCGTTTTTCGGCTTTCCATAATTGCCATAGTAAGCTACCTCACCCTATCAAATCACTCAAACATTTTGGTTATCCCTACCATTTCACTGTATATAGGTGTGTGTGAGTTAGGGGACTTTTCCCATATCTTCTTAAAAACCCTCAATTAGCTAGTCACTAGGCTAGTTGAGCCAAAAAAATAAAAAATTATAAGTATATTATGGCCCATTTGTGTGTAAATATTTCATTGTATATAGGGCCTAAATAAAAGTATTTTTCATAATTATTTTGGTATTTATTTAAATATTTCTACCTATGGTGTGTTACTTATGCTATGTACATTGACTCACCATTACCATATTTTTTCTTACCATTTTGCATACTCTTTATTCCATATAAAAATAATTTCATGCAATCTTCTCTTATTTTTGGTGTAACTCCATCCCAACAAAAATTTCAAAAAATAGTTTATTTATGTGTATATTTTTTCACTATTGTCATTTTTTCCTTCCTACATCTATTCTCTATTACTCTCATAAATTAGACCACCAAAAATATTCATCTTTTTATGGTAGACTTATAATGAGAGAGATTTATTTTGACCCCTATATTATTTATATTTGACATGTACATATTTTTTTAGACCCCTCAATATTTGATTTTCTTAGTTGTACTATTCACTTATATCATGATCTCAATAATATCTTCAATTATAGACCTACCAAATAAGGTCAAGGGTATGTGGCATGCACCATGGGGGACTCACTCTTGGAGGTATTCAAAAGAATCATCCAAAGAAGGACCTCACAAGGACTTTGTGCAGTGGAAAAAACAGTCGGTTTTGTTAAATTTTTAAAGATCACATGCTCCCCGAATTTGAAAAGGTGATACAAACAAAAGTTGTAGCTCGTGCGCTGAACTTTTACCTCAAATTTTTTCATATTGTTTTGAGCTACGAGCTGTGAGCTATGATTTTATTGGTGGACCCCAATTTGCCCATGCAATGCAGCCACACTCCCTCTTCCACTTTATCATTTTCCTCTTTCACACACACTTCTCCATTCATCATCCCCACCTCTCTCACCACTCCTCTATGCACGCTACTCACCTTCTTCTCAACCTTGAAGAATAAGAGAAACCATGGTGAACTCATGTCTCCTACACACACTTCCATTCCAAAATTGACCACCTAGTCTCATTTTTCCTCATCCATATTACCCATATCTATCAAAAAACCACAAAATTCAGCCTCTTCTCTTGAAAGACAGCATCATGGTGATTGATTACTCATGTCCACTTACCTTGGCTCTCAAGGAAGGTCAAGAGTGGAGAAAAAACGTACTGTCAAATCTAGTGGACCGTCAACAAGCGTCAAAATTGACCCTACTCAAGACACTTGGAGCATCAACATTGTAAGAAATCCATATTTTCTTACCTATTAAGAGTTTTTTCTTCCTTATTTGTATCCTGCTTGGATACTCCCATTGTAAATATCCAATTCCATTTGTAAATCAATAAAAATACTAACTCTACTAATTTACTAACACTAACTTAGTATGAAAAGTCCTATCACCTCCACTTCTCTCCTCTCTCTCTTCTTCATCTATCCCCACCAACTTCTTGATAATTCCAAGCAAAAAAAATTAGATAAGTGCTGAAAATATAACCCAACCAACCATGGTTAGAGGAGTAACCCTAGCCCTCAAAATTTCTATAAAAGGAGGGTGTGGCTAGCACAAAAGGGGGAGCCATAAGCAAGAGCACTATGCCATAGCTTGAGAAGCCAAGCTCAACCTCTCTAGAAGGATCTCTTGAGTGGAAGCTCATTGTCTTATGCATATGCATGTGTTGTATTAGGGGTGATTAACAAGGGAACTCTATGCCATTGTAAGAGAGAGTGATCATTCAATTGGGAGTAGGAAATCTATCATTTCTCCTACTAGTGTAAGCCCAACATTTGCTGAATCAAGGAGGGTGGATTTGGACTAAGCTTGGATACTTTGTCTCTCTTCCAACGTGAAGTAATGGACAACAATGGTGTGTAAGTGTCTTGGTGTTTTTTTTAAAGTTCTTGATAGCTTGTCTCTGGGTGTTGTCATCAATTTAGCCATAAATCCCACATACTGTAAGAGGGCGACAGGGTGGAGAGAACTCCCCTAGCCTTAATACAATGATTGTGGTGGCTTTTCTTGTGATGTGTTGTGGTGTTATTTACTCAAGCTATGTTGAACAAATACTAATCTCACTTTGATTGGTCATGACAGATTTGTAAGAAGGTATTAATGCAACAAGCACCCCCTCCCCCTTCCCTCTTTTTTCTTACATATATAATTGTGTTTACTTGATCACTGTCGAACATTTCAAAGAAGCACGAGCACTCACTCTCTCTCTCTCTCTCTCTCTCTCTCTCTCTCTCTCTCTCTCTCTCTCTCTCTCTCTACGCGTCCTAGTTCGCATCCAAAACTAGGTGGTGCCCCAAATTTGTGTAGGGTTAGGTTGTGGGTTTGTGTGTGCTTTTGTTTTTTTTTCCAACCCCAACCCAATTGAGCAACACGGAAGCCTAGAAGGGTGCTTAGAGGCCACTCTTCTTGTTGCCCGCCCCGGACCGCCTCAAATTGGTGCCTCCACTGAGGAATGACTTTGTTCTTATTGTTGTTATATTGCATGAATGCTAGAATTTTAGCATAATCAAGTAGATTATATGAATCATGAAAACTTGTATGACCGATTTTAATTTCAAGGCAACAAAAATTGATCTAGAATATGGTTTGGATTAGCATAACATAAGAAAGGAAAAAAACATTTTCACATAAGAATCTAGAATTCATGTTGAAAGTTTCAAAACTTTGTGTAGTTAGTTGATGTCATGAGAGAAAATGATTATTTGGAACTAATCTTTGTGTGGTTCTAGCATTGAGAGACTATGACACGCTATACCTTTGATGATATTCCAATCTTCTTCGGAAATCTTGAAGAAGATGTTGATGATTTTCTTGCTGATTTTAGAATGGTTTGTCGTATCCTTGGTAAAAGGGATGACATTGAAAAAGGGGATTTTCTATTGCTATGCCTTAGAGGCAACGCTGAGCAATGGTTTTGGAGTATGTCTTCTCAGAGTGAAGATGGGTATACCCAAATTTCCAAAGCTTTGAAGACCAGATTCTCTAAATTTCCAACAACGGAGAAACCATGGGCTTCATTAGGGAGACCTCAACAATATGGTGAAGACTACTATGCTTATGAGGATATTTTTTCTCGTCAATGGGGAGGATATGGGTTTAGTTCTACATTTCTAGATTATGTAAAAATGGAGCAATTTATTTCGGATTTGTCTCCTTTCCTAAAGACTAAGGTTACTTGTAGTGGACCCTCTACCTTTGAAGAAGCGGTCACTATTGCCCGAAGGAAGTTTCACAAGTACTTCTACATCAAAAATGGTTTCCATCATGCTGGAAGAACCAACCATCACGAAAGTGTTTCTATCAAGGAGTCATCTCCTTTGCCATACTTGTCTCCTTCTACTCCAACAAATGTTGAAGAAGTTACTTACATGCCAACTGATTATTCAAGTGCTAAAGTGTGTGGCCAAGATTCAAATGTGGAATCTCTTTCTTCTACCTTTATCACAAGCATGCAAAGATCGACACAAGATATCTCAAATGGCATTGATTATTCAATAATGGATACATCCAACCTTTTGGCGGAGGATCAATTTCTAGTCCGAGCAGACGAATCATTTGTGCAACATGACTCTATGGAGAATGAAGACCTTGAAGGTAACCTTGATCTTACGGAATGTTCTGAGAGTGTATCTTGTCTAAAAGAAGAGAGTGAAGAAGAAGATGAAATCATAGGTAGGGAGATCATAGACCACATTGATCATAAAGAGATGATTGTGTACATGGAATGCCAACTCCAAAACAAAGTAGAAGAGTGTGAGTTTAATCCATGTGAGGATAATATTCAAGAAGTGTTTGAGGATGTTGAAAAGCATTGGTATGACCCATGTATATTAAGCATGGAGGAACCTATCATGCAAGAAGCCAAAGTTTTCACAAAATCAAACAGTAATCCATCAACCTTTGAGGTGGTACAATGTGAGGAGTTACAACCTTGCCAAAGGGGGGGCTTAGAAGGGGATGAAGAACATGGGAGAGTAGTAAAAAATAAAATCATAAAAGGAAACTATCAGAAGGGTATCATTCTCTCCAATGGTGTTTTAGTGGGTGGCTCTTCATTCATGGGACAATATCTTAGCAAGAAAATCCAAACTTTTGAAGCCCCAATCATCTTCACATTGGGTTTCACCTCTTCAAAGTCAACTTCTCCTCTCTTCACATATACCTTTCATCGGGGACTTTTTTGTCGTTATAGTATCACCTTCATTGATTAAGGTTTTTAGACTTTGCTTGGGTGTATGTGTGCGCATCCATTTGTGTTTGTATGTTTATTAGAGAGCGTTGGGATGGTATCTTTTTCTGCAATGAGCTTTTGGGGGGGGGTGTATATAAAGGGGAGGGGGATTCTTATTTGTTTGTCAACACTTGAGATTGATACAGAGAGAGAGAGAGACACAAAGAGAGAGATAGATAGTGTGTGTGTGTGTGTGTGTGTGTGAGAGAGAGAGAGAGAGAGAGAGAGAGAGATCGCCATGGAAATACATGCTAGCGCATCCTCCTCCCATGCAGCAGCACCATCAAAAGATCCGCACACCCCCCTTTCATAGTTCCTTCTTTTTCTAGAGGAAACTAAATATGTTGGACGCAATTATCTTCACGGTTCTTCACCCGCACAGTGGATTTACAAAAAACCATCCAACTCCACAATGACACTTTTCACAAAATCATAGAGTATATGCATGTGCATATACTCAAGTATGTTGTGAACTTTGAAGATAATGCCAGGTTGTGGTTGCCATGTGATCTGCTTCGCTACATCCACAAGGGAGACACTGCATTTTCAAAGAGACGAGCCCGCTTTGAGGAGATTGCAAAAGAGGCAAACCACTTCCACCAAGTGACAATATTTCTTGTTCAACATTTCCACTTTCTTCTTCCTTGTCAATGAGGAGCCCTCCTTACAGGAGATGGAGATCCCGCATCATCTCGCAGTGGGTGGGGTGTTGCAAGATCGTAAAGATCCCAAGCCCACCCCTGTTCAGAGTGAGCAAAGATTGCAAGCCTTTGAATATCCCCATGGCATGGAAGGGGCAGTTGGAGTGAGAGAACAGATTGTTGGTACCTCCGAGGTGCCCAACCTTGAGAGCCCCAGGACCTTGTTGCAATTCCCGAAGTGGATATTAGCCATCCGAGCATCATAATTATAGAGGATAAGGATTATTTACTCTTATACAATCTGGAAAAAGCTTTTGGTGTCCATCTAGATGAGTGTCTTAGCCTCATATGCACCAAGATGAAGTTCCCCCTTGATCCTACACTAGAAGCTACAGATGACAAGCTGCTTCCATTGGGGGACTTTGTTGCTAACACAATTGCACTAGTGATAGTGGATAGTCTTATTGCAGAGTAGATTGCAGTTCAAACAAGGATTTTGTTGCAACACAAGCCAAGGTTGTTGCCAACCAAAATCCTATCTGCCCCAACTCTCCTGACTTGCAAAACCCTCGCAAGGTTGATGAGAGAAAATCCTCTATCAATCTTGAAGCCACACCAACTATGGATGATGAGAATAAGCAACAAGAGGTAATACTAAGCGTCTTGTATGTTGATAATTCAACCTTTCTTCTTTGATTTTGGTTAATTCCATTTTTGCAGTGGTTTTGGAAATGGACTTGTGGGCTCGACAGAAGGGGGGGGAGTGCACGATGTTTGGGCCCCAGGCAGCCCTTGCACACTACATTGACAAACTACCAATGCAGGATGTGTGCATCATACACAAGGATTTCTCCCCCAATGGCCATTTTATTTTGTGGGTGCTTAAGGCTACAAGTAAACTCCTATGATTCGCCACCATCCCTCAAATAGCCCATGTAATTGTTTTGGTGGAGAAATCACTTGCAGTTGCCACTTTTGGCATTGTTTTTTGTGGCAAGGTCATGACACGTATAGCACTTTTTCAAGCCCTAGAGGTTGACAATGCCAAAGCTATAGCTGCTTTTGTGTACATCCATTCTACCCAATGCTATAGTACATCGTAGAGAGATTTCAAAGCACTTACTATCAAAAGATAGTTAAGCCGGATGTAGAAGCTTTTTAAATTAAAACTATCTCTCTTGTCCATGATCTTTTGCAAAGTTCAATTTACTAATTTGATCATGTTCACTGACAAGGCAAATTGTGAAACTTCGAGCCATTTGTAATATGTATCAACTATTTGAATGTTGATTTTGTACATTGAAAAAATTTGCCAAAAATTCCATATATATTACATTCTTGTACTAGAGGTGTCGTGAATGTGGCAATATAGGCCAAACTGGATGTGTCCACAAGGCAGCGAAAAAATGCGCTACAAGCCTACTCTCTGGCCAAATCTCACTACCTTGTGGACACAACTAATTTGGCCAATATTGCCATAGTCTGTCACATGCAAAGCAAATATTTTTCCTAGTGGACAATTTCAAGCCAGTCAGGAGTTTTTTTTAGACTTAGTTGCCATCATCTAAGCTATGCCTACCATCTGGGGAACCTTTTGTACATTTGATCTCACCTTCGACCATTTAAGAAAATAAATGTAGAAAAATATAGAAATTAAATGTGGACATTAAGTTTACATAGAGCGACAAAAAGAGACGTGATTGTATCTGTCGTAAAGTGCAAATACATTGACTTTCCAAGAAAACTTGAATCCAGTACAAGGGTTCCAAAGCAAACTTGATTCCAATACAATAGTTAGTTTGCAAAAAGAGGTTTTGATTTCACAGGGTATCACTCGTGCCTTAGGTTGCGTGCAAGTTGCATGTCCTTGGCCATGATTGTTACACGCTTGGCATGTACAACACATAATAACGTGTCCTCAAAGAGACTGACCAAATAAGCCTCTTCAGCCTCCTTAATTAATTCGAGGGAAATTGCAGACATTCAAAGCTCTGTGATGTAGCTTTGTAGCACTTCCTTACATGTCCACATGAATGGTTCTTTCCTAATAAGCAGGTCCGATGTCTTCTTTTAATGTCGTATTTTAGAAAACGCTCAACAAAATTGTCATGCTCTTTGAGGATGGCATTGTGGGGACCTTTGAGCTCCTTGTGGCCATGCTCTTTGCGGATTTGTGTAGAATTTTGACTTGCGATGGTGCTTGGGACATGGCTCGGGGGCATCTTTGTCTAGTTCATAATCTTCATCATCACTACTTTGCTCATCATTATTGGGTAGATCAAAAGGCATGGCACCCATTCCCGTGGGCACTGACTTGTCGGCCACAGTTTTGGCGACCTGGGCCAGATGGCATCATGCCCATCCGGCCTAGAAAAATCTTTATGTCCACCCTATGATTCATTGGGGTGTCCTCCCCATCCCATGGCAGACGCTCATTGGACGTTTCCTTCTTTGTGCATTCTAGGTCATCCACCTCTTTTGATTTGCTGATTTGCATGCATCTTCTGCCTTCTACGCACCTCATTGTTCTTTGGGTTCTTCTTTGTAGTTTTTTTGTGCTTGCCATCTAGAAAATGCATTTGGGGGGCTTCTTAGAGCTTGTGGTTTTTGGTGAGGGATGGAGGGGGTCGCTCTTTATATAGGGTGGCCATATAAGGGTGGTCTCACATGGTGAAAAAGAACTGCTAAAAGTACGAGAAAATAATCTTTTAAATTACAAAATGACAAGAAATTAGAGAACTATTCAAACACACAAAGCAAAACGTCTGCTTGTAAAATTGTTTAAACAATCAAACAATGAAAACACTAGATCCAAAAAAAAAGAGGGTTGTGGCACAAGAAAATATGATGTAATGCACATATTAGGGGGATAATATGTGCTTTCAAGTGCAATGGATTTTCCATTATCATGAGATTCTGAATACATCTACTACCTCCTGGCCCAAACGTTTTCCACCCTAGTCATTGATGTTCGCCACACTGCATGCAGTGTTGGACCTTGTGAGGATCTCTAGCGCTCTAAGGAACAAACATGGGCCAGTCAACGGGCTTATTTTGCCAAGAACAATGACCTTGCTCGTTCAATCGACACTTTTCTTCCAAATGTGGTACGATAAAACCAGCTGAACATTTCTTGAAGATAGCATGAGCGCACTAAACCCTCTCCATGTCTTGTATTCTTGAAGTAGACACCCCTGGAATGATAGTTTGACTTCTCCATACCTTGCATGCTCCAAATATCCAATGAACCATACATGTTCATAAAGTATGCACCATGGTCATAGAGGATGTGCTTCCCATAAAGCCACAACACATTTATGATCAAAAGTAAAGTATAGTATAGACCAAGTCAGAATACCAAGCACTCACCATATAGTGTGTAATGTTTGATTTACCCCATGCAGTAATGACGATTTCCGTTGTGAATTTTAGGAAATAAGACATAGCTAAATAGATAATTGATTAGATTACTTAATGGAGAGAGACAGATTTACATACACGAGATTATAGAGTAGAGAGAGAGAAAGAGTACACACGATATACGTGGTTCACCCAATGTGGGCTACGTCCACGGGAAAGTAGCCACTAAATGGCTTTAGTACTTCAAAACAAGAAGTAGTTTACAAAGGGATTATACCCTTAATGGAGCTCCCGCCTTGCTTCATTCTCACCACCTCACACTCACCTTGTTGCATCAACTTCACACTATGAAATGTGTGTAGAGATGAAAAATGTGGAGTTTGGCTTCTATATGAAAGAATAGACATCATATGCGTATGATGTAATTTGATGAAAAACTGCTTAAAAGTCATTGGGTAAGATATGTATAGCATGGGCATGATACCCATAGCCTCAGATTTGAAATTGAGCTTGAAAATGGATGTCAAAATCCATAAAAAGAGTTTTTGCATCTAGATGTTTTCCTTTTAGGTATTTGGAGGTCAAATGATATCCAAATGTGATGAAAATTTGATGGGGAGATCATAATGATGTGGTAAAAGTGTTAGAATTGCCAAAATCATAGCAACATCTCAATTCAAGGGGTCTAGATATCCTACTAGTATGATGTCTAGGTTGGCATTTTTGGCTCAAACTTGGTGTAGAGGTAGCTCATGATGTGTGTACTGCTCTGATGTGTGCAAATATGAATTTGGACTAGTGCTCATGTGCCCAAGGCCATAGAAGGTGCTTAAGACACTTTGATTTGGAAAATGATGAGGATGGTGATAAAAACATACCCAAAGGTGCCCAAAATTGGTGTAGAGGCTATTTGTACCATGCTATACAAATTTGGATGCCCAAAATGTTGACTTAACTCCTCTGACAGGTCTAGACATCATACACATATGATGTCTAATCTTGAAAGATGGTTATTTGAGCACAGGGGTATGATATACATGCTATGTGCTTGCCTTGTGTGAAATTTCACTTGGTTTGGAGCACTTTTGGTAGGTCTAAGGCCAAATTGTGGAATTAGGCCTGGACTTTGCATTTTCCTGTCCTTGAACACCCTAACTAGCTCCAAACCTTATGAAATCTTGTGTACTCCATGCTTAGAGTATGCACAATGTGGTTGTGGATTCAAATGAGTAGTTCTCATTAAAAAAATTTCTATGAGACATCATACACGTATGATGTCTCTTTTGATAAAAATCAGCTCTGCTACTCTAAAGTGATTGAAGCCCTAATAGCTAGTTTTCATCTTAAAAAGTTAGTTGTTTAGCTTAGAAACTCCCTATTTGGCATTTTCATCTCTGGAAGGGATTCCTTCACTTGGAGCTGACTTTCCATGGTGATTCCTTCTGAGATCAATCTCCTAGGCTTGTGAATGGAGTAGGGAATCTTTCCATGGCTTTAGTGTAGTGTTTGGCCTTACGAATATCCTTTTTGGTGATTTGTCACCCAAATAGCATCTTTTTGTGAGGAGATGGTGGGGGACAATGTATCTTCTTGTTTGACAATATGTGTTGGTTGTTGATGATATGTCGATGATGCCCATGAAGTTTGGTGGAAAAACGGACACACTGTTTGGCCATTAGAGCCAAATGATGCTTTGTGTGTTCAAAGCCTAGCTTGATGTTTTGACCAACTTCTAGTAGCTTGACTCTGGAGGAACCTACATAGGCTTGTAGGCACCCTCAAAGAGAACCTAATCCTGAAATTTGGTAGCCTTCTGGAAACTTTCTTCAGGGTCGGCTTCTGCAGGCTCCACGAAATTAGGGTTTTTTAGACTGGCCTAAAACATCATAGGAGGTCATAGACATGTTCATCTAGCCTAGGGTTAATCCCCTATCAAGTCTTGTAGCTATTGGTTTAGTTCTTGTTGCGTTACGGTACCATTTTGATCTCTTCTTTGCGATGCCAGATTTCCGTTTCCGTAGTTGGAAGCTTGGTCCACAAAAATTGTGCAACCTCTATCTTCCTAGCCCAAAATTGTTTAGGTGCTTTTTTTGGCTGCAGTAAAGGCCATTTCTTGGTGGGTTTTTCGGATAGACTCCTTAGACTATTCCTGATGCTCGTTTATGCAGTAGTAACCTCCATTGTTTTGTTCTTTGGAATCCATTGCTAAGCTGGTGTAGGGAAGGGTTTTTTGCCCTTAAGTCTTTTACCACTAGTTTGTGGTTTGGTTCTACCGCAAATAGAACCACTTGATTTTCTTGCACATGTTGAATGTTAAGTGTATCAGAGTTCTAATCAATCTGTACGTTGTACTTTTACTGCCATGGTTGACCAAGCAATAATCAATGCTGCAATGACTTATCTTCTACCACATAAAAATTATGTGGATAGAGGTATTGATTAATCTGCACATGTATCATCATTGAACCCAATGCCTTGATTGAGTGCTTTGAATAAATTTAATTGTCCTATTGTGTTGGTTGAAGCTGCCCCTTAAGTAGCTACTTGTATAGGCTATAGGATATAAGATTTTCTTGAGCTCCCGAGTCTAGGATTACCCTGGCCTCCACTTGATTACCTCAAATCTTGAATTTTATGGCCGGATCCATCGAATGCTCCTCTTCAAAATCTATCACTTTGAGCACATTGATTTGTAATGATGGTCCATGTTGTTTCTGTTTTCGTAGAATCTTTTGTTGTGCTATGCGCTCCCTGGCTTCTTCTTGAGCTTCTTTGACTACCCACTACTTTTCTTGAGATCGTTTCTTTTCTGCATGGATTTGTTGATGCATGATCTGGGTTAGTGGTAGATGGTACTTTTTAAGGCTAGAGTCACTAATTCAATTAGGAATTTCTTCACCACCCAATGTAGCAAGCTTGATGGGTCCACTTGGTGATAAATTGAGGGTCCCAAATCTCGCTTTTTAAGCTTTTCAGCATGATATCTCAATGTATAAGCAAGTACATAATCTCCTATTTTTTAAACTCTTTTGAGCGTACATGCTTTTTAAAAAACTCCTTTTGTCATCTTTTTTGAGCGTAGATAGAGGCTATGGCCTTTAAGAAAAGCTCATCTAGTCTTTTAAGGTCATCGACTCTGGAAGACAATTCATGGCCTGTTAATTTTAGTTGTTTAACTACTCTTAGAGCGGGGAGCACGAACTCCAGTGGTAAGATCGCATTAAGGCCAAACACCATGTTGTACGGTGTAGGCTACCCTATAATCCCACAACGTGGCGTGTAATATTTGGTCCCAATCTGTTCTTGAGTCAAATACTATTTTGGTCAAAACCGTGCACACTGCCTTATTTATAACTTCAGTCTATCCATTAGCCTATGGATGGTATGGAGCAGACTTCTTGTGAACTACCATATGATTTGTTGGAAAGACTTTCAATAAATTCATTAAGGAAATGTGTTCCACGATCACTGACAATTTCTATGGTGGGTAGGCCATATCTAACAAATATATTTTTGTATAAAAACTATGTAGTGGTCCTTGCATCTGCATTTTGTGTGGTCTTAGCTTCGGCCCACTTTGTAAGATAGTGTGTAGCCACATGATATAATGGGCATGAGTTCTGTAAGCTGGGGGTAAAATTGTTCTCACACAATCTACACCACACTTAGCAAAATCTCTGGCTCCCATCATTGGCCATAGAGACATCCCATCTCTCTTTATTGGTACTTTGGTACCCTGACACGCATGACATCTCTTAATGTACTTGTCCACATCCATGTGTCATGTAGGCCACCATATTCTAGCGGGTTAAGAAAATTTTTATCGTCTTATCTCCTAAAAAATGGCCTCCATTGAGTCCTTCATGTGCCTGCTGTAGGATTTCTAGATATATGCTTTTGGTTGCACATATACTGAACTGATTATGCTTTCCTCTCTTATACAATTGATGTTCAATTAGTACAAACGATCAAACTTCTATTTTTATGGTCCTTTGCCATGCCCTGGAAGTATTTTTTGAGAATGTCCTCATTATCAGATAGTCAATTATATAGTGGGTCCATTTAGGTTAGTTGTCACCTGAAAAAATGTAGCATGTTCTATAGATGGTTTAGACCTGTAGGTTGCACAATTAGTAATGTAATCCTAAATATCAATGCGCATATTTGATCAAAAAAATCCTAACTGTTGCAAGTGTTGGTATGTCTTCTTTTGCGAGAAATGAAATGCTAACTCCTGAACATGTGCTTCCAAGGGTACTCTTCCAGACTTATTCATAGCCGTAAAATGTTGTCCGATCCTAAATGATACAAACGTCTGACACGTAATTGGAGGTATTGTGATTGTCAAACCGTAACTAACACCATTTTAGATAATTTGGGAAAATCCCGTTTCCCAAATTCTAAATGTGTATGCTAGGATTGTGTTATTTAATGATTTCTAAGCTCTAGTTGCCTTTAATTAGATAAATTATCATGATTTTATGAGTCTATTTTAATTTCTCTACTATAAAATCTAAGAATAAACCTCCAATATAGTTTTTGGAAAGAGGATTTGTATGACATCAGTGCTTTTCAAAATTCAACAAATGCTTCTAGAAGTAGCTTCTCAAAAAATGAGGTGTCAAAAAAACCAATTGATATGATTTTAAAGCAGCATATAGATTGATTACAGCAGTTAAAAAAGATAATATGTAAAGGAAAATACTATTAAACACACGTCATAATTTGGTGACCTTAATCCATGTATAACAAAATACTTGGTCATGGTTTTGTAGCATGCTATCAAGTTTTAAATACACGATAATTTAAACAACATTCAAACTAATATTTCACACTTAAAAAGTCAAAACAATACTATATAGTATCCTATGGCTATAAGACCATGAGATGCCATCTATTGCACCTATGGCCTTAAGGCCATATGGTGCTCTTTGTAGACATGTCTATGAATTTAATATGTCTCTTTATGACCTCAAGGCCATAGGGTTAGGATTGTTAGCTAGTCCCAACGTATAAAGAGATCCAATCCTTCAAAGCCATATGGGACTTTATTTATGTGCCACCCTATGTCCCTAAGGCTGTAGGTTGTCTTAGGGCCACAAGATGTTGTTTATGCCAATAAGAAACCCTCCTATGCTCTATGTTGGCACTCTATGTCCCCAGGCGCACAAGGTGTGCCTCGTATGCTAGTTAGAAACCCTTTATTCTATATGTTGTCACCATATAGCCTTAGACCATAGGGTGCCCTCTGTGCTAGTAAGAAATCCTCTATACTCTGTGTTTTCACCCTATGGACCTAGGGCCACAAGGTACCCTCTATGCTAGTAAGAAATCCTCTACGCTCAATATTGAGACCATGTGGCCCCAAAGCCGTAGGATATCCTCTATGGTAGTGAGAAAAACCCTCTATGATCTATGTTCACAAACAATTAAAAAATCTAAACAATACTATAGAGTATCCTATGGCCCTAAGACCATAAGATGTCATCTATTGCACCTATAATTCCATTTGGTATTTTATTTAACTATACAAAGTTAGATGAGGCACTTACTTAGATAAACTATCATAATTCTAACTTTGAAATTATTTCTTAACATAAAACTACAATATAAAAACTCCTAATATAAGTTTGTGCCGAAGAATCAATGTTAAGATGAAGATTTTTTACATCAAGTACATGCTTTAAAACTTCACTCAAAGGTTTTAGAGATGGTGTCTCAAAAAAAGGAGGTGTTTAAAAACACCATTTGATGTGAATAATACGAATTGTATACATTGATTATGTCAAAATAGTATAAAGTATAAACATAAAGATTACCACCAACTTGACAGTTTCATAAAAATGATGGTCTTCATCGTATGTACAATAAAGTACTAACTAGAAAGAGTATGATATCTCCAAGATTGAGGGTGTTCAAAAAACACCGTTTTGTAACACTACCAAATGTCAAGAACATTCTGATTGTTTGGATCACTTAATAAAGACAATTAATAAGAAGAAAAAGTTAACAATACCATAGAAGCATCAAACAATGAAACCAAAGAACTTGAATGAGAGAAGTCTCCTCACAATAGGATGCACTTCATTAAAAAAATAGTTTAAAGATGTTTCAAGATATCCCACAACATTCCATCAAGTTTAAATTTTGAAAAGTACACATTGCCAAATACTTGGTAGATGCTATTTCGAATACTTAACTAGTACACTTAAAATGGCCTCCTTCTCTTGATATTTTGAGTCCTTTGAGACATATAACATTGCATTACATAGTGAGTCTCAGGATCAAGATGGAACATTACAAAATTTCTTATGATATAGTCTCTCTTGTCTTTAGCATACAACCATCCACATAACCATGGAACAATTTCATCTTTTAAAAAACTTTGAAGCAATTGAGTATGTTGGTTCCAAAACTTTGAAAAAATCATATAAGTTCCTTGCATATTCCACATCACTCGATATGGACTATCATCAAATATTATAGTGTTGCCCCCATCTAAATAATCAAATAGCTTCCATATGGTCGAAAGATTTTTGTGATAGGCTCTTTTGTAACCGATCATGAAATTTGAATTTTGGCAGCACCGGTTATCTATAATCATCTTGAATTTGTGACTTTGTGTAGGAAAACAGGTCTTGATTATGTGTTGAGCTTTTTGTAAACGATGGCAGCTCCAAATCCAAACCTCAAAGAACTCAAAGCAAAATCTTAAGAAATACTCTGCATCTAGACGCACCGCATACACCTCATTGTTATCTTCTACAATGCACATGTACTTGGTCCAAGTTGGCCTTGATTGAAGCTCAAATGTTGCAAGAAGCACACCCTCTAAATCCAAGATAAGCGTTCTTTTGTCCTGTTTGAAAGATGTTGGTAGCTAAAGAAACCATTGCTCTTGGTTTGAATGTGATATTTGATGTAATATGAAAGGGAGCTCCTCTATTTTGTGATAATCTAATAGCAAAACATTTTTTCTTAGAAGCCTTGAAATGATTTTTAAAAAATAGTTAATATAGAGATCTTAAGTGTGTTGAAGACCTTAGGGACATAGGGTGCTAATTTGTGGTTACACTTAGTAAGTCCTATGCAAGAACACATGCCAAACTATGACCCTATGGCCTTAGATTCATAGGGTGTTGAGACCATAAAGTGAAATTCCCCCAAGGTTATAGAGCAAGATTTGACCTTATGAGCATGTAGATTGTCCTTGATGGCACAGTGAACTCAAATTTCAAAGAAAACAACTATAAAAGCTTTTTAAAAAAAGAGCATTTGACACATGAAACTCAGAAGTTACTTATAGTATTGAAAGACAATTTAAAAAACTATTAATCATTTACATCTTCATATATCTTGAAACCCTAAGCACTCTAACAAAGTCTCTAAGTACATAAAGATCTTTGTAAATGACAAAATGTTACAAAACATTGCTCCATCATTTCTTGATATAGGGCTATTTGAGATCATACTGAATTTTTAGATGCTTTATATAATTCTTGGCTTCATGTACTTTGATCACAGGCTCCTTGTATCCCAATTTTTGGGCAAGCATGATTGCTTCTGTACCTTTCAAGGCTGATAATGATTTGATATTCTTTAAGACCCTTACTTTTTCTCGATCACGTGCTGAAAGTTTCTTGTCTTGACTTCGAGTGGACATTCCACTAGTGCTAGATGTTGTAACTTTCTCATCATGAAGAGGACAAGAAACTTCTGGTAGCCTTCCCGTGGAGTAGGTTTTTCCTAGAAAAATTAGATTTCTCTCCTCCCACTCTGCAACAACCTTGTGTATATGGTTATAAAGCTCATGACCTTGAGCAATGGGTGCTTGTCCATATAAATGAGACCCTGTAACTGTGCGAATGTCATTAACATGATTGAGAGCTTTGATATATGGTAGCAGCTCCCCAAGGATGATATTATCCTCCTCATCATCAACATTAAATGATGGTGGAAAAATACAATTCAATGCAGGATTCACACATCCCTTTAATGGTTCATCATCTACAAGAAGCAATCTTCTTGCATCAAGCCTAAATTTTGATGATGCAATAGCCAACGGTTTGAAAAGTGCTTCTACTCTTGGATTATCTAAGCGAGTGATCCTTGATTCTATGCATGGTTGACATTGGCTTTGCCCCCAGATCATAAAGAATGGAAATTTTTCTTTAACTTCCTTTTCTAAAATCTTGATGATGTCCACAACATGCATGTCATTAGCAGCTGACCATATCCCTACATTGAAATTGCTAAATAGAGCCTTTAAAAACTCAATGCATCCTGGACGAAGAACAATATGCTCATGTCCAAACTTTAAGTTCTTCATTTTCTTGGACTTCTGCCAACATCTCCTCAGGAACAATCCACACAAGCTCACTATTATAGTCAGCATTGGTTTGTTGGTGGATGGAAGGTCTGACTCACCATGCACTTCCATTTCCAAATCCTTGGGTGCTAAAATATTTGTGTTGGATTTTCCTTCTGGCATTGCACATGTTCTGGAACTTCCATTTCCTTCTACTTCCATTGTGGTGTCATGAAATCCAATTCCCAACTCTTGGGCTACTAGAATATTTTCATTGGATTCTTCTTCTTCCCTTGCACATGTTCTAGAACTTTCACTGTCTTCTTCCATTGGATTACTCTTTAAATTTATCTCCAGTCGTTGTAGCAGTTGACCTTCAAAGACTTGTAGATTCTTGTCATCTTCGTCAGAAACTCTTTGGTTGACATAGAGATTGATAGAATCTTTCTCGGTAGGGTCAATGGCATCAGCATCCTCTATACCAACAATCTCGAGTAAAACTTTGTCAGCTGCAATATCTTGTTGAAGGACTGCAAGTTTAAAGAACACTTAATTTTAGATTCCAAAGTATCTACATTTTGATAACTCTTTTTTGTCACACTCTTAGAAAAAACTAATCGCAAATAGAAAATTTACTAACTGACAACACATCTACAATGAATTTATTTTTATGCTCCTTATTGTCTAGAGATTCCTAATCTTTATCTAGCTACATTAGTTCTTTGTCCATGATGGTGGCGCCTACAAGTATAGTTGGAGAAACATTTATGCCTTTAAGCTCTAGAGCAGAAGTCTCACTTTCTATTGTCATGATCTTCTTCCATTGGATGATTTCCTTGACTAAGTTTCTTATGTACTTTAGGACATACGGTTCTCTTTGTAGATATCTCTATGACTTTAAGATAATCCAAAATATGTCTCTTTATGGCCTCAAGGCCATAGGGTTAGGATTGTTGGGAGGTCTCAACATATAAATAGATATATGGCTTCAAAGCCATATGGTACATTATTTATGTGTCACCCTATGGCCCTAAGGCCATGGGTTGTCATAGGGCCACAAGATGCCCTCTATGAGCACTAGTAAGAAACCATATATGCTTTATGTTGGCACCCTATGACCCGAGGGCCACAAGGTCTTCCTTTTATGCTAGTAAGAAACCCTTTATGCTACATGTTATCACTCTATGGCGTTTGGGCCATAGGGTGCCCTCTGTGCTAGTAACAAATCCTCTATGCTCTATGTTTGCACCCTATGGACCTAGGGCCACAAGGTACCCTCTATGATAGTAAGAAATCCTCTATTCTCTATGTTTGCACCCTATGGACCTAGGGCCACAAGGTAGCCTCTATGCTAGTAAGAAATCCTCTATGCTCAATATTGAAACCCTATGGCCTCAAGGCCATAGGATGTCCTCTATGCTAGTAAGAAATGTCTTAATAATCAATATCTAATTCTCCTAAATGATTTTCTCATATTAAACTGATCATTTAATGTGGGGAAGTGCCAAGGGAGAAAAATCTAGAATATTGGTTGAGCTATGTTGACCGCTGGGTCAACAACACAACATAACTCAAGTTTCGTACCAAAGTCTTATCTTTTGCGAGTTATGAAATGCTGCGGATTATGGCTATAAACGTCATTTGTAATGAGTAGTTATTCTAGTTTCAGAAGCCGGGGTGCAATGGCACTTCCAGATTGTAAATACAAAGCCATTTGACCCTTTAAACCCCATTTTTGGTTAAACCTAAGGTAGCCTTAGTATATAAGGTACCTAGGTCATTTTGTAAAGAGGACTTTAATCATAATCAAACTTTAGCGCTGCCGTCTACTATGTGTGAGAGAGAAAGAGAGTGAGCGTGAGCTTCATCCTCTCGCTACGCCCGGCTCACTCAACGCATTGGAGATCCGACTGCACCATTGTTGTAGGCTCGAGGAGAGCTACGCGACAACGCCAAGCATTCCACGCAAGACGAAGCGCACACGCCGACGCATCTACGAGCTATTTGTGGCCGTAAGTGTATCAAACGATGTCTGTTTTCTGCGTACTAGTAGTCTATAGAACCGTGGCGACATAAGCTACGCATAGGTATTCATAAATTTCAGTTTCGGGCACTTTCAGAATTCTGCTCTGTCATCCTATGCGTTTTCCGCAGACGAGTTTAGAGTGAGGGTTTTGAGTATAGAAGCTTAGGGACAGGTGTATCCTAGTGAGGGGATGGTGTTCCTTAAGTTTCGTACGAATCTGGCATGATTAGGTGAGTTACCTTTCGTATGTGTGTATGTGGCTAGGTGGTGTAGTTGAGAGCAGTGAGGTTCTTGATTGTGGTTTAGTTGGCCTTCCAGAGTGTTGTATGTGTAGGATGGTCTCATCTTGACAAGCTAAAGAGATTTCCTCTGTGTGTCTATCGTGTCATCTGTGTCCTCGATTGACATTATGTTGATCTAGGTAGTGTTTGCATGCACTTCATGGGTGTGTGAACTTCCCGTCCAACATTGGCGCCACTGTCGGGGACACAAGGACCTAAGTAGGTTTCCTACTAACACTCATGTGATGGTTGCTTGATTTAGTTTCGGCTAATTAAACAACGCATTTTTCTCAAGTGGATCCGGAAGAGGATATTCCGTGATCAAGTGGATAGCCAGGTCTGCGACTAGATAGGTTTAGTTAGGATCTGTGGATTAGAGTAGTTGTTGGTGGTCGAGTGATTTGTGAGGTGATAAAAGCGTTTACTAGTCCGTGTGTGGCAGTGAAGCGTTTTTCTACTCATAGATGCAAAACCCCATATGATTTGTAGGAGTAGCTTTAGGTAAGTGATCTGATTCTGATCTAGAGCTATTCAGCATTGAATTATTTGCTAAAGTGCATGATTGCATTTGAAATCACGGAAAAGTGTGCTTTTGAGGGTAAAAATGCATTAAACAAGCTTTTGTGGATATTTTTGTATGACTCACTGATGATGTGCATATAAAAGGGCATTTGCAAGGGTTCTGTGAAGAAAACCTGCAATTTTGTAAACATAGACATCCTACGCGTAGGATGTCTCAAGGGGGTTCTGGAGACCAAATTTGAAAATTTTGACTGCACCAGTGGGTTCAGAGGGTAGGTTTTACCCTAGTAACATATTGACTTGGGTGTTTTTCCCTATTTTTGTTGACCAAAAGCCAAAAGGCGGAGTCAGAAAACGCAAGATTTTAGCAAAGGCTTAATTGAGTGATTTTTGCATGTTTTTGCAATTGTGAAGCATACTTGCACTTGCTGAGAGAATAAGGAAGCATCAGGGACACTTCAGTCTGAAAAAATCAGCAGTAGACATCCTACGCGTAGGATCTCTACAGGGTGATCTGGTGGACATTTTGAAAATCTGAGGTTACCAGTGTGTTTAGAAGGTAGATTTTACCCTATTTTCACCTGGAAAGTGGAAATTTGACCAAATTTTGACAGATCAAAGCCAAAAGACGAGAATTGTCAGACATCCTACCCAAATTGTGTCCAAGGCATAATTTTTGAGACCAAACCATAGGATGACTTCATGTGCATGTTATACATGATGTTTTGAGTGCATGTGAGAGTTTTCATCTCATTTGGGTCAGTGACAGGGAAGATTGAGCGGACTTTAGCATTTTGAATGAAAAAGACAAGAACAGCTAGTTTTGGGGTCTTTTGACATCCAAACCAAAATCTAAGCATACCACTGGGTTACTGACATCAAGGAGAAGCTGTGGGACAAGTCTGAGGTCAAACAGACCAAAAAGACATACTACGCGTAGGATGTCATATGTGTGATTTTGCACTCCAAACTTAATTTTGAGCATACCACTGTGATCAGCACCTTAAGGAGAGTCTGTGGTTCAAATTTGGGGTAATTCTGAGCAGTTAGACATACTACGCGTAGGATGTCTAAGGCATAATTCTGAACCCAAAATTTTACTGTGACCATACCATGCTGTCATATAGCCTTAGGCAAGCCTCCTAGTCAATTTTGGTCCAAATTGGAGTTGATTTGACTTAGGAATTCATCAGAACAGACATCAGGATTTTGGAACAGATTCTTGATCATTTGACCAACCTATAGGTGTCAGAATCAAAAAGTAAAAATAGCTGTGAGTTAAGCACATCAAGGGGAAGCTACAGTGCAAGTTTGGACAAAATCTGAGCAGTTAGACATCCTACGCGTAGGATGACTCAAGCTTGATATAGGACTCCAAACCAACCTATGAGCACACCACTGTGATCACCACATCAAGGAGAAGCTGGGGTGAAAATTTCAAGTTATTCTGAGCGAAAAGACATCCTACGCGTAGGATGTCTCAAGGCCATTTTTAAATCCAAATGAAAATCTGAGCATACCACTGTGTTGCTGGACTTAAGGGGAGTCTCTAGACCAAATTTTGTTAAATTCTGACCATATAGACATCCTACGCGTAGGATGTCTCTAGGCCAGTTTTAGGGTCCAACTGTACTTTTGACCATACAGAAATGTTCACAGTGTCACAGAGATCCCAAATCTTCTTCCATTCTAAACTGCATTTCACTGTTTTGGCCATAACTTTCACAAACGGTATCGGATCGAAAAAGTTTTTATATCAAAACGTAGCCTGAGAGCGGCTCTACAGATCTTAGAGAGGCTCTAAGGCAACCATTTAGTTCAATTTAAAAAAAAAAACATCGTTTGAGGCCTCAAAATTCATCCGGAAGTGAGGGGTGTCTAAAAGCAACAATTTGCAAGAATTGTGACGAAACGGTTGCGGTTTTGGACATAATTTCGACTTTTCCCTAACCAAAGAACTTGAACACAGTGGACTAAGTCTACTTGAACCAAGAAAAAGCTCTTAAGCCTAGAAATCATGTCTACCCTAGATTCAAACGCAACTTACACAAGCTTGGAGATCCCGACGATAGAGGAATATCCTCCCACAATGGATCTTCCAAACTTGCAATTGATAAAGACCCATCTTGTTGAGAGAGTTTGGATGATTGGTCATGAGAGTGAAGGACTATATAGATACATTGACGACAATGAGGTCAATTTTTATAGGTGCTCAGATCCATACCTACAAGAGATAACGGATTACAAGCTCTTATATGTCTACACATACGGAGCCGACTGTCAATGGAGATCTATAGTTGTCGACAAGTATGGACGAGAATACAAAGTTGTAGAAAGCACAAATCCACAGACTGTACTAGAAAGCGGTGGATATTTGGTCAATGAAGGACCACAAATGCCTCCACCAAACACGAGAATTCCTATAGGAATTCCAAGAAGAGAGCCACCATGATTCCCTTCAAGAGCGATAACGAGAGAAGGATTGAGAGAGTCTCTGGTTAGACTTGTAGACAATCGACGAGTTAGACCATCCCAAGTCCAAAAATGGGTAAACAGAAAATACTCCGGAGATGAAGATCCGAGAGATCACGTTGCGGCTTTTAGAAGAGTGATTAGATCAGAGAAAGTTTCAGATTTTGCGACACAGTTTGCAGGATTTGGATTGACTCTAGAAGATGATGCAGCTACTTGGTTCGACTCGGTGGAAAAATGGGATTTTGAGACCCTAGATGAGCTGTTTGACGAGTTTATTAAAGAATTCTCACCAAAAGGCATTGCTCACAACACGGTCTTGCAAATCCATAGATTCAAACAAAAAGAGGATGAATCAGTACGCAAAGCATCATTACGGCTCAAGAGATATGTTAAGCTCTGTCCGAGAGCGGAATTACCTACGCAAGCACGACTGATACTGATCTTTATCCAGGTAATGAAACATGCGGGCCTTCAAAAGGATCTGCATATGATAATGAGGATGACGCTAAACGAGTTGATCAAAGAAGCTCTTTATCTAGTGGATAACTGTGAGGCATACAAAGAAAAGGACTTAAAGAGTCAAGGAGATGACACATCCTCTCAGCACAGTGTTTCACAGATAAGTAAGTCCATTGCGAAGCCAACGGCACCTATTGATCAAGAAAAGCTTATCGACGACTTGGTCAAGAGGTTGATTCCTCTTGTAAGGTCTGATTCGGGAGAGCCGAAGTAGTGTGAAATTGAGAGAAAATGGACGAACCATGCGAGGGAAGAGTGCTATTATAGCATGGAAAATGCTAGGGAGAGGTATGTACAACCTGTTCCAGAAGCACCTACTCCACCCAGATACATTACAGGGAATGCGCCAAGACCGGTAGGAGTTTTAAGGCCACAGCGGTTGTTGTCTTAGGACAACAACCTCCACTGCCAGGTGCTAGAATGCAGGTAGACATGAGATACATGCCAATGATGAAAGCATCAAATAAACCAACGCCAGTACCAGCTACAATGTGGTATAGCAACCAAAGTAAGTACTACCCTTCGGAGAAACAAAATGTGAAAGAAACACATGGAGTGGTGAGGCCGGTACAACCTCCACCTCCTGGGTTTCAGTCAAAAGAAAGAAGGTATGAAATGGATGAAAGGACATTGCGATTCATTGCAAATAGCGGCTTATCTAGGTCAAAGCTTGCTTATAGACAAGAGGAAATGCTAAAAGAATCTCCTCAACCAGAGACAGATTGTCACAAAAGTCGTGACAACCACTTGGTCAAACAATGTCCTCATACGGAGATCATTGAAGTAAATGCCTATTGTCTTGAGTGTGGCATCACTCACTTGATCCCCGATTGCCCAAAAAAACCAAACCAAATCAAAAAAATCACGACAAATGTATTAGGGGTTGTTCAGCTACCTAGTAGCTCAGAAAATGAAAATGTCGTACTAGTTCAAGTGGTCACGAGAGCACAAGCCCAAAAGAAAGCTGATGAGAATCCAGAGACAAAGAACACAGAAAGTGACACAAGTCCAAAGACAGATGATGGACCAAAGACTGACGCACCTAGTCACAAAACCAAGAGTAAACGAAATAGTTGGAAAGCTAGAAAGACTAGGATGAAAGCACGCAGGGAACGAGAGAAAAAATCCCTAGCTGAGAAGCTTACCAAAGCTGAGGAGAAGATAAAACAACACGAGGAAAAGGAGGCACCTTCTCTTACACAGATGGTTAAACCTCTAGAAGAACCATCCACGGATGAGAAACCAAAAAGTGCTAGTTTAGGAGGATCTGTGTTGGCAGAGAAGGTTAATGAGACATTAGATGCCCTCTTGAAAGCCTATGATGCGAGGCTCAAAAAAAACCAAACCCAAGAACAGAGGTGGATGACATATCCCTATGCGGAATTAGAAAAGCAAAGGTTGGAAATGTGCAGGAAAATGATTCAAACATCCCAATCTTTACTAGAACCACCAGTAGCAAAACCTGAGGATGTGATCCGCGTCATGCCTACACAAGTAATCCCACCAAACCAGGAACTAAAAGAGCCAGATTCTAGTCATGAGCACAGAACAAACCTCAAAGACCCAACATTAGAACCAAGGATAGTACTGAATACCACGGATAACTCTTCCAAGGGATTTCAGCAAGCTATACCTGAGGATTGTAAAGAGATAGATGGTCTTGACGAATTGTGGAAACAAGTCAGAGAGGCCAACGAAGCCGATGACCCAAGAAGACAATTAGACAAGACTGGTGATGAACAAGGAGTGTTTCTACCACCAATAGAGGAATTTGAGACTGGATCTCAAATGAATCTAGACGTGCAATCGTGTTGGGGCGATAAAGGATCTATGCAATCTATGGATAGTCAACCCCATTCGCTAAGAACACTACCGTCCTACATGGGAGAGTACGAGACCAAGTCAGATGTGGTTGCAGTCCCATCACAGAGACTGTCTCCCAACAAGGCCATCGATTCAAAGGGGCTAGTAGATATTCTATCTACCCCAGTCACCTATACAATAATGTTAGCCGAGTTTCTCAGAATAAGACCAAACATGTGGGCTAATGTGGGTAAATGTCTAGAGAAATGTGGTGTAAAAACCCCAATGACTCAAATTGAGGAAGGCATCAAAGACCTTGAAATGCCTCAACTAAATACTAGGCCAGTGCCATTAAACAAGGTAGGCGAGTATTACGAGGGAGAAGATGGAAACACCACCCTTCCTGTGGAATTCAATGGTGTACAAACCATGGCAATCCTTGACAATGGAGATGGTGTGGCCATCGCAACCAAAGAGGTTTGGAAAAAATGGGGAAAACCTGCCTTGAGATCCACACGAATGACCCTGCAGCTTGCAGACGGACACAAGGAAAAGCCCCTAGGACTGCTAGAAAATGTACTTGTTACTTCTTGTGGCATTGAATATGAACACACTTTTGTTGTTGTTGACTTTGGCAAGAAGAACAACTATGACATCATTCTGGGAAGACCATTCATGCGACAATTGAAAATGGTCCAAGATTGGGGTTATGACCATATATACATGAGACATATGGAAACCATAACAAAGATAAACTTGAGGGACCATAGCTATAGGGATGTGATGAGAACACCGGTAGAGGACTTTGATTCCGCCACAGTAGTAGGATCAGAACTTCTAGCTTGGTTAGGTAAGCCTAAAGAACTGTGGATGTGTGGAGCTTCACAATGTGGTAGCTTGAAATGTGAGGAATGCATCCTAGAACGGGTTATAGAGGATATGGACTATATTCCAGAACCATTTCCTGAAGAAGAGTTAGAGCCTTTTGGATGGGAACACATCTTGGCTACTCTGGACGTGTGCGCCGTGGAGGATGCTCCCACAACAAAGTTTTGTGATGAAAATGGCTACGATGTCGTTCCTTATTTTGCAGTGAGTGTAATCCAGGAAAACGAAGAGAACCAGACATCAACAAGCTCTCGACATAAGGAGCAAACAAAGAAATGTGGAGAATCAAAAGATGAAGAAGACGACGAGTTCTATGACTCTATAGAACACTTCGAGCTTCAAGAAGATGAATGACCCTGGAATCAATGTCATCGCTACACGAATAAAGTGCATCAAAAGTGGATTCCAAAGTCCTCCGTGGAGACACAACCACCACAATCATCCTCATACATGGATCCTAATAAGGATGCAAAGAATCATCTAGGAAGAATACGACCAGAGCAACGCACTAACAATGCTCTAATCAATGGGCTAGAAATGTCCTCCAAGAAACTACCACCCACGAGCAAACACACTGTAACTTTCCACTACCAGCCAAAAAATCAAGGGAAAGTACAAGAAGTCAACCTTGCTGAGGATAGTAGCGATAGTGATGAATCTTACGACATCCCCTATCATCAACTTAGGCCATCACTATCAGCAACCCCTTCAACAACAACCATGACAGGTCAAAAGAACAGGACAACAAGTCAAAGCCAAAAAGCTCGACAAATCTGGATACCAAAGAGCCAGATCGGCCAAAAACAGATATGGATCAAGAAGACAAAGATCTCTAATGACAAATCACAAGATCCAACACCAAAACAAAAACAAGGAAAGCATGCACGAACGGGTAAGAATATCACAAAGTCGCAAGCTTTCCCAACTCAGGTTTGGGTTCCAAAGAAGTTGATTCAAGCACAAAAAAATCAAGAATTCATTTGGATTCCAAAACAACCACAGTATTAACTTTCAAGCCTGAATGCCGTCACCAACCAAGCGTACAAGGGCTGAAGAAAAGACCACTGTTGACTCACACAACAAAAAGGTGGATCCCAAAGGAGTCTCTTCAAACACAAACGAAGCACGGGCAAGTATGGGTTCCCAAACAAGAGCCAGCAACAAAACAACCAATAATCGCAAAGAAATGGGTCCCAAAGAAGAACAACAAAACTGTTGTCAGTGCATCGCCGCTTGAATTCTTACAATTCTTCCTACGATTACAGTACAGTTAGAAGAGAGCAATTCGCTTCAATCAAGCAACGATACAGGAGCTTCAAAGACCATTACATTGCTTAGAATAGGAAGCCTCGCCAACAAATGCCAATAAGCAAATTGCTTATACCTACATCTTGCACAACATAAATCTTTTCCATGCAGTGACTGTGTATGCATAATAGGGCTACATTACAAGGCCTGCATAGGCACAACTTTCAATTGCCCAAGCACAACACATACCCTTTGCGATACCTTGTCGTAAAGGATGACTCCAAATAGGAAGGGGGGAGGCATTCTGAATGCGGACCTAACATTATGACTATTAGAGGGCAATGTTTTGTGAGAGGCATTGAATTTTTGCGTTTTATTGTGATAATTTTTTGAGGAAATTTGGAGTATATGCCCTCATAGTAGTGTTACAGAGGAGTATGGGGACAAAATCCATATATGAGCCCCTAGGGACATGTGTATAGTGTACATAGCATTTAGATTTCTATTTGAATGGTTTTTCTTTTGTTGAGTTGTTTTAAGATTTTCTTTGTTTATTATTAAGAAAAAATAAAAAAATCCATAATCCACATGAAGAAAAGACTGACGACGGGCCTGAGCACTACAAAGAGAAGAAGGTACAGGGAAACGATGAAACTTCACGAAGTATGTCTCAGTAGCCACTACAACAACTGAAGAACTTGTCACAAGCAGTGTGAACATGCAACCGACAAGTTATACAAGTCAGAGTCGAGCAGCTAAGCCACAAAATGAGTGAGGTGTTAGTCCCAAAACTTCAAGTAATATTCTATGTGGTCTAAGCGTATTAGCTATTCTAGGTACTGCTCAAGCTGGAAGAGTTGAGCATATTTACGTTGTGTCGCTCATGCTGGTATAGGTGAGCAAAAGAGTCGAAGTCTACTATACTTAAGTCTGGTGAAGTGAAGGAGAAGGTCCAAAAGACACTCACGTACTGAGCACTGTGAGATACGAGCGGAGAATCTTCTACATCGAAAACCCTTCTTGGAAAGGTGGAAGCTATTGAGACATATTTTGATGTCACATGTGCTACATTTATTCCTCGAAACACCCATCATCTCCTTCTTTCACATTGCATGCTTTTGTTGACAAATTTCTCATATGCATATAGAGTGTCCCATAATTGGCACTTGCATCAGGCACTCTTTCTGTGTTTCACCCAAGCACTCACCTTTCATGAACATGTACTTCACGTTCAACTGCTCAACTCCAATAAGAGCGTATACCAAAGGCATTTTTTTCCCACCGGGTTTTTTCCCTATGGTCATCCAGGTTTTAGACCCTAATCTAAAGACACCTATCACCATCCTCTTGTACATATTCCTTCTACATCAACAATAAGGAAATGCTACTCAAATCAATTGACAAATGAATTGGAGCACCAATTTCTGATCATAGCATACTTCTCTTCAATGGCCAGTAGAAGAATGGCCTACAATGACAAAGCTGCAGACAGCACTAACAACATGATTGCACAGGAACAAAGAAGTCCCCAATGAAGAAGCGCAGACATAAAAGTAATCAGAGGATCTCAAAAGATGAATGGTTACGATGATAGATGTCCTCTCTAATGGATCATAGTTCTTGTTGTGGTTTGACAAAGATACAAGCCGTGCAACAGATGAAGCCAAAACAACAACAAAGTGTTGACCGCTGGGTCAACAACACAACAAAATCCTTACAAATTTGTCATTGGCTCACAAGATCAGAAAGCCAATCACTCAATTCTATAGATTGTAGAAGTTGTTTCTGAGAATCACAAATACTCCGAATTGACAGATTTGCTGGAGCAAGTGATGGATGGAGCTTTCTCTATCCATGCTGATAAGAGTCAAGTTAAACAACATTGGGTTCTTTTTGAATTTAGATTTGGCAGTAGACCTATAATGACAAAAATAGATGCTGCAGCTCGGAGCGTGGATGTGAAAGACATAAAGTTTGTCATCAATTATGATTTTCCTGAATCATGTGAAGACTATGTACATCGGATTGGACGAACAAGACAAACTACTGCAAAGGCTATAGTCTAAACTTTCTTTCCAACAACAAAGCGACAGCAAAGACCACATCGCCATCGAAAATCAAGTCATGTCGGGGACGACATGAACGCGGAAGGGGGGAATGTTGACCGCTGGGTCAACAACACAACATAACTCAAGTTTCGTACCAAAGTCTTATCTTTTGCGAGTTATGAAATGCTGCGGATTATGGCTATAAACGTCATTTGTAATGAGTAGTTATTCTAGTTTCAGAAGCCGGGGTGCAATGGCACTTCTAGATTGTAAATACAAAGCCATTTGACCCTTTAAACCCCATTTTTGGTTAAACCTAAGGTAGCCTTAGTATATAAGGTACCTAGGTCATTTTGTAAAGAGGACTTTTATCATAATCAAACTTTAGCGGTGCCGTCTACTCTGTGTGAGAGAGAAAGAGAGTGAGTGTGAGACGAAGCGCACACGCCAACGCATCTATGAGCTATTTGTGGCCGTAAGTGTATCAAACGATGTCTGTTTTCTGCGTGCTAGTAGTCTATAGAATCGTGGCGACATAAGCTACGCATAGGTATTCATAAATTTCAGTTTCGGGCACTTTCACAATTCTGCTCTGTCATCCTATGCGTTTTCCGCAGACGGGTTTAGAGTGAGGGTTTTGAGTATAGAAGCTTAGGGACAGGTGTATCCTAGTGAGGGGATGGTGTTCCTTAAGTTTCGTACCAATCTGGCATGATTAGGTGAGTTACCTTTCGTATGTGTGTATGTGGCTAGGTGGTGTAGTTGAGAGCAGTGAGGTTCTTGATTGTGGTTTAGTTGGCCTTCCAGAGTGTTGTATGTGTAGGATGGTCTCAGCTTGACAAGATAAAGAGATTTCCTTCGTGTGCCTATCGTGTCATCTGTGTCCTCGATTGAGATTATGTTGATCTAGGTAGTGTTTGCATGCACTTCATGGGTGTGTGAGACTTCCCGTCCAACAAGCTAGCAGACCGGCCACAATAGGGATCCAAAGGAGGGAAAATAGTAATCCAAAGGGGGGGACATCTGCAAAAGAGCCATGTGCAACAATGGGCTAAAAAGACCCTAAGGTTCATCCCATTAAGACTTCCAAAATGCTAAGGTTCCAAAATTCAAAGGTTGTGTCCAAAGGTCAACCCTAGGGAAAATTGAATGCTTTGTGTGTGACCAAAAAATTCTTGCATATCCCTACATAGGAGGGGGCGAGCCTAGCAAGTAGGGGATGAGAGATAAATTCACACACACACACACACACACACACACACACAGGCTCCCTTTACACAAAGGGAATTAGGGACACATGTTAGCTCCCTAGCCCAGATGCCCACAAGGTGTGCCCAATTGCTATTGGATGACCCTTGAAGTGGACCAATGAGAAATAGGTTAGAGTAAATTTAGCCTAATTAATTTTAAAACACTTAATAAAAATAACCAATGAAAATTAAGTCTCCTGGATGATTATTGGACAGCCCGTGAAGGGGTCCAATAGGAATTGAGCAGCCCAATGGGCTACTTAATTCCTATTGGTCAGAATGGGGAAAGGTCCAATGGGGATTTAATTCATTTAAATCAATTAATTTTAATTGATTAAGCTCTCACAAAAGGGAAAAGGGGGACACATGTCAGAAGGCTATCACTTATGCTGCTTAATTGTGATAGGCTAGCCCTGGGGAGGTCCAATGGGGAGCCTGCAAGAGAAAATAGCAAGAGGGCTCGCCCAAGAGAGAGATAGGGGGCTGATTTTTGCAAGGCATTCTCATGTGTGAAGAAAGAGAAGACTATCTCTTCCCAAGCTTTAATGGAGAGCTCATCACCTACTCCAAGCTTGTGAGATAGAAGCCTACATCAACACACTCTTGGCATGTGGATGCAAATACAACCAAGAGACAAGATTCAAGGCATGCTTATCTCCTCTACCATGCTAATTACTAAGCTAAGCTATGCTAATATGAGTGATTATGTGAGGAGATGTACATCTTTCTCATAAGATACTCCTTCTTCCTCTCAATCTACTCTCATACCCTGCTAGCTCTCACCATCTTCGAAGGTGTGTGAGGTCTTGGGTCTGAGAACGGGGATAATTAAAGTTGTGGTTGCTTAGTGTTTTGCTTAGTTCATGAAGCTTTTATCTTCATTGCACTAGCTAGTCTTGAAGGAACACAAAGAATTGTATTGTACAATGTCTCTCTTGATGGCAGAAACCATAATACAAAGCCTTTTGGAGGGGGGACCGGCTCCATGCAAATCCGGTCCTCAACTGTTGCCAATAGCTTAAATTCTCTCTCTTTTGAAAGTATTTTTGATGCTATCTAACTAGGTGTTATGCTTTTTGTTGCTCTCTCCACCCAAGCACTCTTGTAATTCTCATTAGGAATCTATTCTAATGAAATTCCCACTATGTTCGTGCTAATTTCCGCTACACACAAGTTATTAGGCCATTAAATGTTACATTGGTATCAGAGCACAAGCTTTCTCTTTTCTCGCTCAAGAAGGGAGGTCCTCAAGCTAGCTATAAATGGGTAGTATTATTAATTGCCTGTGAGTAAGTAGAATAGGGATTTTTCAACCTTGTAGTGCGCCTGCCTTTGTGCAGTTAACAGGGCATCACCGTCGAGAGCTATGGTCTTAATAGTGGAGTCCTACTGGGCTTACCTACGGCTTAACCACTATTGAGCTATTAGAAGCTTGACACGAGCCGGTGCTGTTTTGGTTTTGAACGACCCTCTCTTCTATTCCTTGCAATTAATGGTATTCGAGCCGCGGGTACAGTAGCTTGAATGCTTTTTCTAAAGGGGTAAAGAGGAGTAGCAACTAGGGCTTGAAGTGCCAAAGTACACCTAAAAAGTTTACACCTAAAAGTTGTTAGAATGGCTGACAATAGTAAAGAGAGTGAAATTAATGTTGATAACTTTGATTTTTCTCATGAGCAAGCTACTAATGATGCTTCAATGCTTGTTAACTATCTTGTTTCTAGGCTTCAACAAGCCATGGGCAATCCATCTCTTTAAAGTGAAGTGCAACGGAAGCTCCGTGCTCATGGGATTCTCCAAGCTCATCACCATGACGAGAGAACACCTAGGAAGCCTCCTTGTGAGACTACCAAAAGAGGTCTCTCTCCAATTCGGGAAGAAGAAGAGAATCCATACGAAGGGCTCAAGAATTTACTTCTTGATGATGAATCTCCTTCCCAAAGGAGAACTCAAGAGCCTCCACCGAAGGAATGAGAAAGAAATGAGTCTCCCACCACCTCGGCAGAGATGGCTCCACGAAGACGGCGGGCTAAATGCTCTCCATCACCACCAAAGCGGAGAAGACCATCACACTCTTCTCCACGCCATAATTTAAAGAGGGATGATAAAAAGCAAGAGAAGAAAAGGGCGAGAAAGAGGACACCCTCTTCTCCATCTTCTTCATCCTCTTCCTCTTATGAAAGTGATGGCGAAGACAACGAAGATCAAGACAAGAAAAAGGCGAGAAAGAGGTCACCCTCTTCTTCACCTTCTTCAAATTCTTCACCTTTTGAAGAAAGTGATCGTGCAATCTTTGAACCATCAAAAAGAAGAGGCCATAGGAAATCCTATGCCGCATGGAAGAGGTCGTCCAAGTTGAAGAAATTCAAAGAGGGAGGGAAGAGCATCTCTTTCCTTACCTATGATGGTACCTTTGGTTCTACGGACAAAGTCTTGGCCTTTATCCAACAGTTCGATGCGGCGTTAGGAGATGAGGGCTTCACGGAGTCCTCTAAGCTACACCATGTAGCTATGCACTTTCAAAAGTCCACCACGCAATGGTGGTCTAGCCTACAAGCCAATGGTGAAGCTCCACTAACATAGAAAGCTTTAAGAGCTTCCATTATGAAGCAGTTTTTGGCCACCAATGCCAAAGACAAAGTACTCACCGAATGGCGAAGCCTAAAGCTCTCTCCCTATGAATCCATCCACAAATATGTAGACAAGTTTTGGGACCTACAACTCAAAGCCACTGTCTTCAAAAAGTTGGATTTTGGAGAGCAAAAGCAACAATTTTGTGCGGGCTTAACCGAAGAAATGGCGGAGTATGTCAACTCCCAAAGGCCACGTACCATATCGGCGGTAATACACCATACTATGGTGGCCTCTCGAATCAATTTCCAAACGGGGGCTAAAAGAAATAATAAGCCCACGGAAAACAAGGGTTCCAACGAGCCTAAGGGGAAGGACAATGTCCAAAAGTCTCCTAAGGGCAACCCCAACAAAGCTAAAGAGAAGGGATTCTACAAAGGTAAAAACAAACTCTCTCCTGAAGAGCTTGAGCGTTATCGTAAGGATAACCGGTGTTTCAAGAGAGGTGAACAAGGGCATGCGTACCGCGCTTGTCCCCAAAACAACAACCGTCAAGATCCTCCTAGAGCTTCCTTGGTTGAAATCCAAGAGGAGGAGACTCACAAAACTCACCACAAAGGATCTCCTCTATGCCATGCTTGGGGAAAGGTAAGAGAACATGATGCTTTTATTCTCTTTGACCCTGGTTCTACTCACAATTTTATATCTATAGAGTTGGCCACCAAGCTAGGCATACAAGCTTACGAGATGGGAGATGTCCTACCCGCAGACAGTGCCTTCAAGGGGCAAGAAGCTTCAGTCACTCCCTTAATCGGGAAATTGAGGCTTCATGTCCAAGGCTATGTGGACAAAGAGGACTTCTTTATCTCTCCTCTCAAACATGAGGATGTAATCCTAGGGGCACCATGGTTTGACCGCCTGGCTACCGATGTTAAATTTCCTGAAAGGAGAATCTCCTTTAAGTTCAGGGAAAAAGACATGTATATAGATGCTAAGGAAATGGGTAACACTATCCCCATTGTGCATACACCATCTTTCAACAAGTCAATAAAGAGCTCTATTTCCGTGTACATGATATTTGTTAAAGATTCTCAAAATGAACCTGATGCTTTAGCAAAAGAAAATAAAAGCAACCAAAAGGAATTAGAGTTATCCAATTTTCTCAAGGGATTTCAAGATGTTTTTACTGATGACATCCCTTGTGAGCTACCTCCTAAACGAGGTAATGATGACCATGCAATTGAAATTCTTCCAGGAAGTTCACCGCCTAACAAACCTCCTTATAGAGTTTCTCAAGCTCAACAAGAGGAGATTATGCGGCAAGTGCATGAGTTAGTTGAGAAGGGCATGGTTAGGCCTAGCTCATCTCCATTTTGCTCACTTGTGTTATTAGTGCAAAAGAAAGACGGCACATATCGTATGTGTGTCGACTATAGAGCACTAAATAGGATCACTATCAAAAATAGGTTTCCCGTTCCATGGGTAGAAGACCTATTTGATAAGCTACAAGGATCGACCTACTTCAGTAGGATTGACCTAAAAAGTGACTATCATCAAATAAGGATAGTTGATCAAGACATTGTAAAGACCACATTTCGCACCACATTTGGTCTTTATGAATACATTGTCATGCCTTTTGGCTTGACCAATGCACCAGCCACATTCAACCGCTTGATGGAGAAGCTGTTCAGGCCTCATCGAACCTTCACTGGAGTGTTCTTTGATGATATTATCATCTACTCTAATTCATTAGACGAACACAAGCAACACCTCCAGGTAATATTTCAAGTTTTAAGAGAGAATAAACTTTATGTTAATCAAAAGAAAAGTGAATTTTTCTTGCAAGAGATTCAGTATTTAGGTCACATTATCTCTCAAGATGGCATCCAAATGGATCCATCAAAGTTAGAGGTAATAAAAGGATGGCCTAAACCAAGGAATCTTCATGAACTAAGAAGCTTTATAGGTATGTGTGCATACTATAGACGATTCATAGAAAAGTTCTCACAAATTGCGGGACCATTACATGACCTAACAAAGAAAAGCATTAGGTATACATGGTCTGCTAAGGAGAACAATGCTTTCGAAAAGCTTAAAGAAAAACTTATCTCTCAACCTGTGCTTACACTACCGGATCTCTCAAAACAATTTAAGGTCCAATGTGATGCTTGTGGTGATTGCCTTGGAGTTGTTTTGCTCCAAGAAGGGCACGCCATAGGCTATGAGATTCGAAGGCTCGACCCTGTTGAGCAATCTCTAGGAATATACGAAAAGGAACTCCTTGCAGTTCTACATGCCTTAGACTCATGGAAGCACTATTTATTGGGGACTCCTTTCATTCTACGAACGGATCACCAAAGTCTTAAGTACTTCATGACGCAGACCCAGCTCTCCGACAAACAAATGAGGTGGGAAAATTTATTTTCGCAATTTCATTTTCATATTGCTCACATTGCTGGCAAGCATAATCAAGTAGTTGATGCACTCTCAAGATGATGGTCTATCTTTAATGATAGATGAGTACACTATTGATCCCGATTTTAGAGATGTGATTTCAGCCCTTGCATTAGGGAAGAAAGAAGAACCATTTACTTTACAAGATGGTTATCTCCTCTATGGAAATAGACTATGCGTTACTAACTCACTACCTGAGTTAGTAACGTGAGAAAGTAATGTCTGAATCTCATGCTCCACCGTATGCGGGGCATAGAGGGATTCAGTCTACCTTAAAGGGAATTGAAACATATTTCTATTGGCCTACCATGAAAGTGAACATACAAGAGTATGTTTCTAAATGTGTGGTATGCCAAAAGACAAAATTTGATAGAGGGAAGCAACTTGGATTGCTCCAACCCTTGCCAATCTCTAATTCACAATGGGAGAGCATATCCATGGATTTTATCTTTGGATTGCCTAAGTCTATCCACGGGAATACGGGAATATGGACGATAGTAGACAGGTTCAGTAAACAAGCTCATTTTATACCTGTCAAACAGACTATCAAAGCCCATCAAATGGCAACCCTCTTCATTTCACAAATTTTCAAGTACCATGGCTTGCCAATGTCCATAGTGTCGGATAGAGATCCTAGAATGACCGGTAATTTTTGGAAGGGTCTCTTTGAGAATTTAGGAACAAGGCTAAACTTCTCTTCGGCCTATCATCCACAAACGGATGGCCACAGTGAAATAGATAACCTAGCAATTCTCGATCTACTAAAATCCTAGGTAATGGAAGTACATCAAAGATCCCAATGGGAGAAGTACTTACCCTTACTGGAGTATGCTTACAATAACATTGTACATACTTCCACGGAAAAAGCACCTTTCAAGGTAATTGAGGGAAGATCAAAAAGTCCCTTGCTACTTAAGGTACATGGGAAGATCTTCGCTGCAGATGAGTATAGCCGAGACCTACAAGAATCTTTTCAAAAGATTAAGGATGCTATCTCTATCTCACAGCAAAGGCAAAAGGCTGTTGCTGACAAGCACAGAAGAGCCCAAGCCTTTAAAGAAAATTATTGGGTCTTATTAAAGTTTCCCAAGGCTCAATTAAGGCACACGACGGGCAAGAATCCTACGGGCCACCAAAAGTAATATGCTAAACTAGCAAAAAGGTACTATGGTCCCTTCCAGATTCTTAGGCCAATCAATGAGATGGCCTATCAACTCAAGTGTCCCAATCATTGTCTCATACAAAATTATTTCCATATGAGCCACCTCAAGAACCAACTATTGAAGACCCACCGGAGATCAAACATATGGCGCTACGGACATAGGATCACAGGGTGCCCTATGTCCCATCAAGAGACACTGTGGCCCAAGGGCCATAGGATGGCAATGTACAATCTCAAGGGCCATATGGTTCCCTATGTTCCTTTTGAAGATCCTATGGCCCTAGCGCCATAAAATCTCCAAAAGGAACATAAGGAACCTATGGCCATAGGATCAAAAGGTGCCCTATGTTCCATCTTGAGACCTTGTGGCCCAAGGGCCATAGGGTGTATTTGTACAATCTCAAGGGCCATAGGGTTCCATATGTTTTTTTTGGAGATCCTATGGCCCTATATCCATAGGATCACAGGGTGCCCTACGTCCCATCTAGAGACCTTGTGGCCCAAGGGCCACGGGGTGACAATCTACAATCTGAAGGGTCATAGGATTCCCTACGTTCCCTAGGGTCAAAAGGTGCCCTACATTCCATCTGAAGACCCTATGGCCCAAGTGCCATACGGTGGCAATGTACAATCGCAAGGGCCATATGCATAGAGAGCGCCCTATGGACCTGGGTCCATAGGTTGCCAAAAAACTGTCATGAATGGTTTCTTTAAAACATACAGGGCACCTTGTGCCCTTAGGGTCATAAGATGTGTAGAGCATAGAGAGGTTCTTACTAGCATACAGGGGACTCTATGGCCTGAAGGCCACAGGGTCCCAATATGGAGCATAGATCGGTTCTTACTAGCATAGAGAGACCAAATAGTTCTTTATACATGGGGCCATAAGGTGTCAAAACAATGAGGGTTTTTTCAAAACAATGAGGGCACCTTGTGGCCTTGGGGCCATAGGATGTCAATATAGAGCATAGAGCATAGAGCATAGAGAGCTTCTTACTACCATAGAGGGAACGCTATGGCCTTCAAGCCACAGGGTGTCAATATAGAGAAAATAGAGGTTCTAGCATAGAGGGGACCCTGTGGCCTTCAGCCCACAAGGTCTCCTCAATATAGAGCAATAGTGTTTTTTACTGGCATAGAGAGCACCCTATGGCCCTGGGTCAATAGGTTGCCAAAAAAACCCTCATGAAGGGTTTCTTTCAAAAAATACAAGGCACCTTGTGCCCTTAGGGTCATAAGATGTGTAGAGCATAGAGAGGTTCTTACTAGCGTACATAGGACCCTATGGCCTGAACGCCATAGGGTCCTAATATAGAGCATAGATCGGTTCTTACTAGCATAGAGAGACCAAATAGTGCTTTATACCTGGGAGCATAATGTGCCAAAACAATGAGGCCTTTACAAAACTATGAGGGCACCTTGTGGACTTGGGGCCATAGGATGTCAATATAGAGCATAGAGCATAGAGAGCTTCTTACTATCATAGAGGGAACCCTATGGCCTTCAGGCCACAGGGTGTCAACGTAGAGAAAACAGAGGTTCTTACTAGCATAGAAGGGACCCTATGGCCTTCAGCCCACAAGGTCTCCTCAATGGCATAGAGAGAATCATATGGCCCTGGGTCCATAGGTTGCCAAAAAACCCTCATGAAGGATTTATTTAAAACATATAGGATGTGTAGAACATAGAGAGTTACTTACTAGCATAGGGGGGACCCTATGGCCTTCAGGCCATAGGGTGCCAATATAGAGCATAGATCAGTTCTTACTAACATAGAGAGACCAAATAGTGCTTTAAACATGTGGCCATAGGGTTCCAAAACAACATTGAGGGTTTTTTCAAAACAATGAGGGCACCTTGTGGCCTTGGGGCCATAGGATGTCAATATAGAGCATAGAGCATAGAGAGATTCTTACTAGAATATAAGGAACCCTATGTCCTTCAGGCCACAGGGTGTCAACGTAGAGAAAACAGAGGTTCTCACTAGCATAGAGAGGAACCTATGGCCTTCATCCCACAAAGTCTCCTCAATATAGAGAAAATAGTGTTTTTACTAGCATAGAGAGCACCCTATGGCCCTGGGTCCATAGATTGCCAAAAAACCATCATGAAGGGTTTCTTCAAAACATAGAGGGTACCTTGTGCCCTTGGGGTCATGGTATGTGTAGAGCATAGAGAGGTTCTTACTAACATACAGAGGACCCTATGGCCTGAATTAGAATAGATCGGCTCTTACTAGCACAGAGCGGACCCTATGGCCTTCAGGCCAGAGGGTGCCAATATAGAACAAAGATCAATTCTTACCAGCATAGAGAGACCAAATAGGGCTTTATACCTGGGGCCATAGGGTACCAAAACAATGAGGGTTGTTCAATGGCATAGAGAGCACCCTATGGCCCTGGGTCCATAGGTTGCCAAAAAACCCTCCTGAAGGGTTTCTTCAAAACATAGAGGGCAACTTGTGGCCTTGGGGTCATCGGATGTGTAGAGCATAGAGAGGTTCTTACTAGCATACAGGGGACCCTATGGCCTTCAGGCCATAGGGTGCCAATATAGAGCATAGATCGGTTCTTACTAGCAAATATCGGACCCTATGGCCTTCAGGCCAAAGGGTGCCAATATAGATCATGGAGAGACTCTAACTAGAATATAGGGGACCATATGGCTTTCAAGTCACATGGTGCCAATATAGAGAAAATAGTGTTTTTACTAGCATATAGAACATCCTGACCTAGGGGGATTGGTTGTCAAAAATCCATCATAGAAGGGTTCCTATGGCCTTCATCCCACAAGGTCTTCTCAATATAGAGCGAATAGTATTTTTCATTGGCATACAGAGCACCCTTGGGGCCCTTGAGGCCAACCCTATGGCCTTCAGGCCTTAGGGAGCTAATATAGAGCATGGTGCTTTATATCAGCATAGAGAGCTATGGCCCTAGGGCCATAGCAAAACAATGAGGTGTTTTTGGAAATGATGAGGGCACCTTGTGGTCTTGGGGCCATAGGAAGTCAATATAGATCATAGAGCATAAACGATAGAGCATAGAGCACAAAGAGATTCTTAGTAGCATAGAGGGAACCCTATGACCTTCAGGCCATAGGGTGCCATTATAGAGTAAACAGAGGTTCTTACTAGCATAGAGGGGACCCTATGGACTTCATCCCAGAAGGTCTCCTCAATATAGAGCAAATAGTGGTTTTTACTTGCATGGAGAGAACCATATGGCCCTGGGGTCATAGGTTACCAGAAAACCCTCATGAAGCGTTTCTTTAAAACATTGTGGCCACCTTGTGGCCTTGGGGCCATAGGATGCCAATGTAGAGCATAGAGAGGTTCTTACTAGCATGCAGGGGACCCTATGGCCTTCAGGCCACATGATGCCATATGGTGTTGGTGTAGAGGCTCTAAAGGGGTATTTAGGCCATTCAAGGGATACTTCTTTGAGGGTCCTCTTATGTCATAAGGAAACATGTGATCACACTACCATAGAGTGGCCTAGGTACACTTGTAGAACCATTTTGTTGGCACCCTTTGGACCTAGGACCACATGGTTTAACATAGAGGTGACTCTATGGCCCTAGGTCCAAATGGATGTAATAGTATCCATCTTGTCTAAATATATGTCATTCTTTTTACAGAAAATGTCTCAGAAGAGAAATTCAAAGTCAGTTGATGTAACAGGCTCAACACCAAGTTCTTGGTATCTAGATTTTCACTTACCAAATGGTGGAAGTGATGAGAAAGTCCACTTGTTCTTTCAAGATAAAGAGCAATTGCCCTTCAAGGACTGTGGTATTGTCAAGGAGATAAAGAAAGATTGTTCAGATCTTGAAATGTCTCCATGCCTTGGAGTAAAACTACTCAATGGTGACTCCTACTTGTTGGAGCTTGTGGCCTTTGCTCAAAAATTGGTGAAGGTTGATTATGAAGGAGTGACAGTGACAAAAGCAGGGTGGGTGGAGCTTCAAGACGACACTCCAAGTGAGAACTTTATAGACTTATATATTGAGGGCTTTAAGAAATCCAATCAATATTTAGGTAAATTGAGCAGCATAAAGAAGAATAAGAAGCGAAATAATTAAGACACAGGTACAACAAATCAATCTAAGACACTCAAGGAGAGTCAGACTCCCTCACTTGGAGAAAATAGTGGAAATGTGACCGAAGAAAATCTTTCAGTTATACCCTTACAGACTCAAGAAGCAGGAGATTCTAGTGGACTTGCAACCCTAATAGTTGGAACCCCCTCAGTGGCAATGGTTGTGGACTCAGCATCCTTAGCTGTGTTGGACTCTATTATACAGCCCAAAGAAAAAGATCTTGATAAAGAAGTTGCCAAAACTTCTAAGAGTGGACTAGATGGATACATCGGAATTGAGCACTATTTTAAATTTGTTGTAAAATTTACCCAATTGATCCCAGTTGAGCAATGCAACCTTGCACCAGATGGCTATAGATGCAGACCATTGTCAGATGTATATGTGAAATATCTCTTGAAGCAATTTGCAGGGCCCTCTAGGCCAGTCTCCAGTGCAGCAAACTTGATGCCGTATAACCCAATCACAAAAATGCCTTTACAAACATCTGAAGTGCATGGAGACAAGCTATCAACATACCACTACTGGATTCTAGCTGGTCAGCATTCCATCATAGCGGCTAGAGCTTTTTTGCGTAACAACATCACTAAGTATGCTTTGAGAAAAGAGTTCTACAAGTTTAGAACTGCAAGGATAGTGGTAGACGCTCCGAAAGAGGTTGTTGTTCGAATTTCCAAAATGGAGAACATGGAGAGAATAACATCAATGAAACACCAGCATTATGTGGAGGTCTTGAAGCATGGCCGTAGTCAATGGCTTGCATATTCTAAACCAACAAAACCCAAGGCAGGTGTTCTTGTCGGTCATCCGAGTCGAGTAGGTTGGGATGTAAGTTCCACTTCCCTATGCTTGTTTTTGTTTCAAATATGTCTTGAAATAAAGTTAATTTTCTTTTCTTTATTTTGAAGGCCTTTGTAAATGTGGCGAACATCGTGTTCAACCATAAATCATTTGCCAACAAAGAAGCACACATGGTCATGTACGATGATGAAATCTATGATCAGTGGATACACATCTTGGAGAAGCATCAGACATCAATTGCTCGTGGGCGACAACCAATCATAACAACCTTTATATGCCTAAATGGTTTAGAAGATAATGATATCAAGATACTACAATAAGAGCTGGCAGATGAGAAGATCTGCTTAGTGAAGCAACCACGTCAAGCGGGCATGCTCGACCTAACTGCACGTGCAACGGTCTTAAAGAAGACTAGGGTTTTTGAGCCTCAAATTTTGATGGCATTTAAAGAGATAGATCCATCAGCAATAGCAGTTACTTCATGGGATAAATGTAAGTCTCATTATAACATTACAGATGAGATTTACAAATCTCTCTTCACGAGTTGTACGCAATGGCTAAATCTCCTACTACAAAAAGGAGAGGAGAAAGAGCCAATTCCTGAGATCACCAGGGGATATGTGCACTGGATCATTGCACAAAAGAATGGAACTTCTAGTTTGCAATTCATTTTACCATGGACAATCAAGTGTGTTGGAAAGAATTTGGAAGGCATTGAGTTTCTCTGCAGTGAGAATAGCTCTAAAATTTGTATTGGTGTTTGCATCATAGACACAACACACAAAAGTCTTACATCTAGTAGTTGGAGTGCTTCCCAATTTGGTAAATTAATTGATGGAGTATGTGGGGTAGCACATCAACCATCAGAGTTTTTAATTGCCGGCTTAGTCAAGTATCAGCATGCTGCTTCCCTAGAGAAGGCAATTTCTGAAAAAGCTAAATGGTATGAAATGCACGTTCTACCTTTGAACTCCTTAATGGGATCAGAGACCATCCAAACATGTGCTCTTCGCGAAGTAATTTTTGGGGTTTGGGCATTTTTCAATCAAGGAGAGCAGTACACCAACTACTCTAGTGTTAAAGAGTCATTGTTGGAGCCAATGCATACTCTCTCCATCAATGACGACGAGTATGATGCTATGACCATGGCCAAATCCTTTTTTGTACTTCGTGCAATCAAATGCATCTGTCTCAAAGAAGATGATCAAGTGATAGACATCTTCTCATTAGGCTATGAGACTAAAGAGGCACTACAACAATAGAGAAAGCTCGGGGGTTTTATTTTTGCGAGCTTTCAGTTTCGAGCTTTTACAATTGGAACTGTTTTTTCAAGCTTTTAAACCCAAATTTTACACCAATGACATCTTTAAATATCATTGTATAGTGGAAAAACTCAAAACCTTACAGTACAATCCTTCAACTACCAAACACTTTTAAGAAATATGGAAGCATGTCTATGCTTATGCAAAATGAAACTTTATAAAAAGCACCATTTGTATGTATTTTTGAGGCTGTACTGAAAATGTGGGCTCCCACATGGGATTTCTTTCACATAAACTCTTATTTCCATCACTTTAATGATTTTTTTATCTCACAAAAATCAACACACAAGCCAATGGTGTCAACATAATCTAACTACAAAAGAAAGCTCCAATCAAAGTCATCTCCACATCATGTGGCGGTCATGTACCAAACAAACACAAATGAAATGTATGGAACATACCAAAATGCCATGTCAATGTCATATGGCTGCCATGTACATAAAAACATAAATCAAAACATGAAGATGTGTACTGTCACAATAGAGTTTCCTCAACCAAATGTGCATCCGCAATCAACATTTCACAGGTCCACATGCAATATCGCTCAAACATCTTTCATAGAGCACATGATCTAGCTCTAGACACATGCAATGCCTCATATCTTCCGCAGAAGCTCGGCCCAAACCACCACACCCCGCAAACAAGTCCAAAACATAGTCATGAGGCTCAGTAAATGTTGCCAGCTAACCATATAAAAAATAAATTAGAAACCGAATGCAAACACATATATACCATAACATTCACTAGTATCATACTTTGGACTAGTCTTACCGAAAGAACAAAGAAGACTGCTCTGCCCCGCCTCTAAGAATAACACCATCAATCTCAATGGGGAAAACTACATCATCTATCATGTAGCTACAATCTGCTGGAAACAATCTCTCGGCAATTTTCTCCCCTACCTCTCTATCATAGTGTGGCACAGGATGGCCAATACGATACCAAAGACACATGGTAAGATCAAGTACTTGCATGAATAAAAAACTCAAAGAATGAATGGCATAGCTACAATGTTTTTAGTTAGGAAATTAAACTATGAAACTAAGTTTGTTATCTTACCGCCTCTCTAGTGAGTGGATGCCGATGTGCCTTCTTATTACACATGAGAGTCCATGTACGTAAGAGCACAAGTCCTACCCTAGTTGCATCTGCAATAAAATCTCCAATATGCTCGGCCATGCACATGGTCACTAAAAACCCCTCATCGGCCAAAAACTCACGAGCAACATCCATGCACCTTGTCACTAGACCCTTGGAAAATGTGTTCCACTTGGGAACACTCATGCCCTCTACAAAAGTGAATGATGACATGTAAGCATACAACCATAGTTAGTTGTAGGTACTAGTCCAAAGAAAAGTTACTTACCCAATGGGATTGGTCCTAGACCATCCACAAGCAAACTTGTAGGAAAATCTGCAAAGATAAGCCCAGCAACCTCACGACATGGCACACCATCTTTGCTATATAGATTTGTATTCTATGTCGCAAAAAATTTATTGATGCTATAAGAAAACCAAACATGAATTATGTTCAAAATCATAGAACAATGCAAGAAGAAAATGCAAATAAGTAAGCACTATGAAAATCTACCTATCAAGGGCAAACTTATCAATTTGTGATATATCCACAAGCAAAACATCTACAATAGTTTGGTAATGGAATCCTGCAAGCATTATCCAAATTAGCTTTGAATTAGGAAATATGGAAGACAGATATGCTAACAATTTTCTTAAACTTACCAACAGATCGTGTGATCGGCCTTCTCTCCCAAGCCTCTCGCCCAAGTGAAGAATCTGCAACAAACGAAGTAGTGTGCACCAATGAGGATGTAGTGGGCACATTAGAAGAGGGTGCCATATGGGGTATAGTGGTTCCCAAAGAGGACATGATGGGCTCTGCAAATGGCACAATGGGAGGCATTGAAGAAGGAGTGGATTTCCTTGATGTACTTGGAGGCTCCATTTTCCCTTTACCCTTCTTGAGTACATTGCTTGCTAGTGGAGTACCTTGAGAGCCACTCTCAATGGTGTTTTGAGTAACTCCTTGAGAAAAGAGAGGGAGAGACTCTTCTTGTGTTCCCTGTAAGTACTCATCACTCTCATTTTGAAACCCTTCACTCAACAACCATATAGCACAATATCACATAAATTAGTACTAAAGTAAGACGTATACATTCTCAAAATAAAAGAGTCACTAGTGTTAAGATACTTACTCTTACGTAATTCCAACTCTTGCTTTGGAATAACTCCTAGTGGATAATCCAACCACCAAGGACAAACCTTGGCTTCCCATGTTGTCAGATTCCTTTCAATCAAAGAGGGAGAGAACATTGTATTCTCATCATGTACATCAATCCACTCTCTAGTGAATAATGGGGCTTCATTCAATTCTTGCGCCTCAACGCATTGCATAACCCATCTACACAATTTTTAGAGCATCATCCACTTTGAAAAGCATATAAATGCAATGGCATAATAAATGTCATGTATCCAAAAAACAAATGTCAGAGTCTCCTTTGTATGGAGAATACTTTTTCAAAATAAACCATAAACCCTATCTTGGGCTCCCACAAGGGATTTAAGTGTTTTCAACATAGACATTATACACACGCATATTGTCAAAAGAACCATCCACCCCATATACAGGGCTTCCACACGGAATTTAAGGATTTTTTGTGAACACAAAATGAAATTTCATCATTCTCAAAATGACCCACTGTCACCAAACCATGACAAAAAAATGAAATGCTCTTTTTTTGCAAAGAGTGCAAGTGGAAGATGCAAACTTGTAAATCACTCTCTTAGCTGACAACACAAGCTCCGGCATCTTCTCACTAGAGTCGGAAGACTTCACCGCATCCATTAGATAAATAAAAGCCTACATACATAGTAACAATCAAAAAGCACACTCAACTTGATCTTGTGTAAATTAAAACATGTCTATATTCTTTTAAAAACAATGGTCAAACGTCTACCTGCAAAATATGATTCGTCATGCTCATCTTGTAGAATAGGTCAAAATAATTAGGAAGTTGTGGATGTTCTACTTCCATCCTTTCAATCATAAGTGTAGCCTCCCCATGCAAGTGAGCCCAATAAGTCTCCTTTTTCGTGTAACTTCTAAAAATCTTGTAATCACCAAAATGAAGATATTGTGGATCCTTAGACTTAGTGAGGCTCATGAGGTGCAAAATTATCTTCTTTCTACAATCAATAAGAACAACATACCACTTAATCATATAGAAAAACAAAATTGAATGAATACAAATAAAAATGAGAAACTAATAGCTTCAATACCTCTCAGGAGTGATTTTAGAGCTTTTCAAACAATAGAGCTTATCTCTAGTGATCTTTAGCATTCTAGGTTCATTCCATTTAATGCTAAAAAGCAACTTGAAGAACTCATCACCATTAAGAGGATTGGCGATTGACAAGTACTTGTAGCCCCTATCTTTAAACCGTTCCTCTTCTACCTTTGTGGCCTTGTCCAGTCTCTTCTTCTTCTCAACATCATTTAGTCCAAGTGCATCTAGCTTTGCTCTTTCTTTGGACATAAATGCAATGAACTCATCCTAATACAAAACATTGTATTGAAACCATAATAAAATTTTACATTAATTACCCAACCTATAGAGTAGGTATCACCTTCCACACAAGTTGAGATATCAATCCACATGGAGTGTTGTACCATGGTGCAGCACCATGGTAATACCTTGCCTCCACAGTCATCTCCACCCTAGCCCATTCTCTCATATCAGGTGTCAATTTTTGAAAGATTGAATCTTTATTTGCCATGCCAAATCTTTGAAACATATAAACTTCATGAGCGATGTTTGGCATGACATGTGCCCTAGAAATGCTTCAGAAAATTTGAAAACAAAGAGTTGAACACAAGCATTGCTTGCAAAAAAATGAGAGTCAACATGCAATTAACAAACTTACGCATTGGAAGTGTCAAGTGCAAGAAGCAACTCTGCTTCTTTTGCTCTGGACAACTCAAGGAATTGGCAATGAACACTAACATGGTATTGACCATTGTCCGAGTACTCTATCACACACAAAAAAATCATCATTTGTAAAAACAAAGCTTTACAACAAAAGAGTGAAAACGGTGAAAGATCTTACTATCTTTGATTCTCTTCCACCATGTTTTTAGCCTATGGTTTCCATCCCATACCAGAAATTTTTTTCCTTTGAGCTCTTGCCATTCTTTACCAAGTGATCTCTCGAACTCAGCATTTCTTTCCCGCCAAAGTGGTCCCCATTCCTCCAAATCCGCTGCGGTCACGGGAATGATATCTCCTCTAGAATCCCCAACGGACACAAGGAAATGCCCCATAGTTTCTAAATACCCAGCATAATCAAATGAGGAAATGAGCCATTCTACATCATCTCTAGCAAACCTAACAGCCTCATGCACCATGAGTCGACAAAGTGGAACCAGAGGAGGCAATGTCTTCTTCTTTACATAAAACTGACTTAGAACATCTTTCATCAAGCTAGGAGAAATTTGCTTGCCTAGGTGTTTGGAATGCTTATTCTCCTCATCCCCTTCAGGATCACTATTTTCTTCATTGTCATGATGATCTTCAATGTGAACATTGGTCTCTGCATAGAGATAACAAGTGACAAACATTCAATTGTCCAAAAACATATGCAATTAGGATTAGATAGTGTAAAGTATTTAATTTACAGAAATTTTGCCAGAGTCTCCTTTGTACGGAGACAACTTTAAAATTAAAAAAAAACTGCACACCCTATATAGGGCTCTCACATGAGATTTAAGGACATTTTCTCCAACATAAACAAAAACAATACTTAATATTTTCTCTAGCAACTTCAATGGTATGTATATAAAAAATGGTTCACCCTTTCTTACTCTCCCACATGGTTATTAATTATCAAACTTTCCAAACAAAAAAAAGGTCCATCAAATTTAACAATCTACCATTGAAAAATTTATAATATAAACTACGTATTGACATAAAATTATAGCATACACTCATAATTTACCTGTGATCTCTACGTCATCTTCGATGTTGTTGGAGTCTTCATAAACTTGAGCCTCATCATCAATAAAAACACACCTTTTGAGAATCCTTTTCTTTTTATTTGGTGGAGTGTCCAAATGTCGGACTCGTGATGATGCCTCCTGATCGATAGCTCCCTTTGGTATACAACCGGACCTAAGCTTCATGCTCACTTGACGGTTGCTAAAAGGAGAGACTGGAGGTTTTCTTTTCTTGCTATCCCTCTTTGGTGCCATTATCTACACAACACATATAATATAGTTTTTAGTTTATATAAGACCACATAAAATGCAAAAAAGGGGGAGGCAGAGCTTCCCCATCATCCGCGTGCGCGCGGATGATGGGGGAGCTCTGCCTCCCCTTTTTTTGTCGACACAGATGATGGGGGAAAAACATTTCAAAACCCTTAATCAAAAGACTATTTCCAGCAACACCATTGACAAAGCTCACCAAATCTACAAAAAAAGGGGGAGGTAGATCTCCCCAATCATCCGCGTGCACGCGGATGATGGGGTTGCTTTGTCTCCTCTTTTTTTTTGCGTTTTTGATGTGTTTATTGAAAAAATAATTTAGGTTTTATTTCAATAACCTCAAGCAAAAGCATTTTTCCTACAATATCGTTGACAAAGCTCACCAAATCTACAAAAAAAGGGGGAGGCAAAGCTCCCCCATCATTTTTTATGTGGCCTCTCTTTTTTTTGTAGATTTGGTGAGCTTTGTGCTATTTTCATTAATTTTGTGGAGTTAATCCCAAAATTTAATGACATCTATCTGATAGATTGTATGCTTTAATCCAAAATTTCCAAAAAAAAGGGGGGGAGGGCAGAGCTCCCCCATCATCCGCGTGTGCGCGGATGATGGGGGAGCTCTACCTCCCCCTTTTTTTGTAGATTCCGTGAGCTTTGTGCTATTTTCATTAATTTTGTGGAGTTAATCCCAAAATTTAATGACATCTATATGATAGATTGTATGCTTTAATCCAAAATTTCCAGAAAAAGGGGGGGAGGGTAGAGCTCCCCCATCATCTGCGCGCGTAGATGATGGGGGAGCTCTGCCCTCCCCCCCTTTTTTTGTTTATTTTTTATTAAAGCATACAATTTATCAGATAGATTTGTTATGAACACCAAAATCATTTTTAATCGGAACTTGAAGAAAGCCAGTCATCGTAAGAAGATAGACCATAGAGAACCGTTCAACGCAGAAAAAAACGGGGGCGCAGAGGCTCTGCATCCCCCTTTTTTTCCGCGTTGAACGGTTCTCTACGGTCTATCTTCCGGTGCCGCAACGAAAATTGTGTGTGTGTGTGTGTGTGTGTGTGTGTGAGAGAGAGAGAGAGAGAGAGAGAGAGAGAGAGAGAGAGAGAGAGAGAGAGAGAGGAGGCACCAACATGATGCGCGCACGATGGTACTAGACTGTGTTAGCTCGAGCAGGTAGAAGATTGGTTCTCGAAGTAGTAATGCTTCAAACCTAAGCTTTGACATTCACTATTTTTGACCTCTTTCTAGTCTTAAGCAAAGCGGCCACAACTGAGTTTTTTTTTAGTGAGCCATTTTCAGTGAGCCGTAACTCCCAAATGGTTCAGAATTTTCCCGGGGCCAACTCACATGAATTTGTTTGCCTTATCGAGCTCTTCGACAGTTGTGTGATACAAAAAATTCATATCCAGCTCAGTTTGGCTGAAAATTCACTTGCAAGTTGACAATTTCTACAAAAACAGCGCAAAACAGCATTTTCTCACTTTTTCCCTAATCTACGGGCTGAAACGAGCATCAAAATGAAGGAATCTGAAAAAACTTAAAGAAGCAATGTTTTTCCTCGTATTGAGGACTACAATTTCTACATACAAAACTTTTCCAAATTTTGACCTTAGCATCCTCAAAACTAGCTCCCAACAGGTGTCCCGAGGCAAAATTTGAAACTTCACAAAACGATTAGAATAAAGTCCTAGACTGTGGAAAATGGTGAAATGAACGATAAATATTATATATAACATTACTATATGTATAATCACAATATATATATATATATATATATATATATATATATATATATATATATATATATATATATATATATATAAAATATACTCTATATACTATATAGTCTATTTACTATATACTTTTTACTGTAAGTATAACATTATATACTATATAATCTATATATACTATATAACGTATTGTAGTGCTACTGGACTGGACTGGACTAGATTGGTATTGGACTGAACTTATCCTCGACTAGACTGGATTAGTACTGGACTGAACTTATCCTGGATTGGGATTGGTACTGGACTGGTACTTATCTTGGACTGGACATATCCTGTACTGGTACTAGTATTGGACTGTACTAGTACTAGTAATGGATTGGAACTGGAGCTGGTACTGGTACTGTACTGGACTAGACTTGACTGATACTAGACTGGACTAGTACTGGATTGGATTGATAATGGTGTTGAACTGAACTTGACTAGTACAGTACAGCTACTGGACTGGACTGGATTGGTACTTGACTGGACTGGGACTGGAGTGGTATTGGGTGGACTAGTACTCGATTGGTCTAGTACTGGACTAGATTGGACCGGACTACTACTAGATTGGACTTCATTGGTACTGGACTAGAATAATATTAGACTGGACTGGACTTGACTGGTACTGGGTGGACTAGTACTGGATTGGACTTGACTGGTACTAGACTGGATTGGTATTGTACTAGACTGGACTTCTACTAGACTGGACTTGATTGGTACTGGACTAGACTGGTATTGTACTGCTACTGGACTGGACTAGACTGGACTGGACTTGATTGGTACTGGACTGGACTGGTACTGTACTGCTACTGGACTGGACTTGATTGGTACTGGACTGGACTGGACTTGACTGGTACTAGACTGGACTTGACTGGTACTGGACTGAACTAGTATTGTATTGGACTGGACTAGTATTGGACTAGACTAGACTGCTACTAGACTGGACTTGATTGGTATTGTACTGGACTCGACTGCTACTAGACTGGATTTGATTGGTATTGGACTGGACAGGTACTGTACTGCTACTGGACTAGACTGGACTGGACTTGATTGGTACTGGACTGGACTGGTACTGTATTGCTACTGGACTGGTATTGTACTGCTACTGGACTGGACTTTATTGGTACTCGACTGGGTGGACTAGTACTGAATTGGACTTGACTGGTACTGGACTGGACTACACTAGACTTGACTAGTACTGGACTGGATTGATATTGTACTGGATTGGACTAGTACTGGACTAGACTAGACTGCTACTAGACTGGACTTGATTGGTACTGGACTAGACTGATATTGTACTGCTACTGGACTGGACTGGCCCGGTACTGGTGCTGGTATAATGTAATGTAACTGTATATACTATATACTTAAATACCATATATTCTATATATACTATACTATGTCTATTTTAATTTTAAAGCGCTTAATTGGGAATATAAAAAACTATACTCTATACTATATATATATATATATATATATATACATATATTATAAATAATTTTTAAAACATCGTATATTTTATAAGTCCTATGTTCATTTTCTTAATATGCGCGTATTTGGGGAGATTTTGAAAGCTCGATAGGTGAACAGATAGATTGACAACATGCTGATTCAAATGTATCTTAATGGCTATGACTGTGCACATCTTAAAGAGTGAATATTCCAAATCTATTTAGAACAGTTTTCAATGAATGAATTAAATTTCGAACAGTTTTCAATGAACGCAGCAATAACTTTTTGCAGTTGCATGCTTTTACACTTTCTTTGTACCTTATGCACATTCTCTTCCTTCTCTTTTCGTCAATTTTTTTACCTCAAGTATTATTCCTCCCTTTCTGTCTCAAACATGACTGCTACAACTACAGCAATGCTTTCATGGACGATTAATGGTGCTCATATGGATTATAGAGTGTCATTAAGAAATGGAGAGCTTCTACTTAGTGAATATTTTCTTCAAAGCCTATTGCCTCCTTCTATTCAGTTTGAAGGCTTGCAAGCAGTCGTTCAGACAGGGAGCTCTGAGTCTAAGGTCAATGTGTTGCCTAGATGGGATCATGAAGATCAAAAGCATTACCTTCTTGACCATTCTCTGTCCTCAGCTTACCACATTCTTCATTCAGATGGCTATGTTTATGTGGCTGACAGTTTAGAAACAAATGAAGAAGTCGGTGATTCTTCTATGTTCGCTACACCATGTAACAAAAGCTCGACTCCATCACATTTAAATGTTGATATTGATGAAGGTACAGACACAGTTGTTTTGGAGACAGTGGAACTAACCAGGTCACCAGGACCCTTTCAAGACACACAAGATGGGGTGGAGCATACAATGCAGGAGTATTCAAAGGATATATCCATCATTTCATGGATGAAAGACAAAGGTAAATCGAGCAGGTTGTCTAAACTTTTAGAGATTTGTGGAACTCCCAAAAAGGTTGACGAGCTCCCAAATTTTTATAATGGAAATGTTTGTTTCGAGCTTCCTCCAATTCACAACAATAAAAGGATGCTCGGTATGGAGCAGAAGTACGACGGTCACCTTTGGTCTCGCCCAGCATCGACCAACATGGACATAGATTGCACTGTGCGTTTGAGTTATTGTCTTGGAAGCCTTCAATGTTGCAGAGTGACATGCCCTTTTTACCTTGGTGAAAGGAAATACAATGATGCCTTCTTTCATGGACATCTGGACAGACAAATCAACATGGGCTATCCTGCTAGCGAAGGTAAATCTAAAATAACCTGCCACTATTGTGACAGAACGGTCACTTGTTCAAATGTTTGCAAGTGTATGATCTATTATGTGATGCCAAAGGAAACAACAATAACACATTTGGTGATCCATCTGGGAGTGCATGACCACAATGTACATCTAGGTACTAGAAGGGCATCTCTTGAAAAAGTGTGCAATCTTGTTAAGACAGTTGTAAAGATTGAGAAGGGGGGTCCTAGAAAAGTACAGATGTTAGTTGCTCGTCAAATGCTATTTCAATCATTGACTAAAGAAGATGATTTAGAAGCCACTGATGTAGAGCTTAACCATTTTCTTGAGGAAATGATGCCCCTTGTTCAAAATAGGGGATTCAAAAGTATTTTGTCAAATGAGAAAGCTAAACACGGTCAGGTTGTTGGTGATGGATACGACAATATACTATTGCTACAGAAACGGTGTGTTTTTCCATCTTTCATGGAAGTGGTTTTCCAGGCCAAGGTGGACCTAACGACAAATGTATGTATTCAAAATGTCCACAACAGGACCTACTTCTAGAGTTGAACTAGTCAATAGAATGAGGCGAGGAGGGACAGGAGATTTGAGTAGTGCTTGGGTGCACTTTGATCATACTCATCAAATTGAAGGATGGGCAACTATGTCCTGCTCGGTTTATGATCCTGGGTAAGTGAATTTATAAAAATATGTTAGATAGCATGTTTGATATAAGACACATGTTATTACTTATTTGTTCTATGTGTACAGCATGCGAGTATTGCAAGTGATTGCAATATGTGAATGTAAAGAAGAAGACGAAGAAACACAAATCTTGTTTTGGAGAAATTTAAACACAGTTATGGAGAGGTGTGGGCATGAACCAGAAGACTTTGTTGGATTTATGTCTAGTGAAGCTTGGGCTAATTGGCTAGCAATACGAGTTGTATACAATGGTGGACGGCATAATGTAATGGAGGGAAGGGAGCGCTCGTGTCTTTTCCATTGGGAGCAGAGTCTACCCAAACATACAAAAAAACATGTCGCTACAGATAGACAAATGCATCACATTGAAATGTGTGAAGCATGGCGCTTAGCAAAGACTACAAATGAGGCCTCTCGTATAGCTTCCACAATACGACAATGGAGGGTGAAATATGTGATAGGGGATAATAAAAAGTCTTTAGAGAGATGGTTTAATTGGTGGGAGCAACGGATTGCCCATTGGAGAAGCGCTGAGACAATGGTATATCAATCATTTGTTTGGTTCTTAATAAATACTTGAAAACAGAGATTTACATTTATATGGTTTTATTTGTTTTGTTTGTATAGGTCAATAAGAGTCCATGGGAGAGAGCTCAAATTCCAAGTATAAACTTGTCAGAGAGCATCCATGCTAGTTGGCTAGCAGGTGAAGGTGGTAAACATAAAATCTCACTTTATGATGCATGTGTCAGTGATGTTTTGAATGCATATATTCAATGTGCAAAAATATTGGGATACACCACAGGCAGATACATCGGAATGGGCCCTTCCACAGAAGCAATGATGGCTAGTTCCAAACACAGAGAATCTCCAAATCCAAATCATTTTACGAGTACATTAAAAGGCTTGGTTGCTGGTAGTCCTTTGTATGAGGAGCCTTTGATGGAAGGTGACAAAGAGACAGTACAACGGAAGAAGAAAACATGTGAAGTCGGTACAAGCTCACATAAACCTGGATATGTAATGGAAGCAAGACAACGAAAAACTAGAGGGAGACCACGGAGTATACATTTTGATAGAGAGGATAATGAAGAAGTATATATTGTCACTGACAGTGAAGTAGGAGATAGCATTCCAGTGCAGCCTGGGGAGAATTCAACAAGGTGTATTCAAGAGGTCCAAGCTGCCCGTGAAGAGTAGGCTTTACGAAGGATGCCAGCCAATTGCATGAGGAAATGTTTTGGAATGGTAGGGAAGAAAAGTTGTGGTAACAAATTACAAAGCCGTAATGTGGGAATGGTTTCTCCTTGTTTTTGGTCTGAGAGAACTTTTAAAGACAAGACAATTGCACAGTGGATATGGTTCTGCAATTATGAAGTAGGCCACACACAAAAAGTACAGAGGCAAGTTAAATTCTCACCTGTCGTTCCTACTTTCTAGCAAGTGGATATTGGAACCAATTTATCAAAGGAAGAGAGTGATAGCTTGGTACAAAGTGGATTTCAATTTTCAGATTTTGCAACACTACTACGACGCATGAACAATACAAATGCTACTCTTACACAAGGAGGCTCCAGTAGTAGCAGGAAGCGTAAGTGGAGACATGGTATTTCCAAAGAAGTGCAAAAGAGATTGGAGTCAGCAGCAAGCATGGTTGCAACGTTCTTGGACGAGAAATTAGAAAGTGAACAACACATAGTTTTTCGAATATTGACAGAGAGTTGTTATGATGTACACATTAAGGTAGAACCTAGTTGCACCTGTCCCGATTTTCAGAAGAGAGAATCTACACATAAAGCGTTTTTGGCATGTAAGCACATGTACTATGTGTATGTACATATTCTAGGGCTTCAACCAAAAGAGCACATGGTCATTCATCAGCCTGCACTAACTCCCACAGACCTTGCATTTGTATTAGGGCAAACCCGCAAGATAAATCCTGTGGTGTAGTGAGCCTAAATCTTAGAGATTGCCCTGTAGAGGTATGCATTGAAGTAGATTTCTCTTTTGTATTAGATGTGGAATAGCTTTTCTAGACATATGAGACTTTATTTCTCCTTTTAGTAAGAGAAGCATGCTTTGTGGTATCTATCTAAACAATTGTACAAGCTCAAAATTAGGGCTTTTGGAATCTTGTACATGTTTTTGGTGTGTATCGTTAAAAGAGACTCAAAATCTTAAGCCAATTTTTTGTGAGATTATAGATCTTTTTGGTCGTGTATAATATTTTGATGTCTTTGTTTTGGATTAATTTTTTGTGTTGTTAGAAAAGGCTCTAAATCTAAAATCAAAAAGCCCGCAAAATTGGGTTTTATTGCAAAAGCTCGAAATTGAAAGCTCGCAAATAAAACGCACTCAAAAAGGTGATATCAGTTGCATGTAGTAGTGATCAAATGACGCAATTGGAATCTCTTTGCCATTCCATAGTGGAAGAAGACCTTGATCTTAGAAGGTGGGCAGGTGTGGATAACACAAAGAAAGTCAATGCCAAGGATTCAGAGGAAGAAGAAATTGAACAACCATTGGATGCAAGTGCTGAGGACATTCTAGAAATTCTACAGGAAACAGGTTAAGCTAGCCACCCATGATATTACATTACTGATATTTAGATTATTATTGTTGTCATTTTATTTTATTTGTCCCATCTCAAATCTGCCCATGATGTTAAAAACATTGATGTTTGGCTCGTTATTTTTCTCAATTTATTTTCTTTGAAAAAATGTGAACTTGTGAGTTTGAGTTTTTTCATAATAAATGAATTAGACTTAAGTGTATGATATTATATGGACATGTTTTGATAAATAGAATTCTACATTTATATATGGTCATAATATATATATTATGTAATACTTTAAAGTTAATTGATCATATGAGGTTTGGGAAGAATACACTATGACTTGAGGATCATAGAGTTCTTTGTAGACATGACACCCTATGGCCCCCGGGCCATAGAATCCCCCAAAAGAAAATGGGATACCCTACAACCTTAAATATGTAGGGTGATTACACCAAGTCTCTAAAAGGGCACATAAGCATCTAGGTTACTCTATAGCCTTAGGCCCATAGGGTGTCAACATAGAATCCCTCAAAAGCATTTGTCTACCCTACAATCTTACAGATATAGGGTGATTACATAGAGTCTTTAAAAGGGCACATAAGCATTTGGGCTAGTCTACAGCCTTAAGGCCATAGGGTGTCAACACAGCTATCCTACAATCTTATATATATAGAGAGATTACATAAAGTCTCTAAACGGGCACATGAGTATTTGGGCTATTCTAAAAGGAAACATAAGTTATCCAAGAGCATTTGGGATACCCTAAGGCCTTAGGGCCATAGGGTGGTGACATAGAATCTCCACAGGGGCACTTAAATCACCCCATGGATGCAAATCACCTAGCTCTTATGGACACATCTTATAAAACATCACATGACACCCTATGGCCTTTAGACCATAGGTTGGTTATGCTAGGTCACCTGAAGACTCTTTAAGTGTTTCAAGAACATTTCTCTTTGGCCTTATATCTTGTGTCCATATACATTAGGTACATATATTTATTATCTTGTGATTAAGGTTTAATTTTCTATTGAGAATGAAATAATCTAGAAAAAACTAAAAAGTATTTAGTCCTCAAAATTCCAAAATGAGAGTTTGAACAATTGATGTATGATCATTTTTTGTTGGGTGTAAGTTCTTCTATTGTGAATTGATGGTGTAAGCGTTTGAAATAATTATCTTTGCATTGCAACTAACTAGATTAAACATATTCGCTTTGAAATAACTATCTTTGCATTGCAACTAACTAGATTAAACATATATTCAACATTTTTTGTAAACGCCAATTATTTGCTTAGATAGTAAACATCGAGTATAAATGGTTATTGAAGCATTTGTCCTTTGGATTATGTGAAGATCTAGTTCTTTGATTGTAACAAGATTTTATTCAAAGATATAAAGTGCGAGTGTTTTGTTCCAAACTATGATTTTGTTTCTCTTCTAGATGATGCAGAGAATTGGAATTTATATGTTGAACTTTTTTCAATAGAGGAAAGCTAGGACTAGTAGAATGTTTTAGCTTGTCATGTAGCAATCGGAACATTGTATCAAGGTTTATTGTAAAGAAATGATTGGATAATGTATAACTATTGTTTAAGTTTGTAAATTGGAAGTAGAAGGCAATGCAAGTTCCAAAACATGTGCAATGCCATAAGGAGAATCCAACACAAATACTTTTGCCCCTCAGGATTTGTAAATCAAAGTGCATGGTGAGCCGGACCTTCCATCCACCAACAGATCAATGCATTTGTGAATTAAAGTACTTGCAAATTTGATTTAAATGTTTGAATGTTATGATGATATTTGAAGGCAAAGACCCCTTCAACTGTGTGGCAAAGAAACAAATGTATGATGTATGATAATGATTCAATTTTGTATATTGGATTGCATATTTATCGTAGTATTAATTTACACATTTTGCTAGCATAGAGGACACCCTATGGCCCTAGGACCATAGGATGCCATCATATCCCATGTACAATTTCTCTTTTACCATAGAGGACATCTTATGGATCTAGGGTCATAAGACACCAACATAGTGCATAAATGACTTCTTATAAGTATACACGTAAACATAGTGCATAGAGGGAATTTTACTAGCATAAAGACCTCCCTATGGCCTTGGGACCATAGGGTGCCAACATAGAGCATAGAGGGCTTTTTATTAGCACCTTGTTTCCCTTGGGACACCATAGTGCCATAAAGTGGTTTTTGTTCATATATAGTAGAGAATTCTCACACACATGATACCTTGGTCACTATCTATCCCTTGGACCATATGATAGTAGCATAGAGTAGCCCTAGTGTTTCCTTCTATCCCTAGGGCCATACACTGCCAACATATAGTATGCATGGTTTCTTTATAGATCAAACCTTTTAGCCCTACACTATAGAGTGGAAACCTAGACCATATAATGTATCCTACTAGCATAGAAGGCACCCTATGACCCTGAGGCCAAAGAGTACCAATTTAGGGCATAAAGGGTCTCTTACTAAGTTGAAGGGCACCTTGTGGCCCTAGGGAGCACCCTATGGCCCCAGGGCCATAGGGTGTCAACATAGTCAAATGGGGTGTAAACTTAGAGCATAGAGGGTTTCTTACTATCATGGAGGACACCCTCTTACTAAGTTGAAGGGCACCTTGTGGCCCTAGGGAGCACCCTATGGCCCCAGGGCCATAGGGTGTCAACATAGTCAAATGGGGTGTAAACTTAGAGCATAGAGGGTTTCTTACTATCATGGAGGACACCCTGTGTCCTTGGTGCCATAGGGTGCAAACATATAGCATGGAGGGTTTCTTTCTAGCATAGAGAGCACCCTATGGCCTTGGGGCCATATGATTCCAACAAAGAGCATAAACGGTTTTTTGATAACATAGAGGATAGCTTATTTCCCTGGGGCCATATGATACAAAAAAAAAAAAGTCTCAAGAAGGGCACCTAGGCCACTAAATCACCATGGGGCCATAAGGTGGTCTTTGTGGGGAATGCTCCTAAAGGGTTCCTTGGCTATCCTATGGCCTTTGTCTATCAACATAGAGTTTAGATGGTTTCTTACTAACATAGAGCTCACCTTGTGGCCTACGGTCTTTAGATGCTAATATAGAGTTCCAATGGTTTCATACTAGGCGTAAGGGGCACCCTATGGCCTTGGGGCCATAGAGTGTCAATGTAGAGCGCAGAGGTTTCCTTTCTAGCATAGAGGGCACCATGTGGCCTAGGAGCCATTTGATGCACCCTATGGCCCGAGGGCTGTAGGTTTCCAATGTAGACCGTAGAGGTTTTCTTTCTAGCATAGAGGGAAACTTGTGGCCTAGGGGCTATTTGGTGCTCCCCTAGAGCATACAAGGTTTCTTAGTAGCATTATAAAGGGTACCTTGTGGCCCTCAAGTCTCCATAGGGTGCCAACATAGCGCGTAGAGGATTTTTCTTTGTAACATGTAATGGCCTAATAACTTGTGTGTAGCGTAAATTAGCATGAACATAGTGGGCATTTCATTAGAATAGATTGTTAATGAGAATTACAAGAGTGCTTGGGTGGAGAGAGCAACAAAAATCATAACACCTAGTTAGATAGCATCAAAAATACTTTCAAAAGAGAGAGAAATTAAGCTATTGACAACAGTTGGGGACCGGATTTGCATGGAGATGGTCCCCCCTCCAAAAGGCTTTGTATTATGGTTTCTCTAATCAAGAGAGACATTGTACGATATAATTCTTTGTGTTCCTTCAAGACTAGCTAGTGCAATGAAGATGAAAGCTTCATGAACTAAGCAAAACACTAAGCAACCACAACTTTAATTATCCCCGTTCTCAGACCCAAGACCTCACACACCTTCGAAGATGGTGAGAGCTAGCAGGGTATGAGAGTAGATTGAGAGGAAGAAGGAGTATCTTAGAAGAAAGATGTACATCTCCTCACATAATCACTCATATTAGCATAGCTTAGCTTAGTAATTAGCATGGTAGAGGAGATGAGCATGCATTGAATCTTGGCTCTTGGTTGGATTTGCATCCACATGCCAAGAGTGTGTTGATGTAGGCTTCTATCTCACAAGCTTGGAGTAGGTGATGAGCTCTCCATTAAAGCTTGGGAAGAGATAGTCTTCTCTTTCTTCACACATGAGATTGTGTGTGTGTGTGTGTGTGTGTGTGTGTGTGTGTGTGTGTGTGTGTGTGTGTGTGTGTGTGTGTGTGTGTGTGATAATGCCTTGCAAAAATCAGCCCCCTCTCTCTCTTGGGCGAGCCCTCTTGCTATTTTCTCTTGCAGGCTCCCCATTGGACCTCCCCAGGGCTAGCCTATCACAATTAAGCAGCATAAGTGATAGCCTTCTGACATGTGTCCCCCTTTCCCCTTTTGTGAGAGCTTAATCAATTAAACTTAATTGATTTAAATGAATTAAATCCCCATTGAACCTTTCCCCATTCTGACCAATAGGAATTAAGTAGCCCATTGGGCTGCTCAATTCCTATTGGACCCCTTCACTGTCCAATAATCATCCAGGAGACTTAATTTTCATTGGTTCTTTTTATCAAGTGTTTTAAAATTAATTAGGCTAAATTTACTCTAGCCTATTTCTCATTGGTCCACTTCAAGGGTCATCCAATAGCAAATTGGCACACCTTATGGGCATCTGGGCTAGGGAGCTGACATGTGTCCCTAATTCCCTTTGTGTAAAGGGAGCCTGTGTGTGTGTGTGTGACTTTCTCTCTCATCCCCTACTTGCTAGGCTCGCCCCCTCCTCTGTAGGGATATGCAAGAATTTTTTGGTCACACACAAAGCATCCAATTTCCCCTAGGGTTGACCTTGGACACAACCTTTGAATTTTGGAACCTTAGCATTTTGGAAGTCTTAATGGGCTGAACCTTAAGGTCTTTGTTGCACATGGCTCTTTTGTAGATGGCCCCCCCTTTGGATCCCTATTTTCCCTCCTTTGGATCCCTATTGTGGCCGGTCTGCTAGCTTAACCAATATTCTAGCTTTTTCTCCCCTGGCACTTCCCCACATTAAATGATCAGTTTAATATGAGAAAATCATTTAGGAGAATTAGATATTTATTATTATGACATTACCTCTCTCTTGAAATCATAGTCGTCCTCGACTATGGTGTAGAGAAGATAAAGCATATTCATGAGTCCTTTTCTTAGCGGGTAGAGGATCCCTATGTTACCCTACGACATCATTCCACAATGGATGACTAGTCCATTTGGCGCTTGAGAGCCTGAGGCTGCCGCAAGCATGTCTGCACATTAGTCCTATCAATCTTCCATAGTAGAATGACAAGCTCTACTTGGTGTTTGGGAGCCGTCGTCTCCGCAAACTTGATCTAAGCATGCATACTACTTCATTTTTGTGCACAATAAAGAAAAAGAGAGTCTTATAAGACAAAAACTTTGTTCATTTTTAACATTTTGTACATTTGCTTACTCTTGGGAAGCATTGTAAGCATTGACAAGGTTTAGGTTATCCTTTAATTGTATGCCTTGCATCCATCTAGCATCTTCAAAAGGATAATTCTTAAACTTAATAAGATATCGTCGGATAGTCTTACCGCCTCTTAGTACCTTGTCTTCATGTCGAAGAATGGACTCGGGCTGCAGCTATCATCCGCAAGCTAATGGGTAGGCAGAGAGTACCAACAAAATCCTATGCACAGTGCTCACCAAGATAGTCAGCAACTCAAGAAATGATTGGGATCAAAAGCTACACACAACCTTATGGGCTTACAGAGTAGCTTTTAAAACTTCCATCAGAACGACTCCCTTTAACCTGGTATTCAGGATTAATGCGATCCTATCATTGGAATTCCTAATCAAAACCCTAAGAGTGGTAACGCAATTGGGATGGACGGGCCATGAGCTATCGGAGACATTAGACAACTTGGAACAATTAGATGAAACCAGATTTAGAGCAATAGCTGGAATGTATGCTAAGAAAAAACAAATGAAAGCTTTCCATGATCAACACGTGATTGACAAGGAGTTGCAAAAAGGGGATTACGTTCTAATGTATACCCTCAAATAACACTCCAAAAAACTCAAAAAGCAAGGGATGGGGCCTTTTGTAATACATGATATCTCACAAAGTGGTGCCATGAAGCTTGCAACATTAGTAGGAGAGGAGATGCCTAATTGGACAAGTGGCTGCAGATTAAAGAAATATATTTTTCCGCTAACACCAGAAGAACTCGTAACACTACATGCAGCATCTCAACGCCAACGTCAAGCACAGGACATTCGGGAAGAAGCACAATAGGAAGCCAAACTCCGAATATTAAAGTGCAAAGAGCAAGCAAACTTCCAGAGGAAATCACAACAGAACGTTGCTATGGAGACTGCTCCATACAAATGGTAGCTACATGGTTAGGAGGAATGGATCTACGCATTCCTTTTCAACTTGCCGACGGCACCACCGAAAGAGCCTTAGTGGACACAAGGCCAGAGCTAATGTGGTTAACTACTCCACTTTCAGAAAAATCACGCGAGAACCTCTAATGCCCAACACTAGGGAGTTTAAAGTAGCCAACAAAGACACTATGGACAGTCTGGGCCACATAAATTTACCAATCACCATTGCTGGAACAGTTTATCCACATCAATTTCATGTGATCAAAGATCAACATCTTAATGAAGCAGTTATTCTAGGAGTGCCATGGATGCGCACTTATCAAGCCATGCCAAATTGGCAGGACAATACCTTACTCCTCGACACGAGGGCCAATCTTTCACCGCGCCAATCGTACAAATGGACCATGTATGGGAACCTCTACCATCGCCACATGCACCAGCTCAGTGATACTCCACAATCATGGTCAAGAAAATATGGGTTACAAAATCAATCATGGAAACCAAGCCTAGGCAATTGTGGATACCAAAATGACAAACCAATACAAGTCAACCTACATTGCCTACACAAAAATTAAACCACCACAAATTGCCCACCACTGTTGTCACACGACCTAAGCCAATGGACCACTATCTTCGACAACCAAACACAACTCGCCAGCACCATGCCTTTTCTAGCGACTCCAAACCCAAGCAATTTCAGTGGCAACCAAAACAAAGCCAAAAAGAAACCCAACCATCGGCATCAAAACTTTTGCAGCTCACAGTCAAACACAGAGCACGTCTTCTCCAATATTGTTCGGCCCATGTAGCTTCAAGGCATCCTCACCACCAACAACCACTTAACATATTGTTCAGCACCTCTCTCTTGCACAGCATTTTGTTTCCCCATGCATATCCTCCATCAGCATCATAGAGCCACATTATACAGCTATGCATAGTCACGCCCACGCACTCTAACACATGTTCGTCGGGGACGAATCACTCTAGGAAGGGGGGAAAATGTAGCAGGATTATCATTTGTATATATTATTATTATCATCTTATGTGTTTTCTTTCTTTCCTTTCTTTTTCTTTAAAAAAAAAAAAACAAGTTTTTCAGAGTCTGACAAACTCTTAGTTGGCATAATCATGAGCCATACCGTCACCATCTAATACCAAAATAAGAGTATGTATATAAGGGAGGCGATACTAATTTTTGGCCGGCTAATAATCATTGTAAATAATTTTCTTTTACAAAAAAGCAAAAAACGACAGATAATCAACAAAAAATTGATAAGTTGAGCCAGGAAAATCGGAATTGACTTTTGAAAGCAAATGCCGAAACTTCAAAGCAAGGACTTCAAACATGGCAAATATGAAAAGATTCAACACAAGATGAATTTTGAGCCAACTTTTGAAGGATCAAAACTGCAGATCGAATGCCATTTGTAAGCCGAGTGTCAGATTGACGAACGGTTCGAACCGCAGGTAATATGAACAACAAGATGTGATCAATGGAGGTAAGTATAGATGGGGTATTCCGGGTAGACTAGGAACATATAGTCAAATGGGGCAACATAAGCTCATTTTCATTCAGAGAGAGAGAGAGAGAGAGAGAGAGAGAGAGAGAGAGAGAGAGAGAGAGAGAGAGAGAGAGAGAGAGAGAGCCACAGGACCATAGAGTTTCGAGAGTTGCTTCTGCCCACTGCGACCACCTCGGTGGATCTTACTACACCATATTTGACAGGTATGATCATTAACCTTGCAAGAGCATGTGTGTGTGTCCCATACTGCATCAACAGTGCCAAAACAACATATCAAATCAGTACAAGGTCACAAAATTGGCAAACTAACATGGCCAATGGGGAAGTCCAAAACCCATCAAAAACCAAAAATATTTCACCAGTAGACCCCAATTAGCTGACAAAATTAGGCAAGGTAAAAACAACAAAAAAAAAGTGGTTGAACATGGATCGCGATCCATGTTCCCCAAACCCTAAAATCATGGAAATTTCTATAGGAGCAACAATAGAGATTCAGGAACAAAATCCTATGACTAGCTTTTCAAAATGCATCCCAACATGTATCGCGATCCATGTTCCTTTTTGCCAAAATCAGGATAAAAGTGGCTCAGTAGCTGGACAATGTACGAATAGTACTAGTCTTGCAAAATGATCACAAAAAGTGCTCTAAAGATCATCAAACCCTCTTGGATTGATAGTTTCAGTCTACAAATTGTCTTTTGGTCATTTTCACAGGAAAAAAGGTGGGATCCCAAAGAAAAACTCATGAGAGGGCAGATGCTGGGATGCCAGCAAGACCTATAAAGAATGGCTAAAGATAGAGTCCTGGCAAATTTTCAAATCACTACTAAAGTCAATTGGGAGACTTCACACTCTCCTCGGAGCCTATCAACAGGCAAATGTAACCTAAGGATGGTCGTAGGATCCAAAGTAGGCAAAGGTTTACTTGCAAAATGATGAAAATTACAGGATTCAGTTTGTCTTCTCAAAAGGATTCAATGTCTGGTAGAATTTTCCAAGGAACCAGGCAAAGCTATGAACTTCAGACCTAAATCATCAGAAATCAAAACAATGATAGATCTCAGGCAAAACATGAGTCCAAAAATGGTTGCCAGAAATAGATATGGTCAAAACGAAAAAAACATGGCCATAAACTGGAAAATGGGGCAAACTAAGGAAAAACATGTTCAAAGTTGAAAATATTTCACCAGTGTACTAGGAAAACCTATAGAAACAAATGTGCACAAGAACTGTATCAAAATTATTTACAACATGGATCGCGATCCATGTACCTTTTTTTGCCCAATATAAGTAAAAACCATGCCATCTGATTCAGTATGTTCAAGAAAGACAAGCCATGGAGTTTCTAGCCATTTGGATTCCAATATCCACTTCAAAATGCCAAAAACCTCTAAATCTGCAAATGGTTTCCAAAATTTAGCCCAAGTGTCAAACCATTGATCCAAAACCCAAAATCTTTGGACCAAGGCATAATCGAGATGAACCCTACCAAATGGTATCATCAAATTTCCAAAATGTTGCCCAACATGGATCGCGATCCATGTTCCTTTTTGCCAAAATTCATCTGCTATATTACAGTCTTGTGCCTGTAGTAATCCTAGATGCACTGGTGAAATTTGGTCAAATCTAGAGTAGTTTTGACAAAGTTATGCTCAGTTTTCATTCTATAGTCAAGTTTACACTTTCCGACAATCCTGATCAATGGCTAAAACCTATTTTCAAATGCTAAAATTGGCAATAGGATGCCTCAAAGAAAAGCACAAAGGGAGTGGAATGCGGCACCCTATGAGATAATCGATATCTCATCAAATGATAAAGCTCACATCACCAAACAAGTACTTGAAGAAATTCCGGCGAACATCTTCATCGAAAGGTTTTAAGCAACAGACGAATAAATAGTAAAGGCCACAATCTTTTCACAAGAAATGTGGACTTTTCACCAGAAACCGGAAGTGCAAGCACGGGGCAGGTGCCTACATCTAGACAACTTCTTACAACTGCCTCCTTGGGGAATGGGCTTGAGACTAGCTCAGGAGCTCATAAGTCCAATCCAGTACAATAGGGAAGCAACTCTGACGGACAAGGATGGTGTAGTCTTCAAGGTAAAGATCACAAAAAAAATTATCAATGAAGCCCTCCACCTCTGCCGCAAGGGACGTACAATCTCTTGCAGAAGACGAATGCGCTGCCGCATGGCACTGGCAATCTCCCTTTTTTCTTCAGCTTCCCACATTCACAATGAACTCAAGCGAAAGATAGAGCAAAGGCAAAAGGAAGAATCAAAGAAGCCAAGCATCGATGATCTCGAATCATCTAACGATCTAATCAAAGCAAAAAAGAGGAAAGTCACTCGCAAGGAGAGGAATAGCACGACACACAGGACCAGCAAGGTCAAGACCTTGGTTCTCCCAAGGACGCTGAGGTACTTCCAGAGACTTCAAAAAATGAGGAAGGAAAAATTTCACGCTTGCCAGAACAAGGAGCGGAGGAAAGGCAGACAAAACACAAAACGAATCAAGAAACGGAATCTACACAAACAAAGCCCGCCACAACCTCTGTTGCTCTAAAAGATTCGAAACACAGAGAAAAGCAAGATAAGGTGGTTGAACAATCGGATTAGGGCCAAAAAGGCCAGCATAGGACAAGATCGCCACGCTCACAAGAGGCCATGGGGGAAGGAGCAGAGATAGTCCAATCCTTTTACATTGACGCTCACTTGGAGCAGATCAAGCTACAAATTCAATGTCAAAGGGATCTTTACAATCTTCAAGAGCTGAAGTTAGAAGATACCAAGAAGGAAGCATCTAAAATGAAAGCAGAGTCCTTGTAGCTAAAGCAACAAATAGAATCACTAGAGAAGGCACAACTCTAGGCACAATTGGAGTTGCAAAGAGAAGAGGAGAATGTAGCCTACTATTAGAAGGAAGTGCAACAATTTAACGAGGCAAACTCATCATTGCAGGTTGAGCAGCAACGCCTCAAGGAGGAGCTAACCAAAGAAAGAGAACAAAATTAGAAGCTACAAGGCCCGTATGTGGTGGTTAGCAGATCTTTGGTTGAGCTCCTGGCCATACTAGAGACCCCCTCCTCCTCAACGATGACTGCAAGATCTACCTCTTTGAGTCAACAACTTAAAGAATTGAAAGAAGCCTTGAATCAAGAGAAATATGATAGACGGATTATGATGGCTGGTCATAGGGCCCTACAACAGGCCAAGGATGAGAAAATCAAAGATTTAAAAAGGCAATTGACTGAGGCAAGAGGGGATCTAGCAGCTCTGAGAGCAGATCAGACAAAATATCAGCAGACCCCAGGGGACTTTTGAGCAAGGAGGAGGATTCAAACAATCAACGTTTGAAGATCATGAAACAGAGGTGCCCACTACCAGCATGGAAAAAGGAACAGAGGAATCTGTAGATCTTATCATGGCATCCACTTCGGAGTCTACAAGGGATGAAATTTAGTGTTGGATCTCAGACGTTAAGGACCCTTCACACAAAGCTTATATGCAGTATGAATTGAAGGTGTTGGAATCTGTTGCCCTCCTCATGATCACTCCAGATGAGGTAGTAAAGAATCATGGGCACGAATGATCGCACTGCCATTGATGCAGAAAGAAGTTAAATTATGGCAGCAAAAGATGCTCCCCCAACTTGTGCCAAACAGCCGAGGGGACTACAGAGGTTCCTGTTACTTCCCTTCAGATTCATACCATCATAGACAATCAACCCCTCTGGCGGAAAAAATGGTTTGATCAACGACCAACCGATGAAACCTATTACAGGATCGGTCCTCAACATCTCAGGATCAACCCCACTTATTGTCCAATCAACAGACGACGATCCTGGGATAGTTTTTATATTTGGCAAAGCAAAAGACCGGCAGTGCTAAACTACCCTGTAATCACAAAACCTCTCAATAACAACCCACCATCCGAGCAGTACATGGTTCAAACTCTAAAAGGAGTAATCAACATGATGAAGGAGATCCCAGATCTTGCCTGTCAGATGCTTGTAAATATTGCCAAAATTCTCATCACAGGCATTACAACTTTCCATGATATCGAAGCAGCAGAGCATCCCTAGCAAGTTTTTGTCGAAGGTACGCGGGGCATTTGCTGGAATATGGAGACAGAAATCCCAAGCAGGAATGTCATCATGGGATTGTATGCAAGAGTCATGTTTTTTCCCTCTCATTAGATGTAGACCTTTGAAGAGGCTTTCATGACAGGCTTCTTTGAAGTGGACTCTTCCATATTCAATCCAATGAAAAAAGATCTGTCAACCCGCCACATTGTCTACCAAAGTACCCTCAGTAATGATCCCTTCAAAGAGCTGACCACCAAAGTTGAGATTGAAGCAAGCGCTCACAAATTTAGAAATCTCACTGCAACGATCGAAAGAAGGCACTAGACTTGCTTAGATACAGCTTTCACGCGGACGTGTAATGAATAGGAAGGGGGGAATGTTTGGTGGATACAAGCATATACAGGTGAATGCACACCAAACCCTGTAAACACTCTATTTTTTTGAATAAATCCATGTAATTCAGCCTAGGATGAGTTGTAACCGTGATGTAATTAGACAATACCCTCTCTACTTCTCTAAGTCTACACCCTTGTAAGAGACCGGATGGCCGTGGGAAAGCACCCTTAACTTTTAAAGTCAAAACCCTTAGTTTGGAGGGGAGAATTATCATTAGCTAGAAGAATAAAAAACATGCACTGTGGAGGCCTCTTACTGCTACAAATTGTAATCTTCTTTTCTCCTGAACTGGTAATCAAAATTCGTTTCCAAATAGCACATTATTGCATTCCTTGTCTCTTGCTCTACAATCTAAGTGTGATCATTTCCAATTTTGATGTGGTTCGATACATTGTTTGTGAGCTAAATGCATTGATTTGGAGGTTAAAATGATTGTCTTTTATGTTTTGACTATGGATAAGTGTTTCTATGCTTAAGGAGGACTTTCTAAGTACTTCTATTTTAGTTTTTTGCACATTTTTTGTGATGGATCGTGATTTACGTACCTTCCCAGATGGTGATGGAACTTGGTAGGATTAAGTCCTTGAGTGTTGTGATACCTCTCCTTAAGTTTCACTACATTCCGGATTCGTTTGGATAACAAAAAGGCGTGATGACCTAGAATGGTGAGAATTGACGCATACTGATTGTCTGACTAGGAAGTGGTTGATTTTCTTTTGTTGTAGAACAAGTAGCCCCCTAAGTTCACTTTGGTGAGATTGACACTCTCATTAAGTCTCAGTACCCCATCCCGAGTCACTTCCTTGCATGTTGAAATTATGTTAGTACAAAAGAGCTATGTTGCAGACGTCGTCGCAGCGATCCGCTAAAATATGTGCTATTAATGCCTTGTCTCTACACTTCTCTATGTTCATATGTGCAAAGGGTGCTTGCGATGCCGGATCTTTATTTGGATTCCTCTCATGTATGCTTGCAATGCTCTCTCTCTCTCTCTCTCTCTCTCTCTCTCTCTCTCTCTCTCTCTCTCTCTCTCTCTCTCTCTCTATCCTACATAAATTTATCCTCACCATTGATCTCCCTACCCATCAGGGATTTAATATTCACGTGATCACAATGTTTATTATCACATTCACATAATCACAATTAACTTGATCACAAAAAGTCCCATAACTGGTGACATGGCAACCCACCAAAACCTCGTTGGGTATGTTGTTTTCTTGACGGAGATTGTAATCCACCCAACAATTTTCAATAATAACTATTTCATTTACTTTGTAAAAATGTTTAAGGTTCGCATTTTATTAGAGAATTCTAATGGAATTATTGCTCCAAAAATCAGACTTGGAAACTATAGGTTGATGTGAAAACTTAGGCCTCAAGACTATATCTAAAGATGAGAGTTGACCCTTAAGAAAGAAGAACTAATTTAAGGAAAGAGAGATTAATTCTAGGAAAGGAGGAGTAATTTTAGAAGAGAAGGAGTAGGAGGAGTACTTTTAAGAGAGACAAAGTATTTTTAGAAAAGAAAGAGGAGTGAGTTTAGTTTAGAGCTTTTTTTCTTGGAAGCCAAGCTTCTTTTGAAATTAGAGACTCAAAATTGCACATCAGGATCCGTGTTTGCAAAAAAAAGAAAAAAAATTAAGAGCCACGAATGTGCGCAAACTTATCTCTCTTCTTTTTGCTATTCTTAGCTTGTGATTTTGCCCTTGAGAGCCTATATAAAGACCCCTCTCCCTTTTCAAAACACACACACAAGTTCTCAGAAGCGGAAGCTCTCTTGCCTTGACGTTAGAGTTACCTTCTCTCCCTGAAGATCTCGCCCTCAATCCATCTCCATCTCCAACTTCTTCTTTATTGCCGGTGTGCTTCCCCTCAAATTCTTGAGTTCTCTTTCTCACTTTTTCCCTTCTCTTTTGTGATGATAAGATGGCTCCGAAGCGAGTGACCCAAAGCTCGAAGAACGCTCATGTCGCTCCACCTTCAGGAAAGGTACAAAAGAAGGCATTAACTACTCCAAACGTAGCTCAAACAAAAGGTATTGGGTGCAGAAGAAGTCGAAGCCGTCCAACCTCAACCACGAGAGCTAGTCGAACATGTTGCTAATCCGGGAAGGTGAATTTATAATTTTGCATCGTTATACATGAGGATTGGTAAGTCAAGACTATGAATAAACTGTCCAAGAAACGTGATTATATCACAAGAAACAAGCATATGATTTAATAGAGTAGAGAAAGAATTGTTTGATTTATGGTTACTAAAATTGTATCTATTTGATATTAGAAGTTAGTTAATCATGTTTGAGAAATCAATTTAAGAAAATAATTGCTGTGAGAATATATTGTTTCCAGATTGAACTCACTGTTAGCGAGGTGATTCCATGGTTAGTAGAGAATAAAATGAGGCTATCATCTCTCTTTTTGTCTCTTGTGGTTAGCAAGATGCCTTGCAATTTGCAGGATGCCTTTAGGTTAGAGAGATGTTCCCTTGTGGTTAGTGACTGGGGAAGTTTGCGCATTTTGCGCAAAGGATTTGTTGATTATACAAAGAAAGTCCACGGGTAGCGGCAAACTCATAAGAAATTGGAAAAGTTCTTTTTGTTGAAATATAGGACTCTCTTCATTAGATCTTGTTTGAATTGTTTTCGTATTGTTTGAAGGGCTAGATGAAAGAAAGTGTGCCCGGAATTAATAAAAGAACACTGTTTATATATGTAAAACAACATTATAATAATTAGAAAACAAGAAGAACGGGTGAGTGCGGTGTGGAAAGTGGGAGACCAGTATCCTAACGGATCTACGTCTACAGATGGGTGGACCCAATTAGTCGGGTACTTTTCACAAGATTTCTAGTTAGTTTAGACTAAGTCTCATATCATATTTATGGTTTAAGGATGGTGGTCGTTGGGGAAAAAGGCATTGTTTATGGATTCTAAATATCTCAATGGGATTTCATCTTTATATTAGGAAGTGGCTTTTATAGAATCCTTGATTGATTGATCTGGTTTGTGGTGTATGACTCTTATAACCACGAACATGATGGATAGAGGACTTCCTCTCTTCTGTTGCTTGTATCTACTTTGTGGAAATGGAGTAGAGTGTTGTCGATACAATTTGAGAATAAAGAAAGGTCATTTATCAAGTTGCTCCAATCTTCCAGGGTTGGGGAGCTTACAATTGGTATCAAAGTCTAGGTTAAAAAATTTAATTAGCTACTTCAAGCTTCCTTTTGTGTATGATTTTTTTATACCCATTTGCAAACTCACGGAGATATTTCGACATGTTAGTTGATAATGTATCACAGTTGTGGTTGAAACTTCTATTATATTTTCTCATCAAGATATTTTTCTAGATACATATATGACATTTTGATGTCTTTATGAATAAAAAGATTGAGTTTTTTTTTTCGAAAAATTGTATTACTCTTTAAGTCATGTGAGTAAATTTTTGGTGGATTAAATAATCCATGACTGGTTAAGTCATGTGATTGAGATAACCATGATTGGTTAAGTCATGAGATTAAGTTTTAATAGATTGGATAAGTCATGATTGGCACAGTCATGTGGTTGAACTTTAGTGCACTAGATAAATCTAAGTCTAGAAAACACCTTAATGTTTTGAGTTATTATAAATATAAACGTTAATATGTGCGTACACTTAGGAGAGCCCTCAAATCACTCCTATAATCCAAAACCCTCAGAAGGATGCTTTCTATATGGAGATTCAAGAGAAGAATTTATTTCTCACACAAATGCATCCACCTTCTTTTAAAGGAGAGGGTGCTGATATTGAGAAGAATATTGCAGAAGTATGGATCGAAGCTATGGATGATTATCTTGGTTGCAAAGATCGTGCTTGCAAACCAAGCGATGCTAAGGATGTTTCACCTCTCCCATGAAGCAAAGTTATGGTGGAAACAATATTGTCGCAACATGGGAGTATTGGAGAACTCCGAGGGTTGAAGGGAAATCAAAGAAGTAGTGAAGGAAAGATACTTGCCTCCTGCCCATGAAGCACTGAAGATGAATGAGTTCTTTATCTTGAAACAATGCATCCTATCCTTGGAAGAGTACTACTCAAAGTTTGTAAGGCTTAGCGTTATGCTCCACCAATGACCATAGAGCAGCAAGTACCCCGTTTCTATCAAGAACCAATCAGCTCTTGATTAGAATCCATGAAACCTACTACTATGCAAGATGCTTTACTACTACGAACTAAGCCCTTAATGAAGGAGCAAGGATTTAGAAGGAAATTTGAGCACAATCAAAGTTTTAATGGTGCTAGACGCCCAATAAGGATTCCCAGTAATAATGGACAACCACAAAGAGCTTATGCTGCTAATGCTCAACATCCTTCATGCTTGGATGTTGAATGCTTTGAATGTGGAGAGTTGGGACATTATCAAAATAGATGTCCACGTCTAACGAATAGAGTAGAAGCAACAATTGAAGTAGATCAAAGACACCTCCCTTTTAGACATAATAGTGGACGAGGTGGTGGACGAGGTATAGGGCAAGGAAGAGCAGTGAGAGCCTTTGGAAGAGGTTAAGGTAGGTTTTCCCATGCACATGCAGTCATAGGAGATCCTTGGTGAATAAGAAGAGAGAGAAACAATTTATGCATCAATTGCCCAAAGACAATTTTTTGTTATTCAAACACCAGTCACCCATCAAGGTAAGCCTTTTAACCTCCTCAAATCGATTGTGGCAGTACTCGTTCTTTTCTATCCCCAAAATTCTTGTGAAAGTTGAACCTGAATCAAAAAAAGCTAAACTCATGACAATAGAATTGACTAATGGGAAAACCATGGTATCACAATATTCTCTGGGAGCCCTTGACTTTGAACTAGGAGGACATGCTACTTCAAATTTCTTTAGAACCCTACTAGTTGGGATGTATGATGGAATTCTTGGGATGGATTGGCTATCCAGGAATCATGCTAGCATCCATTGTGACCTAGGTAGTTTGAGCTTTAGAGATAGTCAGGCTAAGCAAGTCAAAGTACAGGCAAAGAATGAGATTCCAAATATTCAATTAGTTAAATCCAGCCATCTACTCAAAGGTATGAGGATTGGACAACAAATATTGTGGTCAAGCTAAACAAGATCGATCCAAAATCAAGCATTACAAAACCATCTTGGCTTCATGATTATCCAAAAAAGTTTCTTGAAGATCTCACCTCTCTTCCTCCCAATCAAGAGATTGATCATGAGATAGAGATTCTTCTAGGAAGTGAGCCAGTGTCAAGGAGACCTTATAAAAAGGTTCTACCATAGGCCTTTGAATTGAAAGAGCAGCTTTGTCAACTTTTAGATTAGGGACTTACTAGACCAAGTAAATCATGTTGGGGAGCTCCAATACTCTTTCAAAAGAAGAAAGATGGAACTTTATGACTCTGCATTGATTACAAAGGACTAAACCAGGTAATAGCTAAGAACAACTATCCTATCCCACAAATCGATGAATTGGTGGACATACTACATGGTTCCTGTTGGGAGTTCCATCATTGCAATAGCTCCAATACGGAGGGATGAGCTACCTAGCTAGGGCATAGAAACACTCACATGGTTAGTGAGCTAATCGTGGCAACACAAATGGTTACCTCTACGAGGTGAGCTTCTCAGCCTATGGAGGAGCTAAGCTGCAATGAAGGGCAATCTCCATATCCACTTTTCTTCACCTCTACTAAACCCAATCACACACACTACAATTGCATGACGCACACAACACTAATCTTATCATGCAACACACTAATCGCAAGCACACACACATAGATCTATCGAGCACCACACTCCAATCAAACCTACATGCACACACAAGCAAAAGAGGACAATCACACATAGATCTATCGAGCACCACACTGCAATCAAACCTACATGCACACACAAGCAAAAGAGGACAATCACACAAGATTAGAGAGGGATTAACCACTAATTAGTTAAGATCTAGTTAATCTAAGCATCATTGGCAATCATAAGGAGCATGCGAGAGGCATAGTGAAAGAGAATGAATCATTGATTATTGTTAATCAAGTCTCATGAGCAAGGAGAAACTCAAGGACTCCATAGCCACACACCTCAAGAGCTCTCACCAAAGAGTACTCTCAACCAATGAGCTTGAGAACCCTAGTTTCTTTTACACATTGCCTTATGTACCTAGGGTAAAAATATGCAATGTCCGAGCAACCAAGGCCTTTAGGGCTCCACCACTTACTGAATATGCTACCTAGGCACACTAACTAATTTGTTTCCATTGAGCCCATAACACATTAGAAATATTACAATGGCTTGAAATAAACCAGGAATTTACAATACTTGACCATTTTGGGAAAACGTGAAAAATGTATAACTCCAATCTTTACTGCTTCGTCATGCTGATCTTCGATGTGCATTTCTACATCTTCGGTCTTTAGCAGTTTCTGTTATCTGACATTTACTCAGTTAATATTCCCCCCTTTCGAGTTTAGTGCCCATCCTCGGGTACTGTGAAAAGTGTCCCATGGAGGCTGTGGAAGGTTTTGATTGGTTGTTGATGGGCTAATCGTCTTCATTTGTCATTGGATTTGTTGATGAGGTTCAACTTGTTGCAGCATCTTGATTGGTCCAAATATGTCTGATGTGAGAGATAATGTTGCATTTTTCCGTTGTCATAGCATAATGATGAGGCTGTTGTTTATTTATGAAAATTATGTACAAGAGAAGTAGAATGATGAGGTTCTAAACTAGGGTCTAATATCTGGATGACCAAAGGGAAAAAACCCAACGGGAAAAAAGTGCCTTTGGGATACGTGCATTATTGTAGTACTTATTAGCATGGGAAATATTAATAAGTACTCAAGGGATTATTTACTAATAGATATGGAATTAAAAAGGCAGCAAATATGAGAGAGTAGCATGATGTAATATTGGTTTTCCTTTTGTATTCCACTCAAGGTGAATAGGTGGGATCAAAAAGAGTGTCTAATGCATATGTTTAATGATGGGACATCTTATTTTATGCATACATAGAAATGAATAGAAAACAATATACTGTGCAAGAAAGATTTTGAGGGGTTCTTCAAAAAGATGGTGTAGCTATAAAAGCATATGACATGTATTTGCAAGCCGACACCTCTTTAAGAATGGTTCTTGTTGACGAGGATATGTGCTCTCATCTTACTGTGCACTGTGCGTGAGTGTTGGACTCTACGACACTCCACCAATTGTAAGTTAATAGACTTCGACTCTTATGCTCATCTCATCCAGCATGAGCAACATTACTTTAGATATGCTCAACTCTTCCAACTTGAGCGTAAGCCTAATAACTATGACTCTTAGCACAGATTTTAATATGACGTGAAGCTTTAGGACTAATGCTTTGCTCATTTTATGGCTCATCAGCCTGACTCTGACTATGCCAAAGAGTTTTTTTTGCACCCTGGCGACTTGAATTTTTACATTCTTGTGCTTACTACAAACATTTCTTCGGGTAAAAGTAAGCTTGAATCCTCAATGAAGGACCAAGTTTGCATTGAAGGTTTCTTTTTCCATACTTGTTTGATCTTCTTCAAATATGCATTCATGTTGGTTGGGTTGTCCTTCTTTGACTGTGAAGACTCCATTATCTGTTTGATTCTCCAATTAGCCCTATTGATAGGAGTCTTTGATGTTGTTGTAGGCCTCTGTTCACTGTCGGCATTTGGCTTTTGACTAGGAGCATTGGAAGAATCCAAATCTTTTGAGGACCTTTGTAACTCCTTTGTTGACTTTGTTGAGCTCTAGGTCTTGTTGAGCTCTTGAGATCTTCATGTAGGTCTGGTGTAGCTGCAGTTGGCTTGTAGTTGACTGGTAAACAAATCTTTGTATAGCCTGTGTATAATCCTTGTCCAAGAGGAACATTCTTTGAGATCCGTCTTTGTTCTGTCTCCTCTTGAGAGTTGTGGTTGACTTTAACATCTTTCAATTTTTTTCCTGTTGTATACCTACTTCTTAGGTATCCTAGGATATTGTTGATGTTGATATCTTGTGGGACTTCTTTCTTGGGAGGGACTTGAAGTTAGTTCATACGCCCTTACCTGAGGTTTTGGTACCCATATCTGTTTGTTACCTCCATAGTATCCTGTTCTTTTAAGCTCCATTGTGATGCTATCCATCCCATGTGTTTGTCTTTCTGTGTTGATTTCTCGTCCTTAATCCAAATCAGATCATTGACTTTGAATAAACACTCGGAACAAACTCTTACTTTTCTTTTCTTTCTTGAGTACTTTGCCTGATATACCTTTGCTTTTTTGGGTGTCTCCTTAGAGGTTGCAGTTGGGTCAGCAATTGACTTGAAGTTTTGAAAGCCTGACTTGCTTGAAGAAGCTAATCCATGAGGGTTCTTTGAAGTAGAGACATATGCTGTCATCACAGCTTCTTTGCTAATCGATGGAAGTTCGACTTTAGCTTTACCTTTGTCTACAAGATTTGTCTTTGATTCTTGTGACTTTTGCAACTCTAAATCTGGCATTAATGGTACCTATAAATTTTGTTGGCTACCTCTTGGAAAAGAGAGTATTAGCATTGTATCTTCTTTGTAGGCCTTGTGTTGGTCTAACCACTAATGTCCAAGGATTACATCTGCAAACATTTCTTTTGAAGGCTTCACCTGAAACTTTGTCTGCTCTTCATGATTTTGGATGCTAAGGGTAGCAACCATTTCTTCTTGACTTGTAGCCTTACCATGATTTTTCTATTATTTGGCTTGCCTGGAGTAATCTCTGGAATTCTTTGGATGTTGTCTCCAACCATATTGTACTTTGCTTCTTTATCTAGTAGAGCATTGCATCTGACGCTCGCTCCTTTTGTATTTCTGAGAACAGCTATTCTCATTACTAGTTCTATTGAGGATCTTTGTTCTTCTTTCGCCATGGTCTCTTCTTGATCTAACCGTGTCCCTAAGAAGGGTAGCTTGAGACTCTGTCTTCCAATCTGACTTGCATTTGCTGATGTGATTGGCACTGTCCGATTGATCTTTGGACTTCCTATTTCATCCTGGTTGTCTGCAACCCCGTTCTTCTTTACTTCTAGATTTGGTGGCATTCTCTACTCAATAGCTATCATGTTTGATCTTTGCTCTGTTTGATTTGCACCTGGTATTGCCTGATTTTCTTTAAGCTCTTCTGAAGTTCTAATTGATGGAGATGAATCATCTTCAATAAGATCTGCTTTAATATTAGTCTCCATTTTAACTATGCTTGAGGACTTTGTGCTATCATCCGCGGGTGACCAGTCTTGGTCTTCATTCTTTGTTATCTGTGGTGACTCCGTCATGTTTACATTCTTTATCTCTGACATCTTCTGGTCCATTGGCATTCCCATTATGATGTTGTCTGGCATATCTTTTGTTGTGATCACATGGAATTGAGCTATGATGATCTGTGAACTTATTTCAATGGTGGTGGAGATGATTCCCCAGCATTCTGCTCATTTGTTTCTTGATATGCTCACAAATTTAGGAGCATCTTCCAACTGCGACTGGACACATCTTTTCCCTATGCAAAAAGACATGAGGTTCTTGTCTAGTTGAAAATCTAGCTTTACTTCTCCTGACAGCTTTTCTTCGTTTTCACAACAATGTTGCATTTGATCGTCTCAGGATTTATGTCTGAATTGACTTCGTTTGCTATGGCAACATCCTTTGGTTGAACTTTATCTGCATTTTCTTTGATTTGACCATCTGCTTCAATCAATGTCAATCGTATGACTATGATACTGCACTTTTTTGAAATTGTTGAGCATTGTCCACGTGCATCTAGTTAACCCTTAATCTTAATAGATCCACTCTACTTTCTGGCATAATCTGTCTCTTTGGAGGAGATTTTGGTGGTGACCTTTGTGTAGCTTTCTGGACTTTAGCTCCCATTGACTTTGACTTTTGTGTCACCTGTTCTGGCAACTTGAGGCTTTGCATCATCTTCAGATAGTCTTTGACTTCACTCAGGCCATCCATATGGGTTTGTACAAGGTCATGATCCAACTGATATTCGTTACCTTTGTGCATCTTGATATGCATATGTGAGCTTGATCACATGTAACTGTTTGAGCACTATGGGATTTGTTGGCTTTTGACTTTGACTTGTGGAGATCAGCTGAAACTTTTGTCCCTGATGATCTTTATATAAGCATTTGTCTGCAGATTCTGATGGAATCTGGGTCAATTGGAAACTTTCAACAACCATATGATCTTTCAATGGTTTTTGCCTTGAAGGGGTCTGTTGGTTAGAGGCTCTAGGGCTTCTGCTTGGTGTAGCATTTCTTGGTACATAAGTTGAGCTTGATGGATTTGCAGCTTCCCCCTTCCTAGGGTGATCACTATAGCCTGCTTCATTGTAAGAGTTCAAAATTGTTTGTCTCTGATTTAGTCTCACCTTTTGAGATTGTGAAGGTACACTTTGGGTAGCACTGTTGATGTTTGGCATCTGCAAACCTGCTACATAGTTTCCTATGTATCTTCTTGAAATATAACAAATTATTCCCCAAGTCAAGCTATAAATAGCATTATCTTTGCCCTGATATTGTCTATCCCATGGGTCTTCAGCTTCTGTGGTTTTAGGACCCAAGGCATCATAGATGCTAGACTCTCGTATATATCTATGATTGTTTTGGTCAAAGTATATTCTCGTTTAGTCACAACATCGAAGCTTGATTTCCGATGGAGGAGAGTTTGGCTCTGAACAGATTTTTGGGTTCACTCAGGTAATTTCCTTCAGCTCTAGAGAGGATGGGCTATAATAGATTCTTTTCTCTCAAATGAAACATCCTTTCTGATCTATCATTGGACGCACTTCTATGAGCTCATATGTGGGCCGTTCAAACATTGGTTGATCCTTTTTGTACAGTTGCCCTTTTTTATCTACATAGTGTGAATATAAATTATGTGTACCATACAAAGCAAACATCATTCTGTTTGATGTGTCCCTTAAACTCATGAATGATTGCACACTTGTGGTAGTGGATGCAAAATCATTGGCAACTCTAACAGTCTTTTCAACCTTTGGTGATATCTCGACACCTTGACCAGATTCATGCAAGAATTTGTTGTTCAAAGAATCAATTTTAAGCTTTTCAGGTGTCTGTGCATCTTTATGCTCATTTTGAATTTGTAGTGCTTTTACTGGTGCTTCTAATGGTAATGCAGAATCATCTGATTGAATTAAAAGGGACGAGTTAGATGCACTTACATCGAGATTCGCATTTCCAATTTTCTCTGCACCTTGCTTGGAAATTGATGTATCCTTGTTGTCACGATTTCTTGGACCATACTTAGTAAAATGTCCACCTTTTCTTCCACAATGTGAGCAATACGCCATGACTGGTGGTATTTCATTTGGTTCTGTCATGTCAAGCTCTAGCTGAGAAGTTTCTGCTTCTATGCTCGCCAAATTGTCGGCATCTTCTTTCAAAACATTAAGCATCAAGCTATAGATTGCTCCATCTTGACCTTTGTACCGTCTTTGGCTTGGTTCTCCAGTTAGATTTTCTTCTAATGGTTGCTCTGTTGGATCTTGCAATTCTGGTTCTCAACTATAGATCTGACCACTGTAATCCATGTACAATGACCCTAATTGCATATGCATTAAATGGATGCTTTGCGGACTTGTACAGATTTCTAAATAAACACTTGGGTTGACTTTATAAACTTATATCTGCACTTCGTCTTTCAGCTTGCAATACTTGGCTCCACTGAAGTCTGCGAACATTTGGGAGTTCTCTGAATCTGACTTTACTCTGATCAATAGGATCTTGGCTCTTGTGCTGCTTTTACTGCTCATCAAGTATCTATGGCCTTCTGTATCTGCATATAAGACTTTGTCTCCATTGTAGCCATATAGCTACAAAATCTGGTCTTGTGCAGCTGTGCATGTGTTGCCACTGCGACTAGCTTGCTCTATAGTACTTGAACTCTCGGCTCGATTTGAGTCCATGTTGATTGATTATGTAAAAACTGTCTCTTGATAGGTTTTGGTTTTGATTAGCAAAATTTCTCCTGCTTAGTTTTGACAAAACTGCTTGTGGCAAAGCACTTTTGCGGTTGACTGCAAAAGTGAACCGCTCGTCAGATTCACAAGAGTTGATTAACTCTAGCTTGACTGTGTCAAAATTAATTGCAACCTTTTGAAATGATGAAAACCTGGGCCTTGAACAGTTTTATCGGCAATCCACCGTGATTGGTCGATTTTCGGCTTGATTTTGACAAATTTCAAAAAGTTTCTGCCGCTTACGGCCTCAAGTTGACCGTTTTTTTTATTTTTTTATTTTGCTAATCTGGTTTACTTTTACGCGGTGTGCTCGGTTTGCGGTGTTTGCTCTGTGTGCGATATACTTTTTCGGCTTTTAATTTGCTCGTGGATGATTTGTTCTGGTGGTACGTGTGTTTTTTGCGTTTCGGCCTTGTTCTGGCTTTTTCTCACTCTTTCTGATTTTTTATGGCACCTTCGATGAGTTTTTTTTATTTTCCTTAATTTTTTGTGAAATTTTGATTTTTCTTAATTTTTGGTCTTTGTATGGTTTTTTACAATTTTTTTGGAAAAGTTTTGATTTTTATAATTTTTTGGTAATTTTCTAATTTTTCTATGGTTTTTTGAACATTTTATAAATATTTTGATTTGTTGGAAAAAAATTTATCGATTTTTTAAATTTTTTGAGTTTTTTAATCTTTTTGTGATTTTTTTCTAATCAATTTTTGAATTTTTATAAATCTTTTGAGTTTTTTATTCTTTTTGTGATTTTTTTCTATCCATTTTGATTTTTTACAAACTTTGTGATTTATCTGTGGGATTTTGGGTCTTTTAAGATTTTCTATGAATTTTAATTTTTTTGTGAATTTCTTTTTTTTCTTTTTTTCTAGAATATTTTAAACTCAATTTTTGAATTTTTCTAAATTTTGTTTGAATTTTTTTATATTTTTTATAAATTTTCTAAGAAGTTTTTATTTTCTAATGAATTTTTTACTGAGTTTTTCCTATTTTTTGTGATTTTTTAAAACCCTTTTTTATTATGTTTTTGTTTTTGATGATTTTTTATAAGGTTTTTTTTTGGGTGTTCTTTTAAACTTGTTTTTTATTTTTTAATTCTTTTGCATCCTTTTGTAATGATTTTTTTAATAAATTTTTTGTGATGATTTTTTTTTCTTTTAAAATATATAATGCCTTTTTTTAGTAAATTAAATGAATTGAAATTAACAAACTACATAAAAAAATACGCACCTGTCACTTACCTAGCAGCTGCGTTGACAACGAGGCTTGGAATCTGGATGCATGGCGTGATTGACGGTGGGGGGGCGCAATACGGTTGTCAGCAGAAATTGCGACCGGCGTGTGCGTGCGTGAGTATTATGCCGGCAGGACAGTGAGGGGCGCAGCGGAGTTGCAGGCTTGATGACGTGGCAGGGCAGCGAGGGGAGAGTGAGAGAGGCAGAGGTCACGCAGTCAGAGAGGGGAAGTGTGTGTGGGGTAAAAGACAAAAATAAAGAGGGGTTCACGCGCCGGAGAGAGAGAGAGTGAGAGAGAGGGTGAGACGAGAGAGAGAGAGAGAGAGAGAGAGAGAGAGAGAGAGAGAGAGAGAGAGAGAGAGAGAGTTAGAGGATGGGAGTGTGTGTGTGTGTGTGTGTGTGTGTGTGTGTGTGTGTGTGTGTAGATGAGACAAGACAAGAGAGAGACAGAGAGGGAGGTCACGCGCTCAGGGTTAGAAAAATACATTTTTCCTAACCGAAGAAAATAAGGGCCAACTTGAAATTCTCCCGATTTTTAGGTCAAAATTTGAAGCTTTTGCCGGTAAGTGCACTAAAACTTGTGAAAAGTTTCCAGTTTTCTTCAAGGCAAGCTCAAAATCTAACCGGGATTTTAGAATTTAAGCCGATTAAAATACACTGGACCCTGTTTTTTTTTCTGTTTTTAACATTGATCACACGCTGCACCGAAAGGCAGAGAGAGGAAGAGAGAAAGTTAGAGAGAGAGAGAGAGAGAGAGAGAGGAAGTTAGAGAAGAGAGAGAGTGTTGGGGTGTGTTCATGCGGAACGGGAAGAAGAAGAAGAGAATTTTATTGTCGGAAACTATCCCACAGATCGTAAAGATCTATCCGCGACAAAATCTTTACGCGTCGCAAGGCAAAGCGGGAAAATATCGGCATCGACACTCGAGATTTACTTTTTTTTTCTTTTTTTTAATTTTTAAAACGTTCGAAAATGCCAAAAATAGACCGAAAATTAGCCGAAACTCCAAAAAATCCCAAAAATTGGCAAAAAAAAGTCCAAACAGTTCTCAGAAAATTATAGACACCTTAGAAAATTATCGCTATTCACAACCAAACATTTTTGACATGCAAAAGCACACCAAAAATAGCAGATTTTATCAAAAATGTAATTTACGACACAATTGTCAACCTGGCCCCCGAAAATAGCGAAACGCTCAAAACTCGACCACGGAAGCCACAAATGCGAACAAAAAATGATGCCGTAAATATGCCACACAAAATGGCTTGTAAAGATTGCAAAAAAATCAGTTTTTTATGTAATTAACCAAAAATTAATGCAAAAATTAGCAAAAACTTCACACAAACTTGCAAAAATTATTCAAAAAATTCTCCACACATTGGGAATAGTGCAGCCAAATAAAATTGCAAAAATCACATCAATTCAATTGCCAAACAATTTCATCAATAAAATCAAGGCTAGGCAATTAAACCGGCAAGATTATCGACAAATTTAGGTCAAAATTTGACACACTTGAAATGTATAAATCTCTGCCTTGAGCACAAAATCGCAAAAATTAATCATTACACACATCAATTATGCAATCAAAATATAAATCAATTATGCAAATGTAACACTTTTTAGGCACACACACACACTAAAAAAATTGGCAATTTTTACCAATCTTTAGTTGCGCACACAAAAGGGCAAATTTTATCAAATTTGCAATGTGACTTCACAAATCATTAGTTGGGCATGAGCACATCACAAATCAATCATAACAATTGAAAAAATCATAACGCACACATTGATATCTAGGTGCACAAACATGGGCAAAATAGTGCACACACACACCTAATATTAGCATACACACACTCAATTAGAATGCACACACACTTGATTTTAGTGCACACACACTTGAAATTCACCATCCAAGCATGCAATCAACTCAATTAGGCACCCAATTAGCAACCTAAAATCACCAATTAGCAATTGAAACTTGTCAAATCATACGCCACCAAATCTTAAAAAATTTGGCATTAAGACGACGTGAAAACGAAAAATCATAAAATTTTCAATCCACATTGCATCAACATAGCATAGCATTACATTGCAGGATCATGGTGGGATCTCTACACAATTCTACACATCTCTAGATTCTAGGGAGATTGAGAATACCACCTTGATTACCTTTCCGTTGAAGATCAATTGAATGGTCAAATGCTCCAATCCTTCATAGCAAATTAGTAAGTTAGCAAAAATTAGTCAAATTAGCAAGGGGTTAGTGTGAAATTAGAGTGTGTAAACACATAATTGGTAAGATACGGTGACACATTAGGGAATTATGAACACATTGCTTCATGCACACACATCCAAAATCCACAAAAATATAAATACACAAGTGAAATTAGTAGTGAAATTAGTGAGGGAACGCATTTGATTATGCCACAATTACACTAGCGTAGGCCATCGTCCCCAAAAATGGCGCCAAATGTTGTGAGTTCCATCATTGCAATAGCTCCAATGACCAACAAAATTGTCAATACGGAGGGATGAGCTACCCGGCTAGGACATGGAAACACTCACACAGTTAGTGAGCTGATCGTGGCAAGACAAATGGTTAACTCTACGAGGTGAGCTTATTGGCCTATGGAAGAGCTAAGCCGCAATGAAGGAAAATCTCCATATCCACTTCTCTTCACCTCTAATCAAACCAATTGCACACACTACAATTGCATGATGCACACAACACTAATCTTATCATGCAACACACTAATCGCAAGCGCGCACACAAATAGATCTATCAAGCACCACACTCCAATCAAATCTACATGCGACACAAGCAAAAAAAGGCAATCACACAAGATTAGAGAGGGATTAACCACTAATTAGTTAAGATCTAGTTTATCTAAGTAGCATAGGCAATCATAAGAAGCATGAGAGAGGCATAGTGAAAGAGAATGAATTATTGATTAGTGTTAATCAAGTCTCATGAGCAAGGAGAAGCTCAAGGACTCCATAGCCACACACGTCAAGAGCTCTCACAAAAGAGTACTTTCGACCAATGAGCTTGGGAACCCTAATTTTTTTTACACACTGCCTTATGTACCTAGGGTAAAAATATGCAATGTCCAAGCGTCTAAGGCCTTTAGGGCTCCACCACTTATATTGAATCTGCCTTTTAGGCACACTAACTGACATGTTCTTTACAGCGTGGAACTCCCATTGAGCCCGTAACACATTAGAAATATTACAATGGCTTGAAATAAATCGGGAATTTACAGTACATGACCATTCTGGGAAAACATAAAAAATGTGTAGCTATAGTCTTTACTGCTTCTTCATGTTGATCCTCGATGTGCATTTGTACGTCTTCGGTCTTTAGCAGCTTCTGTTAACTGACGTTGACTCAGTTAACAGCTCCAAAGTCTTCTCAAAAATAGATCTAAGCTTTGGTTATTATCAAATCAAAATAAAGGAATCAAATATTCCAAAGACAGCTTTCAACACCCAATATGGACATTTTGAGTTTATAGTAATGTCATTTGATCTTACTAATGCTCCGGCTACATTCAATAGATTGATGTAGGATAATTTTAGGTCGTACCTAGATGAGTTTGTTCTTGTCTTCTTTGATGATTTTCTAATCTACTCAAAGGATGAAAAAGAACATGAAGGACACCTTAGAAAGGTGTTGGATATTCTTTGAGAACACAAGCTATATGCAAAGATGAGCAAGTGTTCATTTTTCACTCCAAGGATTGAGTATTTGGGATTTATTGTTTTGCATGAAGGAATCTTAGAGGACCCTGCTAAAGTTCAAGACATTGTCGAATGGCCTCATTGATCAAATGCAAGTGAGCTTAGAGGATTCTTGGGAATCACATGATGGTATAGAATCTTTATAAAGGATTATGCAGTGATTGCTTCACCCTTGACCAACCTTTTGAGAAAAGGTGTAAAGATAAGCTGGGAACCACTACACCAAGAAAGGTTTGACCAACTTAAGGAGTATGTGACTACAACACCGTGCCTAAAGCTATCAGATTTCAGCTAGGAACTCAACCAAAAACCCTTTTTGAGCCCCATATCTATACCCAACAACTTAATCATTAAAAAAATGAAGGAAGTTACATCATCTGATCCAGAGTATCAAAGGCAGCTTAACCAAGTTGTTCGATCTGGGGATTCAAACGGATCCTAACTTAAAGAAGGCTATAGCCCTACTTTAGGACACCCAGGATATGCGAAGACTCTCAATGTTGTACAAAAAAGTTTCTATTGGACTGGGAAAAAGGCATATGTTCTACGCTATGTTCGGCAATGCTTGACATGCCAAAGGATTAAAGCTGAGAGAGTTAAACTTCCCAGTAAATTTCAACCACTAGACATTCCCCAAATGAAGTAGGAGTGTATAAGTATGGACTTTTTCATTGGATTACCTACGGTACAAGGAGGATATAATTCACTTATGGTAGTTCTTGACCTACTCACGAAGGTTGTGAATCTCATATTGGTCAAGACAACCTTTACCGCCTTCGATATTGTACGACTATTTGTTAAAGAGATTTTCAGATTGCATGGATTTCCCAAACGGATCGTAAGCGATCAAGATGTGAAGTTCACTTCAAACTTTTGGACCTCACTCTTCAAGGAAATTGGAACAGAATTAAGCTTTAGTATCGCATACCATCCTCAATCGGATGGTCAAACAGAGCGAGTCAACCAAGTCATTGAAGCTTGTTGCAGTAGAGAGCCTAAACAATGGATTCAATTTTTACCTCTAGTGGAATATGCTTACAATGTCAGGACAAGGGCAAGGCCGGACTAGGCAGTGTGGAAAGGGAGTCCAACTAGGGCAAAGGGCTAGGAGCTTGCTATATAGTGGGAGGTTGGGTGGTGGACTCCAAGGCACTAGTTCCCCTAGTCTTACACTGTTATCAAGAGCCAAGTTGCTATTTTTGGGAAAAAGGAAGGCGTGGTGATTTTTAGCCACACAAGGCCTTGCATGTTGTGGTTGAAGCCGTGGAACCTATCTCTTGCTAAGGGAGGACGACGAGGTCGAATCCCGTGTGCAGGCGGGCTTGGCAAGGGGAGATGTCGAGCAAAGGAGCACCAAACCGAGTGCGTGCAAGCTCAATATGAGCACACCGAGCTGTTGGAGAACATTCGACACACGGTCGGCGCTCGCCTCGCATCACACAGCCCCCCTCAACCTTCCCCTGCTCTTGCACTGCCTGCTCGCTAGCTATGGCCTTTTTTGAATCCATGTGTTCACATACAAACGCGTAAGGCCAAGGGCCTTAGGACTTAAATTGATATTTAGGGTGGTTACACACCCCACAACGAGTGACAAGCTTCATAACCAGACTTCGTGAGCACGTATTCGACTTTGATCGGAAAAGGGGGCCGGCAAGTACACGGCAAGTACATAAATTCCCTGCGTGCTTACTGCAAAAAATCAGCAATTCGATAAAGCTTCTCAAAGGGATTCATTGGCGACGGTATTTCTCAAATTAATTGTGGTTGAAAGCAATACTACTCACACTCGATTTGGCTACGACGTGTCCAAATCAAGTATCTGCACGGTTGGAATTTTGGATTGATTTCAACTTGGACAATTGACATAATTAGCACGGCTAATTAACCTTGGAGGTGCCAATTACAACTACGGGATTAATTTACCTCGACTCAAGGTATTCTTTATTCTGCTCCTTCCACAACACGGTGTTTCCATGGATTCAAGTATCAATATGAATTTTGATTTCGAGCATAATACGCCCAATCCTGCCCGTGATGGCCTCGGGGCCGGATGCTCTCACGGAGAGTGCCTGCGACGCTATGGCGGGTGACGACGCTTATGAACTGCTTGATATTCAAGAATTCCGTGCACTTCAGACACGCATATCAATCATGGAAGTAAATTTTGCATCTTTAAATAAAAACGTCACTAAATTATCCACGTTCGTGATACAATTAATCAACAGCAATCCAAGGGTCCTGTTGACACGCACATGCATGAGCACGTTGCTACACAGGGGCAAGGCCCCTTTGATCATGGACAAGGTCCATCTGCCAATGCTTTGCACACTCTCATTGCAAAAGAGGTCGATGAGTTGTTGAAAAACACCAAACCACCGACTTTTAAGGGAGAAGACCGAGATCGCAATAAGGATGCAGTGAATATCTTTCTCAATAAGTGGAATGGAATTTACGCCTTACGGCGTACTCCAGATGCAGTCAGAGCACTACAAACAAGTTTAACTCTAGAAGGCAAGGCCTACAAATGGTGGATGTCTCTCAAGGAGAAGAATATCATACCACAGAGTTGGGCAGCTTTTGGAACTATGTTTCGCAAAGAATTCTTGCCTACAAATGAGGCAGATCGGAATTGGACGGCTTGAAACACGTATTTCATGTGCCAATAGCCATCATAACTTGAATATATATTGCACTATCGGGATGTTATCCTCAAGTTGGAAGGCCTAGACGCCTTTCAGCAAGTACCTAGGTTTATCCGTGGTCTGAAACCAGAGCTTAAGAAGCACGTCAAGACTCAAGACCCTAAAACACTTGAGGAAGCCATAGTGAAAGCACATATTCACAATGATCCAGATGAAAAGAAATCACATCATAATCATGTGCCTGCCAATACACATGGTAATACACGCACACAGTACGGGCACAATAAAAGGAAATTCATAGTAGCCACTTCTGAAGCATCTAAAAAACCCAAGGGGTCCAGAGGTTCTCTCTCTCCTAAGTACTTTGATAAAGCTAAGAAAGAGAAATTATGTTTCCAATGATTGGGAAGCGTTCATGGCAAAAATGATTGTCCCCAGGGGAAATATGTTGCTCATGGCAAGGAGAAAGCAGTGCACATGGTGCAATTGTTGCCGCTTGAGTCTTCCTCATGATTCTCTATAGTGGAAGTAACACACACCGAGGTGGTGCATGAATGCTTTCTCACAGCTTCCATGTGGCAATAGACCTTCATACCACATGATTTAGTACGTATCCACGGATCTCTGCAAGGACACAAGGTGTGCATCTTGGTAGATGACGGTGCTACTCACAATTTTATCAATTATGGATTGGTGAAAAAACTCAAATTGCCTCAAACTCCAAGTACCCACCACTACAAGGTAGCAATGATGATCGGACATGATACCAAAATCTAGGATACTCAAGTCCGAGCCATCCTGTTGGAAGTACAAGGCTACTCCACATCCTTGGATTTTCAGGTTATGAACATGGAGAGGGCAGACGTGGTCCTTGGTAGGGAATGGTTGCATAGCCTAGGACCATCACTAAAGCGTAGCTATGAGCACAACAGCTTTATGTTTGAATCCCATGGCGCACATGTGTTATTGTTAGAAGAGAAGGATGTACCTTCTTTACCATTGATATGTACAGCTGAGCTTATGCAGCTCGTTTCTGATAATAAAATAGATCAAGTTTTGTTATGTTGCTCATTGTCTCATTTTCTCTCTAACATTGTATCTGTTGAATATTCCTCAATGCCGCATGCTTCTCTCACATCTCTTCCACCAATGGCTACTTCCCAACAAGCAAAAGTTTCTAGTGAATTAAAAATTTTATTAAAGGAATTTCACAATGTTTTTCCTAATGATTTTCCACCAGGATTACCACCGACACGATCTGTGCAACATAGCATCGATGTGGTTGAAGGTAGTAAACCAGTCAGTAAACTGCCCTATCGCATGAGTTACTCTGAAGCTGCTGAGGTGGAACGTCAGCTTGCTGACTACCTTAGCAGAGGGTTTATACAACCTAGTTCTTCACCATGGGCTTCTCCTATCCTATTAGTGAAAAAAAAGACGGCAATATGCGCATGTGCGTAGACTACCGTGGCTTAAATGCGGTTACTGTTAAGAACAAGCACCCATTGCCGTGCGTGGATGAGTTGTTCGACAAACTCACTCATGCTCGTATTTTTTACGAAAATAGACTTGCGGTCAGGGTATCACCAAGTCCGTATTTGACTTGCTGATATACCCAAAACTGCATTCCCAACAACGTTTGGACACTACGAGTTTTTGGTTGTCTTTTGGGTTAACCAATGTGCCCGCAACATTCATGAACCTTAAGGATTGTGTCTTGAAGCCACTTGGGCAAATTCGTCATCGTTTTTCTCGATGACATTCTAGTTTACAATGCTTCTGAAGAAGAACACTTACAACATCTGAGACAAGTGTTCAAATTGTTATGAACAAATAAATTATATGCCAAGGAATCTAAGTGTGATTTTTTGAAAGAAGAAATTCACTATCTTAGAGCATGTTATTTCAGCTACGGGCCTACATATGGATCAATCCAAAGTGGATACAATCCGGTAGTAGCCTTCTCCTAAAAATTTGGAAGAGTTACAGATTTTTTTAGGATTTGCAGTTTTTTATCGAAGGTTCGTTAAAAACTATGCTAATATTGTTGTTCCCATGACAGACCAATTGAAAGGCAAAAGCAAAGCTTTTTAGTGGGGACCCACTCAACGGCATAGTTTTGCTACGCTCAAGGATGCATTAGCTACAGCTCCAATACTAGCCATTGTAGATCCTTTGAAACTATTTATTTTGGAAACGGATGCTAGTGACCGTGCTATTGAAGCAGTCATGTTACAAGACGGGTGGCCAACTACATTTGAAAGCAAAAAGCTTGATGCAGCACAACAGAACTACTCTGCTTATGAACGTAAACTCTATGAAATAGTGTCTGCCTTAAAAACATGGCGACATTATTTTTATGGTGCTCAGTTTGAGATTATGTTTGACCATGATAGCATCAAATGGTTTACGCAACAAACTGATTTGAAGGGTCGGAAAGCCAGGTGAACTGAGATTCTTCAGGAATATGACACCAAGCTCTGTATCGTAAAGGACGATACAATGTGGTGGCTAGCACTCTAACTCGTATGCTGGAGATCAATTCTCTCTTGTTCACGGAACTTCATAGTGAATTTTTGGATTCTCTAAAGGGAAAATATGAGGATGATGATGCATATTCCAAAGTGTGGAGCCATGTACAAATGAGAGATCCTTATCACTCCAATGATGGTAGTGTAGCGTTAACCTCCACACATAGTTCTCCTCTATCGAATGATGAACTACAGCGATGGAAGCATTTCACCATCGACAATGGGTACCTACTCCATAAGGGGAAAGTTTGTGTACCGCGATGGACACAGACATTCGGTGCCAAATTCTTTATGAATTTCATGATAGTCCAAGTGCACGGCACCCGGGTATTAGAAATACATATGCTCCCGTACGACAATAGTTTTATAGGCCAGGTTTACATGTCTTTATTCAAGATTATGTCTTGCATTGCCAAAAATGTCAACTTAACAAAGCAGAGCGCCTGAGAGCAGGAGGACTCTTACATCCTTTGGAGATTCCCAATGGTAAATGGGAAAGTATCTCTATGGATTTTATTGTGGATTTACCAACCACTGTACAAGATCATGACTCGGTATGGGTGTTCATAGACCGGTTGACTAAACTATGTAAGTTTATTCCAACCAAATCAACGATTAAGACTCCAGAACTAGCCAAGTTATTTGTGAAAACCTATATACGTTGTATGGTTTGCCAAGTAACATTGTCAGTGATCATGATCCCAAGTTTAACAGTCATTTTTGGAGGGCTATGTTCAAACAATTGGGTACACAACTAAACCTCAGTACAGTCTAGTCTGGCAGTGTGGAAAGGGAGTCCAACTAGGGCAAAGGACAAGGCCAGACTAGACTAGGGAAAGGCCTTGCCCTTGTCCTGACATACAATGCTTCTCACCATCAAAGCATTGGTATGACCCCATTTTGTTGCCTTGTATGGTCAAGAATGTGGCTCTCCACTCAAATCTTCTAACCCTACCATCAGAGTTGAAGCATCTAAACTTGGATGCTAGAAGAAATGGAAAATCAAACAAAAGCGAGTTGAAAGGATATTCAAGCAACTCAGGATCATCAAAAGCGGTATATGGATAGTAAGAGATCCAAAATAAGATTCAAAGAAGGTGACAAGGTTTTTCTGCGCATTCATTCAAAGAGAAGTACCTTATCACTTGAAAAGTACAAGAAGATTAGCCCACGTTATTGTGGTCTTCTTTGGATTCATCCAAAAGAGAAGTACCCTATCACTTGGAAAGTACAAGAAGATTAGCCCACGTTATTGTGGTCCTTACAAAGTGATCAAGTGTATAGGAACCCAAGCTTATAGATCAAAGCTGCCAACTCAGATCAAGGTCCATAATGTATTTTATTTAAGCTTATTAAAAACCTATATTCCCAGTGATGATCATCTCCTCAACGATGAACAAATTGTCATGCCTACCCAAAATATCTTGGAGCTCCAGCCTTCTAGAATTTTAGAGTCTTGAGAGAAGATTCTTCAAAATAGAGTTCTCAAAGAACACATTGTTTAGTGGCAGAACTATCTTGAAGAAGATGCAACATGGGAAGATGAAGCCATCCTAAAGAAGGACTATCCTCATTTTTTCTCGAGATGAGGACATCTTGAATACCTAAATTGGGAAGATTGTAATGTATCCAACATTTTCAATTAAAAATGTTTCATTTTCTTTGCAAAAATGTTTAATGTTCGCATTTTATTAAGTCATACAGCATTCTAATGGAACGATCGCATCAAAAATCAGACTTTGGAACTATTAATTATGACCCTTATTCACTTGCCAAACAATAGGTACATATTGCGAACTTAAGCCTCAAGACTATATCTAAAGATGAGAGTTGACCCTTAAGAAAGAAGGAGTAATTTTAGGAAAGAGAGAGTAATTTTAGGAAAGGAGTATTTTTAGAAGAGAAGGAGCAGAAGAAGTACTTTTAGAAAATAAAAAGTATTTTTAGGAAAAAAGAGGAGTGAGTTTAGATTAGAGCTTCTTTTCTTGGAATCCAAGCTTCTTCTAAAATTAGAAACTCAAAATTGCGCATCGAGATCCGTGTCTGCAATAATAATATTTAAAAACATCTTTTTTCTTAAAACAATTACGAACCTGCACGAACTTATCTCTCTGCTTTTTGCTATTCTTAGCTTGATTTTGGCCTTCAAAACCTATATAAAGGCCCCTCTCCCTTCACTTTCAAGACATACACAAGTTCTCATAAGCGGAAGCTCTCTTGCCTTGATGTTGAAGTTACCTTCTCTCCCTCAAGCTCTCACCCCCAATCCATCTCCATCTCCAACTTCTTCTCTATCATCGGCGTGCTGCCTCTCAATTCCTTGAGTTATCCTTCTCACTTTTTCCCTTTCTCTTTCATGATACGATGGCCCCAAAGGGAGTGACCCAAAGCTCGAAGTATGCTCATGTCGCTCCACCTCCAAGAAAGGTGCAAAAGAAGGCATCAACTACTTCAAACGTAGCTCAAATGGAGGTATCAGCTACGGAAGAAGTCGAAGCCGTCCAACCTCAACCACGAGAGGTAGTCGAACGTGTTGCTAATCCGGTAATGTGAATTTATAATTCGTCATTGTTATACATGATGACTGGTAAGTCAAGCCTATGTATCGTGATTATATCACAAGAAACAAGCATATGATTTCATAGAGTAGAGAAAAAATTGTTTGATTTATGGTTACTGTTTGATGAATCGTCTTTGTTTGATATTAGAGTTAGTTAATCATGTTTGAGAAATCACTTAAAGAAAACAATTGTTGGAAGAATACCTTATTTCCAGATGGAACTTGCGGTTAGGAAGGTGATTCCATGGTTAGTGGAGAATAAGCTGAGGTTATCAACTCTCTTTTTGTCTCTTGTGGCTAGCAAGATGCCTTGCGGTTAGCAAGATACCTTGCGATTAGGAGGATGCCTTGCTGTTAGCGAGATGTTTCCTTGCGGTTAGCAACCGGGGAAGTTTGTGCATTTTGTGGTCAGCAAATAAGTAAATCCTTTGCAAAGGATCTATTGGTTAGACAGAACTCCACGGGTAGCGGCAAACTCATAAGAAATTGGAAAAGTTGTTTTTGTTGAAATATAGGATTGTCGTCATTAGATCTTGTTTGAATTTTTTTGGTATTGTTTGAAGGGCTGGATGAAAGAAAGTGTGCTCGGAATTAATAAAAGAACACTGTTTGTATATGAAAAACAATGTGGTAGTAATTAGAAAACAAGAAGAATGGGTGAGTACAGTGTGAAAAGTGGGAGACTAGTATCCTAATAGATCTATGTCTACAGATGGGTGGACCCAATTAGTCGGGTACTTTTCACAAGATTTCTAGTTAGTCTACACGAAGTCTCATATCATATTTATGGTTTATGGATGGAGGTTGTACCTCTTAAACGTGGAGAAAAAGGTGTTGTTTATGGATTCTAAATATGTCAATGGGATTTCATCTTTATGTTAGGAAGTGGCTTTCATTAGAATCCTTGATTTATCGACTTGGATTATGGTGTATGACCCTTATAACCATGAACATGATGAATAGGGAACCTCATCTATTCTGTTGCTCATATCTCTACTTTGTGGAAACAGAGTAGGGTGTCATCAACGGGATTTTAGAATAAAGGAAGTCCATTTATCAAGTCACCCCAATGGCTTGGGGACCTTACAGGCTTATTGGGAAACTATGTGAACACTAAACCGGGCCCACTAGGAAATGAAAAAATTTAAGCAGGCTTACAAAAGTGGACGATTTGTATAGGTTAAGGAGAAGTCACGTGAATGTTTAACGTGATCGCATATTTTGAAATGTGATCACTCAATGTTATTAACTTGTTCACATATTTGTGATCATGTTAATGAAATTCGTGCTACCCATGGCTAACCTTTGCACATGTGATGGTCAGCTTTCCTTTGTTGCTTCTTCCCAACATTGTCGTATCGTCTGCTGCATTTAGTACAGGAACCTTAGTGTGCCAAAGGAATCTTAGAATGCTCTCAACAAATCAATGAATAACTATAAAATAGACAGGTAAGTGAGTCAGTGGGGATAAACAGTTTTTAATGCTTTATTTATTGGGAATCTTTCAAGGCTCTATGGAAGTCAAATTTGAAAAACGAGGCTAAATGGTTTTGTATTTCAAGATTCTCTCTTTGAAGTACACTCTTTGCATTTGGTTTTGCATGAGGGGAGAAAAGCACCAGCAAAAGGAATCTCTCTCTCTCTCTCTCTCTCTCTCTCTCTCTCTCTCTCTCTCTCTCTCTCTCTCTCTCTCTCTCTCTCTCTCTCTCTCTCTCTCTCTCTCTGATGCTCTCCAATGCTTGCATCCTTGTGATCTCCCTACAATTTCCTTTAGATGCCTCCTTGTTATGCTTATGTATGCATGTCCTTCACCTACCTCTTTGCTACGCATCCTCATAGAGACAACCATGCAAGAGAATGTTCAGAATGTTATGTATAGTTTTATTTCTATTTTGCCAATAAAATAAAGTATGTACCTTACCATAGCCCTCTTAAAAAAACTCTTTGCACCATTGAATACCGATGCAGACTGGTTCAGAGAGTTTTTATAGAGAGAGAGAGAGAGAGACTTTCTCACCCACAGCACAATTGCGGGAGGGAGCAGAAGGAGCAAAGCAAGCATGAACAAGACTCAAAGAAATGTGATGAGAGAAGCCATCATGCAACTTGTGTTAGAATCTAAGAAGAAGAAAAGAAAGATATTGGAGGTAGTTGAGCTTCAGATTGGGTTGAAGAACTATGACAATCATTCAAGTGGTCAGTTAAACTCCCACACATCCCGTGACCCAAGATGAAGTGTGCATGAGGTGGAGAAGATTTTCTTGGATTGCATGGATGTTGATGCGCTGAAAAAAAAAATAGAAATGTTGTGAAGAAGTTGGCAAAGAATTATAATGCCTTTTTGACCTCTAAAGTTGTTATTAAGAATATTTCTCATCTCATGGGTCCCAGTTTGAACAAGGTGGGGAAATTTCCTACTCTTGTCTCTCACCAAGGGTCATTACAGAAGAAGTTAAATGAGACAAAGAAAAGTGTTAAATTTCAGCTGAAGAAAGTGATGTGCATGGGTGTTGTTGTGGGAAACCTTGAAATGGGGAAAATGTAGCTTTTTCAAAATGTGCATTAGAGCGTGAACTTTCTTGTCTCCCTCTTGAAGAAGCACTGGAAAAATGTGCGAATTTTGTATTTGAAGTCGACTATGGGGAATCCTCAAAGAATTCTTTGAGTTTGTATTAAAGTGTTGAATCTAACTCTAGGATACTTTGGTGCTCACATGTTGCTAAGTTTTGTGGTGTTCATGCATGCGAGGAGGCCAAGTGCCTCTTCTAAATTTGCTCGCAACTAAATTATCTCAAGAAAATGATTCCTTGAATTGAGTGGGAGCAAGGCGGAGGAAGGTAAGCTCATGATCAAGAAGTTAAATGGCAAAAACTATCGACACTGGAAGATGAAAGTTGAAAGACTGTCTCTACGCAACGGAACTTTATTTGCCACTAGGCGGTCTTACAAAGAAGCCCGCAATGATGCCAGATGAAGCTTGGATTATCCTTGACCCAAAGGCATGAGGAAAAATCTGGTTAATCTTGGCGACAACTATGGCCTTAAACGCTTTAGACATGAATGCCATGAAGAACTTGATGAAGGGACGGTCTCTACGAGAAACCATCAGCATCCAATAAGGTTTTCTCATGAATCACTTGTTCAATCTAAAAATGGAAAAGAATGGTTCAGTTTTCAGAACACCTAAATTACTTTAACACCAACATAAGTCAACTTTGATAGGTGAAGGTCAATTTCAACAACGAAGTGCTAGCCCTCCTTATACTATCGTCTCTATCGGATAGTTGGGATATCCTTGTGATGGTTATAAGTAACTTTGTCTATGACACAAAAAATCCTAAGTTTGAGATGTTGTGGGTGTTATCCTAAGCGAGGAAATGCGAAGGATAAACACATGTGAATCATCAAGTGCTACACTATCAGTGGAAACAAGAGCAAGGCCTAAGGAGAGGTTCAAAAACCAAAAGGATTGTGATGGCTCAAGGAGGAGCAAGTCACGCACAAAGTTAGTTCTTAAATATTAGAAACTGCAGCAAGAAAGGCCATGTCAAGAAGGATTGTTGATCAAAGAAGAAGAAGGGGTCGGAGTTTCAAGAAAACAAGCCAACATTGGAGGCCAACGTGGTAGTTAAAGTAGAGCAAGAAGCTCTAATTATCTCATTAGACAATGTGTCTAGTTCATGGATAGTAGATTCTAGGGCTTCATTCCATGTGAGACCACACAAGCAGCATTTCCAAGACTACATCAAAGGTAATTTTGGGTATGTATACTTGGGAGATAATGAAGCTTGTGAAATTGTCAGCAAAGGTACAGTTTGTGTCAAAACTACTAATGGAGATAAATGCAAGCTTAAAGATGTTAGGCATGTTCCTTCTCTTTGCAAAAATTTAATCTCTACAGGACAATTGGATGATGAAGGTCACAACATTGCATTAGAAAACAAACGTTGGAAGATCTCAAAGGGATCTTTGGTGGTTTCCAAAGGAGAAAAGGCTGGTACACTTTACTTGTGTATTGTCAACACACAATCTTTAACTTGTGCAATAGCTACAAAAATCAACAATGCGGTGTGGCACTACCAACTTGGGCATATGAATGTCAAAGGAATGCAGATCCTTCAATCAAAGAAGTTTCTCCTAGGTTTGAAAGAAGCGGACTTAGAGTTCTGTGAAGATTGGGTTTACAATAACCAAAAGAGGGTAAAATTTCAAAAATCAAAAAATGAAAGAAAAAATAAAAAACTTGAGTTGGTTCATTCTAATGTTTGGGGTCTTCCAAGCACACCATCACTTGGTCGCTCATTGTACTATGTAACATTCATAGACGATGCGACCAGTAAAACTATAATGAAGAATCAGTAAAACTGTAATGAAGAATAAATCCGATGTGTTTTCCATATTTCAACGATGGAAAGCCTTTGTGGATAATGAAGCAGGTACCAAGATTAAGTACCTCTGATTCGACAATGGAGGCGAGTATTGCAGCCAAGCTTTTGAGAGATTTTTTGCTAGCAATTGCATTCAAGGGAAAAGGAAAACCCCATGAGCACCTCAACAAATAGGAATTTCCTAAAGGATGAATAGAACAATCATGGAGCAAGCACGAAGCATGCGGCTACATGCAGGCCTACTGCTTGAGCTTTGGGAGAAAGCAGTAAGTACGTCTGCGTACTTGATCAACTGGTCACCCTCAACGGCATTGGATGGGGGAGTTATAGAAGAGGCATGGATAGGTAAACTGGTGAAGTATGCATTTCTCAAAGTGTTTGGGTGCAAGGCTTTCATGCACATAAACAAAATCCTAAGGTCAAAGCTAGATGCAAAGTCCAAAAAGTGTTTCGTCATTGGCTACGGAGAAGCTGACTTTGGGTATCACCTATAGAATCTTGAAGATGGTAAAATATTAGAAGTAGGGATGTAATTTTTAATGAACAAAATATTTACAAAGATTACTTGGAAAGAAAACAAACAAAACAAATAGGTGATTGAGTACATGGAGCTTGAGGATGGTGAAGACTCAAGGAGTGCAAATGGTGACAACGTGCAACAACGTCAACAAATGAGGAGACTCAACCTATTCCCTAATCCACAAGAGCAAGTAGACATCCAGAAAGGTTTGTTCCTTCCTTCAACCATCTCTTAGTCTCAGATTTTGGAGATCCAGAATCATATGAAGAAGCTATGCAACATGAATTCAAAGAAGAGGATGAAGAACATGCAAGTGGAAATGGACTCATTACATCGCAACCAAGCATGGAAGTTGGTTGAGTTTCCTAAAAGCAAGCGGGCACTGTAGAACAAATGGGTGTATATGTTGAAGGAAGAAGAAGGTGAGAAGAAAAGGTACAAGTCCAGGCTTGTGGTAAAATCGTTTTCTCAAAAGAAATGTATTGACTTCAATGAAATATTTTCTCCAGTTGTAAAATATAACTCAATTAGGCTTGTCTTAAGTCTTGTGGCATATTTTGAGCACATCGATAATGTCAAAAAAGCAAGTTATGTACTATATAAAATTTAAAAATTTACTTGAATCATTAAGAAGAGTTAGAACGACATGAAAGAGTAAATAGTGAGTGTGAAGTCACTCATGTCATCCACATGGAGGTGTTCACCTGCATTTTGGTTCTGTATAATAGAGCCAAAGGGGATTTTGTCTTGCAAAAAGATCCATATAAGGTATAATGGAGCTAACAACCAGCAAAACTAACAGTACAAGAGCGGAGGGAAAGCTCATAAAGGTGAGTAGAGCTAAACAAAAGGTCATGAGAGAGAGAGGAGGAGGAGGACGAGGAGGAGAAAAAAAGTAATTTAAAAGTGAAGAAATGGTTGTTTGTGCCCAAGTCACTTGAATGAGAACGAACTTCAAGGTGTACCACAAAGGAATAGTGTGAAAAGCTAGAGATATGTACCTAGATACTCTTTAATCCCATAGATATGCTTTAAATGCTCAAAGTGGCCAAATTTGGATCCGTTTTGACCATCAATGGCTTTATTGATTAACAAGTTAACCAATTCCTTGCATAGCCCTTTTTGAGTCGTTTTTGGTCCTAATAGTAGCTATTGACAGTGGCTTTCAATAAGTCATTTGTAACAACTGCACCAATGAAACGTGCACTCTTTCCAAAACATTTTAATCTTTTGGTGCAAATGTTAGCGTCAATGCCGGTATTGGTACATATTGCAGTCTTATTGGCATTCATATTGGCGCTCATATTGAAGGTTATATCGATGAAATGACTCAAGCACTAACATCAAACAATCATATTGATGCCGATGTCGTGACGCTCTGCGTTCACTAGGAGAAAGCCAAAAAAAAAACATTTTTTTAGTATTTTGGCATAGGATGTTGTTTTTAATGCGATGAATATTTATAGTGTTTTGGTTGTTGTAGATAGCAGAGCTTTGATCAATATGTATGCTATAGACTCGCTTCTTGGTGGCCATTGAAGAAACATGTTGTGTATCTTGGCTGAAATTTATGTCGAATGAACTTAAGGTTTTTGAGGAGCTTTGTACTTGGAATGGTGCCTCATGGAGTGAGTACATTGTTTGAAGAATTTATGTTCATATGCAATTCTTTGACAAATTATGTGATAGATGTGGAGCTCTTACGAATGCCTAGAAAGTTCTCGATGGGCATTCTCTTTGGAAGGTCATCACTTAGAATGCATTGATTGCAATATATGCCAATATGACAATAGCAAAAAAAATTGGGATGCTTTTTGACACCCTAAGTTATGCTTAGCAATGTTGTGGTTAAGCCAAATGAAGTGCTTTGACCTGGTCATTAAGTATGCTACTGGACGATCCTAAGGAAATGTCTTTCTCCAATGGTTTTGCCTATGCTTGCAATTGGAAGACCTTTAATGGCCACCAAAGCAAGGAGCTAGATGTGAATGGCCACTTAAATTATGAAGATTAAATTAAAACTAAGCTGTTTTGAGCGAAAAAAAGAGCTTGTAAATCAATGTGCAGTTGCTGCAAAAATAGGGCGTTGGCAAATCTCATAGAGCCTCAACGAGAAAGAACCGAAAGTAAAGGTTGATGAGCGAGCAAATAAGGAAGGTGAAGCAAGCCAAGAGCAAGAAATAAAAAGGCAACCAGAAGTGGAGGTAGTCTACATGTAAGAGATAATGGGGTGAGCATAAGAACGGGAGTGGAGGTAGTGGTTGGCTAGAGAGGCTTGTGGCATCTGCAAAACGAGCAGAGAAGGAAGCGGCTTATATATATAAAAAAAGGTCATTCCCATAGTACTATAAAAGGAAGTTTTTACGAACAGATTGCATGTGAGGAGTAGATTTTATGCAAGCAGTAGCATAAGAAAGAGGAAAAGTGAGTGTTGGCAAGTTGGCTAAGAAAGTGCGAGCAGCTTAAGAGAAGTGGCAGAAACAAGGATAAAAGAAAGGACTAGCAAAAATAAAGCAGCAACGAATCGAGTTTGCAGAGAAAAGAATGTATTGGAGAAGCACCAAGCATGTTTGGAGGAGCAAGTGCATGGAGATTTTAGAGGTTGAACAAAAGCAAGTGAAGGTGAAGCTTGTGCTTGTAAATGTGGTCCAGAGGAGCAGGAGAAGGGAACAATAGCTAGTAAAATAAAGGGAAAGAGCACAAAATAAAGGAGAAGAGCAAAGATTGAGAGAAAGAGAGTGAACCTTCACCTAAGCTCTCCTTTATAAAAGCTTTGACATTCATACTTCTACTAATGATTTCAACAGATTTAAGAGCACACAGTGCCTATTAAAATTAGTTTTTGTATTTATATTCCAAAGTTGTTAAGTTGTAATAGATTAAGGTTTCAAAGAATCATTTGTGCCATAATCTTGTCTATTATGTATATGTCTCTCACTTTTTTCCCACAGCGAGCAGCCGAATGTCAGCTCACTCGCGAACACCAAAAATCCTGACACTGTAACAAGTTTAGAGCCGTTTTAATGCATCGGTATGAGCATCCATCTCGGACGACCTCTTGTAATCAAAGAATAATATTTCTTGTTTTGAAATGAGCATTGATGTACTGAATGAGATAGACGGAGAGAAGGAAAGAAGGAAATAGCTATCCACATACAAAGTCATTGGGGGGTGGGTTTTAATATCTAACAAAATTATTAGGCTCCTTGAAATGATGTTGGAAAGGAGGAAGGAAAACTCCATACCCATACTAGGAATCATTACCAAAAATATATGTACCTATCACGTTTTAAAAAAAGGCACATAATTATTTATAGTGGGTATCACTTGTGAAACCTTAAATAATAAAATAATAGGAAAATTGTATGCAATAATGTTGAAAATTCATAAACAAAGTATTTTCATAATATGCCTTGAACCCACATGATATGTTTGTTTTACATATAGTGAAAACCTTGCTCACACATCCGTGAGAGAGAGAGAGAGAGAGAGAGAGAGAGAGTTTGATTTCTTTTACAAAAGTATTGGCTTTACTAGAAAAGATTACTGGATGGGGGGGAAGAGAGAGAGAGAAGGGGGGGGGGGTTTGATTTCTTTTACAAAAGTATCGACTTTACTAGGAAAGATTACTGGATCGAGAGAGAGAGAGAGAGAGAGAGAGAGAGAGAGAGAGAGAGAGAGAGAGAGGGGTAGGTTTTGATTTCTTTTACAAAAGTATCGGCTTTACTAGAAAAGATTATAGGATGGGGGGGGGGGGGAGAGAGAGAGAGAGAGAGAGAGAGAGAGAGAGAGAGAGAGAGAGGTTTTGATTTCTTTTACAAAAGTATCGGCTTTAATGTAAAAGATTACTGGATTGGAGAGAGAGAGAGAGAGGTTTTGATTTCTTTTACAAAAGTATCGGCTACTGGATCGGGTAATAAAATAAAACTTTAGATATATGTGTATTTACTATAGATATGAATAAGCGTGTGTAGTAGCAAAGATTATAGAATCATGTAGGATATGATGATGAGACTATAGCATATCACACCATGGAAAACTTTTCATGTTGGTTGGGGAATGAATGCTTTATGCAAACAAGGCTTCTGCTTCCTCTACAGCTTTCTTTTTTACTTGTGAAGACATGGACTCAATGACACTTGCACGAGGCTTGTACTTGCGGCAAGTGAAGACCCCGGTGATCCCATTTGAATCATTTTGAACAAATAGTACACGCTCACAATCGGACCATGCTGTCAACTTGATACGATACACTTTGAAGTAAGGATTGTCAATATCTGGATAGCGTAGTACTCCAATGTCCAAAACCTACAATTTCAAACATACATTTTTTTATAAGAATCTTCCAATATCATGACCATTAATGCCCTTAACCATGGACGCCTAACAAAATGAAACAACCATAGTCTACAACACTGTCAACAATTTTTTGCACTTTGAAAATTGTGTTATTGATTATTAGCATTATTTTGGGATTAAGTCACAAGGCTTTTGAGAAAGTATTCTATTGTTAGCCTTGACTAGCTCTTTAATCTATACATGGACGATTGCATAGTATTTCCACTATGTTTAGCAAGCTCAATATGGCACTACCTAGGAATACATAACAAAGTATTCTATTGTTAGCCTTGACTAGTTCTTCAATCTATACATGGACTATTGCATAGTATTTCCACTATGTTTAGAAAGCTCATGAATATGGCATACTCTACCTAGGAATACATATACACTACAAATTTCTTGCTATATATATACACTACTTAGTTCTCGTAGGTTCATACTGTTTCTATATTTTGATTACTTCTAATTTCATTTTCATGCATGCTAAGTACCTTTCCACTGAAGTGTGGTTGTAAATGGATTTAGTAAATAGAGATTAAGTCATTGAGCTCAAATGCGTGCCTATTCTTTTCTATCCTCAAATGTTTCACACACCTCAGACTCCACGAATGACTTCTTGTAAAATAAAGTGCCTAGGTCAGTAACTCGAGCTCCCGATTCCGCAACAATTTGTGCTAATGTGTGTATGTCGATTTTGGTATCATTAAGCACATCCTCATCTCCAATGAGATTAACAAACCAAGTCTCCACCTACATCAAAAAAACCGTTGGATCCCAAACAAAAACTTGCAACATAAAGAAAGGACAAAATATGAAGAGTAGTCATGCACCTCTCTCACAATCGTGTGGTCTGCGCTCCCATCAAACTTAAAATAGTTCATATCTGTCTTTATAAGCTTATCGTTTCTCTCAATGAGATCCTCAAATGGTTCAAGGAGAGGGTTCTGAGTCATTGTTGCAACAACTGCACTCCATTCAATGGACTGATTACGATCCTAGATAAATATCACAAAGTTTTGTAACTCTCTCTCTCTCTCTCTCTCTCTCTCTGTCTCTTTGTGTGTGTGTGTGTGTGTGTGTGTGTGTGTCTACTAGAACTTTTTGTTTTAAAGTGTGACAACTCATTAAGAAAGTTCAAGATCTTTCATTTGATAGATCATGCCTTAGCCTCTCTCTCTCTCTCTCTCTCTCTCTCTCTCTCTCTCTCTACCTTTGCTTCTTGTACAAGCTTTGACATAATCCTGGTGGTTCCAGCAATGATGACTTTGAGTTGCTCATCCATTTCTTTGATAGCTCCGGCATTTTTAAGCTTTCCAAAGGATGGTGCAAGGTTGCAATGGAAGGGTATGACATCTTGGCGTCTCTCATGAGATACAAGATTCGCGAGGCCTAGAGAAATAACCTGTAGCAAGTAAAAAAACATAGATTTTTAGTTGTATGAGCTTCCATCACTTCAATCATTCCATCACTCACTTCTTACCTCTTATCCCCTCCTTGTGTGGCAGAAACCCTTAATAGACACAAGAAGATTTAGAAATATTCTCATGTAGGAAAACGGAGTCTTTTTCAGTGTTTTTCATACCATGCATAACATCATGGGCTTCTGCTCGAGAGGTACCACATACCTAGCTAGGTACGATTGGGGGCAAGGGACCACCGGCCCCCCACCGGGCCGGCGGTCCCTTGCCCCCAATCGTACCTAGCTAAGTATGCGGTGCCTCCCTCTCAGAAACTCATGATGTTGAGGTAAGTCACATGTGGGAATTATTGTGAGAATTTGTCTAAAACTTCTTGTGAAAGATTAATAGAGAGACAATGTCTTTCTATTGTAATTGTGTTATGAATTAATGGCTAGACAATGGACAAGGATTAATAGCCAACATGAGCATTTATTTATGATAGGCAACATGAACATGTATTGTATCCACCTTTAGTTATTAATATGTATTAAGGGGCATCTGATGGCTTCGAGAAAATGAGTTGATTTAGCTGTAAGATTCCGTTTCTAAGGTATGAGAGAGAGCAGAGGATGGGATCTGATCATGAGCATCTACTTACATTATCCACCAATGGTCAATGTGGGCCATGCATTGTATGAAGAACGATGAATGCATGCAGCAAGCGCAACATGCAGTAGACTGTAGTCACCATGGATGGCATGATGCAAGCTTTGCAAAGCTTGAAAAGGGGTGTAGAGTTAACACAGGAAGATTTAAAAATTTTCTCATGTATGAAAACGGAGTCTTTCTCAGTGTTTTTCATCCAATGCATAACATTAGGAGCTTCTGCTCGAGAGGCACCGCATACCTAGCTAGGTACGATTGGGGGCAGGGGACGCCGGCCCGGTGGGGGGGCCAAGGTCCCCTGCCCCCAATCGTACCTAGATAGGTATGCGACTCCTCCCTCACAGAAGCTCATGATGTTGTGGTAAGTCACAATGTGGGTGAGAATTTGTTCAAAACTTCTTGTGTAAGAGGCTGCAGGGCACCTTGGAAGGGTCGGGAAGCTCCAAGAAAGCGTTGCTACCGGCGGTGGCCATTGCCAAAGCTGCGATGGAGGCCATGGCGCTATGCTAAGGAAGAAGAGCAGGGCAGGGCAGTGCACTGGATTGCCCGATATACAGGTATAAATATGGAGGGGACGTGGGAGTCTCCTTCCTGGAAACTAGCCATTATTTTTTATTTTCCTTGGCTTAGAGTCAAGCTCCTCCAGTAATGAATGAGATAACCAACCCCCTTGTACAGGCCGCGCAGAGATCTCCATGCATGATGCTGCCAAGAACCAGCTGGCGAGTTTCTAGTCAAGGGCAGCTGGCCTCCCGTATAATAATAACATAATTGTAGAATACTCTCCACTTGCTTATCCATATTGTAGAAAATAGAACATAAATAAACGCCGTCAAGACCATGTGGTCAAGGCCTGAAATTAACTGGCATAGTAGTAATTTCTCTCGACAGGAAGTTTTGGAAGTTTTCCAAGCCCTCTTTCATATGCTTTGTGTAATGCGATCAACTTACGTAATTTGCCATATATAACGTAAATTTAAGGGTATAAACAGAAAAAAAGATAGGCAATTTTGAGATTCTAGCATGTCAAATGACAGGAGGTTATTTTGAAGCACCTGTTTTGACAGGCAAAATAGCCCTTGAAAGAAAAAACAAGTGTCAATTTTAGACCCTGCATGTGGTCTCACATATGCACTTGCTCTCCATAGCCTACCCAAATTAGGATCAAAAAACGAAGATGTTATGGTCTCACAAAACATGTCAAGGGCACTTTAAATTTGGGTTTGAAATATTCAAGGAGAAATTGAACGTGCAGCTTGACCTCTTGACCTATAAGATTGCAGTGAGACTTGCTCCCACTCACTCTAATTTATAACTTAGTGTTGAGTTGATTGTTGCTAAGCATCCACCTTCTCGACTTCCATGTAGTCTTGTCACGCCTCCTCCTACACAAGTCACTGGGGTTCATCAAGAGTCATGCATGGTCTGGCTTATAGGTGTTTCATTGAAGCTTATAGGTGTTTTCGTTGTGGCATTTGAGAACAATATAAGGGACTTTCTATTTGTAGAGCACTTGTAGTGGAACTAGTCTCTTTCTTCTTAGCCTCTTTTGCCTTCAAGACATTGCTTGATCAAGTGATCATTAGCGTTACAATCATGGCAACACGTCTTCCTTTTTCCCTTTTCATCGGAATTTCCACATTAAGTGTTGCCAGCAGAAGCATTAGGAACATGTATCTTTCCACTTCCAGAAGAACCATGAGAAGTGGCTACATTGTTGTTACCAATTTTTCTTTGAACAACAATAAAGGCCTAGTCAACTGCACACCATCTAGCCCTATTTTTTCTTAAAAGCTACTCTTGCAACAAGAATGTACATAATGCATCAAACTTGACAACTTTAGGATTTCCTTGAGCTATAAGTCTCCAAGTACTAGCAAAAGTCTAGTAAGAATTTGGCAAAGCATCAAGAACAGTATGACTTTGAGTACAGAAATAAGTTGCTCATTAATACCCCTGATACTAGCAAGGAAAGTTTAAATTTCATTTTCATCATGCATAATCTTCGACTCCATCTCTTTACGCAGAAATGCAATTTTAGCCTCATTATACAACTTGCATAAAGACCATCCAGAATATCCCAAGTGTGTTTTGCATATTTAGCTTAACAAGTGTGAGGAGTAATAGTGTGCTTCACACATAATGCAATCAATTCATGATCTTGTGCATCTCTAACATCCCAACCAGCTTGCTCAGTTGTAAGAGTTGTGGTAGTAGTAACCCCACCACCAAAACCTGCAACATTCTCAACATCGCGTGTATCCTCAAAACCAGGGCATACATCAATGCCCTGCACAACATTCAAAATGCCCTTTTACACAAGAACATGTTACATCATGTAAGCCCCCATTGGATAATTGCCCCCATCCAATTTATCCTCAATAGCAGCAAACATCTTGAACACATATGTGTTGTTGTCAACCATGGCAAATGCGTGCACCTGATGTGAAAATTGTCAAAAAAGAGAAGAAATGAAGTAGGACTAACGCGTGTTATATAGCACAACCCGAAGAAGATTGTAAGGGATCTGTATGCATAAAATGGCATTGCCAAAAATTCTACACAAAACGTCAAAAATTGTATTGTTTGTAGTGGAAACGGAGGCCGAAATGAGCCCAATTGGAAAATCAGAGCAGACTAAGATCTTCGAGCTTACCCAAATTATTTATTGACTTGCTAGCGGTCACCAAAGCTCATTAAAACCTAATAAAGTACATCTCCCTCACGTTTTACATACAAAGTGCTTTCTGTTGGACTTTTATGAAAGTCTTGTTTGACCAAATGAGTGTCAGCTTTTTCATACCAAGTACGAGGAGATTGCTTCAACCCATACAAATGCAACTGTCAATGCACTTTGACTATCAGTATAGATGATGTTGGCAATGTCATGTCCAACACCCAAAACAACCATAAGGCATTTGAGCCATACACACTCAACTGTAGGTGTGAAGACTGTCGTGTACTCAGCCTCACAAGTGGAAGTGGACATATTAGGTTGCTATGATATTATGAACTGCCAAGCATGAAACAAAAACCACTTGTGGATAGCAATGATGATAGACCGCTTTTGGCGTGTACAAAGTTGCATGTATATGCATGGGCATATGTACAAAAATATGTAAATACATCCATTTGGGAGCTTTGCAAACTGGTTTCAAGTTTCAAACATGATGCAATGTGTACACATTTTAATTAGTCGTTTATTGTCACGTAAAGTATACACGACCATTTTGGCATACCTCTGGCCTGCTCATTCTCAGCCCTTTCCCCATCAAGTACATCATGTACATGTGCATCTTTTGCCTTCTATTTTGAACATTGCTTGACCAAGTCATCATTAGCTTTACAATAATGGCAGCGCATCTTCTTTTTTCCCTTTTCACCAAACTTTTTGAACAAAGTGCTGCTAGAAGAAGCATTAGGAACATGTGTCTTTCCACTCCCAAAAGAACCATGAGAAGTGGCTAAATTGCTATTACCACTTTTATTTTTAGCAACAATAAAGGGATGTTCAATTGCACACTATTTAGCCGGGTCTTTTCTTGAAATTGACTCTTGCAACAACAATGTGCTTAATGCATCAAACTTGACAACTTCATATTTCCTTAGGTCAATAGGACTCCAAGTACGCAAAAGTCTGGTGAGAATCTGGTAAAGCATCAAGAAGATTCTACACAAGGGAATTGTCAGAAATAGCTTCGCCTGCAGAAATAAGTTTCTCGTTGATATCCTTGATAGCAGCAAGAAAAGTACCCATTTCATCTTCCTCATGCATAATCTCTTCAACTCCAACTCCTTACGTAGCAATGCAATTTTAGCCTCATTGGGACTTGCATAAAGACCACCCACAATATCCCAAGCCTGTTTTCCAGATTTAGTTGAACGAATGTGAGGAGTAATAGTGCACTTCATAGATAATGCAATCAATGCATGAGCCCCTGCATCTCTAAAATCCCAACGAGCTTGCTCAGTCGTAGGAAAAATAGCTATGGTAGTAGAAACCCTGCCACCAAACCTGCAACATCCTCAACATCGCATGTATCCCTCCTGTATCCTCAGAACCAGGGTGTACATCAATGCCCTACACAACATTTCAAACGCCATTTGACACAAGAACATGTTGCATCATGTAAGCCCACATTGGGTAATTGTCCCCATCCAATTTATCCTCAGCAACAAACATCTTGAACACATTTGTGTTGTTGTCATCCATGGTGAATGCCTGCACTTGATGTGAAATTTGTTAGTCTGTTTGAAAAGAGGAGAAACAAAGCGGGACTAATGTGTGCTATGTAGCACAACCCAAAGAAGACTGTAAGGGACCTGTTATCCCAAAGTATTTGTCAATTTGTTGACACTCACCAAAGCTCATTGAAATCAGAGAAACTGAGCAAGCGTGTGCTAGCAACGTTAGCAACTAAGCCCCAAAGGACACAATCTGCTCTAATACCAATTGTTGGAAATAGGGTTGCGAGAAAATACACACATCTTGGAGAAGATGAAGAAGATCAATATATGCAACAGAGAGTTGTATTACTTAGCGTGAAATGGTGGGCGTATATACAATGCACGGGAACCGGGGGGGGGGGGGGGGGGGGGGGATTTCTCTTAGTGAGGGAAAAAAATACCTCTACGGTCCTAAGTGTGTTTTCACACTTCACTGCCATATGTATATCATAACACTTTTGAGAGCAAAGAAAAAGCTGGCTAATATTTTAACTAATATATTTTCATGTTTCAAAAAGGACTATGAGTAGTAAGTCTTATGGAAAAAAAATTACATTCCCAAATGTGAATCAAGTAATACTAGCTTGTGATTGTGTTATAGCTTTACAAAGGAGCTCCATCTCAAGCCAATTCTTGAAAATCGTTAGTCTTCATCCATCCAGTTAAATCAATCATTGAAAAAAAAAACTAGATTAGCATCCAAATCACACAGTAGAGTTCTTTGCCCAACTTAGATTTACTAACCCTAGGGGCATAAATGCAACATGCTGAAGGTTCTATATCAATGTCTTGGAAGGTAAGGTCACCAAAACAACCAAAATTTGTGTTTTATATATGGAATATATTGTATCTACTCATTTTGAGCAACAAATTCTACATTTCCCAGATTCTCAATACCGTAGATTCAACATTTTGGAACAACCAAAAGCAAGTACAAGACATACTATCCCTACAAAATCCCAAGATATTAGTTCTTTCCGATTTAAAACTAATTCAAGGATTGTTAGTGCATAACTAGCCATTCAGAATAAGCAACAAGAACAAAACCAACTTATCCAACAAAAGGTTGATAAGCTAGAACAAGTAATTTACGTAGTTATATTATGATAACATAATCATGCCCTTTAATCAATGGGACAAAAATAACTATTTAGTAGAATAAAGGAAAAAATATATACACACAATCAACAACTTAGGATAGCAAAGTGGGAAAGTAAGTAACCAAAAGAACTAGGTAAAAACTACTGAAGGCTTAGTCCTCAGTAAATCACAAGTACTTTTTGCAGCAGATAATAGAGTATTTAGCAAGAGTATAAATAAGTTAAAATCCAGCAAGAGGCACCCAAATTGCTTTGGAAGGCAAGATCAACCTGGTTTTTTAGAAAGAAATAAAATCCATTGAAGTTAACAGATAACAATGTAAGCTTTTAATGAATAAAAGATTTTATGGGTATCAAGACCGAGAAGAGATCCTATCACTCAGATACTAGCATATTGACAAAGAGTCATACTAGCAAGACAATCAAGAACATAAGGAACCAACTAAGACAATCAATCCACAATTAGAGATTGATCAACAACTAGTATGAGGCAATTCCTACATATTAAGCAAGGCACATAATGCTAGTAAGGAAGTAAAAATTGGGGCGAGCATCTACCAGGTTTCTTAACAAAAGTGGAATCATAAGTTACAGATAGAAAAGGCAACATAGCAACCCACATTAATTAGCAAAGTCAAAAATGCTTTATAATTTGATTAACAACCTTCAAATAGGGAATAATTCAATAGGTCTTTAGAGTACAAAAAGTACAAAAATCGGAGCCTTAGCAAAGTTATCAGGGCTTAGACTATAAGTTTGGGCCTCTCTATGAGAAAAAATTACATCAAAAATCTTTAAGGAAAAACTAATCAGTTTACACTATGTCTCATACCATATTCAGGGTTTATGAATGGTGGTCGTGCCTCATAAACATGGGAAAAAAGATGTTTGATTATGGATTCTGAATATGTCAATGGGATTTCATCTCTATGTTATAGGAAATAGCTTCCATTAAAATCCTTGATTGATCGACCTGTCATGTGGCGTATAACCCTTACAACCATGAACACGATGGATAGAGGACTTCCTCTCTTCTATTTCTCATATCTCTACTTCATGGAAACGAAATAGGGTGTTGCCAGCAGAACTTGAGAATAAAGGAAGGCCATCTATCAAGTCGCCCCAATCTTCCCGGGTTTGGGGACCTCACATACTCACGGACATCACAAATCGTGTTCCTCCACCACCACGTACTATGCACACCACAAGCGTACATATTCTCTTGCCCACAGAGTTTGCATTGAAGGTCGCACATAAGGGTGAGTAGAGATCATCACAAGAATGTCGCGCCACTGGTGGGACTAATGTTGACATTTGGATGGATGGCCATTTTTACGCATACAATCTCATAAGCCACTTTCATCCATCATATTTAATATCCTTTCAATGTTTCTTTAATATCTTGGGAGGGGAGAAGCAGGTTTATTAGGTTATTACAAGCGGTTGTCTATTGGTGCAAGTGCTTCTTTGCATTTGTGGATGTACCAATGTCAAGCTCTTCAGCTCAACACATTGGCATTACAAGAAAGAATTGCCTTTTTTAGAGGGAGGTTTCAACTCTCCAGCAACAAATACAAAAAGGGATGCCCACATTATGAATCTTGGAAACACCATCACACATTTGACATAAACACACCTTGGTGCAAGGGACACAAGTATGCATTTTTATCCATTGAAACACTTGCAATGGGTGGAGCATGCAAATGATGAGTGACACCCACAAGGTGATTTGTTCTTCATCTACAAGAGACATTTCTACTTCACAGTAATACCTTGCTATTACATACCTCAAGAAGGTTACACAATATACTTCTTACTTTTGGTTGTATTCTTATTCTCATATAGTATGATGTCTAAGGTCTCGCCTCTACTTGTTTTGAAGTGCTTGGCCCACACAAAGGTTTCTTTTGTGCCAAAACAATGAGTGTCAAATAGTGAAAGGTCAAAGGTAGAGAGGTTAAGTGTCACTCTAATGAATAATGCCCTATTGCAAATAAAGCAAAAGGATTCAATCAAGCCATATCCCACCCTATCTTTCAATGTGCAATCACAGAAAGAAATTTGGTGGCTGGGTGCTATTGAGGTGCCCAAAGAGACCAATGGAGTACTTTCATGGATTTTTGAGAGAACTCCATGGATTACAGAAGTAATACACTCCCAACTTGCAAGTGAGAAGTTGGTTGTTGAGGGTTCATGCAGCTTTGATGTGGAGTGGAACCTGGGTGGGGACTTGAATACCATGAAGTGTTTTCTTTGTTGCAAACAAGAGGCTTCTTCACTCTATTCTTGTCTATTTTGTACTTGGGGGTACAAACCTAACAGACAAAAAACACAAAAGAACTTTGCAAAGGGCGGTTCAATGCTTCCATGGCAAGAGGATGGAGACAAAGGAGTGGACAATTTTGATGTCAGAGATGAAGGCAAGGAATGGGAAGCATTTGTTTTGAGATTCCCCAAATCGTGCACTAAAGGACAAGGCCTGGAATCCCATCTTCCCATTTTCTCTATCTAATGTACATTTTTGTACATTACACGCATTCACACGCACTTTTGATAGGCTATTGAAGCTCCACATTGACTATGCGTTCACAATGAAGCCATTGCAAAAGTCCCAGGAGATAGTCATTAGGGTGGAGACACTTCTCAATTCCATTGGTTATTATGGTGGAAATGTGTTACTTGTTTTGGCAAAGAACCCTGGGGAGGTCCATGAAATCGCCCGACAAGTGTCAAGAAGTGGACAAAATCCAGACACTTCTTGAAGAAAGCAACAGAGGGAAACCCATGCCAAGATGATGCTTAAAACCACTCCAACCACAAGGTAGCTAGCCTTTGGGAACTGTGGAAGGAATTATGCAAAGCTACCACCATCAATGACTCAAATGGCCAGCTTGCAAATAAGCTCAAGCAAGTTTGGGCAACTTTTGATAGAATCACCAAGCTTATGGGTCTTACCAGCATAACAAAGGAGCAACGCAAATCATTTCAAGTGGTGTTGAAGGATTTCACACAGGTCTTTACCCTTGCTTAGGGTGAGAATAACATCACACGTTACATGGTAAGCCATATCACATAGTAAAAGTATTATAAGATATATTGTTTTCATTTCATAATTTGCATCATTTTCTCATGTGAACAACATATCTTATTTGTGCATGGAGCATTTGTTTTGCACAAATATGGTTTGCTTGATATGTTTAGTACTCAGGCCATGGCTTCAGCTCCATTAGTAAGCAAAGGGGGTGTACTTAAAAAATACTTGACATGATAGTGGTGTGGTACAATCTAGTTATTTGGAAGAGATTTTCAACTGGTTCTTTCACATGATATATGCTCTAAGCTCACCATAGAGCGTGTACGAAAATCCAAGATTACAAGGGAAGTACTCAAATTGAGTTGTCAAGAGCATAGCAATGAGTGGCGAATCTCACAAAGCCCCACCAAGCATGTAGCATGGCGCCACCCGGAAATGGTGAAGGTGGATTCAGTGCCAATAAGCACTCCACACCAACGTAGGGTCCGGCAAGGGTCAAGGTGGATTCAATGCTAATAACTACTCTTTTGTACATTTACCGTTATTAAAGTTTAGGGGAACCCTTTTAAAAGATAATATCTTTTTAAAGAAAATTATAGAGTGAACGGGCCCTTCTAAAATGGGCTCTTACAAAATGGGCCCTTATAAATATAAGATCCGCTCACTTTCCACTTGGTTCTTCTCCATAGGTGAGCTCCCACCATACCCCATGGCACGCACTAGAAAAACCACCAAAGAGCATCCCCTGCTAACAAAAACACTCACCAAGGTTGCGAGAAGTCGACATGGCTTAAAAACACAAGAAAACGCTTGCAAACTCTTGCCCGTTCTTGGTGCTCCTCAACCTCTGGGCAAGGAAGTCGGGGAGTCGACTCATTGCGGGCTGATGAGTGGTAGACAGTACACTAGGCACCACATAGAAGATTCAAGCAACGCACCAAACAATGACAAGAAGAAGAATTGGAATCTTCATCCTCAAGGGAGAGTGAACAACCACCATGCCAACAATCATAAGCACGGGGGTCTTGAGCTCGAGTGGTACATACAGACAGTGAATCAAAGACAGAGCCACCATGATAGCATGTTGAGATACCATGTACACACCACATGCTCGTGGTAGGGAAGACACTATCCTGTTAGCAAGGCTCTCTCCCTACATTGCAAGATCGAGATGACGAGGAGCAAGAGGAGGAGGCACCACCAGTGGCAAAGCATGTAAATTTCTGCAAATCTAAGTTTTTCAAGAAGCCCAAGAATTTCCCGCCACTAAATGTGCAAGTGCCCCCCAGACAAGCACAACTTCGTCAAAACATTGCAAGGACATTTGCAAAAATCCGGCACTACCAGCAGAAGACAATCGAGTGGCTCATTCGACAACTTCCCTTTTCTTGCATGGTGAAGGGGGTGCTCCAAAGATATGGAAATCAATATAGAATGCAAGAAATGGTGTTGGAGGTGATTCAAGAAGTTTTGGAGGCCCACATCATTTATGTGTTAGAGGATACCAACCTTTGTGCCATACATGCAAAGAGAGTGACTATACAATCAAAGGACGTGCAGCTTGCATGCCCATTGAGGCGAGACTTCGAGCATTAGCCGAAGTGAAACTTATCTTTTTGTATTACCCACCCTACTTTTATATTATCATTTTTTTAATGATTAAAGGATTCAAAGTTTTGTATCTTCTATGTCTAAAATTGTTTAATCTCTTTAGCTTCTTCATGTTTTTAAGTTAAATGATATATATCTATTGTACAACCTTTGGGTCCACCAATGTCAAGGGGGAAGGGGGTGTATTTGTGCATGAACACTTGAATTCAAGCAAAATATGTGCTTTTCAAGTGTCCTGGAGTGCACACCATGCCAAAAAAAAATCAAAAAGGGGGGTGGACACAAGGACACGGAAATCATCCAAACTGGGCACAAGGGCAAGCAAATCATCCACCCCATTTTGGATGATTTGCGCGCCCTTATGGCCACCCCTCTTTTTTATTTTTTTGGCCTTGTATGCACTCCAGGACACTAGAACAACACATATTTTGGTTGAATTCAAGTGTTCATGCACCCATTTAGCTTTGGCTCAAGTAGTGTCAAGCGGGAGAGGTTGAAGTAATGTGTGGACATTGGAATTTCACCTAGATTGGTCCTTGTTTGGCAGTTTTGTGTGCCCTCATTGACACTCCCCTTTTTTCTTTTTTTTTCCTTGTGTGCTACCCAGGACACGAGAAAAGATCACATCTAGCTGAAATTTTGGTGTCCATGCATCCATTTTTTCCCTCCCCCTTGACTATGACACTAGTTACAATGAGTTGTTTGGCAAAGCAAAAAAGACACCCCTTAGTAAATGACAACACAAAGTTAAGGACTTTTAAAAACTTTAAAACATAATTGAAAAGAATGTATAAGATAGAGAGGCAACTCCATATACTTCATTAGTGCTTTGAAGGAAGGATATTACAGCATTCATTTGAGGTGCCCACAATTTTCTTAGCCAATTTTTTGCATCTCTTGTCAAAAAAATCTAATATCTAACCAACCCAAATGATTTTCTCATATTAAATTGATCAGTTAATGTGGGAGAATGAACAAGAGCAAGGGTTAGAATATAGACATGTGCTTACAGATCTATCTCAACACGGGGCCAATGGTAAAGGGGTCCAAATGAGAGAAGGTTTGTCAAAGAGCAAGGCTAGCTAATGAAGCTTAAATACCTTAGGGTTGGCTTCATTAAAAACCTCCAAAGGTTAGTGTTAAAAGTCCTTTGACCCTAGGCAAGCTAGGGTTGTGCTTGAGATGGGAACGTGGCCCAAGCTTGAGGTGCTTGTCGTGCTTGTTGACTAAGGTGCTTGAGGTGCTTGCCGTGCTTGTTGACTAAGGTTCTTGAGGTGCTTAATGACTAAGGTGCTAAGGTGATCCATGACTAAGGTGCTTGAGGGGGTAAGGTATTCAAAATTTAATCCATATCCCTACACAAGGGAGGGCCATCCCTCATTGTAGGGGCTAGAGAGAGAACACATACTCCCTCACACAAGGCAAGGTTGGTACAAAGGAAGAACATAGGACAATTTTCAAGCTCCTCTTCATGTTGCCCTCATGGTGTGCCTAAAGCCTATTGGTTGGCCTCCCGAGTTTATCTACAAATATGTGGACAAGTTTTGAGATTTACATCTCAAGGCTACTGTCTTTCAAAAGATAGACTTCGCCAAGAAAAAGCAACAATTTTGTGCAGGATTACCTGAAGAGATGGCCAAGTATGTCAACTCCCAATGGCCTGGTTCTATCATCGAAGTAATCCACCCCACTATGGTTTCTTCTTGTGTCAATTTCCAACAAGGGGCTAGAAGGAATGTCAGGCCCATGGAAAGCAAAGACAAAATTAATGCAAAGGGGAAAATTAATGCCCAAAATTCTTCCCAAGGGAATTCCAACAACAACAACAACAACAATCTGTTCAAGGAGAAGGGAGTTTACAAAGGTAAAAATGGACTCTCTCTCCTCAAGAGCTTGAGGCTTTTCGCAAGAACCACAAATGTTTTAAGTGTGGGGAGCAAGGACATGGTTATCGTTCTTGCCCCAAGAGAAATGCCCCCTATGAGACTCCTAGAGCTTCCACTATCGAAGCTCCAAAAGAGGATGCTCATTGCAAAGGATCACCTCTCTCCTATGCTTGGGAAAAGGTAAGGGAGCATGATGCCTTCATCTTTTTTGACCTTGGCTCTACTCACAACTTCATATCAACGGATTTGGCCACCAAGTTGGGCATTCAAGATTTTGAGATGGGAGATATTGTAACTACCGATACAGCTTTTAAGGGACATCAAGCCTCCGTTACTCCCTTGATTGGGAAGTTGAGGCTTCATGTCCAGATCTATGCCGACAAAGAAGACTTTTTCATCTCTCCTCTCCAACATGAGGATGCTATCCTAGGGGCAGCGTGGTTCAACCGTATGTCCGTATGTATCCATCAAAGTTGGAGGTAATAAAAGCATGGCCTAATCCAAGGAATCTACATGAGCTAAGAAACTTTATTGGTATGTGTGCATACTATAGACGCTTCATAGCAAAATTATCTCAAATAGCACGACCATTACATGACTTAACAAAGAAGAACGTTAAGCATTCATGGATTGCTAAGGATCAAAATGCTTTTGACAATCTCAAAGAGAAGCTTACCTCCCAACCATTCCTCATGCTTCCGGATCTCTCAAAGCCATTTGAGGTCCAATTTTATGCTTGTGGCGATTGCCTTGGAGCACTCTTGCTTCAAGAAGGTCATGCCATAGCATATGAGAGCCGAAGGCTCAACGCGATGAACGGGTCTTGGAAATTTATGAAAAAGAGCTTTTAGCTATTTTACATGCGCTAGACACATGGAAGCACTATCTATTGGGGACTCCATTTATTTTACGAACAGACCAGCAAAGTCTCAAGTACTTCATGACACAAACAAGCTTTCGACAAACAATGAGGTGGGTAAATTTTCTTTCGCAATTTTATTTTCATATTGTTCACATTGTTAGTAAGCACAATCAAGTGGCGATGCACTTTCATGAGACAAAAAAAAGTTAATACGATATCTATAACAACTCACAATGATCTATCTTCTATGATAGATGAGTATGCTATTGTTTGACCATGACTTTAAAGACATAATTTCAGCCCTTGCTTTGGGAAAGAAAGAAAAACATTCACCTTGCAGGATGGTTATCTTCTCCATGGCCATAGCTATGTGTTACCACTCCCTTCGTGATAAAGTCATGTATGAATCCATGCTCCTCCTATGCAGGTCATAGAGGCATCAACCTACTCTTCAAGGAGTAGAAAGTACTTTATTGGCCTACCATGAAAGTGGACATACAGAGTATGTTTCAAAATGTGTCTTATAAGACCATATTAGGTAAAGTGGGAAAATCCCAATTCCTAGGTTGGACAACTTTCAATATATCATGTATAAAATATAGAGATTTTGTCAAAAATTTGAGTTTTCTTAAGGTCTCATTCCACTTTATGCACATACAATACACAATGAAAACAACTAAAATATCATGGTTTCAATCAATTGGATTATTAGGAGAGGAGTATATTGCATCCATTATCGTTGTCTATGTTCTAATGTCCTACCTACAACTTATCTCAACATGGAGAGCTTGGTTTCTAGGTCCACCACTTGTCCAAGTTAATGTAAAAGTGACTCAAGGTTCACAACTTGTGAAAGCAAGGATCCATTGAGGAATACAATCCACTTGGCTATTTTTCCTTAATTTATTGCATGTGACATTTAAGCAAGGTCCACTTCTAATCTATAACTTCTTAATTTGAGGCATGGGGCATACATAAAATATGTAGCATATGCTCTATTGCCTCATAGGAAGGTTGGTTTCAAGGTGCACTTATCCATGCTAGCCTATCTTGGAGAAATGATGGAGCTTGCTTCTCTCCTTGTTTCAATGGAGACTAGCTTGGACAAGTGGTGGACCTTTGCTTCTCTCTATGTTTCAATAGAGTTAGCTTGGACAAGTGGTGATCTTGGAACAAAACCCCCATGTAAAACATATCATGGGTATTCCAAGTGATTAGAAAGATTACCATTTAAGATATAACCTTATAGGTTGGACAACTAGATCTTGGCTTGGAGAAATGGTGGACCTTTGATTCTCTCCATGTTTCAATGGAGTCTATCTTGGAGAAATGGTGGAGCTTGCTTCTGTCCATGTTTCAATGGAGCCTAGCTTGAACAGTTGGTGGACCTTTGCTTCTCTCTATGTTTCAATAGAGTTAGCTTAGACACGTGGTGGATCTTCAAATAAACCAACTACTATCAATGTTGCCTAGCTTGGACAAGTGGTGGAGTGTTTCTCTACTCCATGTTTCAATGGATCTTAGCTTGGACAAGTGTTGGACCTTAAAACAAAAACCCCATGTACAACATAGAATGGATTTTCTAGATTTCAATGGAGTCTAGCTTTAACAAATGGTGGAGCTTGTCTTCATCCATGTTTCAATGAAACTAGCTTGGACAAGTGGTGGACCTTGTAACAAACCCTCCCATGTACAACATATCATTGGTTTTCTAAGTGATGGGAAGGAATACCATTCAAGATATAAACTTATAGCTTGGATAAGTAGTTGACTTTAAAACCAAATTCATCATAATACAATGAAATACAGGTCAGCCAATTCCTAAATCTTGAGACCAAACCTCCCATGCTATTAGAGATAATATATTGGATAAGTGGTGGACCTTCTATTATTTTCCCATGCCTAGTTTAGACAACCGGTACACTTCGCAGCTATAAAGGTTGGACGAGTTGTGGAGCCTTGTTTCTATCCATGTTTTAATGGATCCTAGCTTGGACAAGTGGTGGACCTTGGAAAAAAGCTTCCATGTACAACATATATGAGGTTTTCCATGTTTTAATGGAACCTATCTTGGACAAATGGTGAAGCTTTCTTCTCTCCATGTTGATTTTGGAACTACCTTAGACAAGTGGTGGAGCTTTTCTTTTCTACTCTTCATAATACAATGAAGTATATGTTGGTTACATGGTGAATCTTAAGGCCAAACCTCCCATTTTACTAGAGATGATAGGTTGGACAAGTGGATCAACCTTCTATCATTTCTCCATGACTATATTGGACAATTAGTAGACATAACATCTCTCTATGTTGTCTAGAGATGAGCTTGGACAAGTGATGGACCCTGCTTCTCTCTCCCTTGGTTTACTAGTTTGAAGACTCAGTATATATACTTTCTTAGATCTAGCTTGAACAAGTGGTGGACCTTGCATCCACAATCTTAATTCAGTATAAAAAGTATATGAAAAAATAACATAGGAATCTTGGTTTGAAGGTCAAGCAATTAGGTTCCAAATGCACATAATAATATATTTTCCACCCATATTAAAAGAAAGTTAAATATGCACATAATAATTATTTTCCAAATGCACATAATAATATATTTTCCACCCATATTAAAAGAAAGTTAAATATGTTATTACCAAATTGACAAAGGTAACGTCCAAGAATTATATCTTTCCATCTTGTCAGATCTAAATCTTCATCAAGGCGACATGCATGTATACATCAACTTTCAAGCCATTCAAGAATACATGCACTTAGATTCCATAGTTTTGTTTTCAAAGTCTTTTAGGTTCTAAAACTCTTTCACATAAAGTATGTAATGACAAAATTCTTGAAGCAAACATTTGTGCCCAAGAAAAAGATCCCTCTCACATATTTAAAGTCCATGAATTCTCTGATCCACACTTACAAGTTTTATTTTGACATCAAACATCAATTCTTTCATAGTTCCAAATAAATGCAACCTCGATATGAATTGACAAAAAATGAATTTCTTTTACTATATGACCCAACATAGGCCCCAATCAAATAAAAAATGAGTCCCCAAAAATTTGGGTGCACTCTAGCAATACATCAGAGTCCCCTTACAATAGGATGCACTCCAATAGTACATTGAAGTCCCCTTAGAGTAGGGTGCACTCCATTCAAGTGTTCATAAAATTGACACACCTTTTATATTAAAAAAAAAGACTTATATCAATTTATACAAATGTTGAAAGATACACACTAGAATAAAAAAAGCATCTTATAGCCATATTTATTCATTCTTTCGTGTTGACAATACACACCAAGGACATAATTTGTCTCAGAATCACTATACTGATTTACAATTGTGTTATATGTATAACTCTCTTATCTCTTGCATACAACCATCCAACCAACCATGGAATTATGTTCTCTGCAAGAAGTTTTGAAGTTGCTCGGAAGTTTGCCTCCACATCTTTGGAAATATAAGATATGTCCCTGGCATGTTCCACATCACCCTATATGGAGTGTCCATCAAAAATTAAGGTATTGTTTGCATCCAAATCCTCAAATATCTTCCAAATATCACTCAGATTTTTGTGATAAACCCTTGTAAATCCTAACATGATATTGGATTTTGGCAATTTTGTGTACTCATAAACACCTTGAACTTGGTATACTGCTCAGGAAAACACTTTTGTGTGATGCGTTGCACCCTTGTTAAGTATAGCAACTCCATATCCATAGCTCAAAGTATTCAGCACAAAAATCCAAAAAACTTTGTGCGTCTGGTCGCACCACATGATAAACTTCATCTTTGTCCTCCACAAGTCGCATGTGTTGAGCCCAAGATGGCATAGAATCTCCATGTTTCATTTCAACTGTCTTGAGAAGTAACCCCTCTAGATCCAAGATAAGTACTCTTTTGATGTCCTTGAAAGCAAGTGGTAGGTGATAAGGAGGTGATTCATTCCTTGGACAAGGTCTTGGAGGAGGTTGGATGGGTAATTCAATAGTTTTCTTCAATTTATGCCAGCATATATAGCCAATCCATTTTTCTGTAATGGTTCTGAAATTAAAGAACAAGAACACTTAATGCAAACACAACAATAGACATGATTTTACATTGTCTACCCTAAGGGTTTTATTAGATACCAAAATCCATCTATGATCTACTCATTAATAGAAAGAAAGTCAAATTAAAATCCTGACTCTTTTTTATGCTACACTCTCTCTTAGTCTCAATACCATGGAGTTCAACTAGACTTAAGTCAACTAATAACTACTACTTGTTGTTAAAGGTATGCTTGAAGTGTATAAGGCTTAACCAATGCTCTAGTGTAGAATGGTATTTTAGGTCTCAAGGTCTACCACTTATCCAGCAAAGATCCATTTAGATATGGAAACCCAATTTTTCTTAATATAATGATATAGAGTGGACAAGTGGTGAATCCTGAGACCAAGCCACTCATGCTACTAGGGATAATAGGTTGGACAAGTGGTGGACCTTGAATGTAAACCCCCCATGTACAAAGTATCAGGGGTTTTGGGTATTTCAATGGACTCTAGCATCTTGGAAACATGGTGGAGCTTACTTCTCTCCATGTTTCAATGGAGTCTATCTTGGATAAATGGTGGAGCATCATTCTCTCCATGTTTCAATGGAGCCTACCTGGACAAGTGTGCACGTTTGTTTCTCTCTATGTTTGAACAGATCTAGCTTGGACAAGTGGTGGACCTTGGAACAAAATCCCCATGTAAAACATATCATGGACATTACAAGTGGTGAGAAAAAATACCATTCAATATATAACCTTATAGGTTGGAAAAGTGGTGGACCTTAACACCCAATTATTATTAATATAATGACATAGAGTGGACAAGTGGTGAATCTTGCGACCAAACCTACTAGGAAAAGTACGTTGGACAAGTGGTGGACCTTGAATGCAAACCCCCCATGTACAAAATATTACTCATGCTACTAGGAATAATTTGGTATTAAGGTCCATGTTTCAATGGAGCCTAGCTTGGAAAAGTGGTGGACCTTTGTTTCTCTCTATGTTTCAATAGAATTTGCTTGGACAAGTGGTGAACCTTGGAACAAAACCCCCATGTAAAGCATGTCATGGGCATTACAAGTGGTGAGAAAAAATACCATTCAAGGTATAACCTTATAGGCTGGACAAGTGGTGGACCTTAGCACCCAATTCCTCTTATTATAATGACATATAGTGGAAAAGTGGTGAATTGTGAGACCAAACCTACTAGGGATAATAGGTTGGAGAAATGGTTGACCTTGAATGTAAATCACCCATGTACAAAATATCATGGGTTTTGCGTATTTCAATGGAGCCTAGCATCTTGGAGACATGGTGGAACTTACTTCTCTCCATGTTTTAATGGAGCCTATCTAGGAGAAATGGTGGAGGTTCCTTCTCTCCATGTTTCAATGGAGCCTAGCTTGGACAAGTCGTGGACCTTTGTTTCTCTCTATGTTTGAATATGGTTAGCTTGGACAAGTGGTGGATCTTGGAATGAAACTCCCATGTAAAACATATCATGGGCATTTCAAGTGGCGAGAAAGGATACCATTTAAGATATAACCTTATAGGTTGGACAAGTGGTGGACTTTAACACAATATAATGACATAGAGTGTACAAGTGGTGAATCTTGAAACCAAACCACTCATGCTACTAGGGATAATAGGTTAAACAAGTGGTGGGCCTTGAAATAAAACCCCCTAGAGTGTTTCAATGGATCCTAGCTTGGAAACATGGTAAAGCTTGCTTCTCTCCATGTTTCAATGCAGCCTATCTTGGATAAATGGTGCAGCATCATTCTCTCCATGTTTCAATGGAGCCTAGCTTGGACAAGTGGTGGACCTTTGTTTCTCTCTATGTTTAAATAGAGTTATCTTGGAAAAGTGGTGGACCTTGGAACAAAAACCCCATGTAAAACATATCATGGGCATTACAAGTGGTGAGAAAAAATACCATTCAATATATAACCTTATAGGTTGGACAAGTGGTGGACCTTAACACCCAATTATTCTTAATATAATGACATAGAGTGGATAAGTGGTGAAATTGGGACCAAACCTACTAGGGAAATAGGTTGGACAAGTGGTGGACCTTGAATGTAAACGCCCCATGTACAAAATATCACTCATGCTACTAGAAATAATTTGGTATTAAGGTCCATGTTTCAATGCAGCCTAGCTTGGAAAAGTGGTGGACCTTTGTTTCTCTCTATGTTTCAATAGATTTATCTTGGATAAGTGGTGTACCTTGGAACAAAACCCCCATGTAAATCATGTCATGGGCATTACAAGTGGTGAGAAAAAATACCATTCAAGCTATAACATTATAGGTTGGACAAGTGGTGGACCTTAACACCTAATTCCTCTTAATATAATGACATAGAGTGGACAAGTGGTGAATCATGAGACCAAACCTACTAGGGATAATAGGTTGGACAAGTGGTGAACCTTGAATGTAAACCCCCCATGTACAAAAAATTATGGGTATTGGGTATTTCAATGGAGCCTAGCAACTTGGAGACATGGTGGAGCTTATTTCTCTCCATGTTTCAATGGAGCCTATCTAGGAGAAACAGTGGAGGTTCCTTCTCTCCATGTTTCAATGAGCCTAGCTTGGACAAGTGGTGGACCTTTCTTTCTCTATATGTTTTAATAGAGTTAGCTTGGACAAGTGGTGGACCTTGGAATGAAACCCCCATGTAAAACATATCATGGGCATTTCAAGTGGTGAGAAAGGATACTATTTAAAATATAACCTTATAGGCTGGACAAGTGGTGGACTTTAACACATATTTCTTCTTAATATAATGACATAGAGTGTACAAGTGGTGAATCTTGAGACCAAACCACTCTTGCTACTAGGGATAATAGGTTGTGACAAGTGGTGGACCTTGAATGTAAACCCCCTCATGTACAAAATTATGGGTTTAGGGTATTTCAATGGAGCCTAGCTTGGAGACCATGGTGGAGATTGCTTCTCTCAATGTTTCAATGGAACCTACTTGGAGAAATGGTGAATCATCCTTCTCCATGTTTCAATGGAGCCTATCTTGACAATTGTGGTGGATGGAGTTAGCTGGACACGTGGTGGGGCTTGAGAAACCAAAACCCCTTTGTAAAACATAGCATGGACATTTACAAGTGATGAGGAAAAATATCATTCAAGATATAACCTTATAGGTTGAAAAGTGGTGATGGACCTTGATAAGTGGTGAAGATACCATTTAAGATATACCCTTAAGCGGGGTTTGGGACTAGTGGTGGACCTTAACACCCCATTTATTCTTAATATAATGACATAGAGTGGATAAGTGGTGAATCTTAAGACCAAATCACTCATGCTACTAGGTCTAAATACGTTAGAGAAGTGGTAGACCTTGAATGCAAACACCCCATGTACAAAATATCATGGTTTTAGGGTGTCAATGGAGCCTAGAATCTCGGAAGACATGGGTAGATCTTGATTCTTTCCATGTTTGAATGGCACCTATCTTGGAAAAATGATGGAAGTTACTTCTCTCCATACTTCAACGGAGCCTAGCTTTGACAAGTGGTGAACCTTTGCTTCTCTCTATGTTTGAATAGAGTTAGCTTGGACAAGTGGTGGACCTTTGCTTCTCTCTATGTTTGAATAGAGTTAGCTTGACAAGTGGTGGACCTTGGAATGAAACCCCCGTGTAAACATATCATGGGCATTTCAAGTGGTGAGAAAGGATACCATTTAAGATATAACCTTATAGGTTGGACAGGGAAGTGGTGGACCTAATACATAGTTCTTCTTAATATAATGACATAGATTGTACAATTGGTGTATCTTGAGACCAAACCACTCGTGCTACTAGGGAGGGCTAGCTTGGACAAGTGGTGGACCCTTGGAAAAAAGTCCCTTGTACAACATAGATGAGTTTTTTCATGTTTTAATGGAAGAGAGATTCGACAAATGGTGGAGCCTTGCTTATCTCCATGTGGATTTTAGAACTAGCTTGACAAGTGTGGAGCTTTGCTTTTTTACCTCTTCATAATACAATGATGTATAGGTTGGTTACATGGTGAATCTTAAGGCCAAACCTCCCATCTTACTAGAGATGATAGGTTGGACAAGTGGTCAACCTTCTATCATTTCTCCATGCCTATAATTAGACAATTAGTAGAACTAGCATCTTTCTATGTTGTCTAGAGCTGAGCTTGGACAAGTAGTGGACCTTGCTACTCTCTTCCCTTGGATTATTAGTTTGAAGACTCATTATATATACTTGCTTAGATCTATATAATTACTCATTAGTTAGGTTACAAGTGGGTATGTAATTTGTTAGCCTCAAGGGACTTTGAATATTGAATAGTAAGACCAAGTGCTGGTTTGAAGATCTTTTGCTTATCTAAACTAGACTCTAACTCAATAATAAGTTTCATAAGTTCCACGAATTGTCCTATCTAGGCTCCAAAAGAGTCTTAAATGGTTTGTTCTAGATTATAACTTCCTTGATGGGGTAGAATCCTAGAAAATGAGGCACTATAAGTTTTACCTTAGCTCAAATGGATTTTTCACTTAAACTCGACTGCAATTTGGCTATCTAGTCTTTGTCCTCGATGGATTTTAACACTAGATACATAGTAGTGATATTTAAGCTTCATGTCTCTTCACTTGATCGAGATATGAGACCATACTTTCAAGGTCACCACTTGTCTTACCTAAAGACCAATGTGAGACATGGGAGCAAGAAAGCCATCCGATATTGTTTTAAGGACTATTACATAGCAATCAATAACTTAAGTAAAGAAAAAAAACTTGGATCTTTCATCACAATTAATACTTAAGTAAAGCCAAAAGACTTGGATCTTTTGACAGTTTTTTTCAAACTAAAAAAGCACAATCTCATGCTAACAAAACTATAAATCACAATTGAAAGGTTTTGAACAAGAAAAAGATCAACAATCTTAATAAGACGGATACTTTTCATTTCATTTGATGATTACAAACTAAAATAAAGTCTCTCAAGAAATTGATAAACAAAAAATGTAGGTGACTGCTTCATTATTTTGAGCAAAAATATCAAAATCTCTATTGATTGAGCTCCATCTAGTAGTATCCTTTGTAAGATCCTGCAAGAAGGAATAAAAAGAAAGAATTGTTAGATACCATGCACATGAGTGTTCAAGCATGTGTATCAAGAATATATGACATGTCACTAGTACCTTAGGGTTGCTTTCTATCCAGCCTTAGAAGATTGTTCTCAGCTTTCACCTTATTTATATAAGCCTTTGCTGTGGTTGCCTTCAAAACTCCTTTTGTGTTACAACCCAATTGCCTAGCTAAAGTGGTCAATTGTGACGCCTTCATGCTTTCAATGGGTGTACGCTCCTTTGCCAAGATCTCTTGTATTTGGGCTCTTCTCATTTCATTGCGGTGGCTTGTGTCACTTGCATCTTCAATGATAGTTTCATCTCTGTCACCTTTTGCAGGTGGTATTCTTCTTGTAAAGAACACCTTAGCTGACCAAACATCATTTTTCTGCTTCCAATACTCCATGATTTGTTTGTATTCACTATCATTTGTCACTATAGGTTGTCCATAACGATTAGAAGCAATTAAATCACGCACATCCCTTCTCTCATCAAGCTGAATCAAGTATGGCAGTAGCTCCTCCAAGAGCATATTGTCAACCATCTTCTGAGCATCAAATTGTGGTGGAAAAATGCAATTGTTTGCTGGTGAAATACATCCCTTGTAAGGAGAGTCATCAATAAGCACTGTTCTTTGTGGATCACATTCAAACCCCATGGCAATTTTGGCTAGAGGCTTGAACATTGCCTCAACGTTTGGATTGTCGGGTCTAAACAATTTTTGAGTTTGAGCGGTGTAGCAAACATCTTGCGACCAAATTGCAAAGAAAGGCAATGTATCCTCAGCTAAGTTGTTTAGTGCTGCAAGGATTTGATACACATTATTCCTAGTAGCTGTCGACCAAATTGCAACATTAAACCTTTGTAAAATAGTCTTCAAGAATTGGATGCAACCTGGCCTGAGTATAATATATCTTTTTGAATCCATTTGCACTGAGTTGTGGTGTGAGGATGGTTGAGGGGAACGTTTCAACAATAGACCATTTAAATCCAATATAATTGTAAGCATGGATTTCTCAACATCTACGCTACATGACGTAGTACCAATTGGCAATAGCTCGTGAGTGGACTTTTCAGTCTCTTTTGATGTATGTTGCATTTTTGAAGCATCGATTTCTTGGTTCTCATTATTGGAAGCTTGCTCAAGTTGCACAACACTAGACTCTAGTATAGAAATATCATCCATCTTGGGCACTTTAGAAACCATAGAATCTATGGATTCTATAGTTGTTGACTGAACCATAGGAGCGTTATCCATCCCAGTTTGTGAATCTAAGAAAACACACACACAAATGGTATCTCAAAACCACTAGAATTTTATTCACCATATTTATATGTAGAACTCCTAGTAAGAAATTTATTTAAGTAAAGTCGTTGTTAGAATCCTTGCAACCATTTTCAGCATTCGTACACCAAACACCACTTGTCTAAAATACAATCTACTAACTCAACATTTTCCATCCTACACTTTATTAAAGATGAGTACTTAAAGTGAAAACTAAAAGCCACCCTTGTTGAGGAAACATGGATACAAGGTCCACCAAATGTCCAACCTAGACTACAAGAAAATAATTAGAGATTTGGCTTAGATTTGGATTCAAAGGCCACCACTTATTCAAGTAAGATAACTCCACTTGTTTAAGACAGTAATGTTTGAAGCCCCACCACTTGTCCAACCTAGACATTGATTAAATTTTGGTAAGATTTATCACAAATCTAGAGTAGAATCAAGATTCTATGGCCAAGGTAGTCAAATATGTTAGACAACACACAAAGCATAAGAGCACTCTAGATTCTCGTTGAGCATAAACTAAACAATAATCAAATGTTATATTCACTTGAGATTTCATCCATGAAAAATGAAAATGATGCATGTACTTGAGATTTCCATCCATGTACAATACTTTACAATGTCAAGTAAAGTTATAGTCAGCAAACAACTCTTCTCCTGCTTCAACTTGACAAATAGTCTCAATGCATACATGGCCATATTCTTCTGACTTGATGTGTGAAGAGGTGCATTTATGCCAAGGTGGCAAATTTGGATCAAATGTATAGCGTACGTTGGGACAGACATTTGTACTGTGAGAACTATTTATATAGCCCGACACGTTTCCTTCTTCTACACAACCAATAATGTATGATTGATCTTCCTCTTCTTCTATGTTTGGATCCTCTAGAAGAGAATATTTATAAGCTCTTGGAAATATTTTGCATATCTTTTTCCAGTCTTGAAATCTATACTTATGCCCTCCATAGTTTAGAATAGTCAAACCACTTTCCAGGGTAGTATGCACAAATAGCCCATAACCAGCTCCTTCAATACATGAAAGTCGCACTTCAAAATCCACACCGTTAATATGGAAAATTACATCTTTGGGAATAGGAAAAGTTGGTGTCCCAAAAGGATCTTCATGCCAATCATAGTGTGAAATACATCTAGATTTTATATCACTTAACTCCTTTGTGTCTGCAAAAAGAAGAAAATATTATGCATAAAATAATGACAATATCAAAGAAAGATATCATTATTTTATAGTCCAATAGGTCCATTGTATGGAAGACTTAGAGTGCCTCTTACATGGTGCCTCCAAGGTTTCCAAAAAATAAAATCATTGGAAAAAAAAGGCCACTGTGTCTCCAATCTATTGCCCATTTGAAGCATAGAGAGAACCAAGGTCCACCACTTGTCCAAGCTAGACATGGAGCATTGACACAAGATCCAACACTTATCCAAGAACCCTATAGTATATGTGGTAACATGGGATGCATTGATGCAACAAAAGTAGTCTAGCCTCCTCATCCATCTCTTTTTTCTTGTAGCCTAGAGGGATTAGTTTCAAGGTCTATCACTAGTCAAAAACTACACATAGAACATTGATACAAGGTTCCACCACATGTGAAACCTATCATCTCTAGTAGCATGGATGGTTTGATATCAAGGTTCATCGCGTGTCCTACCTATACTCTATTGTAGCATATAGATTCTGGTTTGGTGGTACTACACTTGTCCAAACTTGGCTTGTTGTTGATATCTGGAGGTAATCAAGGGTCCTCCACTTGTCCAAGTTAGGCATATAAAACAATTGCAAGGTCCACCATGTGTACAACATATGATTGATTATAGCATGCATGGTCTTATTTCATGGGCAACCATCTTCTCTCCAACATGTGTCCAACCTCGGCTCCATTGAAGCATGGAGAGAAGCAAGGTCCACCACTTATCAAAGCTATTATTTTCTCCCAGTGCTTTCAAAACCCATAATACGTTGTACATGGGGGGGGGGGGATTCTTGTTTCAAGGTCCACCCCTTGGCTAAGATTGGATCCATTGAAACATAAAGAGAAGCAAGCTCTACCATTTGTCCAAGCTAGGAGCCATTGAAACATGAAAACCCCATAATATGTTGTATACGAGGGGTGTTTTTCAAGGTCTACCACTTGTCTAAGCTATGGTCCATTGGAACATGGAGAGAAGCAAAGCTCCACCACTTTTCTAAGCTAGGATCCATTGAAACATGGAGAGAAGCAAGCTCCATTGTTTGTCTAAGCTAGGCTCCATTGGAACAAGGAGAAAACAAGCTCCACCACTTGCCTATTATTGCATAGAGATTCTGGTTTGAAGGTCCACCACTTGTCCAACCTTGCCTTCATGTATGGAGATAATCAAGAGTGCAATGCTTCTCTAAGCTAGGGACATAAAAGAGTTTCAAGGTCCACTACATATACGATCTATGATGGGTTGTAGCATGGGAGGTTTCATTTTAAGGTTGACCACTTCTCCAGCTCCGCTTGTCCAACCTCAGATCCATTGAAGAATGGAGAATAAAGGTGTACCAACTCTCCAAAATAGGCAGGACAATCTCTATAAAACCCATGAATTGTTAATATATGCTATGCTGTGGAGTTTTGTTTGAAGTTCCACTCCTTATCCAAGCTACAATCCATTGAAGCATGGAACTAAGTAAGATATATCTCTAGTCCAAGATAGGATCCATTGAAACATAGAGAGAATCAAGGTCCACCACTTGTCCAAGCTATGCATGGGTAATTGATATAAGGACCACTACGTTTTCACCTATACTATGCTCTATCATGGATGGTTTCATATCCACCAATTTTCCAACCTATTTAGTAGGTTGTATTATGGGGGTTTGGTTTCAAGGTACTTCACTTGTCTGAGGTGGGTTCCATTGAACCATGGAGAGAAACTATGTCTACCACTTGTCCGAAATATGCTCCTTTAAAACATAAAAACAAGGTCCACCACTTGTCCAAGCTAAGTTTCTCTCCATTGAAGCATGGAGAGAAACAAGGTCTACCACCTGTCCAAAATATGCTCCATTGAAACATAAAAGCAAGGTCCACCACTTGTCCAAGCTAATATAACAAATGGGTGTTGGTTACAAGGTGTACCACACTTGTCTAAACTAGTCTTCATGCAAGGTCTACCACATGTCCAAGCTATATGAGCTTGTTTTGAAGGTCTACCACACCTCTTGAAATTAGGATCCATGTAAGGTCCACCTTTTGTCAAGCTATGCATTTAATGAGTACTAAAACTAAGTAAATTGCAGTACTTAAATACCTTTCCAAGCTCATTAAGATTTTGGTCTCTAAGGCCGGCCACCACCACATGTCTAATCTATGCTCTAATTGATTACTTATGCTATTTCTCTCAAAGTCCAAACATAAGCTCCCTTCTAGCAAGGTTAGTTTAAATTTAGGCTCCAGCACCTGTCTAAGCTAGGTTCAATTTATGAAGCATCACCATTTAACCATGCTACGATCTAATGTATCATATCAAGGGGGTATTGATAAAAGGTCCAAAACTTATTGAGTTCAAGCTCTTAAGTAATTAAGTCTTTGTGAGTATTAAATGTTTTAGTTTTAGTCTACAGATCCACCATTCAAAAACTCAAGTAATTTACTATTTACATTCAAACCTTGAATGCTTGAGATAAAAAATACAAGCTCAATCAATACTATATAAAGCAAAATCTAACATTAAGAGTATCAAATCAGTAACAAGAAACACTAACATGCACAAGAAACTCAAAACATACGTGTCTCCATTTCCAAAAAGTCCTCCATTGACAGAGGATGGTGTTGTTGTTGTTCTTCTTCTCTTTGTGGAGAGCACTCCTCTGTAACAGGCACAATGTCGCCTGATTGCGAAGTGGATTGTTGAAGTCCAGCCCATTTTTCTATATCTTCATGAGACTTAACAAAGTCTAGCAGCATGGTCTCCATGCTTTTTGCCTCCTCCACACTATCAATTAAGCAGATGACTTCTTTTTTCTGTTGTATTCCTTCTTGTGCAACCAAGGAGCCATCACCAAAAACATCAACAAGCTTGCGGTCTTCAAAACAATATGTACGAATGTAGTGCTTGACCAAAGCTCTTTTTTTGGCCTCCAAATATTGCAAATCTGACATATCGTTATCTGCTACTTGAAGAAGAGAACAATCAATTGGCATGGGATGTTCCTCTGATCTTCTTCTCAGGTCTTCAAATGCATTGCCTTGTCCCAAGAAGGCAATAACTGTTAGGAATTGAATTGCTCCTTTGCAAGGAGCTGATGGAAAGTGATGCAATGCACCACAACAATGGTAGCTCAAATTATCTCCCATGGCGTGAAAGGCACATTGCAATTTTGTGAAGTTAGTGAAATCCACAAATGCAAGAAAGACAAATCCAGGATCTGTTGACCCTCCAGCAATAGCCAAGATCCCATCCAAAGCATTGTTAAATGTCTCCTCACTCCACTTCAAATTGCCTCCAACGTTTTTTGTCATATCTAAAACACATAAGCCAATAGGCACTTTATTATTGAAGTGGCGCATCAAGTAGAGATTGCCTTCCATTTGTAGGCTCACCACATAGATTGACCATGGCAAATCTCTAGGCTCAGTTTTCTCCTTTTGAAGGTGAATTGCCCATTGCATGTATTTTATTGCTCCATCTGGAAAAGCCATTTTCTTTGTTCCACGCGTCAAACTAGATCTGATCCATTCCTCGCATAGCATTAAAATTGTTTTATAAACAACATCATTGATGTTATACATTTTGACCACCTCCTCCCAGTCTTTACATGGTGAAGACTCATTCAAATTGTTGAAGCCTTCAAGAAGTGCATCTTGAATCAATTTGTCTTGCTTCAACTGCTTGATTCGATCATACATGTCAGTTGCATCACCATCCTTTGCACTCTTTGACAGTAAAATCTTCTCATCTCTAATCTCTTCTTGAATAGTCTTTACCTCTGATTCCTCAAGGCCACAAAGATATCTAAATACAGTTGTTGGGGGTTTCTTATTCTCCTCTTCTAGATTTTCAATGATTTCTATCCAGCAATCATAAACTAAATCAGAGTAGGTGACCATGTGTGCCTGTTTAGCAATCCAACTTGCTGCTGCACTCATTCTTGCCAATCGAAGAAAACCCTGAAAAGAAATAGAGAAATAATTAAACTATTGAGCAAGATTTGTTAATTAAACACTATCAAAAAGACAAAGAAAATAACTTACATCCCATCCGGCACGAGATGCATGTCCCTCTGCAATTCCACTTGCTGCCTTTGGTGGTCGTCCTGCGAAGATCCATTGACTCCGTAAATGTCTCAATATTTGGCTGTAAGGTTGCTTGACATACAATGCCTGAGCCTCCTCATTTGCAATGGCAGATATAGCAGTTGCAACAAATGGAGGAGCATTCACAACAATGCGAGCCTTTCTAAATTTATACACGCTAATCAGTCTTTCAAAGATCTCTTTGTTGTTTTGTTCATTGTGAAGCAAAACTTTTGCAGCATAGATTGAATGCTGCCCATCAAGAATCCAATAATGATAATCTTTAATTTTTTGCTCCTCTACCTCTTCTACTGCCAAAGGAGTCCCCTTCTTTGATTTTGCATTTCGAACAGGCATCAAATATGCACATGCTGCAGGCTTGGTCGTACTCCGTGAAAATCCAAATAACACACTTTCAGCGTGTTTTTTATCCATAATACGTGCATTATAGTGATCAGGAGCAAGCCAACAATTTTGAATAGGGATATCAAATTCCCTATATTGGAAAGGAAAATAATTTATGTACTTATTCATTCCACCTGTATCTTTTTCTTGTCCTTTCATGGCCTCAGCTTCTAAAACATCTGGATCCACAATTCTCATCTTTGACATTGAACCCTCTGTTGATGAGGATGCCAAAGATGCCTTGTCTACATCCAAAATGGAGCTAGTTCGCTTAGCTTCTACTTTCTGCACTTTTGCTTGCTTCTTTGTGGATGGTGGTCGTGAAGCTTTCACCTTTTTTCGTTGTAGTGTGGCAATGATGGAGCTTTGAAGTTGATCTGCTGTGATATTTGGATTTGATTCTGCAAACTTCCATCCTCGAGAAAACATTGTCTCTTCTTTGTTTCTAGACATGCGCTCCAATGCATATGCTCCTGGAGATAGTTGAAATTCTAGATTCATTGGAACTAGAATGTCAATGCATTCCACCTCTGGATGACTATCAACTACAGAGACAGATGCTTCCACAACTTGTCCAACATCTTCAAACAAGCTGTCATTATCCTTTTTGGCAATAAATAGATGCACCTTATGAAATTGTGCACCCTCTATACCATGTATGTCCAAATACCATTTCCTAAGATCATTGCAAGTATAGTCAACTGAGACAGCAACCCTTGCAACCTGTTTTTTTGGAGCCATCTTTCCTGAAACAAAAAAAACCAAATGTTATTTTAACATATACTTTTTTGTAATGGATTAAGTTTGTGTGAATACAAGTTCCACCACTTGTTCAAGCTAGATCTAAGCAAGTATACATAGTGATCATTTAAGCTAGTAAACTAAGGGAAGGGAGAAGTAAGGTCCACCACTTGTCCAAGCTTAGCTCTAGACAACATGGAGAGATTGGAGGTCTACTAATTGTCTAATATAGGCTAACTATATTGAAACATAGAGAGAAGCAAAGGTCCACCACTTGTCCAATCTAGGGTCCATTGAAACATGGAGAGAAGGATGCTCCACCATTTGTCCAAAATAGGCTCCATTGAAACATGAAGAGAAACAAGATGCACCATGTCTTTGAGATGCTAGGCTCCATTGAAATACCTTAAACCCATGATATTTTGTATATGTGGGGTTTAAATTCAAGGTCCACCACTTGTCCAACCTATTATCCCTAGTAGCATGAGTGGTTTGGTCTCAAGATTCACCACTTTTCCACTCTATGTCATTATATTAAGAAGATCTGGGTGTTAAGGTCCACCACTTGTCCAACCTATAAGGCTATATCTTAAATGGTATTATTTACCACCACTTGGAATGCACATGATGGGTTTTACATAGGGGTACGGTTCCAAGGTCCACCACTTGTCCAAGCTAACTCTATTGAAACATAGAGAGAATCAAAGGTCCACCACTTGTCCAAGCTAGGCTCCATTGAAACATGGAGAGAAGGATGCTCCACCATTTGTCCAAGCCAGGTTTGATTGAAACATGAAGAGAAGCAAGCTGCACCATGTCTCCAAAATGCTAGGCTCCATTGAAATATCTTAAACCCATGATATTTCGTACATGGGGGGTTTACATTCAAGGTCCACCACTTGTCCAACCTATTATCACTAGTAGCATGAGTGGTTTGATGTCAAGATTCACCACTTTTCTACTCTATGTCATTATATTAAGAAGATCTGGGTGTTAAGGTCCACCACTTGTCCAACCTATAAGGCTATATCTTAAAGGGTATTCTTTCTCACCACTTGGAATGACCATGATAGGTTTTACATGGGGGTTTGGTTCCAAGTTCCACCACTTGTCCAAGCTAACTCTATTGAAACATAGAGAGAAGCAAAGGTCCACCACTTGTCTAAGCTAGGGTCCATTGAAACATGGAGAGAAGGATGCTCCACCATTTGTCCAAGATAGGCTCCATTGAAACATGAAGAGAAGCAAGCTGCACCATGTCTCCAAGATGCTAAGATCCATTGAAATACCTTAAACCCATGATATTTTGTACATGGGGAGTTTACATTCAAGGTCCACCACTTGTCCAACCTATTATCTCTAGTAGCATGAGTGGTTTGGTCTGAAGATTCACCACTTTTCCACTCTATGTCATTACGTTAAGAAGATCTGGGTGTTAAGGTCGACCACTTGTCCAACCTATAAGGGTATATCTTAAAGGGTATTCTTTCTCACCACTTGAAATGTCCATGATATGTTTTACATGGGGGTTTGGCTCCAAGGTCCACCACCTTCTCCAAGCTAACTCTATTGAAACATAGAGAGAAACAAAGGTCCACCACTTGTCCAAGCTAGGCTCCATTGAAACATGGAGAGAAGGATCCTCTACCATTTGTCGAAGCTAACTCTATTGAAACATGGGGGGTTTACATTCAAGGTCCACCACTTGTCCAACCTATTAACGCTAGTAGCATGAGTGGTTTGGTCTCAAGATTCACCACTTTTTCACTCTATGTCATTATATTAAGAATATTTGGGTGTTAAGGTCCACCACTTGTCCAACCTATAAGGCTATATCTTAAGGGTTATTCTTTCTCACCACTTGGAGTGACCAGCATAGGTTTTACATGGGGGTTTTGTTTCAAGGTCCACCACTTGTCCAAGCTAACTCTATTGAAACATAGAGAGAATCAAAGGTCCACCACTTGTCCAAGCTAGGGTCCATTGAAACATGGAGAGAAGGATGCTCCACCATTTGTCCAAGATACACTCCATTGAAACATGAAGAGAAGCAAGCTACACCATGTCTCCAAGATGCTAGGCTCCATTGAAATACCTCAAACCCATGATATTTTGTACATGGGGGGTTTACATTCAAGGTCCACCACTTGTCCAACCTATTATCTCTAGTAGCATGAGTGGTTTGGTCTCAAGATTCACCATTTTTCCACTCTATGTCATTCTATTAAGAATATATGGGTGCTAAGGTCCACCACTTGTCCAACCTATAAGGCCTATATCTTAAACTTTATTCTTTCTCACCACTTGGAGTTACCAAGATAGGTTTTACATGGGAGTTTGGTTCCAAGGCCCACCACTTGTCCAAGCTAACTCTATTGAAACATAGAGAGAAGCAAAGGTCCACCACTTGTCCAAGCTAGGCTCCATTGAAACATGGAGAGAAGGATGCTCCACCATTTGTCCAAGATAGGCTCCATTGAAACATGAAGGGAAGCAATCTGCACCATGTCTCCAAGATTCTAGGATCCATTGAAATACCTTAAACCCACGATATTGTTTACATGTGGGGTTTAACGTCAAGGTCAGTCACTTTTCCAAGCTATTATCCCTAGTAGCATAGTGGTTGGGTCTCAAGATTTACCACTTTTCCACTCTATGTCGTTATATTATGAAGATCTAGGTTCTAAGGTCGACCACTTGTCCAACCTATAAGGCTAGATCTTAAAGGGTATTATTTTTCACCACTTGGAATGACCATGATATGTTTTACATGGGGGTTTGGTTTCAAGGTCCACCACTTGTCCAAGCTAACTCTATGGAAACATAGAGAGAAGCAAAGGTCCACCACTTGTCCAAGCTAGGCTCCACTGAGACATTTAGAGAAGGATGATCCCCCATTGGTGGAAGATAGGCTTCATTGAAACATGAAAAGAAGCAAGTTGCACCATGTCTCCAAGATTCTAGGATCCATTGAAATACCTTAAACCCACGATATTGTTTACATGTGGGGTTTAACGTCAAGGTCAGTCACTTTTCCAAGCTATTATCCCTAGTAGCATGAGTGGTTTGGTCTCAAGATTCACCACTTTTCCACTCTATGTCATTATATAAAGAAGATCTAGGTGTTAAGGTCGACCACTTGTCCAACCTATAAGCGTATATCTTAAAGGGTATTCTTTCTCACCACTTGAAATGTCCATGATATGTTTTACATAGGGGTTTAGTTCCAAGGTCCACCACTTATCCAAGCTAACTTTATTCTTCTCATAGAGAGAAGCAAAAGGTCCACCACTTGTCCAAGCTAGGCTCCATTGAAACATGGAGAGAAGGATGCTCCACCATTTGTCGAAGCTAACTCTATTGAAACATGGAAGGTATTACATTCAAGGTCCACCAGTTGTCCAACCTATTAACGCTAGTAGCATGAGGGGTTTGGTCTCAAGATTCACCACTTTTTCACTCTGTGTTATTATATTAAGAATATTTGGGTATTAAGGTCCACCACTTGTCCAACCTATAAGACTATATCTTAATGGTTATTCTTTCTGACCACTTGGAGTGACCATGAAAGGTTTTACATGGGGGTTGGTTCCAAGGTCCACCACTTGTCCAAGCTAACTCTATTCAAACATAGAGAGAAGCAAAGGTCCACCACTTGTCTAAGCTAGGGTCTATTGAAACATGGAGAGAAGGATGCTCCACCATTTGTCCAAGATAGACTCCATTGAAACATGAAGAGAAGCAAGCTGCACCATATCTCCAAGATTCTAGACTCCATCGAAATACCTTAAACCCACGTTATTTTGTACATGGGGAGTTTACATTCAAGATCAACAATTTGTCCAACCTATTATCGCTAGTAGCATGAGTGGTTTGGTCTCAAGATTCACCACTTTTCCACTCTCTATCATTATATTAAGAATATTTGGGTGTTAAGGTCCACCACTTGTCCAACCTATAAGACTATATCTTAATGGTTATTCTTTCTCACCTCTTGAAAGACTATATCTTAATGGTTATCCCTAGCTATTATTGCTAGTAGCGTGAGTGGTTTGGTCTCAAGATTCACCACTTTTATTAAGAATATGTGGGTGTTAAGGTCCACCACTTGTCCAACCTATAAGGCTACATCTTAAAGGTTATTCTTTCTTACTACTTGGAGTGACCATGATAGGTTTTACATGGGGGTTTGGTTCCAAGGTCCACCACTTGTCCAAGCTAACTCTATTGAAACATAGAGAGAAGCAAAGGTCCACCCCTTGTCTAAGCTAGGGTCCATTGAAACATGGAGAGAAGGATGCTCCACCATTTGTCCAAGGTAGGCTCCATTGAAACATGAGGAGAATCAAGGTGCACCATGACTCCAAGATGCTAGGCTCCATCGAAAAACATTAAACCCATGATATGTCGTAGATGAGGGGTTTACATTCAAGGTCCAACACTTGTCCAAGCTATTATTGGTAGTAGCCTGAGTGGTTTGGTCTCAAGATTCACCACTTTTCCACTCTATGTCATTATATTAAGAATATGCGCGTGTTAAGGTCCACCACTTGTCCAACCTATAAGGCTACATCTTAAAGGTTATTCTTTATTACCACTTGGAGTGACCATGATAGGTTTTACATGGGGGTTTGGTTCCAAGGTCCACCACTTGTCCAAGCTAACTCTATTGAAACATAGAGAGAAACAAAGGTCCACCACTTGTCCAAGCTAGGGTCCATTGAAACATGGAGAGAAGGATGCTCCACCATTTGTCCAAGATAGGCTCCATTGAAACATGACGAGAAGCAAGCTGCACCATGTCTCCAAGATGCTAGGCTCCATCGAAATACATTAAACCCACGATATTTCGTAGATGAGGGGTTTACATTCAAGGTCCACCACTTGTCCAAGCTATTATTGCTAGTAGCCTGAGTGGTTTGGTCTCAAGATTCACCACTTTTATTAAGAATATGTGGGTGTTAAGGTCCACCACTTGTCCAACCTATAAGGCTACATCTTAAAGGTTATTCTTTCTTACTACTTGGAGTGACCATGATAGGTTTTACATGGGGGTTTGGTTCCAAGGTCCACCACTTGTCCAAGCTAACTCTATTGAAACATAGAGAGAAGCAAAGGTCCACCCCTTGTCTAAGCTAGGGTCCATTGAAACATGGAGAGAAGGATGCTCCACCATTTGTCCAAGGTAGGCTCCATTGAAACATGAGGAGAAGCAAGGTGCACCATGTCTCCAAGATGCTAGGCTCCATCGAAAAACATTAAACCCACGATATGTCGTAGATGAGGGGTGTACATTCAAGGTCCACCACTTGTCCAAGCTATTATTGCTAGTAGCCTGAGTGGTTTGGTCTCAAGATTCACCACTTTTCCACTCTATGTCATTATATTAAGAATATGCGCGTGTTAAGGTCCACCACTTGTCCAACCTATAAGGCTACATCTTAAAGGTTATTCTTTATTACCACTTGGAGTGACCATGATAGGTTTTACATGGGGGTTTGGTTCCAAGGTCCACCACTTGTCCAAGCTAACTCTATTGAAACATAGAGAGAAACAAAGGTCCACCACTTGTCCAAGCTAGGGTCCATTGAAACATGGAGAGAAGGATGCTCCACCATTTGTCCAAGATAGGCTCCATTGAAACATGACGAGAAGCAAGCTGCACCATGTCTCCAAGATGCTAGGCTCCATCGAAATACATTAAACCCACGATATTTCGTAGATGAGGGGTTTACATTCAAGGTCCACCACTTGTCCAAGCTATTATTGCTAGTAGCCTGAGTGGTTTGGTCTCAAGATTCACCACTTTTATTAAGAATATGTGGGTGTTAAGGTCCACCACTTGTCCAACCTATAAGGCTACATCTTAAAGGTTATTCTTTCTTACTACTTGGAGTGACCATGATAGGTTTTACATGGGGGTTTGGTTCCAAGGTCCACCACTTGTCCAAGCTAACTCTATTGAAACATAGAGAGAAGCAAAGGTCCACCCCTTGTCTAAGCTAGGGTCCATTGAAACATGGAGAGAAGGATGCTCCACCATTTGTCCAAGGTAGGCTCCATTCAAACATGAGGAGAAGCAAGGTGCACCATGTCTCCAAGATGCTAGGCTCCATTGAAAAACATTAAACCCACGATATGTCGTAGATGAGGGGTTTACAGTCAAGGTCCACCACTTGTCCAAGCTATTATTGCTAGTAGCCTGAGTGGTTTGGTCTCAAGATTCACCACTTTTCCACTCTATGTCATTAAATTAAGAATATGCGCGTGTTAAGGTCCACCACTTGTCCAACCTATAAGGCTACATCTTAAAGGTTATTCTTTATTACCACTTAGAGTGACCATGATAGGTTTTACATGGGGGTTTGGTTCCAAGGTCCACCACTTGTCCAAGCTAACTCTATTGAAACATAGAGAGAAACAAAGGTCCACCACTTGTCCAAGCTAGGGTCCATTGAAACATGGAGAGAAGGATGCTCCACCATTTGTCGAAGCTAACTCTATTGAAACATGGGGGGTTTACATTCAAGGTCCACCACTTGTCCAAGCTATTAGTGCTAGTAGCACGAGTGGTTTTGTCTCAAGATTCACCACTTTTTCACTCTATGTCATTATATTAAGAATATTAGGGTGTTAAGGTCCACCACTTGTCCAACCTATAAGGCTATATCTTAAAGGTTATTCTTTCTCACCACTTGGAGTGACCATGATAGGTTTTAAATGGGGGTTTGGTTCCAAGGTCCACCACTTGTCCAAGCTAACTCTATTGAATAATAGAGAGAAGTAAAGGTCCACCACTTGTCCAAGCTAGGGTCCATTGAAACATGGAGAGAAGGATGCTCCACCATTTGTCCAAGATAGGCTCCATTGAAACATGAAGAGAAGCAAGATGCACGATGTCTCCAAGATGCTAGGCTCCATCGAAATACCTTAAACCCACGATATTTCGTAGATGGGGGGTTTACTTTCAAGGTCCACCACTTGTCCAAGCTATTATCGCTAGTAGCATGGTTTGGTCTCAAGATTCACCAGTTTTCCACTCTATGTCATTATATGAAGAATATCTGGGTGTTAAGGTCCACCACTTGTCCAACCTATAAGGCTATATTCTAAATGATATTTTTTTTGACCACTTGGAATGTGCATGATATGTTTTACATGGGGTTTTATTCCAAGGTCCACCACTTGTCCAAGCTAGATCTATTACATATATATTATACATACAATATTCAACTAGATTCCCTACCTATCATGTCCAGTAGCATGGATGCTCTAGCTTGAAGGTCCACCACTTGTCCAACCTATACTCTCTTATGTAAGGGAGATCTCGCTATAAATTCAAAACCTTCCCGCCTAAATTTAAAATATCCCTCCCAAATCTTAAATATCCCGCCTAAATTTTAAACTATCCCGCCCAAATTTTAAAATTCAAACTTTTTTATAAAAATTTAAATTTTACTACTTAAATTTAAAATATTCCACGCAAAATTGATTTTAAATTCAAGTTTACCACAAAAAGATATCATTATACCACCTAAATTCAAATATGCAAACCTCAAATCATTATATTGTACATAAATTCAAACAAATTCAAATTAACAAGCCTAAACTGATATTAGTTTGCATAGATATGAATTTATCACACCTAAATTATGTCACCATGTTAGAGAGAGTGGTTAGAGAATTTGAACAAGGTCCACCACTTGTCCAACCTAGATACCAAGAAGGATTGAGTGTACAAGGTATTGTTTGGAGGTCCTTATAGTCCATTGGTCTTAAGGTCCACCACTTGTGGTAAGGGTCACCAAAAAGTGTATATATTCATCCAAAGAAATACACGTATTTTTGGTCTACATGTCCTAGTTTAAACCATTTATGTCCATTAGGTGTATCACTAAACAACACTACTATTTTTGAGAAACAGAAGTTACAATCATATCTACAAATGGATTAGAGGAAAATCAGCTCAGCATACATCCAGAACTCGCTACAAGAATCGACTTTAACAGATCACGCAAGTAAGTCTTCCATTCAATTTTACTAGTATTACAATGTGTTAGTTATTTGTGATATTTATGTATGTATATATACTATGTGTGCATATCGTAATTAAGTGTAATTGTGTATCTGCATTATGTATGAGTATTACAATGAAATAACACAAATATACATACATACACATAGATAACACAGACGCACACATACATGAGCATGTATTTTCAAGAGAGAGATAGCAAATACAGAGATAGATAGATAGAGAGAGAGAGAGAGATAAATAACTGTTTTTTAGAGAGAGGAGAGAGAAAGATAACAGATTTCACTGTGTTTATGTATGTGGAAGAGAGGAAGACGATGTATGGGAATATGTGCACGTATTTTCAAGAGAGAGACAACAAGATAACAGATTTCATTGTGGTTATGTATGTGGAAGTGAGGAAGACGATGTGTGGGAATATGTGCATGTATTTTCAAGAGAGAGACAGCAAGATAACAGATTTCACTGTGGTTATGTATGTGGAAGAGAGGAAGACGATGTGTGGGAATATGTGTATGTGTGCGGGGATACTTTTAAACTATGTATCTCTGTCTTTTGACGAGAGAGTGTGTGTGCAAGAAGAGTTACAGAGAACCATCTTCTCTATATGGAGAAAGACAGAGAGTGAGAGAGAGAGAAATACCTGTTTTTTCTCTATTCGTGAGGTGTGCAATGTCTCCTGAGAAGACTGCCCGATCCTGCCCTTCTGGAAAGCGTTGTGTACGCTGCTGTTTCTTTGTCTTGTGCGCGAACTTTCAATCCTGTGCACTCCACCTGTGTGTTGTGTACGATGCCGAGCTTGCTCCTCTACGCACGCGTATACTCCAACTGTGTGCGATCCGTGTGCGCTTTCTGTGTTTTTGCTGCTCGCCTGCTTTCTCTGTGTGCGTTTCTCGTGCGCTCTCTGTGTGCCTAATCTTGATAGGGTTTATTAGAATGCCACGTATGCTACAAGTCCATGTTTTATCATAGGATTAAAAAAAACAAAAGCAATATAAAAAATTAACCAATTCACACGGCCAAAATTAAAGAAATCATGGTTGAAAATATGAAAAACATGCATAACTCTATACTAGGAATTCACTTAAAAAAAAAAAATCTTTGGGCGCTGCCCCTAGCCCCGCGGGGACGCTGCCCCTCGACCCCGCCCGGCAGTCGCGCCGGGAGGCGACAAGGGGCTGCCGCCCCTTGACCCCGCCCGGGGCGCTGCCCCAGGACCCCGCCCAGAACAATATCCCAAAATCAACCTCCCAAGCCCCGCCATCGAGAGCGCTATATTCCACATCCCCATCAAGAGCGCTATCCCCAAACCTCACGTGGAAGCGCTGCCTTGTCACCCCATTGTGGCATTGCCCTAAGACCCCGCATCTGGAGTGCTAAATGGGAACATTCTTCATTAGTGAAATTTTGAACATAAATTATATTAGCACATACTTAAATATAATACAAATATTAACATATTAGCTATACTACTAATTTACTATAGCAGTTCTAGATTATGTCCCATACTATATTTAAGGTGCCAAAGGTTTGGCCTTATGGTCCTAGATTTAGCCAAGTGGTCAACACATATAGGACCAAGTGCACACTGTGCCACAAAACTTGGCCACCACTTCACTTGCCAAAGTTTAGGCCACATGGTCAATCCTAACTTTCCAATGTTCTTATTATGTCACCTTTTGCCTCGTGGAAAACCTAGGCTTGTTTTCACATACTCAGGCACTTCAAGCCACAATAAATTGTCATTACTCTTCGACAACCCTTTTGTTCAAGTCTTTGAAAAAACATTGTTTAAGGCCACCCTAAACCATTTTCATTTAGGGGTGTCTAAAACTAGCTTTTTGGCAATTCGAGAAGAAAATGGTCAAAGTTTTATACTTAGTTTTAACCACTTGACCAATTCAAATATTGGAAAGCAAGGTCTTGTAATACTTTTCTTTGGACATCACACATTAAAACTAGGTCCCTCACTTGTCCAAGCTATGCTCTAATACAATAAAGGGCTTTTGGTTTCAAGATGCACCACTTTCCCAACCTTGATTCCATTAAAGAAGCTAGCTCTACTTAGACATTTAATAGCAAGGTCTTGCAGCAGTTCAGATTGAACATTTTCCATGGCAGCTAGGTCCACCACTTATCTAAGCTATGCTCTAATAGAGTAAGGGGGTTTTGGTTTCAAGATCCACCACTTGTCCAAACTTGATTTGGGAAGCAAGGTCCTATAATAGTTTGCTTTGGACATTCACCATTACAACTAAGTCCACCACTTCTCCAAGCTATGTTCTAATACACTAAGGAGGTTTTGGTTTCAAGGAGAACCACTTGTACGACTCTGTTTTTGGAAGTAAGGTCTTTACATAGTTCACCTTGGACCTTGGACATTGGATACTACAACTAAGCCCACCACTTGTCCAAGATATCCTCTATATATAGCCAAAGGGTTTGGGTTTCAAGATTCACCACTTTTCCAACCTTTCTTCCATTAAAGAAAGGAGGGGCTTTATAACTAGGTCCACCACTTGTCCAAGCTATGCTCTGATATGGAAAGGGGATTTTGGTTTCAAGGTCCACCACGTGTTCAACCTTGCAAGACTCAAGGGATACTTGGACATTGGAAAGCATAGTCCTATAGTAGTTGATAGGTGGCAGTGGGTATTACAACTAGGTCCAACCTATGCTCTCATATCGCAAAGAGGCTTTGCTTTCAAGGTCCACCACTTGTCCAACCTTGCTTCCATTAAAGAAATGAGGGGCTACGTAAACATTGGCAAGCAAGGTAGCAAGGTTCTAAGGTGTTTCACCTTGGATATTGGGCATTATAACTAGGTCCACCACTTGTCCAAGCTATGCTCTGATAAAGAAAGGGGATTTTCGTTTCAAGGTCCACCATGTGTTCAACCTTTCTAATATAGAAAGGGGATTTTTGTTTCAAGGTCCACCACGTGTTCAACCTTGAAAGACTCAAGGGATACTTGGACATTGGAAAGCATAGTCTTATAGTAGTTGATAGGTGGTAGTGGGTATTAAAACTAGGTCCAACCTATGCTCTTATATAGCAAAGAGGCTTTGGTTTCAAGGTCCACCACTTGTCCAACCTTACTTCCATTAAAGAAATGAGGGGCTACGTAAACATTGGCAAGCAAGGTAGCAAAGTCCTAAGGTATTTCACCTTGGATATTGGGCATTATAACTAGGTCCACCACTTGTCCAAGCTATGCTCTGATAAAGAAAGGGGATTTTCGTTTCAAGGTCCACCATGTGTTCAACCTTTCTAATATAGAAAGGGGATTTTTGTTTCAAGGTCCACCACGTGTTCAACCTTGAAAGACTCAAGGGATACTTGGACATTGGAAAGCATAGTCTTATAGTAGTTGATAGGTGGCAGTGGGTATTAAAACTAGGTCCAACCTATGCTCTTATATAGCAAAGAGGCTTTGGTTTCAAGGTCCACCACTTGTCCAACCTTACTTCCATTAAAGAAATGAGGGGCTACGTAAACATTGGCAAGCAAGGTAGCAAAGTCCTAAGGTATTTCACCTTGGATATTGGGCATTATAACTAGGTCCACCACTTGTCCAAGCTATGCTCTGATATAGAAAGGGGATTTTTGTTTCAAGGTCCACCACGTGTTCAACCTTGAAAGACTCAAGGGATACTTGGACATTGGAAAGCATAGTCCTATAGTAGTTGATAGGTGGCAGTGGGTATTACAACTAGGTCCACCACTTGTCCAACCTATGCTCTCATATAGCAAAGAGGCTTTGGTTTCAAGGTCCACCACTTGTCCAACCTTGCTTCCATTAATATAGCAAGGAGGATTTGGTCTCAAGGTTCACCACTTGTCCAACCTATGCAAACCTTTTTCATGTTGTAGCATGATTTTTGGTTTGAAGAGTATTTTTCTATAACTATGGATTTAACAATGTAATCTTTTTACTTACAAGATGGACTTCGAATCTGGGGAGAAAGTACATATGATACTTGACAATGAAATCGTTGGTATTGGTTGTGTGTGTAGAACAGATCCATATTCCACTTGTGGTGGTACAAAGATAGGGCTGGGAAATGTCTCCATACTAGTGGAGGAATGCTTGAAGGATGTGGTCCTACCTTTTCCTACAATGGATACTTCATCTCTCCAAGGCTCATTATGGAGTGCTGTTCGATGGTCAAAGCTTCTTTTGCAATCTTTTGTATTAAATGGGAACTTAATTGATCCACACGAAAGCTACAATGGTGATGAAGAACATGATCATTCTGATCCTCTAGTTACAGATGCAATACCTATGACAAGCCCAGAATTTGAAGCAATGATTCGAGAGTCTTGGAGAAATCAGAGGGTCCTTTTAAAAGATGACACAATGATGCAAACCATGAATGAAGGGACCATCTTATATGTATTTCCACATGATTATGTCAACTTTCAGGAACTTGGTCCTGATTGTGTGGGTGTGGGTATTGAAAGAGAAAATGCAAGCATTCATGATGTGGTTGAAGTGGGTAGCATCACTTTGCTAAAGTGGCCCATCAAGCAGACAACAATGTTGAATGGGAGCCCATTACAACGCTTTGTTCCTGTTGATGGCATGCATGCTACATATGAGGATGTATCCAACGATGGCAATGTTGGAAAAAAACTTGATGGGAGTAATGTTGTCCAGTTGTCAAGGAAGAGACGATACACTTTCATGAACAGGACTCAAAAATCAAAAGCAGCACCAGCTTCGACTTTTTACCTTTCAAACAAATCAATTCAAAGGGTATCATGCATTGATTGTTGTGCACAAAAATGCTGCCAATTTGCAGATCGTGATATGGTGACAAGGTTACGACAACAATTTTGGGGAGAGTCTCAAAAATCACGCACTAATTATGTTTATGATGTTCTTTCTATATGTTATCAGAAAGATGAGAAGTCACGATACCAATTCAGGCTAAATGGCTCTATTGTTTGTTGTAGAGCATGGTATGAGCTACATGGAATACCAAAGACATCATTTTATCGATACAAGGAGAACTTTGAAAATGGTGTGCGCCAATATGTACATGGGAACACATGTACATTGAGAAGGGGACTTCAACATACTAGTTTAGCAAGAGCACTACTAAACGAGTTTGTGGAAAATAACTCTGAGAAAATGCCACATAGAAGTAGAACACTGCTAGATGGCTCAAGAGAGACTCAATTGGTGATTCCATCAACATACAAACAAGTGGATATTTTATGTGAAATCAACACGACACTTGACCAAATGGGCTATGAGAAGAAGCTATCCCAATCTTCTTTTGGTAGAATTTGGAACAAAGAGTACCCACATGTCACTTTAACAAAGACGAGTGAGTTCTCTAAGTGCAATATTTGTAGTTCAATCAAGGCAAGGTTAGAAGCTAAACCTTCTCTTGAAGAGAGAGCTCTTCTCTTGAGGGAGAGAGAAGTTCACATGGCACAACAAAAGAGTTGCAGAAGCCTATATTATGCATGGCGCACGTATTCAGAAACTCAACCACAAAAATATGTATGCATAATCCATGATAAGATGGATCAAAAGAAGACTGCCATTCCTAGATTACGCATTGTTCCCAAGGGTGTGGATTCAGGATATAATCTGCAGGTGGCATTGATTGGCATGATCACTCATGGACATGGAGAAGGTCATTACGGACACTTTGTCTTGAATGGTTTGTGGCCAGCTCATCCAAATCTTACAATTGGCTCAATTGCTAATTGTTTACATAACCTCGAGAGGATAGATAAGCATCCTCTTGGTGATCTAGTAACAAATGGACTTCCAAGGAGCAATATTTCACTACTACATGCTTTGAACTCAAGGGATGCTTTGGACTACCATAACTTGAGTGATGGAAAAGAGCCCATTGTGCAGTCGTCAGAAATTGCAGAAGAGGAATTGGGGTCAACATTTCGCAGATTGCCAGAGAACTTGTTGCTACAATTGGATAATTGTGCAGGGGAAAACAAAAATCGATACTTATTTGCCTATTTGTCAATGCTTGTTGCAAGGGGTGTTTTCAAAACCATCCAGCTGGGATTTTTAATGGTTGGGCATACACATGAGGACATAGACGCCATGTTTAGTAGGTTTTCAGAGAAGTTGAGAGTTACACAAACCTATACTTTGCCACATTTGATGGATACATTACGAAACAGCTCATCTTCATCTCCAGCTCCATTTTTTCTCACAAAGATCCCTGATTTCAAGCAATATTGTGATGGCTATCTTTGTGATGGACAAGACATACTTGTTGGACATTCCAAACCGCTTCAGTTCAGGTTCTTTATGCAGGATGAGACACCAATGATGCAATATAAGGCACATGTAGGTGTATCAAGTTGGAGTGGAAGTATTCGCCTTTGGAAAACAGACACAGAAGGCAAGCCAATGTTACCACATGGAGATCCACCTCTAGTACAAATGGCGGAGTATGTCAAGGCCCACGAAGAAGTCATTTTGGGGCTAAAGAACTATATAAAATTTTGGAAAAATTTAGGGAATGGTTCAAGTATTCCGCGATATTATAGACCCGTGATAGATTATTGGAGTAAGGTAATTGAAGAGATTGGAAAAGCAATCATATCAGAGGGAGTCTTGTATGAAATATTTTGGCCAAAAACTCAAGAATATTCTCATCTACAAAGCACTACAATGAATTTGCAACAAGGAGCAGAAAGATTCCTAGGCCTTGAAGAGTTGAACGATCATTTTTGTGGGCCTCAACGAGATAGGCCAAGGGAAGAGTTTGACCCTATGTCTGATGTGCACCAAGGTGACTTTCTTATGCTTGTTCCGAGTGACACAGAAATCTATCCAGTGTGGCTTGCAATGGCTTTATCTGACATTGATAATGAGCCTACATCACCAAACTACAGAAAACTCTTGATTCAATATTGGGCACCTTGCGCGAGAAAAAGTGGGATGACAGATACTCAAGCTTACAGTAATTGTTGGAAGGGTTATTGGGCTGTCAACTATAAGGACCCACAAGTGTGGGAAACTATAGATGCAATTGTTTGGTCCTGGAGACCCAACAAAGAAGGACCATTTTCTAGAATAAAGATTCCAGAAAGACATGCTCTAAAAGCCAAAGAAGGCCTCACTCGTGCACATCAGCCACACTTGGATCAAAGTTCAGATATGGTATCAAATGTGGAGTAGAATTATGTGGAGCTTCTATTGTGACTATACTAGTCAATTTGTAAACAAAATCTTTTTTGTATCTTCCTTTGTTTTATGTAATTTATAGTTATTATTCAAATCCATGTGTTGTACATCCTCTTGACTTTTGGTGTTTATCAACACCACAATCCTATGAGATTTTCACTTTATTTACTAGCCACACACCTCAATTTTTCCCACTTTAAGTGGAAAATTCCCAAATTACATGAATTCGGTCGATTTGGAGATTCCCATAATGTGAGATTTTTACCAAAATACCTAATATGGTCTTTTATGCCAAAAGACTAAGTATGATAGAGGGAAGCAACCTAGATTACTCCAACCATTGCCAATCCCTAATTCACCATGGGAGAGTATATCCATGGATTTTATCTTTGGATTACCCAAGTCTATCCATGGGAATATGGGAATATGGGAATATGGGAATATGGGAATATGGGCAATAGTCGACGGGTTTAGAGCAAGCACACTTTATTCCTGTCAAAAAGACTATTAAGGCACACCAAATGGCAACTCTCTTCATATCCCAAATTTTCAAACACTATGGATTGCCAACATCCATCCTGTCAGATAGAGATCCTAGAATGAGCAATAATTTTTCGAAAGGTCTTTTTGAAAACCTAGGTACAAGATTGAATTTCTCTTCAGCTTATCATCCACAAACGGATGGCCAATGTGAGATAGCCAATCTTACAAATTTGTATCTACTAAAGACCAATGTTATAGAAGTAGATCAACGCTCACAATGGAAAAAGTACTTACCTCTTATAGAGTATGCACACAATAATATTGTGCAATACTTCTACAGGAAAAGCGCCTTTTGAAATCATTGAGGGAAGACCTAAAAGTCTCTTGCTACTTAAAGTACATGGGAAGATCTTTGTTGTCGATGAGTATAGCCGTGACCTACAAGAATCTTTTCAAAAGATTAAGGAGGCTATATCCATCTCTCAACAAAGGAAAAAAGTTGTTGCTGACAAGCACAGAAGGGTCTTAAAGTTTAAAGAAAATGATTGGGTCTTACTTAAGTTTCCCAAGGCTCGATTGAGGCAAAAGACGGGTAAAAATTCCTTCGGGCCATCGAAAGTATTATGCTAAACTAGCAAAAAGATAGTATGGTCCTTTTCAAATCTTGAATCCAATCAATGAGATGGCTTATCAACTCGAGCTGCCCAACCATTGGCTCATGCACAATGCTTTTCATGTGAGAATACTTAAGCCCTACAAAGGAGAGCCACCAAGTGAACCAATTATTGAGCACCCTCCCAAAATGGAAAAAGTACTTACCTCTTATAAAGGATTATGCAGTGATTGCTTCACCCTTGACCAACCTTTTGAGAAAAGGTGTAAAGATAAGCTGGGAACCACTACACCAAGAAAGGTTTGACCAACTTAAGGAGTATGTGACTACAACACCGTGCCTAAAGCTATCAGATTTCAGCTAGGAACTCAACCAAAAACCCTTTTTGAGCCCCATATCTATACCCAACAACTTAATCATTGAAAAAATGAAGGAAGTTACATCATCTGATCCAAAGTATCAAAGGCAGCTTAACCAAGTTGTTCGATCTGGGGATTCAAACGGATCCTAACTTAAAGAAGGCTATAGCCCTACTTTAGGACACCCAGGATATGCGAAGACTCTCAATGTTGTACAAAAAAGTTTCTATTGGACTGGGAAAAAGGCATATGTTCTACGCTATGTTCAGCAATGCTTGACATGCCAAAGGATTAAAGCTGAGAGAGTTAAACTTCCCAGTAAATTTCAACCACTAGACATTCCCCAAATGAAGTGGGAGTGTATAAGTATGGACTTTTTCATTGGATTACCTACAGTACAAGGAGGATATAATTCACTTATGGTAGTTCTTGACCTACTCACGAAGGTTGTGAATCTCATATTGGTCAAGACAACCTTTACCGCCTCCGATATTGTACGACTATTTGTTAAAGAGATTTTTAGATTGCATGGATTTCCCAAACGGATCGTAAGCGATCAAGATGTGAAGTTCACTTCACACTTTTGGACCTCACTCTTCAAGGAAATTGGAACAGAATTAATCTTTAATATCGCATACCATCCTCAATCGGATGGTCAAACAGAGCGAGTCAACCAAATCATTGAAGCTTATTGCAGTAGAGAGCCTAAACAATGGATTCAATTTTTACCTCTAGTGGAATATACTTACAATGTCAGGACAAGGGTAAGGCCGGACCAGGCAGTGTGGAAAGGGAGTCCAACTAGGGCAAAGGGCTAGGAGCTTGCTATATAGTGGGAGGTTGGGTGGTGGACTCCAAGGCACTAGTTTCCCTAGTCTTACACTGGTATCAAGAGCCAAGTTGCTATTTTTGGGAAAAAGGAAGGCGTGGTGATTTTTAGCCACACAAGGCCTTGCATGTTGTGGTTGAAGCCATGAAGCCTATCTCTTGCTAAGGGAGGACGACGAGGTCGAATCCCGTGTGTAGGCGGGCTTGGCAAGGGGAGATGTCGAGTGAAGGAGCACCAAACCGAGTGCGTGCAAGCTCAACAGGAGCACACCGGGCCTTTGGAGAACATTCGACACACGGTCGGTGCCCGCCTCGCATCACACAGCCCCCCTCAACCTTCCCCTGCTCTTGCGCTGCCTGCTCGCTAGCTATGGCCTTTTTTGAATCCATGTGTTCACATACAAACGCCTAAGGCCAAGGGCCTTAGGACTTAAATTGATATTTAGGGTGGTTACACACCCCACAACGAGTGACAAGCTTCATAACCAGACTTCGTGAGCACGTATTCGATTTTGATCGGCAAAGGGGGCCGGCAAGTACACGGCAAGTACATAAATTCCCTGCGTGCTTATTGCAAAAAATCAGCAATTAGATAAAGCTTCTCAAAGGGATTCATTGGCGACGGTATTTCTCAAATTAATTGTGGTTGAAAGCAGTACTACTCACACTCGATTTGGCTACGACGTGTCCAAATCAAGTATCTGCACGGTTGGAATTTTGGATTGATTTCAACTTGGACAATTGACATAATTAGCACGGCTAATTAACCTTGGAGGTGCCAATTACAACTACGGGATTAATTTACCTCGACTCAAGGTATTCTTTCTTCTGCTCCTTCCACAGCACGGTGTTTCCATGGATTCAAGTATCAATATGAATTTTGATTTCGAGCATAATACGCCCAATCCTGCCCGTGATGGCCTCGGGGCCGGATGCTCTCACGGAGAGTGCCTGCGACGCTATGGCGGGTGACGACGCTTATGAACTCCTTGATATTCAAGAATTTCGTACACTTCAGACACACATATCAATCATGGAAGGAAATTTTGCATCTTTAAATAAAAACGTCACTAAATTATCCACGTTCGTGATACAATTAATCAACAGCAATCCAAGGGTCCTGTTGACAAGCGCATGCATGAGCACATTGCTACACAGGGGCAAGGCCCCTCTGATCATGGACAAGGTCCATCTGCCAATGCTTTGCACACTCTCATTGCAAAAGAGGTTGATGAGTTGTTGAAAAACACCAAGCCGCTGACTTTTAGGGGAGAAGACAGAGATCGCAATAAGGATGCAGTGAATATCTTTCTCAGTAAGTGGAATGGAATTTACGCCTTACGGCGTACTCCAGATGCAGTCAGAGCACTACAAACAAGTTTAACTCTAGAAGGCAAGGCCTACAAATGGTGGATGTCTCTCAAGGAGAAGAATATCATACCACAGAGTTGGGCAGCTTTTGGAACTATGTTTCGCAAAGAATTCTTGCCTACAAATGAGGCAGATTGGAATTGGACGGCTTGAAACACGTATTTCATGTGCCAATAGCCATCATAACTTGAATATATATTGCACTATCGGGATGTTATCCTCAAGTTGGAAGGCCTAGACACCTTTCAGCAAGTACCTAGGTTTATCCGTGGTCAGAAACCAGAGCTTAAGAAGCACGTCAAGACTCAAGACCCTAAAACACTTGAGGAAGCCATAGTGAAAGTACATATTCACAATGATCCAGATGAAAAGAAATCACATCATAATCATGTGCCTGCCAATACACATGTTAATACACGCACACAATACGGGCACAATAAAAGGAAATTTATAGTAACCACTTCTGAAGCATCTAAAAAACCCAAGGGGTCCAGAGGTTCTCTCTCTCCTAAGTACTTTGATAAAGCTAAGAAAGAGAAATTATGTTTCCAATGCTTGGGAAGCGTTCATGGCAAAAAGGATTGTCCCCAGGGGAAATATGTTGCTCATGGCAAGGAGAAAGCAGTGCACATGGTGCAATTGCTGCCGCTTGAGTCTTCCTCATGATTCTCTATAGTGGAAGTAACACACACCGAGGTGGTGCATGAATGCTTTCTCACAGCTTCCATGTGGCAATAGACCTTCATACCACATGATTTAGTACGTATGCACGGATCTCTGCAAGGGCACAAGGTGTGCATCTTGGTAGATGACGGTGCTACTCACAATTTTATCAATTATGGATTGGTGATAAAACTCAAATTGCCTCAAACTCCGAGTACCCACCACTACAAGGTAGCAATCTAGGATACTCAAGTCCGAGCCATCCCGTTGGAAGTACAAGGATACTCCACATCCTTGGATTTTCAGGTTATGAACATGGAGAGGGCAGACGTGGTCCTTGGTAGGGAATGGTTGCATAGCCTAGGACCATCACTAAAGCGTAGCTATGAGCACAACAGCTTTATGTTTGAATCCCATGGCACACATGTGTTATTGTTAGGAGAGAAGGATGTACCTTCTTTACCATGTATATGTACAGTTGAGCTTATGCAGCTCGTTTCTAATAATAAAATAGATCAAGTTTTGCTATGTTGCTCATTGTCTCATTTTCTCTCTAGCATTGAATCTGTTGAATATTCCTCAATGCCGTATGCTTCTCTCTCATCTCTTCCACCAATGGCTACTTCCCAACAAGCAAAAGTTGCTAGTGAATTAAAAATTTTATTAAAGGAATTTCACGATGTTTTTCCTGATGATTTGCCACCAGGATTACCGCCGACACAATCTGTGCAACATAGCATCGATGTGGTTGAAGGCAATAAACCAGTCAGTAAACTGCCCTATCGCATGAGTTACTCTGAAGCTGTTGAGGTGGAACGTCAGCTTGCTGACTACCTTAGCAGAGGGTTTATACAACCTAGTTCTTCACCATGGGCTTCTCCTATCCTATTAGTGAAAAAAAAGACGTCAGTATGCGCATGTGCGTAGACTACCGTGGCTTAAATGCGGTTACTGTTAAGAACAAGTACCCATTGCTGTGCATGGATGAGTTGTTCGACAAACTCACTCATGCTCGTATTTTTTACGAAAATAGACTTGCGGTCAGGGTATCACCAAGTCCGTATTTGACTTGCTGATATACCCAAAACTGCATTCCCAACAACGTTTGGACACTACGAGTTTTTGGTTGTCTTTTGGGTTAACCAATGTGCCTGCAACATTCATGAAACTTAAGGATTGTGTCTTGAAGCCACTTGGGCAAATTCGTCATCGTTTTTCTCGATGACATTCTAGTTTACAATGCTTCTGAAGAAGAACACTTACAACATCTGAGACAGGTATTCAAATTGTTACGAACAAAAAAAATTATATGCCAAGGAATCTAAGTGTGATTTTTTGAAAGAAGAAATTCACTATCTTAGGGCATGTTATTTCAGCTACGGGCCTACATATGGATCAATCCAAAGTGGATACAATCCGGCAGTAGCCTTCTCCTAAAAATTTGGAAGAGTTACATATTTTTTTAGGATTTGCAATTTTTTATCGAAGGTTCGTTAAAAACTATGCTAATATTGTTGTTCCCATGACAGACCAATTGAAAGGCAAAAGCAAAGCTTTTTAGTGGGGACCCACTCAACGGCATAGTTTTGCTACGCTCAAGGATGCATTAGCTACAGCTCCAATACTAGCCATTGTAGATCCTTTGAAACTATTCATTTTGGAAACGGATGCTAGTGATCGTGCTATTGAAACAGTCCTGTTACAAGACGGGTGGCCAACTGCATTTGAAAGCAAAAAGCTTGATGCAGCACAGCAGAACTACTCTGCTTATGAACGTAAACTCTATGAAATAGTGTCTGCCTTAAAAACATGGCGACATTATTTTTATGGTGCTCATTTTGAGATTATGTTTGACCATGAAAGCATCAAATGGTTTACGCAACAAACTGATTTGAAGGGTCGGAAAGCCAGGTGAACTGAGATTCTTCAGGAATATGACACCAAGCTCTGTATCGTAAAGGACGATACAATGTGGTGGCTAGCACTCTAACTCGTATGCTGGAGATCAATTCTCTCTTGTTCGCGGAACTTCATAGTGAATTTTTGGATTCTCTAAAGGGAAAATATGAGGATGATGATGCATATTCCAAAGTGTGGAGCCATGTACAAATGAGGGATCCTTCTCACTCCAATGATGGATAGTAAGAGATCCAAAATAAGATTCAAAGAAGGTGACAAGGTTTTTCTGCGCATTCATTCAAAGAGAAGTACCTTATCACTTGAAAAGTACAAGAAGATTAGCCCACGTTATTGTGGTCTTCTTTGGATTCATCCAAAAGAGAAGTACCCTATCACTTGGAAAGTACAAGAAGATTAGCCCACGTTATTGTGGTCCTTACAAAGTGATCAAGTGTATAGGAACCCAAGCTTATAGATCAAAGCTGCCAACTCAGATCAAGGTCCATAATGTATTTTATTTAAGCTTATTAAAAACCTATATTCCCAGTGATGATCATCTCCTCAACGATGAACAAATTGTCATGCCTACCCAAAATATCTTGGAGCTCCAGCCTTCTAGAATTTTAGAGTCTTGAGAGAAGATTCTTCAAAATAGAGTTCTCAAAGAACACCTTGTTTAGTGGCAGAACTATCTTGAAGAAGATGCAACATGGGAAGATGAAGCCATCCTAAAGAAGGACTATCCTCATTTTTTCTCGAGATGAGGACATCTTGAATACCTAAATTGGGAAGATTGTAATGTATCCAACATTTTCAATTAAAAATGTTTCATTTTCTTTGCAAAAATGTTTAATGTTCGCATTTTATTAAGTCATACAGCATTCTAATGGAACAATCGCATCAAAAATCAGACTTTGGAACTATTAATTATGACCCTTATTCACTTGCCAAACAATAGGTACATATTGCGAACTTAAGCCTCAAGACTATATCTAAAGATGAGAGTTGACCCTTAAGAAAGAAGGAGTAATTTTAGGAAAGAGAGAGTAATTTTAGGAAAGGAGTATTTTTAGAAGAGAAGGAGCAGAAGAAGTACTTTTAGAAAATAAAAAGTATTTTTAGGAAAAAAGAGGAGTGAGTTTAGATTAGAGCTTCTTTTCTTGGAATCCAAGCTTCTTCTAAAATTAGAAACTCAAAATTGCGCATCGAGATCCGTGTCTGCAATAATAATATTTAAAAACATCTTTTTTCTTAAAACAATTACGAACCTGCACGAACTTATCTCTCTGCTTTTTGCTATTCTTAGCTTGATTTTGGCCTTCAAAACCTATATAAAGGCCCCTCTCCCTTCACTTTCAAGACATACACAAGTTCTCATAAGCGGAAGCTCTCTTGCCTTGATGTTGAAGTTACCTTCTCTCCCTCAAGCTCTCACCCCCAATCCATCTCCATCTCCAACTTCTTCTCTATCATCGGCGTGCTGCCTCTCAATTCCTTGAGTTATCCTTCTCACTTTTTCCCTTTCTCTTTCATGATACGATGGCCCCAAAGGGAGTGACCCAAAGCTCGAAGTATGCTCATGTCGCTCCACCTCCAAGAAAGGTGCAAAAGAAGGCATCAACTACTTCAAACGTAGCTCAAATGGAGGTATCAGCTACGGAAGAAGTCGAAGCCGTCCAACCTCAACCACGAGAGGTAGTCGAACGTGTTGCTAATCCGGTAATGTGAATTTATAATTCGTCATTGTTATACATGATGACTGGTAAGTCAAGCCTATGTATCGTGATTATATCACAAGAAACAAGCATATGATTTCATAGAGTAGAGAAAAAATTGTTTGATTTATGGTTACTGTTTGATGAATCGTCTTTGTTTGATATTAGAGTTAGTTAATCATGTTTGAGAAATCACTTAAAGAAAACAATTGTTGGAAGAATACCTTATTTCCAGATGGAACTTGCGGTTAGGAAGGTGATTCCATGGTTAGTGGAGAATAAGCTGAGGTTATCAACTCTCTTTTTGTCTCTTGTGGCTAGCAAGATGCCTTGCGGTTAGCAAGATACCTTGCGATTAGGAGGATGCCTTGCTGTTAGCGAGATGTTTCCTTGCGGTTAGCATCGGGGGAAGTTTTTGCATTTCGTGGTCAGCAAATAAGTAAATCCTTTGCAAAGGATCTGTTGGTTAGACAGAACTCCACGGGTAGCGGCAAACTCATAAGAAATTGGAAAAGGTTTTTTTGTTGAAATATAGGATTGTCGTCATTAGATCTTGTTTGAATTTTTTTGGTATTGTTTGAAGGGCTGGATGAAAGAAAGTGTGCTCGGAATTAATAAAAGAACTTGTTTGTATATGAAAAACAATGTGGTAGTAATTAGAAAACAAGAAGAATGGGTGAGTACAGTGTGAAAAGTGGGAGACTAGTATCCTAATAGATCTATGTCTACAGATGGGTGGACCCAATTAGTCGGGTACTTTTCACAAGATTTCTAGTTAGTCTACACGAAGTCTCATATCATATTTATGGTTTATGGATGGAGGTTTTACCTCTTAAACGTGGAGAAAAAGGTGTTGTTTATGGATTCTAAATATGTCAATGGGATTTCATCTTTATGTTAGGAAGTGGCTTTCATTAGAATCCTTGATTTATCGACTTGGATTGTGGTGTATGACCCTTATAACCATGAACATGATGAATAGGGAACCTCATCTATTCTGTTGCTCATATCTCTACTTTGTGGAAACAGAGTAGGGTGTCATCAACGGGATTTTAGAATAAAGGAAGTCCATTTATCAAGTCACCCCAATGGCTTGGGGACCTTACAGGCTTATTGGGAAACTATGTGAACCCTAAACCGGGCCCACTAGGAAATGAAAAAATTTAAGCAGGCTTACAAAAGTGGACGATTTGTATAGGTTAAGGAGAAGTCACGTGAATGTTTAACGTGATCGCATATTTTGAAATATGATCACTCAATGTTATTAACTTGTTCACATATTTGTGATCATGTTAATGAAATTCGTGCTACCCATGGCTAACCTTTGCACGTGTGATGGTCAGCTTTCCTTTGTTGCTTCTTCCCAACATTGTCGTATCGTCTGCTGCATTTAGTACAGGAACCTTAGTGTGCCAAAGGAATCTTAGAATGCTCTCAACAATTCAATAAATAACTATAAAATAGACAGGTAAGTGAGTCAGTGGGGATAAACAGTTTTTAATGCTTTATTTATTGGGAATCTTTCAAGGCTCTATGGAAGTCAAATTTGAAAAACGAGGCTAAATGGTTTTGTATTTCAAGATTCTCTCTTTGAAGTACACTCTTTGCATTTGGTTTTGCATGAGGGGAGAAAAGCACCAGCAAAAGGAATCTCTCTCTCTCTCTCTCTCTCTCTCTCTCTCTCTCTCTCTCTCTCTCTCTCTGATGCTCTCCAATGCTTGCATCCTTGTGATCTCCCTACAATTTCCTTTAGATGCCTCCTTGTTATGCTTATGTATGCATGTCCTTCACCTACCTCTTTGCTACGCATCCTCATAGAGCCAACCATGCAAGAGAATGTTCAGAATGTTATGTATAGTTTTATTTCTATTTTGCCAATAAAATAAAGTATGTACCTTACCATAGCCCTCTTAAAAAAACTCTTTGAACCATTGAATACCGATGCAGACTGGTTCAGAGAGTTTTTATAGAGAGAGAGAGAGAGGGAGAGAGAGAGAGAGAGAGAGAGAGAGAGAGAGAGAGAGACTTTCTCGCCCGCAGCACAATTGCGGGAGGGAGCATAAGGAGCAAAGCAAGCATGAGCAAGACTCAAAGCAATGTGATGAGAGAAGCAATGTGATATTGGAGGTAGTTGAGCTTCAGATTGGGTTGAAGAACTATGACAATCATTCAAGTGGTCAGTTAAACTCCCACACATCCCGTGACCCAAGATGAAGTGTGCATGAGGTGGAGAAGATTTTCTTGGATTGCATGGATGTTGATGCGCTGAAAAAAAAAATAGGAATGTTGTGAAGAAGTTGGCAAAGAATTATAATGCCTTTTTGACCTCTAAAGTTGTTATTAAGAATATTTCTCATCTCATGGGTCCCAGTTTGAACAAGGTGGGGAAATTTCCTACTCTTGTCTCTCACCAAGGGTCATTACAGAAGAAGTTAAATGAGACAAAGACAAGTGTTAAATTTCAGCTGAAGAAAGTGATGTGCATGGGTGTTGTTGTGGGAAACCTTGAAATGGGGAAAATGTAGCTTTTTCAAAATGTGCATTAGAGCGTGAACTTTCTTGTCTCCCTCTTGAAGAAGCACTGGAAAAATGTGCGAATTTTGTATTTGAAGTCGACTATGGGGAATCCTCAAAGAATTCTTTGAGTTTGTATTAAAGTGTTGAATCTAACTCTAGGATACTTTGGTGCTCACATGCTGCTAAGTTTTGTGGTGTTCATGCATGCTAGGAGGCCGAGTGCCTCTTCTGTTGTATGCCCACTTTGTAGTCCACAAAATGAGGTTTTGTTTGAATTTTTCTTCTTGATAATATTCTACTTGTTTAATGTATTTCTAAGGAATGACTTAAAATACATAAATTTGGCAACATTTTTTGTGAAAGATAATTTCTAATTCCGATGTAGACATTTTAGAGAGAGAGAGGGAGAGGAGGTATTAGGATACATGCAATGAAGAGCTCGATCTCTCCATTTTGCAAAGATGCGGATCTTTGTGAAGACATTCACTGGAAAGACCATCTCAAGGTTGAGTCCTCCGATACTATCAACAATGTGAAGTCCCTCCTCATCAAAAGTGTATCATCTTTGCTGGTAGGTAGTTTGAAGACGGATGAATACTGGTTGATTACAATATTTTTAAATAATCTACACTCCACCTTGTCCGCAGGTCCACCACTTTGTACTCAAGTTGAGAGGCGGTACCAAGTAGACAAAGAAGAAGACTTAAACCAAGCCCAAAAAGCTCAAGCACAAAAAGAAATTGAAGCTTGCCATCCTCCTATTCTACAAGGTGGATGACTCAAGAAAGGTACAACAACTTTGGAAGGAGTGCCCAAATGAAGATTGTGAACCTGGAACTTTTATGGCCAATCATCATGATCACCACTATTGTGGAAAATGTGGTCTCACCTATGCCTATCAAAAGGCTTAATGTTTTTTACTTTTAAAGTCATGTTTTGGATGTAGAACTAGCGGCTAATGCTCTACTAAAAAAATTTTGAACTGTAATGATTCCCCTTACCTCATGGTGTATAACTTCTTGTGATTTTCATAACATCAAAGAAGTAGTCTTTGAAAATCCATGTCTTGTTTTGTGAATGACTGGGTAACAATGCTCTATTCATGAAAAGGTGCCCACACAGATTGAAAAGAACCAAGCCGAATGAAGTGAAAAACCATTGGAAAGGTCATGTTCTTGCCTTCAAAGTGATTGATAGTGACTATGGCCAAAGATATGGTGCTAAACTTGGATTAACATTCATTCCGTTGTAAGGAACACAAAAGCTTATATATTTGATACAACCAATCTTTATCTCATTGTTCTCTCAATTAGTTTACTTTTTTGCTTTAATTTTAGTTACATTTCCATCAATAGATATGGACTAGCAACCTATCAAGAGATATTGTGGTGCATTAAAGATATTCACAAAGAGATTGCAAATGTTATGGATATTGATAGGCAATCCTCTCTTCCCAAAACAGCTGGTATGTTTGTGTATTTTGAAGAATACAAGGTTTCATCTAGAGAAGGTGCACATGAAGAACTACATGAGTGTCTTGTTCCCACCATACAATCACTAGAATGGGAATCCCTTGATCCAAGTACGTTCAAATCAAAAATTAAAAAAGATATCCTCTAAGCTATGTCTCCGAGCATAATTTCAAGAAGGATGAAGATTCAATGGTTCTTGCCTATACATGTCTTTGTGGCATGTTTCAAAACAATGGATTTGTAGAGGAAACGAATGATGTGGATATATCGAAGACTGTGTATAACTCCACTAAACAATAGACTTGGAGATGGCTGGGGTACCACGGAGACTTTCCATATTGGCAACAACATCATTTGTAGAGTAAGCCAAACTCTATGTTTGTCTCATACGTGTTAAGTATGGAGCTAGATTTACCCCTTGTAATTTTGTATAAAAGATGCACTTGTAAGGCCCCCCTTACGAGGAGAAGCCATGGTACGTGAAAAAAAAGAACTCATTGACAAACCAAAAATTCACGGCCATTGTCGGAATATTATGGCGGGACAACGATCGAAAAGCGGTTGGAAAATAGCCGATCAATTGGCCACTCGGTCAATGGCTGGTAGTCAATGGCCAGTGGCTAGAGTTTGGAAGTCAATGGTCAATGGCCGATGGCCAATTTCAAGGTGGACTTGTCTTCTCAAGGGGGGGCACACATGGGCACATTGGAGAGTCCAAGACTTCTCTACACAAGGGTGGCTACACACGGCTACCTCTCATGAGAGAGGACAACCCTTTTAACCTATAAAAGGAGCCCTCTTCTACACGCAAAAGGAATTGTGGTGCATGGTGAAATTAGGTGTGAGGTGGTGAGAGTGAAGCAAAGCGGGAGATCTATTAAGGATATAATCCCTTTGTAACCTACTTCTTGTATGAACTACTAAAGCCATTGAGTGGCTTCTTTCTTGTGGATGTAGCCCACATTGGGTGAATCACGTATATCGTGCTCTCTCTCTCTCTCTCTCTCTCTCTCTCTCTCTCTCTCTCTCTCTCTCTCTCTCTCTCTCTCTCTCTCTCTCTCTCTCTCTCTCTCTCTCTCTCTCTCTCTCTACTCTATAATTTATCGTGTGTGAAAAATTGTCTCTCTCCATTAAGTAAGATACTCTATTATCTACGTACCTACGTCCTATTTACTAACAAAATTGGTATCACAAAAGGTTTGCTCGCAACTAAATTATCTCAAGAAAATGATTCCTTGAATTGAGTGGGAGCAAGGCGGAGGAAGGTAAGCTCATGATCAAGAAGTTAAACGGCAAAAACTATCAACACTGGAAGATGAAAGTTGAAAGACTGTCTCTACGCAACGGAACTTTATTTGCCACTAGGCGGTCTTACAAAGAAGCCCGCAATGATGCCAGATGAAGCTTGGATTATCCTTGACCAAAAGGCATGAGGAAAAATCTGGTTAATCTTGGCGTCAACTATGGCCTTAAATGCTTTAGACATGAATGCCATGAAGAACTTGATGAAGGGACGGTCTCTACGAGAAACCATCAACATCCAATAAGGTTTTCTCATGAATCACTTGTTCAATCTAAAAATGGAAAAGAATGGTTCAGTTTGCAGAACACCTAAATGACTTTAACACCAACATAAGTCAACTTTGATAGGTGAAGGTCAATTTCAACAACGAAGTGCTAGCCCTCCTTATACCATCATCTCTATCGGATAGTTGGGATATCCTTGTGATGGTTATAAGTAACTTTGTCTATGACACAAAAAATCCTAAGTTTGAGATGTTGTGGGTGTTATCCTAAGCGAGGAAATGCGAAGGAGAAACACATGTGAATCATCAAGTGCTACACTATCAGTGGAAACAAGAGCAAGGCCTAAGGAGAGGTTCAAAAACCAAAAGGATTGTGATGGCTCAAGGAGGAGCAAGTCACGCACAAAGTTAGTTCTTAAATATTAGAAACTGCAGCAAGAAAGGCCATATCAAGAAGGATTGTTGATCAAAGAAGAAGAAGGGGTCGGAGTTTCAAGAAAACAAGCCAACATTGGAGGCCAACGTGGTAGTTAAAGTAGAGCAAGAAGCTCTAATTATCTCATTAGACAATGTGTCTAGTTCATGGATAGTAGATTCTAGGGCTTCATTCCATGTGAGACCGCACAAGCAGCATTTCCAAGACTACATCAAAGGTAATTTTGGGTATGTATACTTGGGAGATAATGAAGCTTGTGAAATTGTCAGCAAAGGTACAGTTTGTGTCAAAACTACTAATGGAGATAAATGCAAGCTTAAAGATGTTAGGTATGTTCCTTCTCTTTGCAAAAATTTAATCTCTACAGGACAATTGGATGATGAAGGTCACAACATTGCATTAGAAAACAAACGTTGGAAGATCTCAAAGGGATCTTTGGTGGTTTCCAAAGGAGAAAAGGCTGGTACACTTTACTTGTGTATTGTCAACACACAATCTTTAACTTGTGCAATAGCTACAAAAATCAACAATGCGGTCTGGCACTACCAACTTGGGCATATGAGTGCCAAAGGAATGAAGATCCTTCAATCAAAGAAGTTTCTCCTAGGTTTGAAAGAAGCGGACTTAGAATTCTGTGAAGATTGGGTTTACAATAACCAAAAGAGGGTTAAATTTCAAAAATCAAAAAATGAAAGAAAAAATAAAAAACTTGAGTTGGTTCATTCTAATGTTTGGGGTCTTCCAAGCACACCATCACTTGGTCGCTCATTGTACTATGTAACATTCATAGACGATGCGACCAGTAAAACTGTAATGAAGAATCAGTAAAACTGTAATGAAGAATAAATCCGATGTGTTTTCCATATTTCAACGATGGAAAGCCTTTGTGGATAATGAAGTAGGTACCAAGATTAAGTACCTCTGATTCGACAATGGAGGCGAGTATTGCAGCCAAGCTTTTGAGAGATTTTTTGCTAGCAATTGCATTCAAGGGAAAAGGAAAACCCCATGAACACCTCAACAAATAGGAATTTCCAAAAGGATGAATAGAACAATCATGGAGCAAGCACGAAGCATGCGGCTACATGCAGGCCTACTGCTTGAGCTTTGGGAGAAAGCAGTAAGTACGTCTGCGTACTTGATCAACTGGTCACCCTCAACGGCATTGGATGGGGGAGTTATAGAAGAGGCATGGATAGGTAAACTGGTGAAGTATGCATTTCTCAAAGTGTTTGGGTGCGAGGCTTTCATGCACATAGACAAAATCCTAAGGTCAAAGCTAGATGCAAAGTCCAAAAAGTGTTTCGTCATTGGCTACGGAGAAGCTGACTTTGGGTATCACCTATAGAATCTTGAAGATGGTAAAATATTAGAAGTAGGGATGTAATTTTTAATGAACAAAATATTTACAAAGATTACTTGGAAAGAAAACAAACAAAACAAATAGGTGATTGAGTACATGGAGCTTGAGGATGGTGAAGACTCAAGGAGTGCAAATGGTGACAACGTGCAACAACGTCAACAAATGAGGAGCCTCAACCTATTTCCTAATCCACAAGAGCAAGTAGACATCCAGAAAGGTTTGTTCCTTCCATCAACCATCTCTTAGTCTCAGATTTTGGAGATCCGGAATCATATGAAGAAGCTATGCAACATGAATTCAAAGAAGAGGATGAAGAACATGCAAGTGGAAATGGACTCATTACATCGCAACCAAGCATGGAAGTTGGTTGAGTTTCCTAAAAGCAAGCGGGCACTGTAGAACAAATGGGTGTATATGTTGAAGGAAGAAGAAGGTGAGAAGAAAAGGTACAAGTCCAGGCTTGTGGTAAAAGCATTTTCTCAAAAGAAATGTATTGACTTCAATGAAATATTTTCTCCAGTTGTAAAATATAACTCAATTAGGCTTGTCTTAAGTCTTGTGGCATATTTTGAGCACATCGATAATGTCAAAAAAGCAAGTTATGTACTATATAAAATTTAAAATTTTACTTGAATCATTAAGAAGAGTTAGAACGACATGAAAGAGTAAATAGTGAGTGTGAAGTCACTCATGTCATCTACATGGAGTTGTTCACCTACATTTTGGTTCTGTATAATAGAGCCAAAGGGGATTTTGTCTTGCAAAAAGATCCATATAAGGTATAATGGAGCTAACAACCAGCAACACTAACAGTACAAGAGCGGAGGGAAAGCTCATAAAGGTGAGTAGAGCTAAACAAAAGGTCATGAGAGAGAGAGAGAGAGGAGGAGGAGGAGGAGGAGGAGGAAAAAAAGTAATTTAAAAGTGAAGAAACAGTTGTTTGTGCCCAAGTCACTTGAATGAGAACAAACTTCGAGGTGTACCACAAAGGAATAGTGTGAAAAGCTAGAGATATGTACCTAGATACTCTTTAATCCCATAGATATGCTTTAAATGCTCAAAGTGGCCAAATTTGGATCCGTTTTGACCATCAATGGCTCTATTGATTAACAAGTTAACCAATTCCTTGCATAGCCCTTTTTGAGTCGTTTTTGGTCCTAATAGTAGTTATTGACAGTGGCTTTCAATAAGTCATTTGTAACAACTGCACCGATGAAACGTGCACTCTTTCCAAAACATTTTAATCTTTTGGTGCAAATGTTAGCGTCAATGCCGGTATTGGTACATATTGCAGTCTTATTGGCATTCATATTGGCGCTCATATTGAAGGTTATATCGATGAAATGACTCAAGCACTAACATCAAACAATCATACTGATGCCGATGTCGTGACGCTCTGCGTTCACTAGGAGAAAGCCAAAAAAAAAAAAACATTTTTTTAGTATTTTGGCATAGGATGTTGTTTTTAATGCGATGAATATTTATAGTGTTTTGGTTGTTGTAGATAGCAGAGCTTTGATCAATATGTATGCTATAGACTC